>NC_086447.1:140766647-141966647 GCF_028390025.1 Pseudophryne corroboree
CATATTCAGCATTATCATTGGAATTATATGACAGTACCACTGGACATATACGGCAGTATCACTGGACTTATACGGCAGTACCACTGGACTGGATTTATATGCCAGTACCAATGAATTTATATGACAGTACCACTGGATTTATACGACAGTACCACTGTACATATAAGGCAGTATCACTGGATTTAAATGGCAGTACCACTGGACATATACGGCAGTATCACTGGAATTATATGGCAGTACCACTTTACATATATGGCAGGACCACTATATTTATACGGCCAGAGCCGGCCGTAACCAATATGAGAAGATTTTGGCTGGTGGCCCCTAGCACCACCGCTGCTTCCACCTCTGACCTTACACCTCTTCCCAGCACCATCACCCCTCACCCATAGCAGTCCTTATTTTGGGGTTTGTACCCCCTACATTTTTAAATAGGAACAGTTCGCACATTTTGCGCACAGCCCAAAGAGGAGTGTGTTTTTGCTGGCAAGGGGCATGGCCACACAATAGTAACCCCAATTCCAATTACACCACACAGTACTGCAACTTTATTCACATTTTATCATGCGATAGTGTGCATAATTCATATTACATCCCACAGTAGTATCACTTTACCTTATAAACGATACTCCTCACAGTAGTACTCCTTATTCACATTAAACCACACCCTATCACTATTTATTCACATTAGACGACACAGTAGTGCCCTTTCTATACGCAACGCCACATAGTAGAGCACCTTATACACATAATGCCATACATTAGTAATGCATTTATACACATAATTCCACACAGTAATGCCCCTTACACATATGACACACATTATTAATGTCCTTATAAACATAATGCACATACACATTATGACAACCTTTATTAATGCCCTTTTACACATAATGTCCCTTATACATATGCCGCACATTATTAATGCCCTTATACACATAATGACATGCATAGTGCCGCCTACACATTTGCTGCACATTAGTGCCCCTATACACATAATGACACACATACAGTAGTACCCTATTACACATATGCCGCACATTATTAATGCCCTTATACACATAATGATACACAGTGCCCCTTACAGATATGTTGCACATTATTAATGCATTTTTACATGACACACATAATGCTCCTTACACATATTCCGAAAACTACTGCACAACGAACCCACTCACATGCACACAGCACTCACACTGCCACTAACACTGTGACTTCTGCCTCTGCTTGGAAACAGATGTGTCCTCATAAATCTTGCCTCAATGCTAACGTCGGGCACCTTTTTTTATGAAAATGCATCGTATTTGCATTGCTATGTGGCTAGGATACACGGGCAACTTCTGCTGATTAAAATTATATGCAGCATGTCTATATACTGTGTGAGACTGTGGCTGTATCTGCATAAGAAATGCTATACACAGAATATAGGCATGATGCATATCATTTTAATCAGCAGAAGCTGCTGATGCCCCTAGGCATATCAAATGCCTTAGGCAATTGCCTAGTTTGCCTATGCCTATGGCCGGCTCTGTATACGGCTGTACCACTGGACATATACAGCATTATCATTGGAATTATATGACAGTACCACTGGACATATACGGCAGTATCACTGGACTTATACGGCAGTACCACTGGACTGGATTTATATGCCAGTACCAATGGATTTATACGACAGTACCACTGGATTTATACGGCAGTACCACTGTGCATATAAGGCAGTATCACTGCATTTAAATGGCAGTACCACTGGACATATAGAGCAGTATCACTGGAATTATATGGCAGTACCACTGTACATATATGACAGTATCACTGGATTTATACGACAGTACCACTGTACATATATAGCAGTATCACTGGAATTATATGGCAGTACAACTGGACATATACGGCAGTATCACTGGATTTATATGGCAGTACCACTGGACATATATGGCAGTATCACTGGATTTATACGGCAGTACCACTGGACATATATGGCATGATCACTGGACTGGATTTATACAGCAGTATCACTGGATTTATACGGCAGTACTACTGGATTAATACTGCAGTACCACTGGACATATACGGCAATATCACTGGACTGGATTTATACGCCAGTACCACTGGATTTATACAGCAATACCACTGGACATATACGGCAGTATCACTGGAATTATATGGCAGTACCATTGGACATATACAGCAGTATCACTGGATTTTTACGGCAGTACCACTGGACATATATGGCAGTATCACTGGACTGGATTTATACGGCAGTACCACTGGATTTACAGTACCACTGGACATATATGGCAGTATCACTGGATTTATATGGCAGTACCACTGGACATATACGGCAGTATCACTGGACATATACGGCAGTATCACTGGACTTATACGGCAGTATCACTGGACTCATACGGCAGCACATGGACACCACCACTGGACTGATGCAGGACAACACAGCACCACTGCAATGGACTGGAGTTATACAGCAGCACTGGACATATGGCAGCAGAGGACACCACCACTGTGACTGGACTGATGCAGCACAAGACACCACCACTTGACTGATGCAGCACAACACAGCACCACTGCAATGGACTTAAACAGCTACACTGGACATATGGCAGCAGAGGACACCACCACTGTGACTGGACTGATTATTATTATTATTATTATTATTATTATTATTATCCTTTATTTATATGGCGCCACAAGGGTTCCGCAGCGCCCAATTACAGAGTACATAAACAAATAATCAAACAGGAAAACAGCAACTTACAGTTGATGACAGTATAGGACAAGTACAGGGTAAAAATACATAGTTACATCAGCAGATGACACTGGAATAAGTATCAGGTGGTAGAAGACTGATGGATTTGGTGCAGTTGAAGATTATTAAAGTAAGAAAGGATAAGCACATGAGGGAAGAGGGCCCTACTCGTGAGAGCTTACATTCTAAAGGGGAGGGGTAGACAGACAGGGGTGACACAGATGGGATACATAGAGAGCGTAGAACAGAGGGTTAGGATGAGATTTGGCTGATGCAGCATTACACACTACACTGGACTGAGCAGCACAAAGACAGCACTGGAATCGCCACCCCACTTTCCCTCCTGCACAGACATTGAGGATGGAGACACGTCCGTTCGCTACACTCAACAATGCCAGAGTAAAAATGGCGGCAACGCTCGGCTCCTTATATGGAATCCAAAACCCGCAAGAATCCGACAGCGGGATGATGACGTTTTGCCTCGTTCTGGTTTCTGAGTCAGGCGGGAAAACCAGAACCGGGCTCGGATCCTGTCTCGGGTAGCGAAGTTCGGGGGGGGTTCGGTTCTCAGAGAACCGAACCCGCTCATCTCTACTTATTACGGGTACCTTATTCATAGCACCGATAAGCTAACTTTTTTCATAGTACCAGAATATATTTTACAGAAATTTTCTCCATACAGGACACCAAACTTGCCTTCTTAGCCTCCTTATGATGATTAGGACCAGTACATGTCTTACAAAAAGTTTCTCCAAAGCATAACACCAAACCAGCCTTCTTACTGTATATGATAATAGATTTAATTACATGTTAAAGTTATCTATTACCCCTAACCATACTATTTCCATGTCTGCAAAAGGAGCTGTTAATAATTAAACTTTATAAAAAGAGCACTTGACCCAACTTAATAACTAGAGATGAGCGGGTTCGGTTCGTCGACATCCAAACCCCCACGAACTTCACGTGTTTTACACAGGTCCGAGGCAGCCTTGGATCTTCCCGCCTTGCTCGGTTAACCCGAACGAGGCCGAATGTCATCATTACGCTGTCGGATTCTCGCGAGATACATATTCCATATAAAGAACCGCGCGTCGCCGCCATTTTCACTCGTGCATTGTCGATTGAGCCCTTAAAGCTCAATGTCTGTGCTTAGTGTGCTGCATTGTGGTGACCACCAGTATATTATAGTAGTATAGTACAGTAGGCCATTGCTGTATCTTGCAGCTCTATGTCAGACTCAGTTCTAGTATCCTGATCAGCGCTCAATATCTGCTGCATTGTTGTGTGACCAGTATATACTATATAGTAGTACAGTGCAGCATTTTGGTGACCACCAGTATATAGTAGTACAGTACAGTAGGCCATTGCTGCATCTTGCAGCTCCGTGTCTCTTCAAATATCCATATCTGTGCTGCATTGTTGTGAGCAGTATATAGTAGTACAGTGCAGCATTTTGGTGACCACCAGTATATAGTAGTACAGTACAGTAGGCCATTGCTGTATCTTGAAGCTCCCTGTCACTTCAAGTATCCATATCTGTGCTGCATTGTTGTGAGCAGTATATAGTAGTACAGTGCAGCATTTTGGTGACCACCAGTATATATAGTAGTACAGTACAGTAGGCCATTGCTGTATCTTGCAGCTCCGTGTCACTTCAAGTATCCATATCTGTGCTGTATTGTTGTGAGCAGTATATAGTAGTACAGTACAGTAGGCCATTGCTATTGATATAATAATATTACTGGCATATATTTCCACACATTAAAAAATGGAGAACAAAAATGTGGAGGGTAAAATAGGGAAAGATAAAGATCCACTTCCACCTAGTGCTGAAGCTGCTGCCACTAGTCATGGCAGAGACGATGAAATGCCATCAACGTTGTCTGCCAAGGCCGATGTAAAATCCAAAAAGCAAAAGTTCAGTAAAATTATGACCCAAAAATCTGAATTAAAATCATCTGCTAAAATCATCAATGCCCATATGCCATTTACGACACGGAGTGGCAAGGAACGGCTGAGGCCCTGGCCTATGTTCATGGCTAGTGGTTCAGCTTCACATGAGGATGGAAGCAATAATCCTCCCGCAAGAAAAATGAAAAGAGTTAAGATGGCAAGAGCACAGCAAAGAACTGTGCTTTCTTCTAAATCACAAATCCCCAAGGAGAGTCCAATTGTGTCGGTTGCGATGCCTGACCTTCCCAACACTGGATGGGAAGAGGTGGCTCCTTCCACCATTTGCATGCCCCCTGCAAGTGCTGGAAGGAGCACCCACAGTTCAGTTCCTGATATTCAAATTGAAGATGTCACTGTTGAAGTACACCAGGATGAGGATATGGGTATTGCTGGCGCTGAGGAGGAAATTGACAAGGAGGAATCTGATGGAGAGGTGGTTTAAGTCAGGCACCCGTGGAGACACCTGTTGTCCGTGGGATAAATAAGGCCATTGACATGCCTGGTCAAAATACCAAAAAAAATCACCTCTTTGGTGTGGAATTATTTCAACAGAAATATGGACAACTGGTGTCAAGCCGTGTGTTGCCTTTGTCAAGCTGTAATAAGTAGGGGTAAGGACGTTAACCACCTAGGAACATCCTCCCTTATATGTCACCTGGAGCGCATTCATCAGAAGTCATTGACAAGTTCAAAAACTTTGGGTGACAGCGGAAGTAGTCCACTGACAACTAAATCCCTTCTTCCTCTTGTACCCAAGCTCCCAGTTCAAACCACACCACCAACTCCCTCAGTATCAATTTCCTCCTTAGACAGGACCGCCAATACTCCTGCAGGCCATGTCACTGGCAAGTCTGACGAGTCCTCTCCTGACTGGGATTCCTCCGATGGATCCTTGAGTGTAACGCCTACTGCTGCTGGCGCTGCTGTTGTTGCTGCTGGGAGTCGGTCATCATCCCATAGAGGAAGTCGGAAGACCACTTGTACTACTTCCAGTAAGCAATTGACTGTCCAACAGTCCTTTGCGAGGAAGATGAAATATCACAGCAGTCATCCTGTTGCAAAGCGGATAACTCAGGCCTTGGCAGCTGTGTTGGTGTTAGACGTGCGTCCGGTATCCGTCGTTAGTTCACAGGGACTTAGAGAATTTCTTGAGGTATTGTGTCCCCGGTACCAAATACCATCTAGGTTCCACTTCTCTAGGCAGGCGATACCGAGAATGTACTCAGACGTCAGAAAAAGAGTCACCAGTGTCCTAAAAAATGCAGTTGTACCCAATGTCCACTTAACCACGGACATGTGGACAAGTGGAGCAGGGCAGACTAAGGACTATATGACTGTGACAGCCCACTGGGTAGATGTATTTCCTCCCGCAGCAACAACTGCAGCGGCGGCACCAGTAGCAGCATCTCGCAAATGCCAACTCGTTCCTAGGCAGGCTACGCTTTGTATCACCGCTTTCCATAAGAGGCACACAGCTGACAACCTCTTACGGAAACTGAGGAACATCATCACAGATTGGCTTACCCCTATTGGACTCTCCTGGGGATTTGTGACATCGGACAATGCCACCAATATTGTGCGTGCATTACATGTGGGCTAATTCCAGCACGTCCCATGTTTTGCACATTCAATGAATTTGGTGGTGCAGAATATTTAAAAAAATGACAGGGGCATGCAAGAGATGCTGTCGGTGGCCGGAAGAATTGCGGGCCACTTTTGGCATTCAGCCACCGCGTGCCGAAGACTGGAACACCAGCAAACACTCCTGAACCTGCCCCGCCATCATCTGAAGCAAGAGGTGGTAACGAGGTGAAATTCAACCCTCTATATGCTTCAGAGGATGGAGGAGCAGCAAAAGGCCATTCAAGCCTATACATCTGCCTACAATATAGGAAAATGAGAGGGAATGCACCTGACTCAAGCACAGTGGAGAATGATTTCAACTTTATGCAAGGTTCTGCAACACTTTGAACTTGCCACACACAGTCAGGTCATTCCCCTCATCAGGCTTTTGCAGAAGCAGCTGGAGAGATTGAAGGAGGAGCTAAAACAGAGCGATTCCACTAGGCATGTGGGACTTGTGGATGGAGCCCTTCATTCGCTTAACCAGGATTCACGGGTGGTCAATCTGTTGAAATCAGAGCACTACATTTTGGCCACCGTGCTCGATCCTAGGTTTTAAGCCTACGTTGTATCTCTCTTTCCGGCAGACACAAGTCTGCACATGTTCAAAGACCTGCTGGTGAGACACTTGTCAAGTCAAGCGGAACGTGACCCGCCTACAGCTCCTCCTTCATTTTCTACCGCCACTGGAGCTGCCAGGAAAAGGATCAGATTTTCAAAACCACCCGTTGGCGGTGTTGCAGGGCAGTCAGGAGCGAAAACTGACATCTGGTCCGGACTGAAGGACCTGCCAACGATTACTGACATGTCGTCTACTGTCACTGCATATGATTATGTCACCATTGAAAGAATGGTGGAGGATTATATGAGTGACAGCATCACTGTAGGCACGTCAGACAGTCCGTACGTATACTGGCAGGAAAAAGAGGCAATTTGGAGGCCCTTGCACAAACTGGATTTATTTTACCTAAGTTGCCCTCCCTCCAGTGTGTACTGCGAAAGAGTGTTTAGTGCAGCCGCTCACCTTGTCAATGATCGGCGTACAAGGTTACTTCCACAAAATGTGGAGAAGATGATGTTCATCAAAATTAATTATAATCAATTCACCCATGGATACATTTACAAGCAATTGCCTCCAGAAAGTACACAGGGACCTGTGATGGTGGATTCCAGTGGGGACGAATTAATACTCTGTGAGGAGGGGGATGTACACAGTGAAAGGGGTGAGGAATCGGAGGATGATGATGAGGTCGACATCTTGCCTCTGTAGAGCCAGTTCTAGCAAGGAGAGATTGATTGCTTCTTTTTTTTGGTGGGGGCCCAAACCAACCAGTCATTTCAGCCACAGTCAGACCCTGTCGCTGAAATGATGGGTTTTTTAAAGTGTGCATGTCCTGTTTATACAACATAAGGGTGGGTGGGAGGGTCCAAGGACAATTCCATCTTGCACCTCTTTTATTTATTTATTTATCTTTGCATCATGTGATGTTTGGGGCCAATTTTTTTTAAGTTCCATCCTGTCTGCCACTGCAGTACCACTCCTAGATGGGCCAGGTGTTTGTGCCGCCCACTTGGGTTGCTTAGCTTTGTCATCCAGCAACCTTGGTGCAAATTTTAGGACTAAAAATAAGATTGTGAGGTGTGAGGTGTTCAGAATAGACTGGAAATGAGTGGAAATTATGGTTATTGAGGTTAATAATACTATAGGATCAAAATTACCCCCAAATTCTATGATTTAAGCTGTTTTTGAGGTTTTTTTTAAAAAAAAAACACCCGAATCCAAAACACACCCGAATCCGACAAAAAAATTTCAGGGAGGTTTTGCCAAAATGCATCCGAATCCAATACATGGCCGCGGAACCGAATCCACAACCAAAACACAAAACCCGAAAAATTTCCGGTGCACATCTCTGTTAATAACTAGAATTAGTTATATAAAGGATTTATAGTGACATCCCTGTTTGTTTCCAAAACTGATTTGTTCTGGTGACTAGGTAATGATGTCGGCCATAGTTTACTGTCAAGGTTTTGTTGCAGTTATTCCCACAGAAGGCAGAATCAATGCTAACTGATAATCAGTAATTCCAAATCTTCACCTATGCTGTGTGTTGGGATCAGTATGAAATACCTACAATCAAAATCCTGATGGTCACAATACAGACAACAACTGACCGACATTCAAAATCCCAACAAGGCCAAAATACTGACACGGTCAAAATACCGACATTTAAAATATAGACAAGGTTAAAATATTGACGTTTAAAATGTCAAAGTTAACACAAGTTTTTCATTGTTTTTTGGTGTGCATGTCGACATAGGTTGACATGGAAACCCTATGAGTGTACTTCGTCCCCTCGCATGGCACGATGCGCTTGCCATGTTTTGGGCACAGTGCCTCGCTGCACTCGGCAAACTATTATATTATTAGTGTGAATGTGTCTGTGTGTACATGTGATAGGGAATATAGATTGTAAGCTCCACTGGGGCAGGGACTGCTGTGAATGGGCAAGTATTCTCTGTACAGAGCTGCGGAATATGTGTGCGCTATATAAAAAAACTGGTAATAAATAATAAATAAATAAAATTGATTTTACCCATATCCAGTGCTTTTCTTTGGTGAGTAACAGTACACAGTGCCAGCACTTTTTGTTATTTTTATATTCTTATAATCAGGGCCGGATTTAGGGGCGGGGGCGCCCCTAGGCACAACAATAACGCAATTTTTTCATTTTTATTGATTAGTTATAAGCCTTTATTTGATGATAGCCAATTTAACAGAATAATAAAAAAGACACTAGCTATAACATTTTAATTCTGTATACATATTTACTAAGAAGGACAGCTTACAGGGGCAGTATGTGTATTGTGTATGTCCTACCAATTTACACTCCATTCAAGATGGCATATGGTACAGTATTGTAGAATAGAAATAACCAATTTTTTGCGCAATAAACACTCCGAGTGCAGCCCAGTTTTACACAAAGGGATTTCACCAAAACCCAAAGAAACAAGTGCAAAGATACAGACTGAGTAAAACCAGTGGCGCAGACAGAAGGAACATGCAAAATAATATCAACAATCACAACCTGATTAGCTCATTTGGGGATGCCAATGTTGTTTTGTTAACGAATGTATCCATTCTTGCAAGCAAGGTGCCTGTGACTGTGGACATCTCGGAGGGGTTTACTTAATAATAATAATAATAATTTTATTTATATAGCGCTCTTTCTCCCATAGGACTCAAGGCGCTTAACAGATACATAGCATAATATAGTACAGAAAATAATGAAGTACATTTTCATAAAATACAGAAGCATGAAGATACTAAAAGGGACAATTATGGGAATGCTTGAGTAAACAGGAAAGTCTTGAGTCTACTTTTGAAGGATTCTATAGTTGGGGCCTCTCGCACTGTGCGGGGAAGTGAGTTCCATAGAGTCGGAGCCGCATGACTAAAAGCTCGACCCCCAGATGAATTACGGTAGATTCTAGGTACTGCTAAAAGTCCTTCATCTACAGATCGCAGTAATCGAGTGGGGCAGTATGGGGTCAGAAGCTGTTTGAGGTACCTTGGGCCTTGGTCATGTAATGCTTTGAAACTCAGTAAGCCAATCTTGAAGATGATTCGCCATCGTACAGGCAGCCAGTGAAGGGAGTAGAGGATGGGTGTTATGTGGCTAGAACGGGGCTGGTTGGTTAATAGCCTGGCAGCTGTGTTTTGCACCAGCTGTAAGCGCTGCAATTCTTTTGCTGGGAGACCAAGGTAGAGGGCATTACAGTAGTCTAAACGAGATGATACAAATGCATGTATGACTTTTGGCATATCATCTGAGGGAATTAAGTGCTTGATTCTGGCTATGTTCCTCAGGTGAAAGAATGAGGATTTGATTGTGGCTGATATCTGATGTTTAAGTGTCAAGCCACCATCCAGGACAACGCCAAGATTCCGCACACGATCACTGGTCTGTAATTCTGAATCCCCGAGTGTAAGTCCAGTTGGTTGGCTATGCTGCAGTCTTGTCCTTTGTTGTTGCGGTCGTATCATAAGGACCTCTGTTTTATCCGGGTTCAGTCGCAGCCAGCTGGCGCTCATCCACTCCTGTAGTTCAGCTAGACAGCCATTAAGGGTTGCTATTGGGTTATCAGTGCCCGGAGCAAAGGACAAGTACAGTTGTGTATCATCTGCATAGCAGTGGTAGACCAGGCCATGGCGCCTGATTATTTCGCCCAATGGAAGCATGTATACTGCAAAAAGCATGGGGGATAGTATAGAACCTTGTGGGACACCACATGGCAATGACACTGGTGGTGATGAGTATAATCCAGATGATACTCTCTGTGACCTGCCTGTGAGAAATGATTTGAACCATCTTAGGACTGTGCCATCCAGACCACAGAAATGTATCAGTCGCTCAATCAGAAGCCCATGGTCCACGGTATCAAATGCTGCCGAGAGATCCAGAAGGATTAATATTGAACAGTCACCTCTGTCTTTTGCCATCAGAAGATCATTTAACACACACACCAGGGCTGTTTCAGTGCTATGTCTTCTCCTGAATCCTGATTGAAATGGATCATAAATATCATGGGTTGTCAGGCGGGTTTCCAGTTGGTTTGCAACGACTTTCTCAATAACCTTTCCTAGGAAAGGAAGGTTTGATACCGGTCTGTAGTTGGTCATGCAGTCGGGATCTAAATTAGGTTTTTTAAGAAGCGGTCTAACAATTGCTTCCTTTAGGGGTCCAGGAAAAATGCCTGTCTGCAAAGAGCATTGAACAATTTTTGTAAAGACAGGACCAATTATATCCTTACAACCTATCAGAAGCTTGGTTGAGGCTGGGTCCAGATCACAGGTGGTGGGACGCAAAATCCGAGCAATTTCAGCAGTGTCCTTTACATCCACTGGATCAAAGCTGGTCCATGAAGGCAGGTAGCTTATATTGGCGGGCTTTGTAGTTTGGCACTCCTTTGATGGCACTGTGGAGATTCCAGCCCGGATGGTGGATATTTTATCTGCAAAGAAGTTTGCAAACTCGTTGCATCTTGCCTGGGAGAGGGTCTCATCAGTCTGCAGGCATGCTGGCTTGCAAAGCATCTCCACTGTGCGGAAAAGTTGAGCTGGCCTATTGTTTGCTGCTGTGATCTCATTTGACAGGAACTGTGCTTTCTTACGAGTGATTGTCGATTGATATTCTTCGTTATGCTTTATTAGTTTTATTTTGTCATCCACTAGGTTAGTCTTCCTCCATCGTCTTTCCAGTCTACGCCCCCTTTTCTTGAGCTCACTAACACTGTTGTCGAACCATGGAGCTTGATGTTGTGGTTTACGAGGTCTTAAACGCACAGGGGCGATAATATCAATTGCAGCCATAACATCCCTATTATAATAACGGACTAGGGAACAGGGATCTTCACAGGCACCCTGTATAGCAGAGAGATCCAGATTTGCTGCAAGAGCCTGGGGAGTCATACCCCTCCTTGGACGATACCTGGTCAACTCCACGGGCAGAGATCTTATTTGAGGGGTTGCAACTGAGAACCAGAGGGAGTAGTGGTCTGACCAGATGACTGGGTTTATTTTTAGGTCAGTGACCTCTAATCCAATCTGAAAGACGAGGTCGAGAGTGTGACCACTTTTATGTGTGGCAGAGGGAATGACCTGTGTGAAGCCCAGACCATTCATTGTGCACAGGAGGTCTTGGCCAAGGCGTGAGAGCTCATCATCCACCCATGCATTGAAATCCCCGAGGATGAGCCATCTTTGATGTTCCAGAACCAGGCCAGCAACAGTGTCTGCAATTTCTTGTAGAAATATCTTTCCATCTCCAGGTGGCCGGTAAATAAGAAGTAGTCTGAAACCTAATCCTGTCGAACTCCGGGCAGCAATGCACTCAAATGAGCGAGTAGTTTCAATAGGGTGGACCCTAAGTTTAAGTTCTTTTTTGAAGCAGATAGCCACCCCGCCACCCCTGCGGTCCAGTCTTGGGTTGTGGATGACAGAGTAGTTTGTTGGGACTGCAGCCTCCAATATAGGTGCTGCATTTTCATCTAGCCAGGTCTCTGTAATACAGGCTAGATCTGCAGATTCAATAAGGTCAGCAATTGTTGCAGTCTTGTTTCTTATAGATCTGGCATTACAAAGGACTGACCTGATTGGGCATACCAGAGGGCCTTCAGTTTTCTTTATGTTAAGTGCAGGAGCTCTGGGTATGGGGGTCACAAAGTGAGAGTAGACCGTTCTGTCCTTCCAAACACAGGGCCGTCTTTTGGGTATCACTTCTATTTGATTGTTCTTTGAGTATGGGGGTGAGCAGGTGGTCAAAGGACTTAGATGGTTACCGGGGGAAATACATTTCCGGCCTGCTCGCTTCCCACGAATGCGCCTGTGTTTTCTTTTTAAAATGCCAAGGGATTGAAGAATAGAAGCCTGTGATGGTGTGATAGGAACTGCAGAGCGTGGTGGGCGGAGTGAAAGAATGAAGCTGGAGCAATACGTATACATTTGGTCATCAATGACAGATTACTATAAATTTGAACTGCATATGATGATGAGAGAGGGAGAGAAAGCAGTGTTTGTTTTTTGTTTTTTTGTTTTTCCTTTTTGTGTTTTGTTTTCCCCCAATTCGGTATGTGATCCAAAATTATAATGGGATTATGAACAAAGTTATTGCTATAACCTATTGTGTATATTTGAAGCAAGTAATAAATAAAATAACTGCTGATTTAGTCAATTATCCTAGGATAGGCAGCCTTTTGAAAAGGTGTTAGAAGCCAATTCCTACTGTGTAGGTGTGAAAAGTCTCAGTGTGAGAGGCCTTTGAAGTAGATTTTTTTTTTTTTTGTGGGGGTAGAAGTGATAACATGTCCTGGAAATGGATCCTGATTTTAAACAGTGAGCCTTCAGCAATTCAGAGCCTGAATATACTGATATTAGTAGATTAATGCAATAAGTCAGTTATTTGTAGTTCAGAGAACAGAGGTGGATGATGTCTAATTGAGGGGCTGGATGTAGCCAAAGTTAGGTTGTAATCCACAGTACCTTATCTGGGTAATGTCCAATGCAGAGTACAGCAGCTGCTAAACTGAAGGATTTCTCAGTGGAGATATGCAGAGGATTCAGTCCAGGATTCAATCCAGTGTGTATCTCAGCGCAGGAATGCAATCCGTTGGTTTTGATAAAATGTCCGCGTAGAGTAGTACAAGTTCAAGATAAGTCCTTGGATATTTATGATGATTCATAGGTCAGTTGTGGTGAATTTAAGCTGTTTTATGGAGATGATCAGGAGCAGACAAAAGGTGAGGCAGCCATCTTGGGCGCCAGTACTATCCTCTTCCCTTGGGACTCTTAACATCGGTGTGGACTTCCAGGACTTTTTTTCTGGGATTCATTTCTGCTGTTTGTGAGAAAAAAAAACCCATGTTTCTATATGCTGATATTTTTTATGTGTAATGTGAGTGTGTTTTTTAAAGATTAAAGATAAAGGCTGTAACAGGTATAATTTCCCAATGCCCTATAAACTCATTGTTTTTTTTTCACGGTATCAGTCAGCTACAGAACCTATAAGCCTTGAGAGTGCAGGTGCAGAGCTCACCGGCACCCTGTACTTGCTCCGCTCCCTGAATATGTGATGTCATGCAAGGGGGCAGGCCACTCAGAGCAGTAATGCAGCCACCCTACTGGATATTCCCACCACTCGGCTAGCTAAATGCAGGGACCATGGGGCAGCCATGGTGTCCTGTCCCCAGGGTAACCGCAACGCCCACCGCTCCACATCTTCCACTTCCCTTTCGACAAAATCTGCACTTGCTCCCATTCCCCTACAGAATCCTCTTCAAACTCTTCGGCCTCACATACAAGGTCATCTCTAATTCCACTGCTCCCTACATCTCCAACCTCCTCTCCCTTCATACTCCCTCCCACCCACTATGGTCGGCCAATGACCATCGCCTCTCCTCTACCCTGGTAACTGCTTCCCATGCTCGAGTTCAAGATTTTGCCCGTGCTACACCCCTTCAGTGGAACGCTCTACCCCACTCCATTAGACTCGCCCAGACCTTGCAAAACTTCAAACGAGCACTGAAAACCCACCTATTCATCAAAGTGTACCCTTCCGATGCATATCCTACTCCTGAGGTTGCTTCTCCGTCCCCCTGCCTCATACCTTAAACATCTCTGCTTTGCTTACATCCTGCCATCAGGCTACCTCCTGCTTGCTTGCACCTCATGTCATCTGTCTGTCGCCCCTTCCCACTAGATTGTTAGCTCCTCAGAGCAGGGCCCTCTTTCCTCTTGTTGTCAAAGCCCTTTTCTCGACACATTTCACTCACAGCTCTCTCCTACTCAGCGACCATCTTTACCTGCTTTTTCTCCTACTGGTAAAGGCTCATCTCTATCTATGGCCGCCAGCCTCTAGTAGTGCGCTGATGACTTCCTCGCTACTTACATCTAAGCTGTATTATGTTTTGAGAATTGTGGTGCTCTTTGTTATCTGTACTCTATTTTTGTTATTTATTTACTCTAATGCTAAGTTTTGTCTCCCTGTACTGTCCTTTGTACGGCGCTGCGAAACACTTGTGGCGCCTTATAAATAAAATTTAATAATAATAATAATAATAATAATAGCAACGCCAACACACCCCTCCCTATGAATCTGAGTCTTGCTTTAAGGCTTCAATGCATCAATGAAGTCATCATCTGCTGGCCCTTTAAAGTAATTATTATTATAAAAATCCTATTATTAGACTGTACTTATTTGCCAGCTCCACTCTGTCCTTCCTTCCTGCACATGTTAGAGAAATGTAGATTCTCCTATCTGTTCCCTCTGGTTCATCCGTGAGCTACGGCTTCCAACATCAATTTCTCTATAGCAATAGAAATGTCACATTTTTAAGTGCATCCTTATTATTTTTCTTCCTTACATATCTCTGTAACCAGGACACAAGGCCTCATACCTTTCTCTGTATTTTATCCCTATCAAAGCATCCTTAGGTAAACATTAGATAGCAAGAAGCTTAACACATTATGCCTATTTTAAGAAATATGTATAGAAGCTGCGCATATAAATGTTCAAGTGCAGTTTTTAAAGGACTGCTAAAAGTAGAAAATGCAGTTCTTACATAAAAGGGCTAATGTAGGTTTGGGAGGAACTGTATCCCAAAGCACAAGTATTACATTCATTCATCAAAATAGCTGTTATTGAAGGTTATGCAGAGTTGTTAGCAAACAAAACAAAAGAAAAAGCACACTAAAGGGCAGAACCATGGGGGTCATTCCGAGTTGTTCGCTCTGTATTTTTTTTCGCAACGGAGCGATTAGTCGCTAATGCGCATGCGCAATGTCCGCAGTGCGACTGCGCCAAGTAAATTTGCTATGCAGTTAGGAATTTTACTCACGGCATTACGAGGTTTTTTCTTCGTTCTGGTGATCGGAGTGTGATTGACAGGAAGTGGGTGTTTCTGGGCGGAAACAGGCCGTTTTATGGGTGTGTGTGAAAAAACGCTACCGTTTCTGGGAAAAACGCGGGAGTGGCTGGAGAAACGGAGGAGTGTCTGGGCGAACGCTGGGTGTGTTTGTGACGTCAAACCAGGAACGACAAGCACTGAACTGATCGCAGATGCTGAGTAAGTCTGGAGCCACTCAGAAACTGCTAAGAGGTGTGTGGTCGCAATTTAGAGAATATTTTGTTCGCAATTTTAAGAAGCTAAGATTCACTCCCAGTAGGCGGCGGCTTAGCGTGTGTAAAGCTGCTAAAAGCAGCTTGCGTGCGAACAACTCGGAATGACCCCCAATGTGCACTGCAGGTGGGGCAGATGTAACATGTGTAGAGAGAGTTAGATTTGGGTGGGGTGTGTTCAAACTGAAATCTAAATTGCAGTGTAAAAATAAAGCAGCCAGTATTTACCATGCACACAAAACAATATAACCTACCTAAATCTATCTCTTTCAGCACATCTTACATCTGCCCCACATGCAGTGCAACATGGTTTTGTCCAATTGCTAATTTTTTTCATTTCCTAACAACTCTCTCTACTTTGAATAACTACCATGCATTAAAACTTATAAATGTCTCTAATTCTCCATCTTGTGTTGGATTTAAAAAAAAAAAACCCACTAAAACATGCAAATTATACATTCATCTGTATCAGCAACCAAATGTTCCAAAGGTTTCTCGAAGTCAGCTAAGAGTTTCTTTATTCTTTAGAATTTTCTCACTCTAACTTGCAGAACTCTTCGGCTCAGATATATCCTTAGGTCTACTTGCATGCACTGCATGTTTCAGATCTCCTCACAGATTTTCAATAACTTTCAAGCCTGGGGACTGTGAAGGTTATTCCAGAACCTTAATCTTTCATTCCTGTAAGTATTTCATGAGTGATTTTTAGGCATGTTTTAGATAATTGTCTGGCTGAAATATTCAACCTCCTTTCAGCTTTAATTCTTCGCTGACTCTGGGATATTAGCTGCTAGGATTTGTTGATATTTAGCTGAATATATTCTTCCTTCCACTTGGAATATTTGCTGTGACACTGGCTACTACACGGCTCTAAATCAAAATAGATTCATCCTTATACTTACTGTAACTTTGTCAAGGGCTTCATGAAATGTTTCACCTGGATTTCTAAAAGTGTGTCATCTGTGGACTTGTTTCATCACTCCACCTCACTTTATTCCAATTTATCTCTGGCAAATGTTTCTCCTGAAATGTGTCAGTATTTTTGGAAATTCATACCTGTCAATGTGGATCCCAGGACTGTACTTTGCAGCACTTACCGGGTTCAGCGTCACTGGTGCCCTGGTGAACGGTCTGTGGCACCTGCTGGGCTAAAGTATTATGGCAGGCTATTCTCCTCTGCTGGCTCCTGCTGCTGCACTGTTACTCCTGGTGGTTGACAGGCTACCACAGTTCCCATACAATACTACAGCGTCCAAGCCATATGCTTCCTTGTGTGTTCCCAAGTTGCTTATGTTCCTGATTCCTAGTTCCCTGGTGTTCTATTCCTTGCCTGTTCCTGTACCCATGTTCCAGTTCTGATCCCATCCACCTCACGGCAAATCCTCAGTTCTTTTTTAAGTGCATGTCTGTACTTAGGAACCCAGACGAAGACCAATGACCTGCATGTCAGGTACAGCACAGCCCAAATTCCCTTGCAGGGGCCCCTGGTGAAAACCCCCAACACATAAGCCTCTGTCCCTTTGTTCTGGGTCCCAGTCAACCTAAAGTACAGGTCAGCATTCACTAAGCACAATGGGCCTGATGCATGTGCACCAGTTTGTGGAGTGTATCGCATGTGTTTTCATATTGTGTGTACTCCAGATCTGAGTGTATGCAATTGCAGGTGATGCAAAGTTCTTCACATTCCAATCTCATCTTCACTGATGACTGAAGGGCTAATAATGGGCTGTAATGGGGCGTTATCATGTAGGCAATGTCTTGTGAGGGCATGTAGATGCATCATTTTACAGGAGGAATACAATGAGCGTATGCACAGAGATTGGGTGCTCCTCAAAGATGAGTACAACTCTGCATGTGGTTGATTATATGGATATAGTGCTATGCATGCAACTTGGGACCAATCACACTCACACAGCTCCAGACCTACTCCTAGATTGCGTTCACCTCAGTCTGTTTAGTTCCTGCTTTGATGTCACAAACACGCCCTGCGTTCGGCCAGCCACTCCCCGTTTCCTATGCCACTCCTGCGTTTTAGCCTGACACACCTGCGTTTTTTAGCACACTCCCAGAAAACGGTCAGTTTACGCCCAGAAACACCCACTTCCTGTCAATCACTCACCGATCAGCAGTGTGACTGAAAAGCGTCGCTAGCCCGGTGTAAATTTGCTTAGTTTTGTGTGAAATTACTTGGCGCATGTGTCCTGCGGCCCATATGTATGCGCAGAACAGCCGGTTTTTAGCCTGATCGCTATGCTGCGAAAAATGGCAGCGAGCAATCAACTCGGAATGAGGGCCTTTATGCGATAACACATGGGATCCAGGATAAGTAACCATGTGTCATTGGGCCCCTGAGGACTGCTAATTGCGGATTATGCTTCACATGTCTAAGGCACCCAAATCATAATTCCTGATAAGTGCCAGGTATAAGGGCTAACTGAATAGCCCCCGGTGAATCAATTAGCTGTGGTAAATTACCACAGCTAATTGAATACCAGCCTTGTGTCTTGTAAAAGAGTCCACACAACCTTGCTACCACTATGTAACATAACAAAAGTTATGCAGTAGTGATTTAGCAATATAACAATATTTTAATAAAGAAACAAAAGTTAAGCAACAGCTAGGGTAGTAGTAGAGAGTCCCACAATACTTACAATAAGTCTTTGCTCAAATAGTGGGCCGAATGTAATGAAGTCTGAGTTGGCCGGAGGTGTGGGTTCTCAGCCACACTCTGACATTTTTTTTTAAACTGCAATCATGTACAAAGCAATACCATGACTTGTAAATGATTGGCGCTTTAAAAAGTGTCCGAGTTCAACCGGGAACCTGCACCTCTGGCCAACGCGAACTTAGTTACATCCAGCCCAGTGTATCAGAAGGGACAATAAAAGTCCTCTAGCTATATTAGTATGAATGGATCTGAACTAGATATATATTACACACTGTAATGAGCATATCACCTAAATAAATACAACTACCTTTTAAGGGGTTACAGATATTCACAAACCATCATGAGTCCCACTGTTGGGGGATCTTCACCATTTTATCTCACAAGTTATAAAAACAGACGGAATGTAGTAGAATGTGCTATTTTCCTTGTCACAAGAAAATAAGGCACATTATCAAAAACACAAGTATGATCTCATCCTCTTTCTTATTCAATTTAGTGACCGCAAATATGCTGAAGCAAAGTCATGCCCTAATATAATGTAGGGTTCAATTCAACGCTGTATCTATTCATTGTAAATTTCCTTTGAGAAAATGATTTATATGTTGATATTAATAAAATAAAGCTGCATGAACAGCTGCTTAGCAACAGACCCATGTTTGATATTTTTATATTTGTGTGTTGCATACAGTATGTGTACTAGTGTCTACTGTGTATGTACTATACACTGGCTAGGACTGGCCCACAGGGGTACAGGGGAAACCACCGGTGGGCCCTACTGCCTGGGGGCCCACCCTCTCCTCTAACGATCAGGTTCCAGACTGTGCACTTGAATTATACATTATATACATATGTTACCTTATACTGGACTATGGTGTATTTTCTATACTGCACTGCGGTTATTAATCTGGTACATTATCAGGCATGCAGCAGCTGTATTTATTGTATATATTTATGAAGGGGCCCAGACAATGCATTCTCTAATGATTAGTCAAACCAATGAGGTGCAGGCCACACCCCCTCTGCAGACTGGCCACACCCCTAACATGGGCCCCTACCAATGTATTTCCCCGGTGGGCCCTACACGCCCCAGTCCGACACTGACTATACAGTATGAGTTAATTTCAAACTTCTGATCTTTCAATGACTGACCATTTCAAATGAGTCAGAGGCAAGACACACAGGCCTATGGTGTTTTGTAGAGATGAGCGCCTGAAATTTTTCGGGTTTTGTGTTTTGGTTTTGGGTTCGGTTCCGCGGCCGTGTTTTGGGTTCGAACGCGTTTTGGCAAAACATCACCGAATTATTTTTGTCGGATTCGGGTGTGTTTTGGATTCGGGTGTTTTTTTCAAAAAACCCTAAAAAACAGCTTAAATCATAGAATTTGGGGGTAATTTTGATCCCAAAGTATTATTAACCTCAAAAAACATAATTTACACTCATTTTCAGCCTATTCTGAACACATCACACCTCACAATATTATTTTTAGTCCTAAAATTTGCACCGAGGTCGCTGTGTGAGTAAGATAAGCGACCCTAGTGGCCGACACAAACACCGGGCCCATCTAGGAGTGGCACTGCAGTGTCACGCAGGATGTCCCTTCCAAAAAAACCTCCCCAAACAGCACATGACGCAAAGAAAAAAAGAGGCGCAATGAGGTAGCTGTGTGAGTAAGATTAGCGACCCTAGTGGCCGACACAAACACCGGGCCCATCTAGGAGTGGCACTGCAGTGTCACGCAGGATGTCCCTTCCAAAAAACCCTCCCCAATCAGCACATGATGCAAAGAAAAAGAAAAGAAAAAAGAGGTGCAAGATGGAATTATCCTTGGGCCCTCCCACCCACCCTTATGTTGTATAAACAAAACAGGACATGCACACTTTAACCAACCCATCATTTCAGTGACAGGGTCTGCCACACGACTGTGACTGATATGACGGGTTGGTTTGGACCCCCCCCAAAAAAGAAGCAATTAATCTCTCCTTGCACAAACTGGCTCTACAGAGGCAAGATGTCCACCTCATCTTCACCCTCCGATATATCACCGTGTACATCCCCCTCCTCACAGATTATCAATTCGTCCCCACTGGAATCCACCATCTCAGCTCCCTGTGTACTTTGTGGAGGCAATTGCTGCTGGTCAATGTCTCCGCGGAGGAATTGATTATAATTCATTTTAATGAACATCATCTTCTCCACATTTTCTGGATGTAACCTCGTACGCCGATTGCTGACAAGGTGAGCGGCGGCACTAAACACTCTTTCGGAGTACACACTTGTGGGAGGGCAACTTAGGTAGAATAAAGCCAGTTTGTGCAAGGGCCTCCAAATTGCCTCTTTTTCCTGCCAGTATAAGTACGGACTGTGTGACGTGCCTACTTGGATGCGGTCACTCATATAATCCTCCACCATTCTATCAATGTTGAGAGAATCATATGCAGTGACAGTAGACGACATGTCCGTAATCGTTGGCAGGTCCTTCAGTCCGGACCAGATGTCAGCATCAGCAGTCGCTCCAGACTGCCCTGCATCACTGCAAGCGGGTGGGCTCGGAATTCTGAGCCTTTTCCTCGCACCCCCAGTTGCGGGAGAATGTGAAGGAGGAGATGTTGACAGGTCGCGTTCCGCTTGACTTGACAATTTTGTCACCAGCAGGTCTTTCAACCCCAGCAGACCTGTGTCTGCCGGAAAGAGAGATCCAAGGTAGGCTTTAAATCTAGGATCGAGCACGGTGGCCAAAATGTAGTGCTCTGATTTCAACAGATTGACCACCCGTGAATCCTTGTTAAGCGAATTAAGGGCTGCATCCACAAGTCCCACATGCCTAGCGGAATCGCTCCGTGTTAGCTCCTTCTTCAATGCCTCCAGCTTCTTCTGCAAAAGCCTGATGAGGGGAATGACCTGACTCAGGCTGGCAGTGTCTGAACTGACTTCACGTGTGGCAAGTTCAAAGGGCATCAGAACCTTGCACAACGTTGAAATCATTCTCCACTGCACTTGAGACAGGTGCATTCCACCTACTATATCGTGCTCAATTGTATAGGCTTGAATGGCCTTTTGCTGCTCCTCCAACCTCTGAAGCATATAGAGGGTTGAATTCCACCTCGTTACCACTTCTTGCTTCAGATGATGGCAGGGCAGGTTCAGTAGTTTTTGGTGGTGCTCCAGTTTTCTGTACGTGGTGCCTGTACGCCGAAAGTGTCCCGCAATTCTTCTGGCCACCGACAGCATCTCTTGCACGCCCCTGTCGTTTTTTAAAAAATTCTGCACCACCAAATTCAAGGTATGTGCAAAACATGGGACGTGCTGGAATTGGCCCAGATTTAATGCACACACAATATTGCTGGCGTTGTCCGATGCCACAAATCCACAGGAGAGTCCAATTGGGGTAAGCCATTCCGCGATGATCTTCCTCAGTTGCCGTAAGAGGTTTTCAGCTGTGTGCGTATTCTGGAAAGCGGTGATACAAAGCGTAGCCTGCCTAGGAAAGAGTTGGCGTTTGCGAGATGCTGCTACTGGTGCCGCCGCTGCTGTTCTTGCGGCGGGAGTCCATACATCTACCCAGTGGGCTGTCACAGTCATATAGTCCTGACCCTGCCCTGCTCCACTTGTCCACATGTCCGTGGTTAAGTGGACATTGGGTACAGCTGCATTTTTTAGGACACTGGTGACTCTTTTTCTGAGGTCTGTGTACATTTTCGGTATCGCCTGCCTAGAGAAATGGAACCTAGATGGTATTTGGTACCGGGGACACAGTACCTCCAACAAGTCTCTAGTTGGCTCTGCAGTAATGATGGATACCGGAACCACGTTTCTCACCACCCAGGATGCCAAGGCCTCAGTTATCCGCTTTGCAGTAGGATGACTGCTGTGATATTTCATCTTCCTCGCAAAGGACTGTTGAACAGTCAATTGCTTACTGGAAGTAGTACAAGTGGGCTTACGACTTCCCCTCTGGGATGACCATCGACTCCCAGCGGCAACAACAGCAGCGCCAGCAGCAGTAGGCGTTACACGCAAGGATGCATCGGAGGAATCCCAGGCAGGAGAGGACTCGTCAGACTTGCCAGTGACATGGCCTGCAGGACTATTGGCATTCCTGGGGAAGGAGGAAATTGACACTGAGGGAGTTGGTGGGGTGGTTTGCGTGAGCTTGGTTACAAGAGGAAGGGATTTACTGGTCAGTGGACTGCTTCCGCTGTCACCCAAAGTTTTTGAACTTGTCACTGACTTATTATGAATGCGCTGCAGGTGACGTATAAGGGAGGATGTTCCGAGGTGGTTAACGTCCTTACCCCTACTTATTACAGCTTGACAAAGGGAACACACGGCTTGACACCTGTTGTCCGCATTTCTGGTGAAATACCTCCACACCGAAGAGCTGATTTTTTTGGTATTTTCACCTGGCATGTCAACGGCCATATTCCTCCCACGGACAACAGGTGTCTCCCCGGGTGCCTGACTTAAACAAACCACCTCACCATCAGAATCCTCCTGGTCAATTTCCTCCCCAGCGCCAGCAACACCCATATCCTCCTCATCCTGGTGTACTTCAACACTGACATCTTCAATCTGACTATCAGGAACTGGACTGCGGGTGCTCCTTCCAGCACTTGCAGGGGGCGTGCAAATGGTGGAAGGCGCATGCTCTTCACCTCCAGTGTTGGGAAGGTCAGGCATCGCAACCGACACAATTGGACTCTCCTTGTGGATTTGGGATTTCGAAGAACGCACAGTTCTTTGCGGTGCTTTTGCCAGCTTGAGTCTTTTCAGTTTTCTAGCGAGAGGCTGAGTGCTTCCATCCTCATGTGAAGCTGAACCACTAGCCATGAACATAGGCCAGGGCCTCAGCCGTTCCTTGCCACTCCGTGTGGTAAATGGCATATTGGCAAGTTTTCGCTTCTCCTCCGACAATTTTATTTTAGGTTTTGGAGTCCTTTTTTTTCTGATATTTGGTGTTTTGGATTTGACATGCTCTGTACTATGACATTGGGCATCGGCCTTGGCAGACGACGTTGCTGGCATTTCATCGTCTCGGCCATGACTAGTGGCAGCAGCTTCAGCACGAGGTGGAAGTGGATCTTGATCTTTCCCTAATTTTGGAACCTCAACTTTTTTGTTCTCCATATTTTATAGGCAGAACTAAAAGGCACCTCAGGTAAACAATGGAGATGGATGGATTGGATACTAGTATTGGATACCTGCCGACTGCCGACACAGAGGTAGCCACAGCCGTGAACTACCGCACTGTACACTGGTTGATAAAGAGATAGTAGTATACTCGTAACAACTAGTATGACACTATGACGACGGTATAAAGAATGAAAAAAAAACCACGGTTAGGTGGTATATATTATAATAATAATACAATTATGGATGGACGGACTGCCTGCCGACTGCCGACACAGAGGTAGCCACAGCCGTGAACTACCGCACTGTACACTGGTTGATAAAGAGATAGTAGTATACTCGTAACAACTAGTATGACACTATGACGACGGTATAAAGAATGAAAAAAAAACCACGGTTAGGTGGTATATATTATAATAATAATACAATTATGGATGGACGGACTGCCTGCCGACTGCCGACACAGAGGTAGCCACAGCCGTGAACTACCGCACTGTACACTGGTTGATAAAGAGATAGTAGTATACTCGTAACAACTAGTATGACACTATGACGACGGTATAAAGAATGAAAAAAAAACCACGGTTAGGTGGTATATATTATAATAATAATACAATTATGGATGGACGGACTGCCTGCCGACTGCCGACACAGAGGTAGCCACAGCCGTGAACTACCGCACTGTACACTGGTTGATAAAGAGATAGTAGTATACTCGTAACAACTAGTATGACACTATGACGACGGTATAAAGAATGAAAAAAAAACCACGGTTAGGTGGTATATATTATAATAATAATACAATTATGGATGGACGGACTGCCTGCCGACTGCCGACACAGAGGTAGCCACAGCCGTGAACTACCGCACTGTACACTGGTTGATAAAGAGATAGTAGTATACTCGTAACAACTAGTATGACACTATGACGACGGTATAAAGAATGAAAAAAAAACCACGGTTAGGTGGTATATATTATAATAATAATACAATTATGGATGGACGGACTGCCTGCCGACTGCCGACACAGAGGTAGCCACAGCCGTGAACTACCGCACTGTACACTGGTTGATAAAGAGATAGTAGTATACTCGTAACAACTAGTATGACACTATGACGACGGTATAAAGAATGAAAAAAAAACCACGGTTAGGTGGTATATATTATAATAATAATACAATTATGGATGGACGGACTGCCTGCCGACTGCCGACACAGAGGTAGCCACAGCCGTGAACTACCGCACTGTACACTGGTTGATAAAGAGATAGTAGTATACTCGTAACAACTAGTATGACACTATGACGACGGTATAAAGAATGAAAAAAAAACCACGGTTAGGTGGTATATATTATAATAATAATACAATTATGGATGGACGGACTGCCTGCCGACTGCCGACACAGAGGTAGCCACAGCCGTGAACTACCGCACTGTACACTGGTTGATAAAGAGATAGTAGTATACTCGTAACAACTAGTATGACACTATGACGACGGTATAAAGAATGAAAAAAAAACCACGGTTAGGTGGTATATATTATAATAATAATACAATTATGGATGGACGGACTGCCTGCCGACTGCCGACACAGAGGTAGCCACAGCCGTGAACTACCGCACTGTACACTGGTTGATAAAGAGATAGTAGTATACTCGTAACAACTAGTATGACACTATGACGACGGTATAAAGAATGAAAAAAAAACCACGGTTAGGTGGTATATATTATAATAATAATACAATTATGGATGGACGGACTGCCTGCCGACTGCCGACACAGAGGTAGCCACAGCCGTGAACTACCGCACTGTACACTGGTTGATAAAGAGATAGTAGTATACTCGTAACAACTAGTATGACACTATGACGACGGTATAAAGAAAGAAAAAAAAATACCACGGTTAGGTGGTATATATTGTAATACAATTATGGATGGACGGACTGCCTGCCGAGTTCCGACTGCCGACACAGAGGTAGCCACAGCCGTGAACTACCGCACTGTACTGTGTCTGCTGCTAATATAGACTGGTTGATAAAGAGATAGTATACAATACATACAACAATATACTACTATACTGGTGGTCAGGCACTGGTCACCACTAGTCACACTGGCAGTGGCACTCCTGCAGCAAAAGTGTGCACTGTTTAATTTTAAATTAATATAATATTATGTACTCCTGGGGGCTCCTGCTATAACAACCTGCAGTGCTCCCCAGTCTCCCCCACAATTATTACAAGCTTTGCCTTTTATACATTGATGTGCAGCACACTGGGCTGAGCTGAGTGCACACAGACTGAGTCACACTGTGTGACTGGCTGCTGCTGTGTATCGTTTTTTTTCAGGCAGAGAACGGATATAGCAGAGAACGGATATATTAAAATAAATAAAAGTTAACTAACAACAACTGCACTGGTCACTGTGGTAAACTCTGTCTGACTCTGCACAATCTCTCTCTCTCTTCTAATCTAATTTCTAATGGAGAGGACGCCAGCCACGTCCTCTCCCTATCAATCTCAATGCACGTGTGAAAATGGCGGCGACGCGCGGCTCCTTATATAGAATCCGAGTCTCGCGAGAATCCGACAGCGTCATGATGACGTTCGGGCGCGCTCGGGTTAACCGAGCAAGGCGGGAGGATCCGAGTCTGCTCGGACCCGTGAAAAAAACATGAAGTTCGTGCGGGTTCGGTTTCAGAGAAACCGAACCCGCTCATCTCTAGTGTTTTGTCATCTCCGCTTGTGGGTGTTATTTTAGCTGAAATTATTTTTTAAAATGTATAGGTTATTAAATTTATTACATGTAATCCTCACATTCAATGTATGCAATCATGTTTATTTTGGTTCAGGTCAGCAAGCATGTATGAATACTGCAGGTAGGAATCTATGTATTTTTCTATTTTGCACTTGCTTCAATTCTTAATTATAATTTACAAATTATGTAATTACTGGGATCTCTAGAGATTTGCAGAATATTGCTATTTTCAAATTACATTTTGACAGTTATTTAGTGATATGTTTAGCAAAGTATATCATGCAGAGAAGCTGAAACTGAATTTCCTTTGAACCCTGTTTCCCAGACCATCAACAGTGACAAGACCAGTATTCACAATTCTTTCAATGTGCCATCTTATAAATTGGTTTCCTTACAGTATGTACGCCATGAATATTATATATATATATATATATATATATATATATATGCAGCTGTGGTGCCAAATCAGAGTCCAACCCATCTAGGGGAAGGACCCATAGTACAGTGCAGTGTTTTCCACAAGCATGTAAATGATAGCACTCTCCAGACTTGGATTCAATTGTCAAAAATGCATTTGATAGAAAAATAAGGAATATACCAATCAAACAGTTCCAAAGGTATAAGTTGCTCACCAACGTTTCGGTCCCCTTTTCAAGGTAGAACAGCAAACCAGCAGTGTCAGTCTAGCCAAAGGATAAACAAGGTACATAAATGTGGAACTGGAACTAGGGATTGTGCCTCCCAGGCCCCTGTTAAATACCTGAAGAGTATTAGTAAATGGGCGCCTGGCCTTCCCTGCAGGCCCGACTGATGTGTTTCACGGTCCTGAACACAAACGTCACTTCCGGTTATAGGTATGAATGTTAAGTAGACTGTGTAATCTGTCACTGTGTGCGGGTAATGAGATACAGCAGGGGTTCTCAAACTCGGTCCTCAGGACCCCACACAGTGCATGTTTTGCAGGTAACCCAGCAGGTGCACAGGTGTATTAATTACTCACAGACACATTTTAAAAGGTCCACAGGTGGAGCTAATTATTTCACTTGCGATTCTGCGAGGAGACCTGGAAAACATGCACTGTGTGGGGTCCTGAGGACCGGGTTTGAGAACCTGTGAGATACAGGATAGGCACAGTGTGGATGTTAAGTGTAGCCCGATATCCGGGTCCATGTATTCCACCGCCTGTGACGCATACGTCACTTCCGGGTGAGCGGAAGCGCTTCAGAGGCAAAGTACACTTATGGCACCGGTTTTAAGAGTGGAGGGGGGTTGGGATTCTAAATCAAAGCCACCACGAGTGGGTATGATTTGTATGAAAGGAGTATTTATATTACAATATAGTAATTAAACATATAAATTGCTGTGCTCATTAGAATTTTGTACACTAACATGAGTATTTCACATACCATATACAGTAGTGATAGAATTTGCCATTAAATACACGATTTTACACTGTGAGGGTCACAACGGCAAACTTACTGTATTGTTCTTGTGCACTACACACGTATTAGACAGTTCTATTTTTATGCAGCAATTCAGAGTTAGCTGGCCATACACCAAAAGATCTGGTAATGTATGGGAGCAAATGACAATGGGCCATTTGCTTCCAAACACTGACAAGCAGACAAAAATGGTCAAATTTGTTAAATCCATTTGATTTACCCAAATTGTCTGAATGACCATTTTGTAAGTTTTCCAACATTTCGTAGAAAAATGGTCAGTTGTCATTTGCTCCCATACATTGCCAGATTTTAATTTCAACCAGCCAGATTGGACAATAAATCTTTTGGTGTATGAGCAGCTTTAGGCCACACCCCACCCACAACCCTAAATTAGGTTGTGCATTTTCTATCACTCCCCCCCCCCAAAAAAAAAAAAAAAAATGATAATAATATTTCCAGGTTTCTGTGTTTTCTATGGATCTGCAATTAATCAATAATTATTCAAACCTTCAGGAGTCATATGGACTCCACAAAATTTGGGAGTGTCCCAGACCTTCCAGGATAGTGGGAAAGTATGCCTGGGCGTATCTATGGTTGCAGGCACCTGGTTCATGGAGGGCTAACACCAAACACCCAGATTCCGTAATTAAACTTACCTCTCCGCCAACATGGCATAAATAACTGGGAAAATTACAGCGGCACATTTTTTCACTATGGAGATCTGTGCATGCAAAGTAGAGAAATCACAGAGAAAATGGTGTCAGAATCTACTCTGCGCACGTGCGGCAAGATAGAGGGGGACCTACAGAGACTGCACAAGTGCTCCCTCCAGGTGGCTCCCTGTTCAATTTATCTCAGGTTTCACTGTATGCCCTTCTACTGATTTCTGGTGGCTTCCTATCCCCCCCCCCCCATTTCTTTCTGATCTCTGGTGGTTCCGTATATTCCTCCCCCCGCTTCTTACTTATCTCTCATGTCTCCCTCCCCACCCCCCCTTCCATCGGCTGATCTGGTTTCTGCCTACCACCCCCCAATCCTTTCTCACCGATCTCTGGTGTCTCATTATCCCTCCCCCCTACTCACTGATTTCTGGTGTCTCCCTATCCCCCACCCCCTTTTCACTGATCTATTTAAAATATGGGGGGGCAGTATCCTGATGGGGGTGCTTAAGGTCAACCTTAATTAGGTTGGCAGTCAATAGGTCGACCACTAATGGTTTACATGCTTTAGGTCACCATGAGCAAAAGGACAACATGGTCATTAGGTCGACATGTAAAAGGACATCAGTTCTTATAGTCAACAGGTCCCAAAGGTCAACAGGTGCAAATGGTCAGCACACATATTGTCGACACAGCTTTTTTGTGGATTTTTTCAACTTTTTCATACTTTAACATCTGCGTGGACTATATCTGGGAACAGTAATCTGTGCCGAGTGCAGCAGAGTGAGCACCTTGCTTGAAGCATGGTAAACAAAGTGAGCCATGCGAGGGAACGCAGTACACTAATTGGGGTTGCACATGCTTTGACGGTGAAAATTACACTGAAAAAAGGGGGAAAATTTAGTTGCCTTTTTTTGTTTCAACAATTTGTCATGTTGACCTTTTCCAGTGTTGACCTCTTGTCTCTGTAGACATTTTCTAGTGTCAACCTTTTAACCATGTCGACCTTCCACATGTCAGCCTTTTTAGAATGTCAACATTTGTCAAGTTGACCAATAGTGGTTGACCTAATGGCTGTTGACCTAATTAGGGTCCACCGTGTGATCCATACCAACGGGGGACATCAATGCACTTTTTGGCACAGGGCACCAAAATCTCTGGTTACGGCACTGAAGTATACTCTAGCATTGCAGAATATAATGCATGCAACTAATTAGCCTAAAAATAAGTATTACTTTATAACATAGAAACAATAATAGATTACAGAATAGTCTAGTAAAAATCTCATCCAAGGCAAGTTATAACTAGCACAGTATTTATTTTCTTATTCATGTTTGCACCACAAGGAATTCTCTCCCGGAGTCATGGTTAATTTTATACCTCAGTCATTTACAAAGTATCTATTTTTGCTTTTTTTTTCCAGACACAATCAATATGTTTACTTCACACTGATAAATCATGCCTGAAATATTTATGGACAATTATTATTTACCATGACAACTTCCAGATGCTAAATTGCTAACACAATTCTCAAAGTCACACTGCTAAATTTCCCAAAAGCAATAAATATAGATTTTTTTCTCTCCTATTCTGCTGGATGTGGAGACTTACTGCCCAGTGTGAAAAAATAAAAGTTGGAGCTAAATTTGTTTCATTGTTTAAAATGACTATTGGACTATTAAACGCGATAAATTATATAAATTATTAAGGAGATATTAGATGAAATTTGATATATCACCCGAAAAAGTCAACAAGTAACTGGAATATTGTAATTAAAGTATACTTAATTTGGGATTTATGGGACAACTAGGAAATAGATCATCACAAGATTGATTTTGTTTCATCTGTCCTCGGCACCGTCTCTTTATACCGTGCACGTTTTACACGTCTAAATTAAACAGGCATTTCCTTTTAATTAATTGGGGTGCTGGCAGAATGCGGTAGCCATCCATTAAATCCTTGTTATTAATAGAGTTTGTCTTTAGGGCTGGTGATTGTACAGTATAGGTGATAGATGGATGTTTTTTAACCTTCACTAGAACATCTATCTACCCCTTCACAAGAACATATACAAAAGAGTTTGTTCAAACTCCTATTTGTTCAAGTACGAGTTGTGTGACTGCATGTAATGCAGAAAGACATTTAGCATTCAGTGCTCACCTAAACAAAATGTTTAAAGCATTTTAAAGTGCAAGTATAGTATTAAAGCAAGAACTCTTTATTCCACTTATTGTAGTATACTGTATGGTAAGCTGGCTATATACACATTAACATTGGGCCTAATTCAGATGTAGCTGGAGTGGGCGAAGCAGCTGCGATGCTCTTATGTGGAAATGCAGCAGATGGCATCTTGCATAAGTAGATGCTTCCTGCTTTCATTAGTGATCCGTGCTGCTAGGAAACAGCATCAGATCACCTACCACACCAGTGACCAGCTGCTTGACACATAAGGTCACACTAAAACAAATGTTACAAATTATGTGCGCAACAAAATTGGCGTGCAGCTACAAGTGTGCAAATAAGAGGTGTATCCCACACATCAGACAAAAAGGAACATGTGAACAAAATATAAGCACACCAAGTCGCAGCGCTCACCAACTGCCATGATAGCCCACGTGCATGGTGAACATAGGATGATATTCCTCAATATAACATCAGAACCAATGGAGGATTCTTACGGTATGTCTCTCTTTAGAGATCCGTTTTCCTTCACATGAGAGGTTCTCCTTTGTGTAGCTATAAACAGTCACTTTTAAACAGTCAATTCTGCAATACGTATTTTATGCATGCACAGATCAGATGACAGTCCCATTTAGCAGATTGAATCCATTTTCAGAGAAAGATATTCCTTTAAAAGGTCTGGCCAGACATGTGAAAAAGAATTGTAATCTCACCGCTCCTTATAGCATTAAAGTTCTTTCACAGAACGATGAAAGCCGCTGAACCCGGAGGTAGGCGGGGAAATGCGTCATATACTCATCTATATGCTATTTGCACTACTGTGACCGGAGATCTCTACAGCCAGCCGCAGCCGCAGCACTTGCTACTTTTCTTTCCATTTTACAATCCCCCAGAGATGACTGCATGACAAAGGTAGAGCACCAGCAGCCGGGGAGGACGTTCTGTGAAAGGACTTTAATGCTATAAGGAGCGGTGAGATTACAATTTTTTTTCACCTGTCTGGTCAGACCTTTTAAAGGAATATCTTTTCCCTGAAAATGGATGCAGTCTGTTAAATGGGACTGTCATCTGATCTGTGCATGCATAAAATACGTATTGCAGAATTGACTGTTTAAAAGTGACTGTTTATAGCTACACAAAGGAGATCTCAGTGTGCTATTTTGCTTTTCTCAAAAGGGATACAACTAAATGAGCATAAGATACATTTGTTGCGAGACTATATGTGGCTAAAGAGAGATTAAGTTACATTGTGTATTGTATATCTTTTTATGAACTTGCTATTGAGTGATCAAAACTAACCGGCCGGTGGTTAAGAATTACTAAAGTATATATATTTTTATGTGTTTTAATAAAGTCTTTCTAATCTATATGCACTGTAATACCAGTCTTTCTTCTTTTTTTGTGATTTTTTATCTAATAGGGGTGAGTAGCCCTATATTACTGGCTGCGTATAGATTGGAGTGACAGAGCGCTGGGTTTTTGTTTTGTTTGCTATGTTACAGGCTGTGTTTGAAAAATGACAGGGCTTTTTGCTCTTTTATAAAAAAAAGTCCTTGTTTTCTATACTTTAAACCACTGTATAAGTTTATTCGTGGGTTCTATGACGTGTACTTACTTCTCAGATTAAAATTTGCCAGCCAGCTTCTGTGTCTGGGCATATTCCTTTTATTTAGGGCATTGGTTCCCAAACTGTGTGCCGTAGCTCCCAGGGGTGCCTTGCGACACTTGCAGGGGTGCCCTGGGTTGATGGTCCAGGACCAATTCAAATTATTTATGGTCAATATAATAGGCAAAACTAGTGCTAGTAGCTGTCAGTCATAAAATATGGGGACAAACAGAAGCAAATCTTGTCCCTCACCACACAATTGAGCCTAAGGATGAAATATAACAACAATCTACTTAATTTAATATTTCTTTCTAAATTTCTCAATAAGAAATTTTTGACCTAGGGGTGCCGTGAAAAAAATTCTGATACTCTAGGGTGTCGTGAGTCAAAAAAGATTGGAAACCACTGATTTAGGGGATATTTATTATTTAGGGGTGCATTTATTAAAGATTAAAAGCAATAAAATGCTGTAAAACCCTTTTTTTTTGTAGAATTTAGAAATTTTGTCTATTATTATTTAATACCACTCTGCTGGTGATTAGAGATTATTATTATTATTATTATTATTATCCTTTCTTTATATGGCGCCACAAGGGTTCCACAGTTCCCAATTACAGAGTACATAAACAAATAATCAAAACAGTAAAACAGCAACTTACAGTTGAAGGCAATATAGGACAGGTACAGGGTAAATAAATGTAGCTACAGCAGCAGACAATACTGACATAAGTATCAAGTGGCAGAAAACTGCTGGATTTGGTGCAGTTAAAGATTATTAAAGTAAGAAAAATGATAAGCACATGAGGGAAGAGGGCCCTACTCGTGAGAGCTTACATTCTAAAGGGGAGGGGTAGAGAGACAGGGGTGACACAGATGGGGTACATAGAGAGTGTGGAACAGAGGGTTAGGATGAGATTTGGCTTGGTTTGCTGAAGAAGTGGGTCTTGAGAGCCCGTTTGAAGTTTTGTTGAGAGGTGGAGAATCTGAGGGGGAGAGGTAGGGAATTCCAGAGAAAGGGAGCAGCACATAAAAATTCTTGGAGGTAGGAGTGGTAGGAAGTAATCAGTAGGCAAGAGAGTCGGCATGCATTAGCAGAGCGAAGAGGATGGGTGGGAGTGTAAAGGGAGATAAGGTCAGAGATGTAAATAGGAGAGGAGTGGGTGACGGCTTTGTAAGTGAGTGGGAGACGCTTGAAATGGATTCTTAAAGGGAAGGGGATCCAGTGAAGGTTTTGTAAGAGAGGAGTGGTGGACGTAGAGCATTTATTAAGGAAAATTAGCCGGGCAGCAGCATTGAGGATAGATTGGAGTGGAGAGAGGTATTTGTCAGGAATACCAGTCATGAGGAGATTACAGTAGTCCAGTCTGGAGATGACCAGTGAGTAGATAAGGGTCTTAGTAGCATTCTGGGTCAGAAAGGGTCTGATCCTGGAAATATTTTTTAGATGAAAACAGCAGGTTTGTGAGAGGTGCTGAATATGTGGTTTGAAGGAGAGGGAGGAGTCAAGGATTACTCCAAGATAGCGCACTTGGGGCTTGAGGAGATAGTAGTGCCATCAATAGATAATGAGATTGTGGGAGGTGAGGTTATACAGGAGGGAGGGAAGATGATCAGCTCGGTCTTAGACATGTTAAGTTTAAGAAAGCGCTGGGACATCCAAACAGAGATAACAGAGAGACAGTAGGAGATACGAGTGAGGAGAGCAGGGGAGAGGTCCGGAGAGGAAAGACAGATTTGAGTGTCATCAGTATAGAGATGATATTGGGAATCAAAAGAACTAATGAGCTTACCTAGCGAGAACATATAGAGAGAGAAAAGAAGAGGACCAAGGACAGTACCTTGGGGGTCACCTACAGTTAGTGGAAGTGAGGAGGATGTTGAGTCATGAGAGGAGACAGAGAATGAACAGTCAGAGAGGTAGGAAGACAGCCAAGAGAGTGCAGTATCACACATACCAATAGAGTGAAGGATTTGCAGTAGGAGAGGGTGGTCCACAGTGTCAAAAGCAGCAGAGAGGTCAAGAAGAATAAGTAGAGAGTAGTAGCCCTTAGAACTGGCAGCATGGAGGTCATTGCAGACTTTTGTAAGGGCAGTTTCAGTGGAGTGGAGAGCATGGAAGCCAGACTGGAATGGGTCAAGCAGTGAGTGTGAGAAAAGAAAGGAAGTAAGGTGGTTGTAGACAATACACTCAAGGAGTTTGGAGGCAAAAGGGAGAAGAGAGATGGGTCAGTAGTTGGAGAGAGTGATTGGATCAAGGGTAGGTTTTTAAAGAATAAGAGAGATGAGTGCATGCCTGAAGGCATAGGGGACATTGTCTGATGAGAGGGAGAGCTTGAGAAGGTGGGAAAGTTGGGAACAGGCAGAAGGAGAGAAGTAGTGGAGGAAGCGGGAGGGGATAGGGTCAAGTGAGGAGGTGGTGAGCGGAGAGGAACGAATGAGGGACATGACTACCTCACCAGTTGCATGGGAGAAAGATGTCAGAGATGGTGAGAGGGATGAGGAGGGGTGGTAAGTAATGGGAAAAGGCTGGTTGCTGATGGTCTGGTGTAATGTGATGTCCTGATGTATGGAGTCAATTTTGGATGTGAAGTAAGTGGCAAAGTCAAGAGCAGAGAGTGTGGAGGGGAGACGAGGTGGAGGTGGGCAGAGGAGTGAGTTGAAAGTGGCAAAGAGGCGCCGGGGGTTGGAAGACTGGGAGGAGATGAGGTTCTTGAAGTATGACTGTTTAGCAAGAGAAAGTGCAGCACTGAAGGATGAGAAGATAAGTTTGAAATGGAGGAAGTCTGCCTTAGAGCATGATTTTCTTCCAGTGTCGCTCAGCAGTACATGAGCATTTTTGCAGATATCTGGTGCACTTGGTGTGCCAGGGTTAAGGTGTTAATTTGCGAGGGTGAATAGTGGTTGGTGGAGTGGCAGAGTCAAGAGCAGAAGTAAGGGATGCATTGTATATGGTAGTGGCTTGTTCAGGGCATGAGAGAGAGAATAGGAGAGAGAAGTGAGTCAAACAGGGAGGAAAGGTGTCAATAGCCTCAATGCTACGCTTAGTGATGGTAACCTTAGGAGGTAGAGATGGGGAAGCAGAGAGAGAGATAGGTTTAAGGAGAGCAGGTGGTGGTCAGAGAGGGGAAATGGGGAGTTGGAAAAATCAGAAATATCACAACGGTGAGTGAAGATCAGATCCAGGGAGCTACTGTTCACATGGGAGGGTGAGGAGGTCCACTGGGAAAGACCAAGTGATGAGGTGAGGTTAAGGAGTTTAGAGTCAGGGGATTGTGTGGGGATATTGATAGGGATGTTGAAGTCACCTAGAATAATGGAGGGAATGTCAGAAGAGTGGAAGTGAGGAAGCCATGTCAGGTGGGTGGTAAATGACAGCTACTCTAAGATGTACTGGTTGGAAGAGGCATATAGCATGGACCTCAAATGTAGAGAATGTAAGGGATGGTTTTGGCGGTATGAGTTGGTAGGAATAACTAGAAGGTAAAAGGCCCCAACACCACCCCCATGATGACCCCCAGATGATCTGGGTGTGTGAATGTGAGGCCCCCAGCAGGGAAAGCAGCAGAAGAAGTAGTGTCAAAGGGAGTAATCCAGGCTTCAGTAATGGCTAGTAGGTGCAGGGAGTTCAAAATGAAAAGGTCATGAGTGGGGACCAGTTTGTTACAAACAGATCTGGCATTCCAGAGGGCACAGGATAGGGGGTATGAGTTTGTGGGAGAGATGTGAATGAGATTATCAAGGTTGGTGTAGCGATGAGGTGAGATTAACTTTGAGGGCAGGGATGATGAGAGAGTAGTGATGGTGTGTGTGCCTGAGCTAGGAAGGGAAACTACAGGAGGTGGGCAGGGAGGGAGTTCAGTGTGATGTCGATGGGGGTGTAGGGAGATGACAGGGAAGGGAGGGAGGGAGCAGGGCTGAGTCATGGGGTAGTAGGACCATGGGACAGATGTGAACGAAAGAGAGAAAAGGAAAGGAAACACAGGGATGGAACAAAAACAGAGGGATGGAGCGGAGACAGCGGAGGGGAGATAGCAGGAGGTGTAGGAGACTAGGGTGGAAGGATAAAGGTGTGAACAGGGGCAAGAAACAGGATTAGGTAGACACTGAGTGATTTGGGGAGTAGAAGAAAACCTTGACATAGTGTTAAGTAGGTACTGTAAATAGGCTGAGGGAATCTGGAACTAGGGCCCTCATTCCGAGTTGATCGCTCATTTTTTCGGTCGCACAACATATTCGCAAAGTTGCGTTAGTGTAGTAAATTTGCGAACATCCGCCCCCAACGTATTTTTGCACATTCGTACGCAGTATTACACAAAGTGGGCGTACGCCAAATGACATCGCAGTAATGCGAAACCATCGCAGCATTGCGAAGCCTTCGCAAAAACACATATTTCATTGTAAAAATACTAAGTTTTAGTAGATTTACTAATTTTTCCTTAAAATTGCACACTTTTAAGGTAAAAAGCCATTTTATTTTATTTTTTTGCGATTAAGTGAAATTACCCCTTTCATTTTAAAGTACACAAGCCCTTGTCAATTACGAATCCAATTAGTGTAATGATTGATAATGTTCCTAAACAATTAAGTCAGGCCAAAAAACCAGATTAACACTTTGTTGCCATAATTGTCCATCAACATGTAAAAGTGATTTTAAAAAAAAATATTATATTTTATAAATTTGTATATCTTTTTTAAAAGATGTTGTTTGTGAATGAAGGTGTTTACATGTTTATTAACACAATAATCTCCTAACTCATTTTTTACTTGTAAACTTACGTTACATGTGAGTAATGTTTAATGTAAACTATTTCTGCCTGCCATTCTGCTGATCCTTTTTTGCATTAATAAGCACAACACCCGGTTAACTTGAATCATTTTTTTTTTAATTTTTATATTTTTAAAAACATTAAGATTTTTTGAAAACAAACAAAATCATTAAATTTTTTCCAATTCCTCCAGACAAATTAAAACACCATGCAGGTGTTGTCGCATTCTGGCAATAATGCCTCCAAAACTTGTAGGATCTACAACTGCAACATCTGAAATTAAGAAGCAACAGAAACATTAATAACTGAATTACATTACTTATTATCCAAGAAAGGCACAAAGCACACTTAAATGCAGGCATGTCAAAACTGCTGGCCTCCAGCTGTTGTGAAACTACATCTACCAGCATGCCTTTTCCCAGTTTTGTGGTCAGAGAATGCAAAATCTGTGTCAGGGCATGCTGGGATGTGTATTTTTTCTCCAGCATGAGGGCCGCAGTTTGGACAGGCCTGCTTTAATGTCTAAGTGACTACATCATGGCTGCTTTAAGGCTAAATCAGTAGCATAATACACAATCCTGCTCAGCAATGTTTTTTTTTTAAACTAGAAAGTGAACCACACCATGTTGTCCATTTTCTACTACGGGAGTTCAATTTAAGATGGGAAGTAGACCATAGCAAACAAACAAATTAAACATGTTATCTTGTAAAAGTGGGCATAACAATTTAATTTATAATATTATTGCTTGCTATGGTCAACATCCCATGTTAAAGATAACTACCATCTTAGTAAATGTAACACCATGTTGCCATTCATTCACATCTGGACTGAAGAGAATTAAATTTAAGGAGGTTTGGTCCTGCATGATCACACTGCATATCAACATCTTCAGAAGGACTACATATCCTAGCATGCCCACAATCCATGTAAATCCAGTTTCCAAAATAAGGAAAAACAGGTTTAATTTTTTCAAATTAGCATTTTGTGAGTGTAACTTTAACACCACAAATCATTGTGTTGTTCTGCTTGCTAACAAAGTGAAGCATGTGTTTTGAAAGTGCAAACATTATGAATAGAGAGGCACAAGTGTTAAAGACTAACAACATACTAAACTGCACTCAGCTATAAATGTTTGTGTGAAAAATAAATACATATTAAACTATGTAGTCCTGGCAACCCTGTCAAACTAATTAGTGTCGACCTAGAGTGGACACACAACACATTGCACACATAAACACTACATATAATGATACTCTAAAAAATATCAATGCAACATGCACACCATCAATAATTAATGAAAATGTGTACCTTGCTAGCTGATTTAAAACAGTACAACAGTGCATGTTTGGACATTGTAAGTGTAAGTAGGTCATATTTTGAACTGAAATGTAAAAACACTTACTTTCCTCAGCAACATTAGGGTCACCACTGACCCCATCAGGGGCTTCTTCTGCCCATTCTGTGGGTGGTGAAGGCAGCTGGATGGGGGAAGGAGGAGGGATTGGTGAAGGAGGAGGGATGGGGAAGGAGGCTGGATGGGTGAAGGAGGAGGGTTTGGGGAAGGAGGAGAGATGGGGTAAGGAGGAGGGTTTGGGAAACTAATTTCTGAGGGTGGGTCTGATTGAGAGGGCGAGGGGGGCGGAGAGAATGTTAGGCCAATAGAGGGTGAGGGGGGCTGAGAAGGGGAGTTGGAAGTAGAAGGAGAAGGGGAATGGGAAGGAGGAGAAGGGGTCACAGAAAGAGAATGAGAGGTGGGCTGAGAAGGGGAGTGGAAAGGGGAGTGGGCCTGGGAAGCTGAGGGTGCCTGGGAAGCTGAGTGGGCCTGGGAAGCTGAGGGGGACTGGGAAGCTGAGGGGGATTGGGAAGTGGAGGGGGAGTGAGAAGGGGAGGGGGACTGGGAAGCTGAGGGGGATTGGGAAGTGGAGGGGGAGTGAGAAGGGGAGGGGGACTGGGAAGTTGAGGGGGAGTGAGAAGGGGAGGGGGACTGGGAAGTGGAGGGGGAGTGAGAAGGGGAAGGGGGCTGAGAAGCTGCCTGATGTGGGCTCACTGGCTGTCTTTGCCGTTGTGGTCATCCTATAATGATATTTGTTGGTAAATTTTATTTGCATGTTAAATTACATACTAAACATTTGTAAATTACACTGTTCTGTTCCATGTAAAAAACACATTTTTTGTTTTTTTTTAAACAACACATTTTAAAATCCTCTTCATGTTGGCCCCAGCAACCAAAATGTTTCCTTAAAATTATTTGGACGCTCATTCCTTAATCTATTCCATTGAGTCATATTGATTGGTCTAGGCAACATCACCAGATCACTATTCAAGCCACCTTATTATATAGACACCACTGATCAAGTTTTTGGGTACAGTTTCCTGCCTGGGTATTCATTCTGTACAACATGCACTTGTTTGGTAACACTTTGACACAGTCAGTACTGTTTGCCCTAACCACACACACTGTCCTATTTTTAAAATTTGTTCACTCAGTGTTGCTATTAGCCTACCACTTAGTGTAAAGTTGCAAATTTTATGCGAATAATCTTATGTAATGTAACTTACTGCGTGCATGCATTTCCCTGATTTGCTGGCGGATCTCCGCCAACAGTTCTGGAGTCCTCCTGCGGAGATCACTCCATCTCCTCTCCAGCTGGATGATTGTCCGCCTGCTGCGGACGCGAGACCGCAGTAGGTGGCGGACCTCCGCGTAGGCCTCGCGCTTAACCCGATTTGGGATGAAGCGCCCAACGCGGCCTACGCGCCGGTCCATCACCGCAACCAGGACGCGGAGCTCCCGCCTGGTGAAAGGTGCCGCATGCATCATGGCAATGGCGTTTTCCTTATTTGGGCATATATTTATAGTGTCTGTTAGCATGTGATTGGTCCAAAATCTATGCTGTCATTTCTAATAACTTTATTGATCTTTGCAATGCTGGGAAGAGCAGAGTGTTAAATCGCACGAGCGGAAATACGCATTCGCAGAAGGAATAAAAAAAAAAATACAACCCCAACACAAACACAGACACAGACACACACACAGTTTTGTTTAAATTTCGAAAAAGATCTGTGTACTCACCACAGTTTGTGTGATCATTCAGCTGGACAGTCACAAAGTGATCAACATTCATTTTCATTTGTTTGTGTTTGTTTTAAAAAACATGTTTTTAGGTAAGAAAACAAATAAGGACACTATTTAGCAACATAACATTATTATATTTGCAAATAACACATTGTAAGCTTAACCTGTTTACGGATATTTAAAAAAAAAAAAAAACAGATTCACACACACCAAAATAATTACACAATGACCTTACAATAGCTTAAAAAAATACAACATTACAAAATGAACATAAGCATACTGTGTTTTTTGTGTTAGAATTAAAAAAAATTAAAAAAAACTATACCTGAAATATTCTGCAACAATGCTTGCCCTGACTTCGCTCCCCCTCCGTGTAACACTCCCCCCACCGAAGTGTCGGACAACCCCTGGCTCCTCATCAGGCAATTCCTCTGTCTGAGGAAGCTCTACGCTACTCCTTACCGCGATGTTGTGTAGTATAGCGCACAGGACCACTAGTTTACTTGCCATCTCCGGCGAATACATGATGTCGCCACCAGTGCGGTGGAGCACACGAAACCGGCCTTTAAGGACCCCAATTGTGCGCTCCACCAGCTGCCTAGTGGCAGTAAGCGCGGAGTTAAATGCCGTCTGTGGTCCTGGCCTGGGATTACGGTAAGGAGTCATGAGCCAGGGGGTGCAAGGATATCCACGGTCTCCTGTTTGATGAGAATAAAAAATTAGAAAGAGTATATTTTGAAAAAATTAGTAATTTTAGGCCAAAAATAGTGGGCCAACTCACCCAATAACCACATGTCTGCTCGTTGACTTGATCTTAATCTGTGCCATATCCCTGATTGTCTAATGACATACGCATCATGGGAGTTTCCGGGAAACTTTGCATTCAGGGAAAGGATCTGGAGGGATGGCCCACAAACAACCATTACATTCAGAGAATGAAACAGTTTCCTGTTTCTAAAAATTTCTTCATTATGTCTTGGTGGCTGAATAGCTACATGTGTGCCATCCACAACCCCAATAACATGTGGGAAGCGACTACCACCTTCCTCAAATTGCCGCTTCACCACATCTAGGGCACCAACATCCAAAGGCATAGCAATAAATTGCTTCACACGCTTTAGGAAAGCCTGACAGACACGCCGCAGGACCTTACTGAACTGGCCCTGCGACATGCCAGCCAGGTCTCCAACCACATGCTGATAAGAGCCTGTAGCCAAAAAATTTAACACAGCAAGGAATTGTGTCAATGGTGGTATTGCTGTAGGATACCGAATTGAAGACTCCAGATCACTCTCTATTATGGAGAGAGTGTCTAGGATTAGATGTGGTGGCAGCCTGTATCTACCCACAACAACATCATCTGGTATCCCAAAAAGTAGGACACGGGGTTGGAAAATTGGTGGCCTAGCACGCCTCCGTTGCCTTGGTTGATGAGGAGCCGGTTGTGGTTGTGGGGCTGGCGGTTGGGGTGGGAGTGCTGCCGTGGGTTGGGGAGGTAGGGCTTCTGCTGCGATAAACACTGACATCACACACTTTAAAAAAATATAACAGATATGTTGAATAAGACAAAAGCAAACCTCAAAAAATATACAACAAAACATTTTTAAAAAAAGGGGGTGTCAACTTACTGCAGGAGCATAAGACATATTTTCTGTGATCAATTCAGGATCAAAATGAAAATGATACCAAAAAGGGGAAAAAAAATTAAAAGTTAGAAACCTACATATTTTAAAAACATTTTAATATAAATAAAAAAATAAAAAATACTCAGAGCATCAAACACATCACAAACACCTACGAAAACTTTACGCAAAAGAGGCTAAAAAAAAATTACACCACAACAACCAAAGTTATCCCTTTAGTAGCTAGTAAAGGCAAGAACAGCACTACTTTGCACAACAATCCTTGAAATAAATTTAACATTTCTTATCAAGATGGCAGACAAACATAAGCAAAACACTTTGAACAAACACAAACAGGCACCAACACAGGCCAAGGGCACTTACCTGCTCCAAAGAAAAAAACAGTCAAATTCGAGTTATAAATCACACTCCTTGAAAACAACAAAAAGGGGTTACTTCACCCAGAAAAATACACCTACAAGAGAACAAAAATGACATTAAAAACAACATAGAGACCATTAACACAAACAGGCACCAACACAGGCCAAGGGCACTTACCTGCTCCAAAGAAAAAAACAGTCAAATTCGAGTTATAAATCACACTCCTTGAAAACAACAAAAAGGGGTTACTTCACCCAGAAAAATACACCTACAAGAGAACAAAAATTACAGTAAGATCAACATAGTAACATTAGTCCACAAAACAGCAACACTGAAGCACAGGTTTAGTGTAAAAAATGGAGAAACCAAATATATATGTGATAAAAATAATTACAAATAATCGTCAAAAATATAATTTATAAAAAACATTAGGAACAAGACGAATGCACGAATACTCACAAACGGATTTTCGCAAAAATAATGCTATACCGTCTATATTCTAAACGCGAACAAACGGACAAATGTATGCTTGACAATTACTCACTCTGAAAAGCACAATAGCACCTTAACGCACAGCACAACAAACTCCAAACTGACAAATACAAACTCCAAACTACCAACACTCACAGCGTGCAAAGTAGGCCCTTAAATAAGCAGTGCAATCATTACCAAGATTAACACTGTACACCTGTGTGAATGAACGCCCCGCACGTAGGTATAAATAAGCACACACCTCGGCGTACACACGTCATCGCAAACATGGCTTCTCGTGAGGAAATAGCAGCAGAGATGGCCCGCATTGCAGAGCAGCAGATGGCATTGGCGAAAAAACGCCTAGAGTGCCAGAAAAGGATGTTGGAATACGCCTCTGCGGATTGTGAAGAGGCAGGACCTAGTACTCTGCAAATGTCTGCTTCTGAGCCCCAACAATTGAGTGGGGATACCCTGCCACACACACATACTGGACAAACTGAGGAGGAATCAGCATTAGCCACACAAACACAACAGACAGAAGCTGCTAGTGAGGAGGAAGATGGTGAGGAGCAGCAGGAAGAAACCTCACAGGCTACCTCCAGACGTAAGAAAAGACAGCCAGCATTCACTAAGAGGGAGTTGCGTGTCTTGGTCACGCAAGCCATGTCCAAAGTACATAGAGGCCCCAAAAACATGGGTGCTGCTACAAAAGATCGCATCTGGAGGGACATCACACATTCTGTGAATGAAGTTGGCTCTGTCGTCAGAACATCGCAGGAAGTTAGACGACGGTAAGTGCATCTTGCCAGTCCTTTTTCGGTGCTAAGTTGTCTTAAAAATGTAGTGACATGTGATGTTATGTATAGCAAACAGAAGCAGAACATGTGTCCTAGATATTTACATACACAAATAATAATACTCTACTTTGCCCCTCTTTCACAATACATATGTAGGTGGGCCGACTTCAAATCCCGCCTGAAGGCAAAGAGGTCTGCGGAGTGGAATGCCTCAAGGGCTACAGGGGGAGGACCATCTGTCGCTGTGGAGTTTACAGACTTGGAGGAGATGGCGATGGCCTGTGTCAGTTATGAGGAGGGCCAAGGGGTGTCTAATTTGGACACGGACCTGCCTGAGATCCTGACGGGACATGACTTGCCAGGTAAGTTTACACATGTATTTGTCTGCAATTTAAACAGTATTTATAAACTTAAATCTAATTTTTTATTGTACTCTTTTCCCACACATTCTTCTATTTGCTTGCCACAAAACACAGCACAGGGGGATGATCAGTTTGAGTCACAGGAGGGTTATGTGGCTGAGGCTGAGGTGGAGGGACCTAGTGGGTCTGGCAGTGTGGGGACACAAATCCCACCTCTGCAGGTTCCTACTGGCCCCCCCACCCAACCCTCTGCTATCCCGGAGATCCTGCTTGAAATCGCGAGGTATGGTGAGAGCCTAAATGCGTTTCAAGACGGGATCCTCCGGGAGGTAAGCCAGATAGCTGTCCGGCTCACTGAGCACCGAACCAGTGTTGAGCAAGGTGTTGCTCAACTCTGCCAAGATCTGGCAGAGATCAGGCAGGGCCAAGAACAACTTGCCTCCTCATTCCAAAGCCTTGCAAATAACATCTTGCAAGGGCTCCAGGCCATCGCTGTCTCCCTTGCCCACAGTGGCAGAGAGCCACCCACATCGGCTCCCTCCCCTGCCCCTGCCCAGGAAGAACAGCCCACTGGGCAGGCCCAACGAAGGTCGCTCCGCAGACCAAGCCAAGAAGAACAGCCTCAGGCGGGGAGAAAAAAAAGAAAGTGATGTCTCTCCAGATGGCCAGCACCCATGTTTTTGATGTTGCCTCTATGTTATTTTGGAGTTGGCTTGTGTGGCCAGAATGGATAACTCCCTCTTAGTGAAATGTATTATTTATGTTTGGAGGTATTGTAGCCTGTGAGTTTTTGGGTATAAACACCTGAGCCATCTTCCTCTTACTAGTGTGCTATGTATTGTTGTGTTTGTGTGGTGGATCCTAATTCCTTCTCAGTTGTGTCAAAATGTTTGTGTGGCAGGGTGTGTAATATGTATTATTTATGATTACAAATTATAATTTAGTCAGAAGCTGAATTTTGCAGAGTACTAAGTTCTGCTCTATCATTTGTGTCAGTGCCATATGCTTGCTGCTTGGTCCATCTCTGCCTGTGAGACTCACGTGTAGCCATGTTGTTTTCATGTTGTGAAATCTTACTACAGTAATAAAAAAAAATTAATTAAAAATTGTGCAATTTATTCAAGGTAATGCATTAGGTAAATGTTAGTTCCAGAAAAATTAGGTCAACATATAGACACTTGTGGACCAATCTGCAATTTCTCCTAAAAAATTGCATCATCCAACAAATACAGGTATGCTTTGCACCACACTTTAATGTCCATATTAAGTAAACTGACACAACACTTTTTAGATTTATCTATTGATCAACAGGACATCATTTAAAACATTGTCAAATATTATAAACCAAAATTAATGTAACATTTCTGACAAAATGAAAGGGTATGCTGCATTATTTGGTTGTCGGTTTCTTTAGCAAAAATGTTGCAGCTTTACATTTAAATGTTTATTTCACTTGTTTGTATTTGTTATTCTTACAAACATTAAAAAAAATTAAAAATTTTTACACACCAACAATAACACTACAAACAACCTTATTTGGCAGTGTGTGTGATTTATATGTGAGTAGAATAAACATGTAATGTTGGTTCAGACAATTGCTATTTGCTAACTTTCATCTGCGCAGTAATTAGCTAGTAATTGGCCATCAGATGAATGTGCTCTCCAATTAACAGCTAATTACTGCATACACACTTGGTAACAGTACTTCGCAAATGTAGAGTAACTGCAGACCTACTCGGCTGCTGCGTGAAGGTTGCTACGGTTTCCTATGTTAGATTTAACAGCGACAAGGTATAATTGCGAAAAACACGCCCATTGCGAGTTGCATACTCCCACACTGTACGCCCACTTTCACGCCCATGTCGGAGCATTGCGAAGTCTCGCCTCCGCCACGCCTCCGCCACTCCTCGTTTTCGTTTGCCAGTTACGCGTTGGTTTAAATTTGGCAGTTTTGCACGAATGTCGTACGTATGTACTCGCGCATGGGTATTTACGCTTTTGCGCATGCGCAGACACTTAGTTTTCGTACATTTGCGATGCGATGAATCTCAGCGATCAACTCGGAATGAGGGCCTAGGAGCGGAGGCTGTAAGGGAATTAGAGCAGAAGAATTGCAGAAATGCAGGTGAGGAAAGCAGTGTAAGCACAATGGGTGTAGATTTAGTTTGAAGTGAATCAAAAGCGTAGATAAAGTTGGTGCAGAAATGTTTTTGGACTGTAAGAAATGAGAGGATTGTGAGTGAGGGTTAAAAGTAATGGTAAATCAGAATGGACTTTTAAGTGTTTGTAGATAAAATTGCATTGGTGCAGCTGTGCATAAAAAAAAACAAATTATAAAAATACAGATAAAAGCATTTGTTGGTAAAATGGATGGTTTTTGAAATGTCCAAGTAAGGTAGGTCCATGCTACTTAATCAGATTCAACAATCAGGAGGTGAATGATATCAAGAGTAAGTGACTCGTATTTGTTATTAGTTCTTCAGTTTTCTATGTTTGTTAGATTGGGGTCCTTCTGTTTTACTTCTGTTTCACTTCTATTGAACGCTGATGGAATGCTGCTATGTGTTCATTTTATCACACTTAGATAATAAATGCACAGCCAACCAGCTTTGCACAGCCTACAAGATAGAACTTAAGTAGAGAAATATTGCATGTGAATTCAATAATTGGAATCTGCAACCACTCCCTACCTCCTAAAATGCCAGGCAGTAAATTACCTTACAAAAATAAATAGGCATACCACATGGGGCCTAATTCATAGTTGATCGCAGCAGCAAATTTGTTAGCAGTTGTGCAAAACCATTTGCACTGCAGGGGGGGGGGGGGGGCAGATATAACATGTGCAGATAGAGTTAGATTTGGGTGTGGTGTGTTCAAACTGAAATCTAAATTGCAGTGTAAAAATAAAGCAGCCATTATTTGCCCTGCACAGAAACAAAATAACCCACCCAAATCTAACTCTCTCTGCAAATGTTATATCTGTCACACCTGCAGTGCACATGGGGGGTCATTCCGAGTTGTTCGCTCGCAAGCTGTTTTTAGCAGCATTGCACACGCTAAGCCGCCGCCTACTGGGAGTGAATCTTAGCTTCTTAAAATTGCGAACGAAAGATTCGCAATATTGCGATAAGACATCTCTGTGCAGTTTCTGAGTAACTTGAGACTTACTCGGCATCTGCGATCAGTTCAGTGCTTGTCGTTCCTGGTTTGACGTCACAAACACACCCAGTGTTCGCCCAGACACTCCTCCGTTTCTCCAGCCACTCCCGCGTTTTTCCCAGAAACGGTAGCGTTTTTTCACACACTCCCATAAAACGGCCTGTTTCCGCCCAGAAACACCCACTTCCTGTCAATAACATTACGATCACCAGAACGAAGAAAAAGCCGTGAGTAAAATACCTAACTTCATAGCAGATTTACTTGGCGCTGTCGCAGTGCGAACAGTGCGCATGCGCACTAAGCGGAAAATCGCTGCGATGCGAAGAAATTTACCGAGCGAACAACTCGGAATGAGGGCCATGGTTTTACCCAACTGCCAATAAATGTGCTGCTGCGATCAACTCTGAATAAACCCCATAGTTAACAACTGGGTCTATACAATTCAAAACTAATGAAAGTACATCAGGATGAGATACTATGCAATAATATTTCAATTAGCAGTACCTACTAGCAATATCAGCCTGGCCTATAGAAGAATAATACAGCAGAATATGTTGGTGGTTGTGAGATGTGTGCAGAACCCCCCCCCCCCTTTCCCCCCCCCTGGTTTTGGTTCTAAATCATCCTCAAGTGTTTTGGGTTTGGTTTTGTATCTAGGTTTCCATACAATTCTAAAACACTCATGTAACTTGGACCTATTTTTGTTCCTCCAGTCAGTGGTGGATTTAGCGGGGGGCGATTAGGGCGAACGCCCCCCCTAGATATACCGCCACCGGGATGGAGGCCGGGTCCCACCGCGGTATTGGGAACTGGTGGAGAGCGGTGGACGAGGATAGGGAGAGCGTCCTCACGCGCGTACAGCAGCTTCTGTTCTGACCACGCCCCCTCCTCCCTGTACGCGCGTCAGGACGCTCTCTCTCTCCTCATCCCCCGCCGCGCTGCACCGCTCTCCACCAGTTCCCAATAACGCGGCGGGACCCGGCCTCCTGTGTGTGCCATCTATGAGTAGGTGTCTCGTGTGTGTGTGTGTGTGTGTGTGTGTCTGTGTGGTGGGGGGGGTGTCCCCTGTGTCCCCTGTGTCCCATTTCTCCCCCCTCTTCTCCCTGCATTATGTCCCTGCATTATTTTGCCTAATTCAGTGTGCTATATTGTGAATTTTGGCTCATTCAGCGTTCTATAATGTGAATTTTGGCTCATTCTGCTTGCTATAATGTGAATTTCGGCTCATTCAGCGTGCTATAATGTGAATTTTGGCTTATTCTGCTTGCTATATTGTGAATTTTGACTCATTCAGCGTGCTATAATGTGAATTTTGGCTCATTCTGCGTGCTATAATGTGAATTTTGGCTCATTCAGTGTGCTATAATGTGAATTTCGGCTTATTCAGGGTGCTATAATGTGAATTTTGGCTCATTCTGCTTGCTATAATGTGAATTTTGGCTCATTCAGTGTGCTACGATGTGAATTTCGGCTCATTCAATGTGCTACAATGTGAATTTCAGCTCATTCAGTGTGCTACAATGTGAATTTCAGCTCATTCAGTGTGCTACGATGTGAATTTCGGCTCATTCAGTGTGCTATGATGTGAATTTCGGCTCATTCACTGTGCTATAATGTGAATTTCGGCTCATTCAGTGTGCTATAATGTGAATTACGGCTCATTCAGTGTGCTATAATGTGAATTACGGCTCATTCAGAGTGCTATAATGTGAATTTTGGCTCAATCTGTGTGCTGTTGAAACAGTATTTGTCGGCAGATAAGAACCACTTGGCCCATCTAGTCTGCCCCTTTTTTTTTTTTTACATTATTTTTATCTCTAACCTTATGTGATCCTTATTTCTTTGTAAGAATATCCTTATGTATATCCCATGCATATTTAAATTGCCCTAGTGTCTTAGCCTCTACCACCTCTGATGGAAGGAATGGCGATTCGCCAGTCTGTATCACCAGTGCGCAGGGTTCTCTCCACTAACTGGCAACATTTTATTAGTAATGGCAACAATAGGAAATTTTAGAAGCGAACGGGAAGGGTATTACTAAGTGGGAGGGGCTATGATTAGGGGGAGGAGTTATAATTCTTAAACCGCCCCCCCTAAAAGTTAAGTCTAGATCCGCCACTGCCTCCAGTACTATTACCATCAATAACATTAGTTTCCAGCTACAGTATTTCAAGTCAATTTGAGGGAGGGACTTACATGCAATTCAAAACCAGAGATTCGTTTTTTAAATCCGAGTTCCAAACTCAAGGGAAGACCTGACTTGGGACTTGGTCCACTTAAATCCCCAAAGTTTGGGTGTGTTCGGTTTTCCACAAAACTGAACTGCTCATCTCTACCGGTGATGACTACCATCTATCATGTAGCCTTCACCTGGACCTCCTGCAATACTTGGGAAAGCCTATTTATAAAAGACAGTAATGATACAAGTACCACAATTATCCTATGATTGCTAATACCATCTGGGTCTGACCTCAGAAAAATGTTTAAAAAACAACAAACAAAATACATTTTTTTTCAGGTTTTTATTGCAAAAATAAGGTAGAAAATAGCACTTGAAAATGAATGATTTGGTAATTTATCAGGTAATTTTGCTGCTGCCTACAATAATACAAAAGGTTGCCTTGCCCTTTCAGAAGTCAGTAATAAATGATGAAACTCAGCACATCTAGGGGCTCATTTAAAATTATACAACTGGTTCCGAATGATAAAACTCATTGTGTATTATAAATGGTGATACAGGCCAATCAGCTCCTGTGTTTAGCTCCTAACTGCCATGTGTTTAAAAGATGACAGTTGGGAGCTGATTATCTGGAGTGCCATTTATCATATGCAACAAATTTTATCATCCACAATGAGTTTTAATCCCTTGTTGATAAATGGGCCCCATAGTTTCACCAAGCTGCCAGTGTAGTGAAGTCCCACTACTGTCTACAGTATTAATCATTTCAGCTTTAGGAGTCCCCACTTTGGAGGTTGTTCTCATCACTAAAATGCATGCTCTTCTACATACTGTTTATAGTATGGTAATCCCTTTAACAGTTTATGTGTAACAATGAAAGTGTTGACATATAGGTAATTGTCCGCACTCAATATAATATTAGGGCAATGGATGTTGTCTGAATCAAAATATAATTCATTATAAATAGGCGATGTAACCATAGTGAACATGCATAGGAAGTATCGATCTAGTTAGATGGTATATATGTGTATGCTTTTGTGTGTATAGGCATAGTAGGGAATAATGTAATGCAATGTCTGCATACAGATATATGTCTGTAGCAAATGAATAATTTGATTCTGATAGATAAAATCAGCAAGCCACTTGGTTTAGGTCACTTCAAAGGCACACAGGTAATGGCATGCGCAAGGAAGTGCCTAAGACTACAATCAGGAATCTGCATATCCTGAGCAATGTATGTTATTCGGCCTTCTGCTTTAAGACAATGACTCCTAGGATCAATTGAATTAACGAAGTCTCAAATGTTGATGAACACTAGCAGTATTTACACTCCAAAATAACCAAAGGAAAACCTTGATAGACAAACAAATATCAGACGCTATGACTCCAGAATTCACCCCCTGCTCGTCACTGTTGAACAAATTATCTGATATGTTTTACAACACCTTTGAATATGTAAATTGGGATTGTTAAAGTTGGGATATAAGACAGGGTTTGGAGCAGTCTTTAGTTAGTGCAGAGGGAAAGAGACAAGGAAAGGATCCTAAGACATCAGAAGAAGGTAGCTATGCATTTAACCCTCAATAATTCTTGCAAGTGTACAGTATGTGTGTTAATTGTTTAAGTTTGTAATATTGTTTGTGTTTGTTTAATATGTACTGCAGTTAATAATAATTATAGGATTTATTATCATTGTGTTTTTCATATCTTGTATTTTGTATACCTAGAATAAAGTGTTATTGAAATAGAGCTATTATTCCATGGTTCAAACTCATTTTTTGGAATCTCTAAATCATACAAATCTGCATATATTATATAAGGCTCTGCAAAGTTGGACAATATATTTATACCCCTAAGGTATAGAGCATTGATATATCAAATGAGCCAGAAGGATACATCCCTGCATAAAGTATATTTACCATGTGCACAGATGTATTGCTTGGACAGTAATTGTTTTCAGTAGCTATATTCATACCCACATAGTCAATGAGCCAGGATTATATATCTCTTTAAAGTATAATTACACTTTACCTTGACATATCTCTTGGACAAGTAGATATATAATTCCTAAACCCAAATGAGCCAATCACATGCATATGTATAGGAATGTTCATATAATGTACATTGCTGTGTGATTGGACTAGTTCTAATCTCTGCCCCTTTAGCTATGAGCCAACCTAATTTGTAAGCCTATTATAATATATTTGCAGATGTAAGATACATAAAGCATAAATCAATATATGATATAATAAATATATATTATATAAGATTCCACACTTCAATAAAAGTTATACGGTTAAACATGTATAGTTATTAACGCTAAAAGCTAACTTTTGTCCTAAACGATACTTTAACCTACTGTAATTACATTGCAGAAAGGAACGTCTAAAATAAAGGTATAATCATTTTTTTTTTATTAAAGATTTGTCCCAGATAGAATTTAATTACAATGTAAATCTACTTATAGTGTGCTCATATATTAATAAATAAGCTTTCTCCAAACGCCAGAGGCAAACTTCTATCTAATGCCACAAATACAAGACCACCATATATGCATCGAGATTCCCTAAGCATTGGAATCTATGTCATGACCTGTCTGTAGATAGCACATTACTTGGCAGCCAGTCCCATTACTTTTCAAATTATGGTCCTCCTAATTATGGTCCAGCCCATCAACAAAGTATACTTTGGTTTCCCTGTAAATAAACTGAAAAGAGGAAAATATTTTAACAATATGTTATACAGTAGCAATAAATTACATTTATAATATGATATATACATTTTACGTCATGTTTTTAAAACTACTGTAATGTCACAATTGTTTTTCAAAATCACAATTGTAATTATATTATCAATACTGTTAATATTTTATTCCATGTGACATTGCTCTTTTGCATCGTATGCTTTGCACCAATTGGTTTGATTTACAACTATTATTGATTTTCCTTGTTGATTAATAGTTCATTCACTCGTTTTTTTTATGACATACTGTTTGCATGCTGCATTTTACGAGCTGTCATTACATTGTATCCATTCTACTAACCTATTATATATCATGTGGTTTATGCAGACATTTACTTCCTGCTCAAACATTTTCAAGTTGGGACTTTTGACAGTACTACAATAAGTCAGGTCCCGAACCTATTGAATATGCCAGATATACTGTATAATATGATATGATGACGCCAGATAAGTATTATATGTGATTAGGTGGAAAAAATGACAGATATGTATTGTGTGTGATTGATTTTAAGTATAAAAATAGATCTTTATTTATTGCTATTATATTTGTATGACATATTGTAGACAGTCATCTGCTTTTAGGATTCGTATTCATATTAATATAATATGATTATGTTTTATGTGAAAGTATTATTGCGCTGACAGTGGGATTATTAGTTTGAAGCAGTCTTTCACTCCGTATATGTTGTCTGGGCTCTTTGGTTCAATATTCATGAAACTGAGACACTGATATTTTGAATGCCAATAGATACTGTAGTCCATCATCCTTAATAAACCCTGAGTGCTTGCACTGTGTTTTTTTTTTAGTTATTTTGTTTTGTAAATTGATGTATATTGACGGTGTAATAGGAAAGTATACAAATAATGGTAGATCCCTTGTAAGTGCAATAAATGGCAGCCAGTCAAGACATATTTTAAAGGAATCCCTCTCAAATGACTCCCAACATGCATACAATTTTCAAACAAAATAAAATATTTTCAATTCCAATCTGGCTTCTATGGGCTGTAGTCGATGCAGTCCATAGAAGCTAGGGGTTTGCACATGCGCACTCAAGCAGCCGCTTGTGCGCAGGCACCGGGACACGGGACTCTATTCTGCTCACCGGTGCATAGGTAGCGGCAGCTCCCTTACCTACTGTAAGAAAAGTAGGAGCCTCCGCTGTTATAAACTATTTGCTTTGGTTAATGTGAGCTTACTTTTCTTCTTAAGTATTTCATTGTTGTGTTATTGTGAGTCTGAAGAATGGACTCACCTTATTACAGTATGTGTAATGAGAATACTATATGCCAGGACCTCTTCAGTAAATAGGTTAGTATAAATTTGTCACTTTATGTATAATAAAAAGTTTTTAGGGGATGTGTTGAATTTATGCCCATTTGTAGACAACATCTTGCATTTATTTTTACTGCACTCGCTCTAGAACCACATATGGGCGATGCAGAGTCGCACATATTACATTCATATTCCGACTTATTACTGAATAGGCGTAATTGGGTTGTAATGGGTCAGTCTCATGTAGGCAAATCTCAGTGAGGGCACGTCAACACAACTGCTGGATATGTAGAGCTAGATGGAAGTCTAAAGACATGTTTTCGGATGTAACAGTTTCACCATTTATTCAGATGTGAAAGATTCATTTTCACTTTAGCTTACAGCTTTAGCAAATGCTGCACAATGGATCCCATATATGTGCCAATTGCGCATTGCTCATCAGTCAACTGCAAATCTTTAGCCAATTAGGAGTTGAGATGCCGAACATGTTTTATTCTCTGTGTCTGGAGATATCAGAACAACACTATTGTTTAAGAGAACCTTAGGACCAGGGCCCTCATTCCAAGTTGATCGCTCGCTAGCTGTTTTTAGCAGCTGTGCAAACGCATAGTCGCCGCCCACGGGGGAGTGTATTTTCGCTTTGCAAGTGTGCAAACGCTTGTGCAGCAGAGCTCTACAAAAACATTTTGTGCAGTTTCAGAGTAGGTCTGAACTTACTCAGCCCTTGCGATCACTTCAGTCTTATTAATGCCGGAACTGACATTACACACCCGCCCTCCAGACGCCTGGACACGCCTGCGTTTTCCCTATCACTCCCAGAAAACGGTCAGTTGACACCCATAAATGCCCTCTTCCTGTCAATCTCTTTGCGATCGGCTGTGCGTATGAATCTTCGTTAAATCCAGAGCTCAGATACGATCCGCATTGTACCCGTACGACGTGCATGCGCATTGCGGTGCATATGCATGCGCAGTAGAGACCTGATCACAGAGCAGCAAAAATCGGCAGCGTGCAATCAACTCGGAATGACCCCCCATATTTACTGTTTTCTAAAATATTAACAAATACAGCACCTGAGGAACAGTGCGTGCATTGATGTCGCAAAGTATGAGACAGCACTATCAGTCCATAACATTTACTAAAGACAACATAAGTTATTATGCATTTACATTTGTTAATGCATTTTAATATTAATCATATGATGTTCATTCAGCCATACTGAAAGCAAGGGGTTTGCCTAGAGCACAGCAGTATTTGGTGTTGTATGTAAGAATCAAGTGTCTATATGGTCTGTAAATACTTTTATTTTTGCAGTCACAATGCTCAGTATAACAGACAGTACAATATTGCATATGTATTAGTACACACGTAATTTGAGTGATCACACAGTATTATCTATGTTCATAGCAGTAGCATGCATGCAGTGTGAACAAACCGATGTGTAGAGAAATGAATGGAAACTTGATGTCGTATGATGAATACAGTAATGAACAGTCATGAGAGCAAAGAATGTCTCTATTCCGGATATATCAAGTGGCAGTCTTTTCCTAAAGGGACTTCCGTGTCCCCCAGTATAAGTCCGATCAACTGTGCCCAGAAGCAGTTCTTTCTCAATGAATGGTTTCTGATGGGGGGCGTATTCTGGGAGGCTGGCGTCCCGGCCTGCCAGGTGCAACTTACCCTCATGATGTGGTGCCTTCTTCCTGTTGCTCACTCTGCAGTAAGCCTCTGTGTAGCCGCTTGTGTAGTTTCAACTCTCTCCGTCCCCAGTGGTGCTTCTCAGCATGCAGTGCTGGATGTCTTCCTGGCTCTGCTGCTGGGCCGCCGGGAACCCCACTAGACAGCATTCTGAATCCTTGACAAAGGCCGTTTGTAGCTGAAATGCGTTGGAAACAGATTCACACACAGACACCGCAAGCCTGCATTGCCTGCACATCACTGCAGACCACATCCATAAGACTCCTTGCCAGCTGGTGAGTGAAGTCAAGGTAATTATTCTGCTGTAATCTAATTTCTGTAATATAAATAAATAACTGTGCTATGTGTGCAATATCACTAATTTTACCAGGGACGTGTGGTGAGGTAAATGGCTCAAGAGGCACTGGCTAGTACCACAGCCAGATTTACACACAATATATGAGCCAAAGGGTACATGTGGGCATTATACACAGGTGCAACAGTATAAACTATGGAAATTTGGTGAGTTTTAATCAGAGATGTACAGAAAAGATAGGCAGGGGCGGCACTGCCTCACCTGTCATAGACTTTTTACTCCAGAGTTTTGGCTATAAAAATGATTAGAATAATACAAGGAAGATATTTCTAACATATTCTTTGTATTTTTCATATACTTTATACAGACAAAACTCTAGTGCAAACATTTGTATGACAGGAAAAGCTTTGCATCACCTGCCTCACCCCACTGCATGTCACTGCAATGTACTCATCCAGAGCGGCTTCATCGCAGGCGTGCACTCCCAGCGTGACTAGGCGATCCGTCCGCCTAGCCCTGCTGGGAGTGCACAGAGACGTTCTCCCATTCTAGTGAATGTGGCGCTCTCTATCAGCGTCTCCGTCATGGACGTGCATGCACCCCCAGATGGAGACCCTCTCAAATTCTAGTGAATGGGGCATGTCTCCATCACGGGCACGCGTTTTCTCCCAGACAGAAACACTCTCGGCGTTAGGCGTGCCCAGGCACAGACGGAGCCATGACTAATGTGGTTCCATCTGTACACATCCAAAAATGAAATGGCGGCACTGTCTGACTTAATAAAACATATCAAACAACAGTCTCTTCTATGTTTCAAATTATTTAACCATCATCAGGAATAACAAACATTAAAAACATCTTACCGTAAATAAGAATACACCACCTCATGTGTCAGTGTGCCAAGACCATCTACAGTTTCAAAAGAAGTATGTTCTTGATAACGTTTGAAGTATACCGAAATGTTGAACGGAATGAGACCATCTGTCATTTTCTTCACATGAGAGACCCGTGAGCACCACCTCTACTATTATTCTATTGATGGGCTCTTTGTGATACCTGAGAGGGCACCAAGGCGATTATGATTGGATTTAACATGGAGTGCCAGCCTGCATATGCTGTGTATATAAATATATAGATATGGATATAGATAGATCGATAGATCGATAGGTTACAAAAATTTCTCTATAAAGAATTGTGTAAGTCTACACTGTACATGAATAAAAAATGGCAAGAACAAACATTTTGCCAAGCTGGACAATATTCTGCTGGTTGTCTAGGTGTTGTAAAAAGCTTTTACTGAATGAACCAAATATTTACGAGGATATTGTTCTTATATCTGGTATATGGACAATCTGCTTAACTTCTGGACAGAAGGCGTGGATGCATTTGTCAAATTAATGGATGACCACAAGCAGGTGGATATGTTGATTACATTTACATATCAGTATAATTATTTGGAAATCAGTTATGGGGACATGAAACAATCTGACCCCATTGCTACTGTACATTAGTGTATTACAAATCTATACACACAGATATGCTCTTAAAGGTTGCTATCAGTGGCGGCTATTGAGGTAGGGCTGCGGCACAGTGCAACGTTCAAATAGGGGAGCCACACCAAATGCCAATGTGTCAGTTTGGAATGAGAGTTGGTGGCAGTAAGTGTGACTCCCTTAATTTAAATTTGGACTGCTCTATAGCCCCACCTCTGGAGCTACCAGTGCTAGATCACTTCACTTGGAATCATCTGATAAAGTACTGAATTTATTTTACAACAAAATTAGTATATACGGGAACCAAGTATGCAGGCTGGTGATAATAGTAAACAGGGTTGTGAAGGTGGATATAAAAGGAGCAGAATCTTTATCAGCGGTGGCTCCTTGAGGAGGAGTGGGGCTGCCGCATCAGAAGAAGAAGAGGATAGCTGCTGCTGCCACCAGCTGGGTCCCGGGGGTCACACATGCACAGTCAATTGTCAGCTTGACTGCACATGTTCAAACCCCTGTCTTCTATAACCTGTATTGGATGCAGTCCATAGAAGCCAGGGTTTGCCATGTGCAATCAAGGCACTGCTTCCCAGGGGATCGCAGCCCGATCTGGCAGTCCCAGAGGGAGGAAACTCCTCCCAATGGGACTGCCTATACCAGAGTTGGCTGGTATGTAGATCTTCTAAAAGAAGTCATCACTGCCAGTCACTGTGTAGCTAGTGCAGTCACAGACTACAACTGACTCATTGCCTGCAGTGGCTGGTTTTACTAGTGGAGCTGCAGTCCTGCAGCCCATAGGTAAACTCCAGCACTGGTCTTTATACAAATAGGCAACTAATGAACAAATTCTCGCAAAATAAACATGAACTTGATGAAACAGGATATTGCAAAATCAACAGATAATTGGTGACACGTGATCTGATAAGAAAACAGGTAATAGATGAAGCAATGTCTCTTGCAATAAACAGTTATAAGTAAACAGACAATTGATGATGCAAAGTATCTTGCAAAGAAAAAGGTTATTGGTGAAGCAAGTTTTTTACAAATAAACATATATTGGCAGGGCTTAAAGTGGTCCTGGAGAGGTGGTGGAACTCATCTTCCCCACCACTCCTATTCCCCAGTGTCACAAAAGGGATGTGGTCTCACTAGGAGGAGGCTCTACCACACAGTGGTACCCACAATCAGAGGCGTAACAAGGGTTTTCAGAGCCCAGGGCAAGACGAAGAGTGGCGCCCCCCCTCCCCCCGCAAAACCCCCCCAATTAAACTATGTGTGCACAAAAATGGTCATGGCCATGCTCCAGAAGGGGCATGGTCACATAACAGGTGGGGCATGGCCACTGAAAATGGGTTGTTCCAACATGACACGCCACCTGATTCACGTCAAACTGGCATCATTCGGTTGTGTAGGAATATTAACAAGGTCAGCATCATACAACAGCGGTTCAACCAGATTCACATTCTGCCCTCTCTGTTACATCCTGCCCCATGCATCTCTCAGCCACACCATCTCCCACTGCGTCTATCAGCACACCATCCCCTTACCCACCATCATCTCTCAGCACACCTTCACCTCCCCCTGCGACATCTCTCAGCACACCATCATCTCCCCCTCATGTCGTCTCTCAGCACACCATCTCCTTACCCCACCATATTCCTCAACACACCATCACCTCCCCCTGCGACATCTCTCAGCACATCATCACCCACCCCCTACATAATCTCTCAGCACACCATCACCTCACCCTGCATTGTCTCTCAGCATTCCGCCACCTACCCCCCTGCATCCTCTCTCTACACACCGCCACCTACCCCTTGTGTTATCTCTCAGCACACCATCACCTATCCCCTACATAGTCTCTCAGCACACCATCAACTCCCCCGGCGACATCTCCCAGCACACCCCCTGTGTCATCTCTCAGCACACCATCACCTACCCCCTAAATCATTTCTCAGCACATCATCACCTACCCTCTACATTATCTCTCAGCACATATCACCTACCCCCTGCAAAGTCTCTAAGCACACCATCATATTCTATGTCTCTGTGCCCCCCTCCCTTCTCCCCTTCATTTTGTCTCTCAGTGTGTCTCTCCCCTTCATTCTGTCTCTCAGTGTGTGTGTGTGTCCCTTTTCTATGTCTCTTAGTGTCTTTCTATCTCGCCTTCTATGTCTCTCTGTGTGTGTCCCCCTTCTATCGGCATGATTCAATTTGATGACAGTTGAATAGCACCAGGAACTAGCTCCTGCTGCTATTCAATACAGTGCAGTGGTAAGTCTGAGAATGCTCATTCTCCCGGACTTACTGTAACAGGGTGTTTTTTTCGGGAGAACCGATATTCTCTGACTTAAGTGCCCGGTGTAACGCTGTTTCTGTCGCGCTAAGGGCAGAAATCAGCATCATGGCACTTTTGTCAGATTTCTACTTGCACCCCTCCAGGGGTGCAAGAAGAAATCCCGTCGCTGGGTGTCACAGGGTGCTGTATTAAATAGCACCGGGAGCTCATTTCCGGTGCTTTTCAACTGTTATCGAAATGAATTGTGCTTAATGTCTCTCTCTCTCCCCCTTCTATGTCTCTCAGAGTCTCTCTATTCCCCTTCTATGTCTCTCAGTGTCTCTCTATCCCCCTTCTATGTCTGTCAGTGCCTCAACCCCCCCATGTCTATCACTGTCTCTGCCCCCCTTCTATGTCTCTCAGTGTCTCTCCTCTCCCCAATGCCTCTCAATGTGTATCTTCTAGCACTCCCCCCTTTCTAATAATATAACAGGGTCACCTTACTCCCTACCCCCCTTACCTCAAGGTACTCGGGAGCCGGCGGGTGAGGCGGCTGGGAGCTGGGTTTTGTGTACCGGGAGCCAGCGAGGTGAGATGGCAAGGAGACGGGTTCTGAGGGGGCTCGGAGCCACGATCTGAGCACCAAGAGCTGGTGGGGTGAGGGGGCTGGGAGCCATGAGCTGGCTGAGGGCAGCGGGCTAATCAAACAGGGAGTTTGACACATCATGGTCATGCTCCCTGCAGCAAGGGGACAGCAGCAACTGAAGACCACCCCAGCAGCTGAGTGGAGGGTGGCGGAGGACTGGCAGAGCTCCGGCTGCCGTTGTGGTGGTGAGTGCAATGGTGCACAGTGGGGCAAGCATGCCATGCAGGTGTCGGTGGCACCCCCCTCTGTTGGGCCTACCATGGCGCCTTGGGCACGTGCCCTGCTCGCCCCATGCTAGTTACGCCTCTACCCACAATTCAAATTACAGTAGCACAATCTTATTCACATTCCTCCTCATGCCACATACTAGTGCCCCTTACACACACAATGGGGTATATTTACTAAAATTCGTATTTTTCCGAATGAGGTTAAAGTTCAATCACAAATGACATCGAAAGTGTAAAATTGCAACTTTTTGAATTTATTACGACTAATTTACTAAGCTGACGTATTCTGCATTTTCGTATTTACCGATGTCGATGTCATTCGTATTTTTTGGCAGTGTTTTACGTGAGTGAATTGTAAAACACTGCCGACTTTAACACAATGCATCTCGGCCGGATCTGTGAGATCCGTGCTGGGCTTCATTGTGCACCTTTCGTAAAAAATAAAACATTGTTAAAATAAATAAAAAAATGTGTGGGGTCCCCCCTCCTAAGCAAAACCAGCCTCGGGCTCATTGAGCCGGTCCTGGTTGAAAAAATATGGGGTAAAAATTGACCGGGGTTCCCCCATATTTAATCAACCAGCACCGGGCTCTGCGCCTGGTCCTGGTTCCAAAAATACGGGGGACAAAAAGCATAGGGGTCCCCCGTATTTCTGAAACCAGCACCGAGCTCCACTAGCCAGATACATAATGCCACAGCCGGGGGACACTTTTATATTGGTCCCTGCGGCCCTGGCATCACATACCCAACTAGTCACCCCTGGCCGGGGTACCCTGGAGGAGTGGGGGCCCCTTCAATCAAGGGGTTTCCCCCCCAGCCACCCAAGGGCCAGGGGTGAAGCCCGAGGCTGTCCCCCCCCATCCAAGGGCGGCGGATGGGGGGCTGATAGCCTTTTTGCCAAAATTTGAATATTGTTTTTAGTAGCAGTACTACAAGTCCCAGCAAGCCTCCCCCACAAGCTGGTACTTGGAGAACCACAAGTACCAGCATGCGGTGGAAAACCGGGCCCGCTGGTACCTGTAGTACTACTACGAAAAAAATACCCCAATAAAAACAGAAGACACACACCTTGAAAGTAAAAGTTTAATTCATACATCCACACCTCCAAACATACATACTTACCTATGTTCACACGAGGGTCGGTCCTCTTCTCCATGTAGAATCCATGAGGTACATGCTGGAAAAATTATACTCACATAATCCAGTGTAGATCGGTCCTCTTCTGTTCTATTTGTAATCCACGTACTTTGCAAAATAAAAAAACGGACACCCGACCACGCACTGAAAGGGGCCCCATGTTTTCACATGGGACCCCTTTCCCCGACTTCCAGGAACCCCCCTGACTTCCGTCTAAGAGGGTTCCTTCTGCCAATCAGGGAGCGCCACGTCGTGGCACCCTCCTGATTGGCTGTGTGCTTCTGTAGTGTATGTCAGGCAGCACACGGCAGTGATACAATGTAGCGCCTATGCGCTCCATTGTAACCAAAGGTGGGAACTTTGTGGTCAGCGGTTGACCGAAAGTAACCTCACCGCTGACCACAAAGTTCCCACCATTGGTTACAATGGAGCGCATAGGCGCTACATTGTATCACTGCCGTGTGCTGCCTGACATACACTACAGGAGCACACAGCCAATCAGGAGGGTGCCACGACGTGGCGCTCCCTGATTGGCAGAAGTAACCCTCTTAGACAGAAGTCAGGGGGGGTTCCTGGCAGTCGGGGAAAGGGGTCCCATGTGAAAACATGGGGCCCCTTTCAGTGCGTGGTCGGGTGTCCGTTTTTTTATTTTGCAAAGTACGTGGATTACAAATAGAACAGAAGAGGACCGATCTACACTGGATTATGTGAGTATAATTTTTCCAACAGGTACCCCATGGATTCTACATGGAGAAGAGGACCGACCCTCGTGTGAACATAGGTAAGTATGTATGTTTGGAGGTGTGGATGTATGAATTAAACTTTTACTTTCAAGGTGTGTGTCTTCTGTTTTTATTGGGGTATTTTTTTAGTAGTAGTACTACAGGTACCAGCGGGCCCGGTTTTCCACCGCATGCTGGTACTTGTGGTTCTCCAAGTACCAGCTTGCGGGGGAGGCTTGCTGGGACTTGTAGTACTGCTACTAAAAACAATATTCAAATTTTGGCAAAAAGGCTATCAGCCCCCCATCCGCTGCCCTTGGATGGGGGGGACAGCCTCGGGTTTCACCCCTGGCACTTGGGTGGCTGGAGGGGGGGACCCCTTGATTGAAGGGGCCCCCACTCCTCCAGGGTACCCCGGCCAGGGGTGACTAGTTGGGTATGTAATGCCAGGCCGCAGGGACCAATATAAAAGTGTCCCCCGGCTGTGGCATTATGTATCTGGCTAGTGGAGCCCGGTGCTGGTTTTAGAAATATGGGGGACCCCTACGCTTTTTGTCCCCCGTATTTTTGGCACCAGGACCAGGTGCAGAGCCCGGTGCTGGTTGATTAAATATGGGGGAACCCCGGTCAATTTTTACCCCATATTTTTTCAACCAGGACTGGCTCAATGAGCCCGGGGCTGGTTTTGCTTAGGAGGGGGGACCCTACGCATTTTTTTTGCCAAATTTAACACTTTCCCTACCCTTCCCACTGATAAACATGCACGGATCTCATGGATCCGTGCATGCCTATCAGAACACGGTAAAAAAAAAGCAGGTCTGTTTTATTTTAGCACTTTTTCACGATTGGTATTTTTTCACGGCAGTGTTTGGCTATTGTCGGCAGTGTTTGTGAATTACACTTTTTAGTAAATGACCGAGTTCTACCAAATTACAGGCGTATTTGACCGATGGTGTATTCATTCGTATTTTTTTCTTGAACTTCCCAAAAAATACGAATGCCCTCATCACTGCCGTGATTTGAGTTTAGTAAATTCCCGAAATGACACTTTGAAGAAAAAACACCATCTCTGTCAAAATCGGGACCTTAGTAAATATACCCCAATGTCCACAGTAATGCCCCTTATACACACAATGACCACAGTAATGCCTTTTACACACACAATGCCCACAGTAGTGCCCCTCTAAAGCTTTATGGATTTTGATGTGTTTCATTTTAGATGTGATGCAGGATATGTTAAACAATCTTTGCTCACCTCTTAGGTCTTCCATGTGTCTGATTTCTTATCTGTTTTCTTTGTCTGTCACTCTCCTCATGTGTCCATATTTTCATCCTACTGTAGGTAACCCTCTTACTCCCTCTATACTCTTCCTGTGTCTGATCACTTGCATCTTTCTCTCCTTTACTTACCCCCTGCACCTCTGACTCCCTGCTAGCCTCTCAGCCCCTGCTTCTCACACCTCTCACTCCCCCATCTCACCCCCTGCGCCTTTCACTCCCCCTGCACCTCTCACTCATCTCAGCCCCTGATCCTCTCACTCTATCTCACCCCCTGTGCATGTCACTCTTTCTCATCCCCTGTGCCTCTCACTCTTTCTCACCCCCTGTGCCTCTTACTCTATCTCAGCCCCTGTTCATCTCACCACCTGTGTCTCTCAATGTATCTCACTGCCTGAGCCTTCCACTCCATCTCACCCCCTGTGCCTGTCGCTCCATCTCACCCCCTGTGCCTCTTATGCTATCTCAGCCTTGTTCCTCTCACATAATCTCACCACCTGTACCTCTCACTGTATCTTACCCCCTGAGCCTGTCACTCAATCTCAGCCACTGTGCCTGTCACTCCATCTAGCCCCTGTAGCTGTCACTCCATCTCAGCCCATGTGTCAGTCGCTCCATCTCATCCCCTGTGCCTCCCCATCTTCTGTCTGTGCTGGGAGAGGGACTGATGCGGCGCCAAGAGGATCAGGTCCTTGCTGTTGTGCAGTTTAAAGATGGCAATGGCCGCCAGCCAAACCCAGGCTGGTGGAATGGCTGCCATTCAAAAGGAAGGACCACTCTTTGAATCTGATGCTAATTGCACACCAATCACAGCTCACAGACCTCTAGCCAATGAGAGCCATTGGCTAGCAGTCCGCGACCCATGATTAATTCACGACAGATTTTAAAAAGCTGCATCTTCTTTTGATTGGCAGCGTTCCGCCAGCTGGGATTGGCTGGTGGCAGGTGCCATCTTTACACTGAACAGCAGCCAGGACCTGATGATCCCTATTTGCTGAGGCCAAGCAAGGTGGGCAAGCAGAGGCAGAACTGGTTCCTTCCTCAATTAGAAGTGATGGAACACAGTTCTGCCCAGTTCTGGACCACTTTAACTACTGGATATTGGTGAAACAAGTCTTACAGGCTGAAGATGATGGAATAATAAGGAACTAGGAACCAGATCTGGGAGCACAGGATATCTTGCATGGACTGGCCTGTGAATCGAGAAGTTTGTCTGACACCAGATGTTCTGTCAATCAGTCTTAAGTCATCCAGAGACTTATGCAGCTTATTGCTGGTGAGTAGGCTATTAGTATATGCAAACAGACAAGCTGAAATTGAACCACAAGAAATGAAAACCCCAGTGGTAGAAGATTGGTATTGTTGTGGATCATGACACGGTACTCCATTAAAGTGGGTTTTAAAGGAAATCTAATGGCAGATATTCCAATTTCATGATGAGGAAGCAAAAAAGAAGGACTGGTCTGTTAGATTAGTAACACACTCAGCTGATAAACTGGACAGTCTCATCCAGCGAATTTAGGGCCTGATTCAGACCAGATCGCTGTTTTTCGAATTTGCAAGGCAGCTGATTATTGATCGACTGCGCATGCATACAGATCATAGTGCAAACGCGCGAGGCGAAAATACCCAATGTCTTTTTTGATCACTAGGTGTACACAAGTTGATAGACAGGAAGCCGGCATTTGGGGGTGGTAACTGGCCATTTTCTGGGAGTGTCAGTAAAAATGCAGGCATGCCGAAGTGTTTTCAGGGAGGGTGTGTGATGTCATCTCCGCCCCGATCAGCCTGTTAATATCACACTGAAGGAGTAGGTCCTGGGCTACGCACAGACTGCACAGACTGGAAAAATCTTTCAATGGTGAGTGAGTTGCGAATGAATTTGCAGCTGATGGGTGTTCGCAGAGCTTTTTGCTAGGCATATGCAGACTTACATGGGAGGGTATTCACTCTGTCTGGGCAGCGGCTATCCTATCTCAAACCTCTGCAAATTTGCAGAGACATGATCAGGTCTGAATTAGGCCCTTAGCGTAATGATGACATTTTATCAAAGAGCTAGCAGGGGATTTATTTTTGGTAAGATCTACACAAAGGACACGTGGACACCCGCTTAGGTTAGAGGAGATTTCGTACCCAGAGACAGAAAGGTTTCTTCACAGTAAGGACAATATGTATTTGGAATTCCCTGCCTGAGAGAGTAGTAATGGCGGACTCGATCACTACTTTTAAGAATGGGCTAGATAAATTCCTAGTGGATAAGGATATATAGGGTTATGCTGGGTAAATCATGCACTATAGTAAAAAAATAAATAAATAAAAATAGATGAATAGACATAATGGCTAGCCATTCACCACAGTTAAAATTAGTTTTCAAATATTACAGTGTTGGAGATGACGAACAGGTTGAACTCGATGGACAAATTGTCTTTTTTCAATTTCAGAAACTATGTTACTATGCTACTATGTGTGAAATGGTTTTAAATAAAAAACTCACATTGTCAGAAAAATAGACAAGGGCACCGCCTACTGCAATAACAAGTGAAAACACCAGATATGAGTTACAGTAAGATCATGGTGTAATACATTTATTGGATATTTTTACATCTATTTAGAAAAAACTAAACTAATGTACAATAAAACATATTAAAAAAGTCTTATCTAAACATCTATCCAGCACACTTCTTAAGTGAGGAGATGATAAACATCAGCCAAAGCAAGAGAAAACAACTGACAGATTTCGTTTTGACATCCACTCTAAATAACTTTTATTTTTATTATTATTGATCACGTTATTGTGGGAAGAAGGCTTGGAACAACCTGGTCCTACTGTATGTACAGTCTCCACAGTTTCCTCGAAACGCTCTTTGAAATCATAACTTTTACAAATATCCTCACATTTACGGGAGACTAAAAATATTTCTGCTACAATTTCTTTCTGCTTTAATACTGTAAGTGTCAATCCATTGGAAGGTAAAAATTGTCAACTTGACTTGGGATAAATGGAAAACTATGGAAACTTTATACTTAGGATGGGATGATTTAAACCTAGCTACCACAGGAGAAAAAACATATAAAACATGAAAAGGTCCAATACATGTGTTCACAAATTTTGGTGAAGCCTATGGAAACTTCAATAGTGATTAACAACACATAGGGGGTATTCAATTAATGATGCAAAAAAATGGCACTTTTCACCCTTTTATAGGTCAAATTCACATTCGACCTACTCAAAGCTTGTTCCGCTTTTTCGACTTGTCAAAAAATCCGCCTGGGCGAAAACCATGTGAATCAGCGAATTTGCCGCTGTTCCACATGTTTTGTCGAATTCACAGGCGTTTTCGACAGTGTTTTGGTCCATTTTCGCCCATGCTGATTAAAAAATAAATAAATCGAAATGTCATGGTGAAAACGGAGCAAAAACCTTTCAAAAACACTTGCTATTGAATACCCAAAGGTCGAATTAGTGCCAGTTTTCCGACTGTTGTTAAACTCAGCACTAATTGAATATCCTCTATATCCCACTGTTACTAAAAGTGCGGTCTGCTGTTTCTTATTTGCTTGTTCTTTTTATCTTAATCAAGTACTGTCTTTAGCTTGCTAGTTCATTTTTGCCATGTTTCTTATAGGTTTCAGGGAAGTTTTGTACTAAAGGTGCATTACTTTCTAAAATACAGTAGCTATAGCAAAATATTGAGGATCTAATCCATATTTTGTAATGAATGACTGTATAAAGTTGAGGATTGCTGTGTATCATTATAAGCATATTCTGCTAGTGGAAGATATTGTGTCCAGTTGTGCTGCTAAAAGACAATATAGATATGGAAATATTTATCCAAACATGTATGAGGGTGATAACCAGATAAATACTTTCATTACAGTAGGTATAAAGTCTTTTGCAGAAAGCTTTCCAGGAGCACTATGCAAATTGGGTACCACAATCAGAGATTTAAGGGAGCCATGTAATCTATAAATAAATGTTAGGAAAAGATTAGAGGTATCAGGAGCTAATGATATCTTAACAAGGGTAACAATATGTGCCATCTTAATGAAGTGATCAACTAAAACCAAGACTGCGGCAAACTACTAAGATGAGGGTAAGTCAATCATAAAGTCCAAATAAATATCCTTCCATAGATTAGAAGGCACTTGCAGAGGTTGTAGTTGTCCTGCCTGAAGAGAGTGAGAAGATTTATTTTGAATACTGCTTGAGAAATCTTTGACATATTGATAAACGCATTTGGCAAACTGAGGCCACCATAAATGATTCAAAGGTTTTATTAATTCTAGGTTGATTAGTAGTAGAGGTGTCATGCTATTGTTGCAAAACTTTTTCTTGGATATGAAGATCTTGGAAAAAAGTTGATATTTAACAAGTAAACAGCCATCTTTATGGTACTTGTACTCTTGAAGCCGACAATTTCCTCTTAACATCAGTCTTTATGCTCTCTGTAACCATCTACAGTATATGCATTTCCTTAAAGTCGAAGGACTGCTAAATTTGGTAATATAGGGATACTGATTATACTGGAAATGGATATACAAATTGCTTGCAGAGTACATTATTACTTTGTTATCTATAACTCTAGATAACCACAAAATTAAACTGAGTTAAAAATGTGCCCATTGAGTTGGCAAGTGTTCAATTGCTTAGATAATATGATATATATGAGGTTCCAGTCGTCAGTATAGATGTCACTTATTTGTCAGCAAATATAAAAATGTTTAAATAATATACATCTAATAATGAAACATATTCATCACAACTTTACCCTTTAAACATATATAGATAGATTTGGCATAGATGAGTACTTTAAAAACGTACACATTTTTGGATTCTAAAGTGTAGATTTACTAACTTGTGGTTTGATTGAACTGTAGATATTCATGTGCTTGGATGTGTGGGTTGTAAAATGATTGATATACTAGAGGCCAAACCCCACATAAAAGGTCATGATTTTAGACACGCATATATTTTATATAAAATTACAGTATATTATCTTTATATTCCATATTCTCATACTTTATGTAGCTACACTTTCAAATTTCCATGAAAAGACTAGCTAAAATTAGTCAAAAATTATCCCCATGGTAGCGCCGCATATATGGAGATTATTTTTTTCCTAGAATTTTAAAATAATTATGTTTTAATGTAAACAGAATGTTTAAGAAAATACAAGTTTTTTTACACACATTTAGCTAGTTTTTTTCATGTTCAATACATGTATGCAGAGTGGCTGCACATCTAGTCACAAACTAAATAAATCTTGTAAAGTAAAACATTTTAAAAATTGTAACAACTTGTAGTATATTTTAAATAAAATGGAAGAACAGTCACATATTTTGACATCACATATGTTTCAAGGATATTTCAATCTATTCAGCCACAGTATGTGTGATTGAAAGATTAATATCGCCACATTTGGCTTTTATTGTGGATTATATAATCTGTGTGAATCTTTGGTAAGTGAACAAGTATTGAAATAATAGGGTTTTCCTGATATATACTGTGTGTATGTATATATATATATATATATATATATATATATAACATTTTCACACCAATCATATTCTTCTTTAAGACTTTCCTTCATCTGTCATTATGTATGGAATTTCAGCTCTAAATAGTCTCAAGGATATATTTACATCATCTATTTTATTTAAAATAACTAGTTCAGCACCACAGTCTGCTTTTATAATAACTAGTGTATATCTGTATTATTCATCAAAGCTTTCAATTCTTGTCTTTCATGTGGGGTCAGATTACTTGTCATTTTTAGTTTTCATCCCAAATGGCCTAGATCTTTCTTTGCTAGCTCATAAAACAAATTTATATGACTCCCCTTTGACTCTAAAAGGTAAAACTTTGACACTGGCTTTGGTGTGTTTCTTTGATTACTTTTTTTCTGCAAAATGCATTTTTAGAGTAAACATCTTAAAATTTATTAGGATCAATAAATGTTTGGAAGTCATTAGAAGTTCTAGGGGTTGTTAATGTAAGTCATTTACTAGGCAGTGAAACTTCTGAATTAGTTAAAGAATATTTTAAAAAGTTAAGGACTTGTTACTGTATATTTATTTTGCTCTGATTTGTTATCTGTAAAGTACTTTCATAATATTGGGGAATGACGGATTCTCTTCAGTATTGGTATCTGACCTATTCTCAAAGTTGCATATCTAATTGTAATGTTAAAACTGTAGGCAAAGTGCTTTATAATTATAGCAAAAGGTTTTTTAAATGTTATCCAATTGGCACTTTTGTTTGTTTTCAATTTTTTTTCTCCAAATTACTGTCTACAAAAATACCTACAGTATATCCTTGTCCATGTCATTTATTTATATTCTCTGCCACCATTGCCATAGTGTTTTCATCGTACATGGGTTTCCTATGGTTACTTCGATTTCCTCCCACAATCCAAAAGTTTACTGGTAGGTTATTTGGCTCCAGACAAAAAATTAACCCTATTGTGTAAGTGTGTGCATGTGTTTAGGGCAGACTAGATGGGCCAAGTGGTTCTTATCTGCCATCAAATTATATGTTTCTATGTTTATATCTTATTTTCCAATCTGTTACAGTATGTGGAACCATATTAAATAAATTAACAAAATCCACATAAGATCTAATTAGCAGCTTACTTATAGAGACTGATCTAATTAGTTTACCATGAATGGCAACTAAAAAAATGTTTACAATTAATTTTTTTTCCAGTAATATATTTGTTAGAATTGCTTCAAATAATTTTTCCTATTACTTAGTTTCATTGATCCGTAATTTCCTAGGTTTCATTTTGCTCTCTGTATAAATATTGTAACCATAATTGTCTCTCTCCAGTCTTGAGGTACTGAAGCAGGGACAAAATAGTAGTTTACGTAAAAAAAAATGTAAATGTGAAAAGAGGTCCTTCAGCTTTATTGGATGAATACCATCTGGGAAGATGCTTTATCAATTTTAATTTTGTTTAGTTGTAAATGTACTAACTCCTGATTCAATATCTAAATAATAAAATTAAATATATCATAATAATTTTATATGTTATGGGGTAGGTAAGGCAAGAAACTGATGGGCGACAATGTAGCCCCCTTTCTGAAAAGTTTCTTCCTCGTGTACTGTGGCTCTTGCAATAAGAACCACAATCTCACTGATATCATGGGCATAGTGCTAGTGTCATTCTTGTCCTTTTCTGTCGGATCACAGAAACACCTTGTTTCCCAACCTAGGTCCTCTAAGCACACTAACAGTCCAGGTTTTAGTGATCTCCATGCTTGAGCAAAGATAGTTAAATCAAAATAACTGTGGTGCTGATTTAATCATCTGTGCACAAGTGTGGCTATCCTTAAAACCTGGACTGTTAGTTTGCCGTGGGGACCATTGCATTAATTGTTTTGTGCGACTAATGTACTAACAACATATAATAATAATAATAATGATGATGATGATGATGATGATGATGAAGAAGAAAAAGAAGATGAATAATTTATACTGCCTGAAATACAGTCACTTTCTAATGTTCACAAATTGATGTTCAAAGATTTCTACACAGTAATTATGCTTTTTTTGTATAATTATTAATATTGTGACATTTTTAAAATAACATTTTATCTATAATGCTCCCTTTAAAACATTAGTACTTTGGCAAATGTATTCATTAATTTCCAATTACCTAAAGCACATATGTACTGTGTAATATAAATTAGTTAAAATGTGTTTATAGCTTTAGCAAATGTTTTCTTATCTGTAGTTAGGTTTAGCATTAGTTTTATTTATATTGATAATGAATGCAAAGGCACTGTGACTCAAATCAACATATAATTAATATTCTAATGACCTGCCCTCCCCCAATTTTTTTCACAAGGTCATCATGTTTGCATTTTGTAAATTTATTTAAGTTGAGGGATCAACATGGACGTTCTAAGAATGAAAGTTCTAATTAAAAAGCATAATTGCTTCATTGCCTGGTGGAATTAAGCAATTAATTCAATGTGAATGGCTGTTAATAATGTAAAGATGAGCATTAAGACAACTGGATGATTTCATTGTATTGACTGCGCTGCACAATAGTTATCTCTAAGTTTTTCTCCGTTTTCTGTCTCTCTTTGCAGGACTTATTTTATACAATCTTTTCCATGCATTAAGTAAATAAGTACATTGTATCCCATTGCCAGGCTTGAGACACACAGAGCTTAATTCATGCAAGTGTCACCCCTTGAGATAACTCTATTATTGATTATTTTACTCCATATCTGGATTGTGAATGACAATGGACTTTTCTGTACATCTTAGAGAAATAAAAAGGAAATGAAACCATTTGTCACATCAGTCCATCCTTTAGACAAATACTGTGTACACATACTGTACACACACACATACATGCACACACCACACAAATATAAATATACAGTATATGGAGAAAAAGATTTGGCACACCTGCTAACGATGGAATTCAAGTGTTTCGATTAGACCCATTGCCACAGGTGTATGAAATCGAGCATCTAGCCATGCAGTCTCTATTTGCAAACATTTGTGATAAAATATTGGGTCAATCTGAAGAGCTCATTGATGCATGCGTGGTACTGTGTTAGTATGCCACCTTGCAATAAGAGGGCTCGTGAAATTTCATCCCTGCTGGATATTCCATGGTCAACTGTAAGTGATATTATTAGAAGGTGCAACCATTTAGGAACAACAGTAACTCAGCCATGAAGCAAAAGATCACCTAAAATCACAAAGCGGGGTCAACACCTACAAAGGCGCATGGTGCATAAAAGTCGCCAATGCTATGTGGATTCCATAGCAGGAGAGTTCTGAACTTCCACTGGCATTAATGTAAGCACAAAAAACGTGCAACAGAAACTTAATGAAATGGATTTCCATGGTTGAGCAGCTGCATGCAGGCCTCACAAGTCCAATACCAAGCGTCAGATGAAGTGGTGGAAAGCACACAGACACTGGACTGTGCAGCAGTGGAAACATGTTTTGTGGAGTGATGAATTATGCTTCTCTGTTTGGCAGTAAAAAGGGTGAGTCTGGGTTTGGCGGATGCTAGAAGAACATTACTGCATTATTCCAACTGTGAAGTTTGATGGAGGAGAGATAATGTTCTGGGGCAGTTCTTCAGGGACTGAGCTAGGCCCCTTATCTCCAGTAAAGGGCAATCTTAATGCTTCAGCAAACCAAGACATTTTGGACAATGCTGTTCTTCCAACTTTGTGGCAACAGTTTGGGTAAGGCCCTTTTCCATTCCAACATGACTGTGCCCCAGTGCACAAAGCAAGGACTATAAAGACATGGTTTGATGAGTTCGATGAGAAAAAACTTGACTGGCCCGCACATAGGGTCTAATTCAGACCTGGTCGCACGCAGGCTATTTTTTGCACTGCTGCGACCAGGTATTTGCCGCCCACAAGGGAGGAGGGATTCACTGTGCAGGGCTGCAAACGCTTGTGCAGAGCGCTGCACAAACAAAAGTTTTTGCAGTCTCTGTACAGCTCAGTACTTACTCACCCACTGCAATGAACCAGGACGGAGCTGACGTCAGGATCCCTCCCTGGAAATGGTCGGGCACGCCTGCTTTTGCATGGACACTCCTTGAAAACGGTCAGTTGACACCCCCGAATGGCCTCTTCCTGTCAATCTTCTAGAAATTGCCAGTGCGATCACTTTGTTTGTTAAATTCCTCGCTCCCTGGCGATGCGCCTGAACATTGCAACCCAAGCGCCGGAGCACTTCAGACCTGTTCGAACCTCGGTGAAAAACGGCATCATGTGATCGGGTCTGAATGACCCACATAGTCCTGACCTCAACCCCATAAAGCACCTTTGGGATGAACTGGAATGGAGATTGCAAGCCAGTCCTACTCGTCCGACATCAGTGCCTGATCTCATAAATGCTCTACAGAATGAGTGGGCAAAAATTCCCACAGAAATACTCCAAAATCTTGTGGAAGCCTTCCAAGAAGAGGGGAAGCTGTTATAGGTGCAAAAGGGGGACCACCACAATGGTTATATAGCAGCAGACCCTTCCCCACCTGTGGCTCAGGTGTTAACAGGAATGGCAACAGAGGTGGCACTCCACAGACTTGTAATCAGAACGACTTATAATCAAAACATCATAAAATATGTGCAAAACGTGCTCAAAAAGGTTACAGCATCTTACAACGTTTCAAATCCTGGCAGCCTTTTCATCAGGTAAGGTAACCATATTCTGTGAAAAAAAAACAAGAACCAAACCAAACAGTGAACCACTCACCTGTTACTCACCAACGCTACTTAACAGGTGAGTGGTTCACTGTTTGGTTTGGTTCTTGGTCTTTTTTTATTACCACCCAGTGAATAAAAAAATGTAGTCATCGTTGTACATATCAATCATGCCTCCATGCAGTGATACAGGATATCAAGTGGCAAATCACAGCAATGCCCCACTTATTTTGTCTGTCAACCTGTTCCTTTTCTAGATTTTTCTAAGACCATACAACATATTAACCACCACATTCAGATGCTCAAACAAAGTAGCAGTTGACATTCTGTATGGTCATAGAATGGTCCAGAAAGGTACCAAAGTCGCCAGACAAAATAAGTATGAAATTGCTGTTAGGACGAGAAGTATGGGATGCAGTTGACTTGCCAGCTATCATTGCAAGGGGATACTGCTAGCATGTTGGCAGTCGGTATGCTGGCGTACATGTAACCGGTGCCAGAATCCCGACACCACTCGGAATCCCGGCTTTGGAACACAGACAGCTGTCATCCCAAAGATATTGGGCTGCCTGTTAGGGTCAGGGCCCAAGGGGGTTAATGTTAGGCACTTGGGGGGGAGGGTAACCATAGCCACCACCCATGTGTTTTCGCCCTAGCTACCACTCCTGGTGACTTAGCCCAAGCTGCTACCCCCAACTATCTAACTAATGACAGATTTTGGCCTGGTTTTGTTCCTACAGTATTATTAACCTCAGTAACATTAATTTTCACAATTTTGACCACCTCACAGCAGGGCCAGTGCTAGGGTGTTCAGCGCCCCCCTGCAAACTATAAATTCGTGCCCTCCCATACATTACAAAGAGACAGCGCACATAATGCTTATACACACAATGCTCCCTGTAGTAGTGGGACTTACACACGTTATGCCCCCTGCAGCAGTGACGCTTACACACGTAAAGCACCATGTAGCATTGACGCTTACACACGTAATGCCCCCTGTACCAGTGACGCTTATACAAGATGCAGTGACACTTACACACCTAACTCCCCCTGCAGCAGTGACACACACGTAACGCACCCTGTAGCAGTGACGCTTGTACATGTAACGCCCCCTGTACCAGTGACACTTACACACATAATGCCCCCTGTACCAGTGACGCTTACACACGCAACGACCCAAGTACCAGTGACGCTTACACACGTAATGCTCCCTGCAGAAGTGACGCTTACACACGTAACGTAGCCTGTAGCATTGATGCTTACACACGAAATGCACCATGTAGCAGTGACGCTTACACACATAATGCCCCCTGCAGCAGTGATGCTGACACACGTAACGCACCCTGTAGCATTGACGCTTACACATGTAACTTACCCTGTAGCAGTGACGCTTGCTCATGTAATGCCCCCTGTACCAGTGACGCTTACACACGCAACGCTCCATGTACCAGTGATGCTTACACATGAATGCCCCCTTTACCAGTGACGCTGACACACGTAACGCACCCTGTAGCATTGATGCTTACACATGTAACGCCCCCTGTACCAGTGACGCTTGCTCATGTAATGCCCCCTGTACCAGTGATGCTTACACATGCAACGCCCCATGTACCAGTGATGCTTACACACGAACGCCCCCTGTACCAGTGACGCTTACACACGTAACGCCCCCCTGTACCAGTAACGCTTATACAAAATGCAACGCCCCCTGAAGTAGTGACGCTTACACACATTATGCTGCACAGTCACACATACACCACATACACATATACATACACACACATGTATATACTGGGGGTCATTCCGAGTTGATCGCACGTAGAAACTTTTTGCTGCCCGTACGATCAACTCGACGCTGCCTATGGGGGAGGGCTTTTTGTGATAGCAAGGCTGCGAATGCTTGTGCAGCCCTGGTATGCAAAAAAAGTTTTGTGTAGAACTAGACCAGGGTAATAGTTACCCTGTGCGATCGATCCAGCGATGCAGGTCCCGGAAATTGACGTCAGACATCCACCCTCCAAACGCCTGGACACACCTGCGTTCACCGAACCACTCCCAGAAAGCAGTCAGTTGACACCCTGGAATGCCTTCCTCCTGTCAATCTTCTTGCGGTCGCCGCTGCAACAGCTTTCTTGATTCGCGGCGGCGCTGCACGGCGACGACTGTCGCCGGGCAATGACGCACCTGCACAATGCAGCCACCTTGCATGCGCAGTTCCGACCCGATTACACGGCTGCGAAGAAGTGCAGCATGCGATCGGATTGGAGTGACCCCCACTGTACATATACACACACACTCTTTCCAGCCACTTACATGAAAAAGTCTGGAAACTCGTCCTCCTGTGATGCGGGCTGCAGCCTGGTCCCATGTAGCTCCGCCCCTTATTCCAGTGAAGCTCCGCCCCCTTTTAGATCTGCCCAGCGCACTGTGACTGGCTGCACAGTGAGTATGTGACAGGGGAGGAGGGGAGGAGGAGAGGAGGCTTCATGATGCCGGCGCCGCTGCCTGTCATAGAGTTTGACAGGCGCAGCAGCTGGCATCAGCAGGGCCGGGGAACTCAGCACAGGGATGCAGCTAGGCGCCTCTCCCCCTGGCGCCTACCTGCACTGCATCCCTTTGCTAAGCGGTATGCGCCGGGCCTGCCTCACAGCTTACAATATTATTTTCATCCAGTTTATGCCCCAGTAATAGTATGCCCCAGTACAAATTCAAAGCACAGTAGTACAGTATGCGCCAGTAACAGTATGCCCCAGTAAAAGTGCACAGCTATGGCTTGTTGTGAGTCTGGAGTTGGACACAGCACAGTAGTACAGTATGCCCCGGTAACAGTATGCCCTAGTAAAAGGTGTAAAAAGTAAAAGGTGTAAAAAGTAAAAAGTGCACAGCTGTGGCTTATTGTGAGCCACAGTACAGTAGTGCACAGTGCACATCTATGGCTTGTGAGTCTGGAGTCAGATACAGCACAGTAGTACAGTATGCCCCAGTAACAGTATGCCCCAGTAACAGTGCACAGCTATGGCTTGTTGTGAGTCAGTAGTCTGAAATCGTACATAGCACAGTATAGTACAGTATGCCCCAGTAGCAGTATGGCCCAATTAAAGTGCACAGCTGCGGCTTGTTGTGAGTCACAGCACAGTAGTACAGTATGCCACAGTAACACTATGCCCCAGTAACCAGCCCCTACAGCCGAGTACAGCGCAGCCAACGGTAGCATGCACTAGATGGAATTGGCATGGTTCTTTTTATGGATATCCAGTCCTGTGAGAATCAGAGGTGGGAGGATGACGTTTGGGCCTTGTTTTGGATTCCGACAATGGCGTGGAGATATGAGCTGGGACTCGGAGCTCCATGGAATCAGTATGTTCGGGTAGGTTTGGTTTCCAAGACCTATCTGTATTTGCTATATGGATTGTAGCATACTCTTTTATTGACTATTTCATATCTATCTATCTGTCTGTCTGTCTGTCTGTCTGTCTGTCTGTCTATCTATCTATCTATCTATCTATCTATCTATCTATCTATCTATATTTAGAGGCTCAGGCTGCACTCAGGGATGAATAATTCACAAAATGCTACCTATTAGTACCAATATTTCAATGCTGTAATCAGAGGTGTCACCGAGTGTAGTGCCACCTGGTGCAAACCCTTGATATGCCAGCGCGCCGGAAGCATGCTTGTGGCAAAAGGGGGAGTGGCCACACATGAAGGGGCATGGCCTCACGGGTCATCACTCTTGGGGCATGCCCAGCAGCCTCGGAGATGCAGGGCTTTACTGGGCTGCCCCCGGAGACTGTCTGCAGCGCTGTCGGCTCCTCTTCTATGACAGCAACCGGGTGCTGTAGCAGAATTTCACATTGCAGCACCTGGCTCCTGTCATTGCGGAGAAGCCTACAGATTGGTATGACCCCTTCCAGGCATCACACCCGGGTGCGTGCAGCACCCCCCACACCCGGCTTGTGACGCCACTGGCTGTAATGCATTTTCCTCATGTTACAAAACAACACAAAGTACACAAGGGTCACCTTAAATAGGGATCAGTATGAGATCCCAGCGGTTGGGATCCTGGCGGTCAGGAGACTGATGCTGGGAGCCCAACAGCCGGGATCCCAGTGGCGAGCGCACTGTGTCCCCTTGCAGGCTCGCTGCATTTACCATGCTTCAGGCCTGGTGGTGCCACAGGGTTCTATTCCCCTCCGGGTGGTGGCGTGGACCACCACCCAAGAGGGGTAACCAGCCGGCGGTGTTGGGATTCCAGCATCGGTATCCTGACCTCTGGGATTCCGACAGGTGGTAAAGTGACTGCCTCCCACTTAAAAATGATGTCTACACCCTCATGTGCATGCTGGGTCCTCACAACCAAGCTGCCAACAGCAGGATGTTACTAGGCCAATGGCAACTATGGCAAACTATCCGGATTGTATATACTGTAGCTCACATCCAGCATATAAATACAAACTACTACCAACAGAGACACATCTAAATATATAATAAAAAGCATTGAAACCCCAATGTTTCATTCAATCCCTGAGGGGACTCAGTGTTCAATTTAAATACCCATTTAGCTTTTTTGTGAAATAATGTTATCCCTATCACCACCCCTAGCCAGTGAGGGCAAGATATCAATGATCTTTTATCTCACTATTGCCAGTGGTATAGGATGATGCTACAGTATTTCAAAAATGTCCCTTGATATTGGGGATACTTTTAGCTACTGAGAAGCTGTAGACATGTTATATTAACATAACATTTTAGACCAGCATTCACCAGTTGAGCTATATTGAGAACTGTTGAAACTCAAAAAAAACATGAAAATTACTTTTTTTTTTTAACCAGGGCATTATCATTTCTGAATATTATGCTGAAAAAGATCCCCTGTGAATTCAAAATGAAAAACATGACAGCAATCAGTAGGTTTAATACTGCTTTTGTTAATAGTGGATGACAAATTTGAATACAGTAAGTGTAGGGTAGACTTCATCGTACTAGTTATCGAAGACCTTAAAGGTCTGACTGCATGGATGTTGGACAATCACTGACTATCTGTTGGAGGGTTCCATATCAATTTATATATACAAAGGTCTTTCTTATACATGAGTTCCACTTTTTAAGCTGACCTTTAAGGTTCCCTTGCGTTGGAATTAGCCGATGTCATTATTCTTTAGATTTTCCCTTATATTGATGGTTTGAATCTGGGTAGTCGACTCTAGAGGCTGGAGTGTCATTACCACATTTGTGGCTATCAAACTCTACTTGTGAATATCCCTGATTGACTGTTCGGGTTCATCTAAATAATTTTATTTGTCATTATTTATCAAAGATCAGAGACACACACCTGATGAAGTCTTGATATTAGACGAAACGCGTTGGTTTATTACTCTGTTTTCTGATGTTATCTCCGAATATTCTATAAGGAAGATTAAAGACACATCAGAAGTTTACCTGCATTCTTCCACAATGCATAGGAGATTTACAACTTGTTGACTATGTAATATGATGGACACTATGTATGCTTTTGTATCTTTTTAATATTTTTTTCTAAATGAACAGTTCATTTTTATATTTTAAAGCCAGATTAAATCTTACCATGTAAATGTTTGAGGTTCTTTTCAATTTTCTGGGGTTGATATAATCCTAGGGCGCCCAATTCCTCTATTTTTTACTCCATTCCTATGTTTAGTTTCCTCTAACAGGGAACTTAGTGGAATCAGGCAGCCAGTTTCATTAGTATTCTATACTTTCCTTATATTTTAATAGAACAGCACAGGAGGGGAGTATTGTTTATATATATATATACATTTCTACAATATGAATGAAAAAGGGCGCCTCATAGTGCATGAACAAGTTTTTAAAAAAGGGATTTATTTTCACTTCTTTATACACATTCGGTTTAAAAGTGACGTACCAGATGCGGCGGTCTCAACCACCGTAAGTATACACGTTTGATGACAAATGAGTGGATATACCACCAGCAGCAACAATCAGCAGGCTCACCACCGACGTCTGCTCCTTCACGCCAGGCCACATCCCTACGCATTTCGTCACGATGGACTTCGTCAGAGGGTTGGCCCGGCGTAGCACAACCTTCCTACAATATAAGCAGCACTTGCACGAGGAGTGGGAGGGAATCTCGTGTCACAGTAGGCCTCATGATAAAGGCAGTGTTTAGTAATAGCCTTTATCATGAGGCCTACTGTGACAAATTACATGGCCCTATGTGGGCACTGCTATTATGTAGGTTAGGACTGCTGTATCGGAGAAGCCGTGACGTGGCCAGCAGCTAAACATGTGTTTGCAAACATTTGTGACTAATTCTCTGAATTTTATTACCAGATAGATTCAGGGATGGTTACAGGTAATTTTCAGTGTGCGGAAGGGAATTTAGGGGTGGGGATTTGCACCCCCCTCCTCTCTGTCTGTTGTTTGTCTGTGACCCCTCCCCATTCCAGCACCTGATATATAAGTGTATCAAATTCCAGAGCCGCCCAAGTAACTTTCATACACCTTTCTATCAAATTGCATCCACTCTGCACAGTCCACACATATTCTCACATCTCTTCTCATCCTTCCTCTCGACCCCGGTTTATAATTGCTGTATGACCATATCATACAACCCACCAAGAACCTTTGCAATCTGGTGGACAACTATGCAATAGATAGCACCTATTCTTGTGTATCCATGCCTATTTCCCTATAGAGTGTAAGCTTGCGAGCAGGGCCTTTTTACATCTATGACTGTTGGGGGATCCGAACCCGCCCGAACTTCACCTTTTTTTGCACGGGTCCGAGCAACTCGGATCCTCCTGCCTTGCTCGGTTAACCCGAGCGCGCCCGAACGTCATCATCCCGCGGTCGGATTCTTGCGAGATTCGTATTCTATATAAGAAGACGCGCGTCGCCGCCATTTTTAACTCATGCATTGGAGATGATTGTGAGAGGACGTAGCTGGCGTCCTCTCAGTTTCTATGTTCAGTGGGCTGCAAATATCTGTGCTCAGTGTGCTGCAAATATCTGTGCTCAGTGTGCTGCAAATATCTGTGCTCAGTGTGCTGCAAGTGCAAATATCTACGTTCTCTGCCTGAAAAATGCTCCATATCTGTGCTCAGTGTGCTGCAAATACCTGTGCTCAGTGTGCTAATTGCTTTATTGTGGGGACTGGGGACCAGCAGTATTATATAGTAGGAGGAAAGTGCAGAGTTTTGCTGACCAGTGAACACCAGTATTATACGTTCTATGCCTGAAAAATGCTCCATATCTGTGCTGCATTGTAGTATAGAGTAGGAGGACAGTGCATAATTTTGCTGACCACCAGTATAACTATATATATATAGCAGTACGGTACAGTAGTCCACTGCTCTACCTCTGTGTCGTCAAGTATACTATCCCATCCATACCTGTGGTGCATTTCAGTTTTGCACAGTTTGCTGACCACCAGTATATAATATATAGCAGTACGGTACAGTAGGCCACTGCTCTACCTACCTCTGTGTCGTCAAGTATACTATCCATCCATACCTGTGGTGCATTTCAGTTTTGCACAGTTTGCTGACCACCAGTATATAATATATAGCAGTACGGTACAGAAGGCCACTGCTTTACCTACCTCTGTGTCGTCAAGTATACTATCCATCCATACCTGTGGTGCATTTCAGTTTTGCACAGTTTGCTGACCACCAGTATATAATATATAGCAGTACGGTACAGTAGGCCACTGCTCTACCTACCTCTGTGTCGTCAAGTATACTATCCATCCATACCTGTGGTGCATTTCAGTTTTACACAGTTTGCTGACCACCAGTATATAATATATAGCAGTACGGTACAGAAGGCCACTGCTCTACCTACCTCTGTGTCGTCAAGTATACTATCCATCCATACCTGTGGTGCATTTCAGTTTTGCACAGTTTGCTGACCACCAGTATATAATATATAGCAGTACGGTACAGAAGGCCACTGCTCTACCTACCTCTGTGTCGTCAAGTACAGATGTGTCCTGATATATCATTGCTGCGTACCGCATAGCGGGCGCCATGCAACTCGTGCCAGATCCTTGTGCTATAACTTACCGTTATAAGTTGCGTTGTAAATGTGACGTCACGTTATAATTGTAATGTTCATTCTACTTTCTGTCCACCAGATGTCGCTTTTCCTAAACTCTACAGCGCATGCCTCAAATAGCCAACGGACCCTTCATAGCGCCGCCTGCTGATTGGCTGACATTTATTGTGACAATGACGAACCATTAATCACTTCCCTTTATATGGGAATTATTTCGGACTAGCTTTGTGTTTCAGTCACTACCAGATGGCCTCCAGCCACACTGCCGCCCAATCACGCTAGCTCTAGATATTGTCGTTACAGTGTGTACAAATTGCAGGGTCACATTAGAGTAAGCAGCTACCTTTTTTTTTTTTTAAGCACCAAGATACAAAACATGACATATAAACCCGGAGGGCCCAGCTCTGCCATGGTTGGCTGTAGCCTAACTAGAACAGCGGCCGCCTGCAATGCTTGAAGACCCGGGTTCGATACAGAGTTCGGCACCTATTTATTATTTTATTTTACATTGTTTATTTTTTTTTAATACAATAAAGTTATTTAGTGTTTTAAGTTTCTACTTCTCGTTATATAAAAAAAGTCCGCTTCTACTAAATACAAGGCCACGCTGCAGCCCTGTTCACGCTATTCATCTAGTCGTTACATTGTGTACAAAATGATGGAATACATTAGCATTAGCAGCAATCCTATTTCGGACTAGCTTTGTGTTTCTGTTGTTTCAAATGGGCAGAAATATTGAATGCAAAGTGCAACTGGGTACCTATAGTATCTCATGAATATACAGTATGACTACCAGATGTTCTCCAGGCACACTGCCGCTCGATCACGCTAGCTATGGATACTGTCGTTACTGTGTGTACAAATTGCAGGATCACATTAGCGTAAGCAGCTACCTTTTTTTTTTTAAAGCACCAAGATACAACACATCACATATACACCCAGAGGGCCCACCTCTACCATGGTCGGCTGTGGCCTAACTAGAACAGCGACCGCATGCAATGCTTGGAGACCCGGGTTCGATACAGAGTTTGGCACCCTTTTATTATTTTATTTTTATTTTTTTATTATTTTTTAATACAATAAAGTTATTTAGTGTTTTAAGTTTCTACTTCTCGTTATATAAAAAAAGTCCACTTCTACTAAATACAAGGCCACGCTGCAGCCCTGTTCACGCTATTCATCTAGTCGGTACGTTGTATACAAAATGATGGATAACATTAGCATAAGCAGCAATCCTATTTCGGACTAGCTTTGTGTCTCTGTTGTTTCAAATGGGCAGAAATATTGAATGCAAAGTGCAACTGGGTACCTACAGTATCTCATAAATGCACAGTATGACTACCAGATGTTCTCCAGGCACACTGCCGCCCGATCACGCTAGCTAGTGTGTAAAAATTGCAGGATCACATTAGCGTAAGCAGCTACCACGCTGCAGCCCAGTTCACGCTATCCATTGTGTACAAAATGATGGATAACATTAGCATAAGCAGCAATCCTATGTTGTCCCCCCTGTTGCTGTGTCCTCTGCTATGCATGGCAACCCTCCCCCCAGTCAAACATACTGTATTTCTAAACAATAGATGATGTCTCCTTTCACTCCAAGAGAGTTAATACAATTAGCCCAGAATACACATCCATATGCAGATACTGAATTTCTAAACAATAGATGACTTCTCTTTTCACTCCATTTCTACAATGTGATACAAACAAGCTGATCAGGCCGGCTCTGATGTTACACAGTCGGCAAGAAAAGTTTGGGAAGGCCTGTATTTTTCCTCAGAAAACGGCCAGTTACTACCCACAAATGTTCCCTTCTTTAAATACTGTATTTTGTTTGAATTCATATCATTGTTTGGATGTCATTAGTCCTAGAACACAATGAAATGCATTGGTGTATTAAATATTGTATTATCACCCAAGATTGCATGGCAGAATGCAGTCACATTGGGTGAATGTGTCACCTGGTACAAGCAGGAACATACTGCATCTAACAGTATACTGTACTTCTTATTAGGCTCATTCAGATACTGTATACCCAAAATAGAAGGGATAAGCAAATACAGTACATTGTGCTCATTTATCAATGAGTACATCGCTGACTGTGTGTGGGCACCCTCCTTTCCTGTAGCTGTGACTGTCGCTGCTATTAAACTGAGCACTAGAGACTGGCACAGTGCCAGAGTCTACAACGCGTGCATTGGACTTTGAAATAATGGCGCAGCGGCCATTTTTCTGAGTAGACTCTGGCACTCGGAGCGCTAGCAGCAGTGGTGACGGCTACGAGAGAGGACAGGGCACAAACATGGAGTCTGCAGATGCCCATAGTACTACTGTGTAGCATAACGTTAATAATGTCCTGTACATTACTGTGCTCGGTTATGTGAGTAAGGCACACTATTGTTGTGTGCTGTAATTTGATTTGGGGTACTATTGAGTGGACACGCCCCTTTTTTGCCACACGTGCCTTCCCTATTTAAAATATGAGGGGGCACCATTTCTTTACTTTGCCAGGGCTGCTCTGACCCCTAAATACAACCCTGGGGGCTAGTCACCCCGCATACCATATCTGTGTGCCTGATCATAGCCCTGCAACATTTAACAGGGCTATGATCGGGCCGGAATTAGCCCCTTTGTCATGAAGTAGAGAACACAGTTCTCTGTGATGAAACACACACAGTGACGGATGTGTCACGTATCATAGATGAGGACTTTCACCCTTTGGAGCTTCACGACACTACACCACTCATACAAGCATCGCAATCACCGACCCGTAGGAGGCTTGAATTTAAAGATCCCAACCCATGTGAATGCAGCTGCACAGGGCTGGTGAGAGACCTTCTGGGCAAGGTGACTCACCTTCAAGCACAAATTGATGGACTGACAGGTAAACTGGATGGACTGACAGGAAAAATGGGTGGACTGACAGGAGGTCTGAATGACATGCTTGCTGGAGCCATGAAGGATTTCATCCGTCAATCAATGGAACAGTGGCAAGCTGCTGGAGGACCACCTATTAAAGCATCACAGCCAGCACAATCTGAATTTGACTGCCCTGATGCATTTGATGCTGAAGAGGATTGTGATTTGGAAACGACACAACAGAACACATCTTTCCACTTTCCTGAATTGGAGATGACACCAGCTGCATCTGACCAATTGCCCAGCATGGACACAGAAACAGTTGCATCCCATCACTTGACTGTCATGGACACAACACCACTGCCATCTTACCGGTTGCCTGACAGAGATAATGCACCAGATACACCCAACCATCAGACTAACATAGAAACTCCACCACTGTCATCTTACTGGTTGCCTGACAGAGACAATGCACCATCCCACTGCTCAAACAACATGGACTCTGCAACGGTTGCATCATCCCAGTTGTCCACTAGAGATGTGAACAATGTAACGTTACCTTCACCTGGAATACCACCAATGTGCAGCACACCTAAAAATGTGCGCGTGCATGGAACCTCCTTGCCCGACATGCCATTGAGTGTAATAACCACTGACGGTGACAACACTCTGTATGAAGCAGGCCATCGAGAGATGCATCGTTATGCACAACTTGTTTTCCAAGAACATGTTGCATTTGAACTGTACTTGAATTGGAGCAAGCAGGTCAACTTTGATGGGCAACGAGGAAAATTTGCAATCCCCGACAATTTGCGCAAGGGCATACTGTCACGGTGCTATGCCCGATTCAAGATGGGAGATGTTGAATTTGTAAAGCTGAAGGACACTTTAAGTGGATTGCTACGGATGCCCAGAATTAAACCATGGAGAGGCATACTGTAACAGCACAGCAACTGGTGACTTCAAACTGTGGCATCTATTGGACACGACCTTCAATGTGAAGAAGGGTGAAGAGAGAATATGGTCATTCACTCATCAATAAAAAAGGTACGTTACAGTACTTACAGTACATTATTGTGCTGTGGTGGTTACTGCAATGTGCTTACTGCTTGAACATTATTTGACAGTATTGTACAGTACAGTGAGTGTTTCTTACAGTTCTGTACAGTATTGACATTTCTCTCTCTTTCTCTCCCACTCTCCTGCTCCTGTATGGGACTTTGTAGTGATAACAGCAGGGGGGGGGGTAGTTTCAAGGCTCGTTACTGTTGCATTATACAGTGCACTGTACATTGTTATACTACATTGTACACTCTCTCCCCCTGCCCCTTCTCTTTCAGGGACTTTGAAGGTTTTGCTATGGGGCCCTCAAAGTTCTACTTTTGCCCCTGCCTGACAGTACTCAATTCCAGACATCTACAGTATACTGTACTGTAGGCTGTATCTGAAACATCAGATTTAGAGAAACACTTTGTTAGGTTTGTTAGGCATTGCTGTGACATGTTGCGAACATACGAATCCTACTACTGTACTAACGATATTTTTATTATCTTCTGCCCACCATGCACTGAACTACTGAGAAAAAGGAGGAAGAACTGCGTCGAAGAAGGTAAGCTTGTGATACTTACTGTGTACAGGTTAACAGTCTTTGGAAACTCTGTCCCTGATATTGGCCCTCATTCCGAGTTGTTCGCTCCTTTCCAGTCAATCATTTAGCGAACACCAGTGCGACTGAAAAGCGCCGCAGACGCTACAGCAAAACAGCTAAGTAAAATAACTAAGCGCATGCGCTCTGCGTACCTTGTGCATGCGCAGTAAGCGACTAATCGCAGTATAGCGAAAATGGGCACAACTCGGAATGACCCCCATTGTTTCTCCCCCTGAAACTGTATCTCTCTCCCACCCCACCCCTCTCTCTCTCTCTGAAATTTTTGCAGGGCTTCGATCTGGCCGGAATCAGCCCCTTAGTCATGAAGTAGTGACAAACATGAAGAAGTGGAGAAGTTACCCATGGCAACCAATCAGATTCTCTGTATTATTTTATACTATAGTATGCAAATTTATAAATGTTACCACAATGCTGATTGCTTCACTTCTCCACTGTTTTTACTGCCTAACATGCTGCTACAGTATGTTCTACATGAAATCCCAGCCCCTGGCATTGTAATGTGGCCATGTCTGCGACTCACGTCTACTGTACAGTATGTACTGTAATTTAACACTCGCCAGATAATTACAGTACTTCACGAACGAGCTTGCACCCCCTCATACAAAGCTCTGTAGTACTCTAATTGAACCATAATTTGCTACTGTACTGTTACTACTGTACTGTGCATGTACATGAGTCTTATTATTGTGTATTGTAGAGTGCACTACATAGTGTGAAGATGGTGAAAACCAAAGCATTCTATTCTGGAGCACAACCCCAGGGCTGGTGAGAGACCTTCTGGGCAAGGTGACTCACCTTCAAGCGCAAATTGATGGACTGACAGGAAAACTGGATGGACTTTGTAGTGATAACAGCAAGGGGGTGGGGGGAGTTTCAAGGCTTGTTACTGATACATTATACAGTGCACTGTAGACTCTCTCTACTAATGGGAAAAATAACACAAAACAGAACTGTAAACTAGAAAAAGTTTAATAAAAAAAAAAAACATGAAAGAAATAAACAAAAATTAAATGTGCTGCAAAATAATTGCGAACATTCTGTTCACCACCGCCCACAGTATCAGAATCAATTGCCGGACTTGCTCTGTGAAAATAAAAAACAATGTACAGTATTAGAACAGTAACACAGGTTGAGTACTGTACAGTGGGGGTAATTCCGAGTTGTTCGCTCGCAAGCTGCTTTTTCACCACCGCCCACAGTATCAGAATCAATTGCCGGACTTGCTCTGTGAAAATAAAAAACAATGTACAGTATTAGAACAGTAACACAGGTTGAGTACTGTACAGTGGGGGTAATTCCGAGCTGTTCGCTCGCAAGCTGCTTTTAGCAGCTTTGCACACGCTAAGCCGCCGCCTACTGGGAGTGAATCTTAGCATAGTAAAATTGCGAACGAAAGATTCTCAAAATTGCGATTACACACCTCTTAGTAGTTTCTGAGTAGCTTCAAACTTACTCGGCATCTGCGATCAGTTCAGTGCTTGTCGTTCCTGGTTTGACGTCACAAACACACCCAGCGTTCGCCCAGACACTCCTCCGTTTCTCCAGCCACTCCTGCGTTTTTCCCAGAAACTGTAGCGTTTTTTCGCACACACCCATAAAACGGCCAGTTTCCGCCCAGAAACACCCACTTCCTGTCAATCACATTACGATCACCAGAACGAAGAAAAAACCGTGAGTAAAATTCCTAACTGCATAGCAAATTTACTTGGCGCAGTCGCACTGCGGGCATTGCGCATGCGCATTCGCGACTAATCGCTCCGTTGCGAAAAAAAATAATGGGCGAACAACTCGGAATGACCCCCAGTATACTGTACAGCACTTCAAAGTTTATAAACAGTATGCATGTAAAATAACATTATTATTATTACTGTACCCCTTGAAAGATTGTCCGGCCTATAGCCCCTCTGTTCTGGTCCTGTTTGGGTGGTGGTGGTGGTGGAGGTGGAGGTGGGAGCTGGAGGGCGCAGTGGGCCCTGGTCCGCCTGGAGGCCTGTCAATGTGGAAAAATAATTAAACACATTGGACCCTGTACAGTAGTTACTGTATCAAACACATTGGTCACAGCATTAACATTGTCCCCAGCAGTGATCAAACAGAAGCATTCACCCCCACAGGAATAAAGCACATTGGCCCCCCCACAGTAAGCAAACACATTGTTCCCCATACTAAGCAGGCCCAGCAGTAACTTTTGGAGTAGTAAAGCATAACACAGTATACAGTACTTACCATACCCCTAACCTTTAACGGTAACCCACATTTTCTGCAACCTAACCCTAAATACTCCTCCACAGCTTAGCCCTAACCCTCCACGCCATAGAGTAACCTTTACCTCCACCAGCAATTCCTACACTTAACCATCCCTGGCGGTGACTTAGGCAAAGCCCTCTTCCCTGCAGCCTATTGACTTAGCTTACTTATTGAGGGTCCAGGAATGCCGGATGGTGGTGGGGTGGTGGTGGTGGTGGTGGTGGTGGTGGTCATCTCAGGACCTAGTAGGTCCAGGTAAGCCTGGATGACTCTCACTGTGGAAAAAAAATAAACATCATTGGCCCCTGTGCAGTAGTTACTGTATCAAAGACATTGCCCACAGCAATCAAACACAAGTATTCACCCCCACAGGAATAAAGCACATTGCCCCCGCTACAGTATGCCTCATTTCCCCTGTCAAATACTGCATGTACTGTACTTTTTACTGTATATCCATATCCAGTATACTGTATCCAATTTGTCTGTTTGTTCATTCTCCATAACATGTCCATTGGTGCTCACCCAATACTGTGTTTAAATCAACCTACTGTAAATATTGTTAATACAGTATATGCAATTGGTTTATGTTATCTGTTACCTTTTAGATAATGTACCCTACTGTATATTTACTTTATATTACACCTACTGTACTGTAGTTTCCTATTGTTTTCATACACCGCAGTGGACCCTCAGAGGGTGAGTCATATAAGGTACCATTGTCTACTCTATGTTTGATTACTCCCTATTGTCCAAAAGTGAGCTGACCAGACAGGGTGGCTCTCTGGCTGATGTAATTACCTTGATTAGAATATGTATTGTATTCCAATGCTGTAAGATCCTAAGACACAGAGGTCACACACACCCCAGCAATATGAAGCTTTGGGAGGTTCAGTATACAGTAAGTAGAGCTACCCAGAGAGGTGAAGAGAGATTCTTGGATACCAGGCTAAGAAGCAATGTTCTGCCAGGGATCGGCTTGGGACCCATTATATTGGATTTATCTGGGTCTCTGTGTTGCTAGAAGAGAATCTCTGCTCCCAGACTAAGAAGTAATGTTCTGTCAGGAGATGGTGGTGGGAAATGTCATGTGGAATTGGATTACGGAAGTGTGCTGAACTGTGTTATAGCCTATTCTGTCAATAAACCACTGTTGGTTTTTCATCTACCACCGTGCCTGAGTGATTTGGAACACGGTATACTGTACTAAAAAAAAAATTCCCTGCACTAATCAAAAACAGCAGGCACGACAGTAACTTTTGGGGTAGTAAAGCATAACACAGTATACAGTACTTACCATACCCCCTACCTTTGCTACAGCATAACCCTAAAAAACCCTCCACAGCTTAGACCTAATCCTCCCCGCCATAGACTAACCTTAACCTCCACCAGCAATGCCTAAACTTAACCACCCCTGGCGATGACTTAGCCAAAGCCCTCTTCCCTGCAGCCTATTGACTTAGCTTACTCATTGAGGGTTCGGCTACATGTACGTCCACTGGCCGGGTGGTGGTGGTGGTGGTGGAGGCAGCCAGAGGGCGCAGTCGGCCCAGGTGCGACTGGAGGCTTGTCAATGTGGAAAAATAATAAAACCCATTGGCCCCTGTACAGTATTGACTGTATCAAACACATTGGTCACAACATTAACATTGTCCCCAGCAGTGATCAAACAGAAACATTCACCCCCACAGGAATAAAGCACATTGCCTGCCCCCCCCCACAGTAATCAAACACATTGTTCCCTGTACTTAGCAAAAACAGCAGGCCTGGCAGTAACTTTTGGGGTAGTAAAGCATAACACAGTATACAGTACTTACCATACCCCCTACCTTTAACCCACCTTTTCTGCAGCCTAACCCCAAAAACTCCTCCACAGCTTAGCCCTAACCCTCCCTGCCATAGACTATCCTTAACCTCCACCAGCGATGCCTAAACTTAACCATCCCTGGAGGTGACTTAGCCAAAGCCCTCTTCCCTGCAGCCTATTGACTTAGCTTACTTATTGAGGGTCCGGGAATGCTGGAAGGTGGAGGAGTGGTGGTGGTGGTGGTGGTGGTGGTGGTGGTGGTGGTGGAGGAGGTGGAGGAGGTGGGAGCCGGAGGGCTTGGTGGGCCCTGGTCCACCTGGAGGTCTGTCACTGTGGAAAAATAATAAAAAACATTGGTCCCTGTACAGTAGTTACTGTATCAAACACAATACAAACAGGAAGAGGCGATCTCCCAGCGATGCTATGTACAACTTCCTGATCCGTATGTGTTCCTGTTCCTCAGATAAACTGTATCAAACACATTGCCCACAGCATTAACACTGTCCCCAGCAGTGATCAAACAGAAGCATTCACCCCCACAGGAATAACGCACATTGCCCCCCCCCCCCCCCCACAGTAAGCAAACACATTGTTCCCCGTACTAAGCAAAATCAGCAGGCCCAGCAGTATCTTTTGGGGTAGTAAAGCATAACACAGTATGCAGTACTTACCCCCCCCCCCCTACCTTTAATGTTTTACTTTAAATGAAAAAAAAAAAGGACACAATAAAGAGCGTAAAGGACTTACTGGTTGTTGGGCTTGTGCCTGGTATGGCTGTAAAGCCATGTAGCCGGGCTCGGTCCTGTAGTATCCTCAGATGTTCTGGGTACAAAAAATAATTACAGTGTCCTTAGACACAGTACTGCACATACAGTACTGAATACTGTAACAGTAATTTCATATTATCAAACTGTAAATATATTTTCACACCCCCACTATGGACACAATTTGAAGCCTTACACATAACAGCCACAGTAGTGTTCCTTACAAACAATGCCTACAGTAGTGCAGTGCCAGATAGACATGATATGCCCCCCAGCAGTGCCAGCTACACATTATGCCAGATACAGTATGCCCCCACGGTGTTTATGCTAAGAAATGACACGTACTGCATCAGTACACACTGTAAAGACAAAATCCATATACAGTACTGTAGTATGAATTGGGCCTTACAAACAATGCCTACAGTAGTGCAGTGCCAGATAGACATGATATTAGAGATGAGCGCCTGAAATTTTTCGGGTTTTGTGTTTTGGTTTTGGGTTCGGTTCCGCGGCCGTGTTTTGGGTTCGAACGCGTTTTGGCAAAACCTCACCGAATTTTTTTTGTCGGATTCGGGTGTGTTTTGGATTCGGGTGTTTTTTTCAAAAAACACTAAAAAACAGCTTAAATCATAGAATTTGGGGGTCATTTTGATCCCAAAGTATTATTAACCTCAAAAACCATAATTTACACTCATTTTCAGTCTATTCTGAATACCTCACACCTCACAATATTATTTTTAGTCCTAAAATTTGCACCGAGGTCGCTGTGTGAGTAAGATAAGCGACCCTAGTGGCCGACACAAACACCGGGCCCATCTAGGAGTGGCACTGCAGTGTCACGCAGGATGTCCCTTCCAAAAAACCCTCCCCAAACAGCACATGACGCAAAGAAAAAAAGAGGCGCAATGAGGTAGCTGTGTGAGTAAGATTAGCGACCCTAGTGGCCGACACAAACACCGGGCCCATCTAGGAGTGGCACTGCAGTGTCACGCAGGATGTCCCTTCCAAAAAACCCTCCCCAAACAGCACATGACGCAAAGAAAAAAAGAGGCGCAATGAGGTAGCTGTGTGAGTAAGATTAGCGACCCTAGTGGCCGACACAAACACCGGGCCCATCTAGGAGTGGCACTGCAGTGTCACGCAGGATGTCCCTTCCAAAAAACCCTCCCCAAACAGCACATGACGCAAAGAAAAAAAGAGGCGCAATGAGGTAGCTGACTGTGTGAGTAAGATTAGCGACCCTAGTGGCCGACACAAACACCGGGCCCATTTAGGAGTGGCACTGCAGTGTCACGCAGGATGTCCCTTCCAAAAAACCCTCCCCAATCAGCACATGATGCAAAGAAAAAGAAAAGAAAAAAGAGGTGCAAGATGGAATTGTCCTTGGGCCCTCCCACCCACCCTTATGTTGTATAAACAAAACAGGACATGCACACTTTAACCAACCCATCATTTCAGTGACAGGGTCTGCCACACGACTGTGACTGATATGACGGGTTGGTTTGGACCCCCCCCAAAAAAGAAGCAATTAATCTCTCCTTGCACAAACTGGCTCTACAGAGGCAAGATGTCCACCTCATCATCACCCTCCGATATATCACCGTGTACATCCCCCTCCTCACAGATTATCAATTCGTCCCCACTGGAATCCACCATCTCAGCTCCCTGTGTACTTTGTGGAGGCAATTGCTGCTGGTCAATGTCTCCGCGGAGGAATTGATTATAATTCATTTTAATGAACATCATCTTCTCCACATTTTCTGGATGTAACCTCGTACGCCGATTGCTGACAAGGTGAGCGGCGGCACTAAACACTCTTTCGGAGTACACACTTGTGGGAGGGCAACTTAGGTAGAATAAAGCCAGTTTGTGCAAGGGCCTCCAAATTGCCTCTTTTTCCTGCCAGTATAAGTACGGACTGTGTGACGTGCCTACTTGGATGCGGTCACTCATATAATCCTCCACCATTCTATCAATGTTGAGAGAATCATATGCAGTGATAGTAGACGACATGTCCATAATCGTTGTCAGGTCCTTCAGTCCGGACCAGATGTCAGCATCAGCAGTCGCTCCAGACTGCCCTGCATCACCGCCAGCGGGTGGGCTCGGAATTCTGAGCCTTTTCCTCGCACCCCCAGTTGCGGGAGAATGTGAAGGAGGAGATGTTGACAGGTCGCGTTCCGCTTGACTTGACAATTTTGTCACCAGCAGGTCTTTCAACCCCAGCAGACTTGTGTCTGCCGGAAAGAGAGATCCAAGGTAGGCTTTAAATCTAGGATCGAGCACGGTGGCCAAAATGTAGTGCTCTGATTTCAACAGATTGACCACCCGTGAATCCTTGTTAAGCGAATTAAGGGCTCCATCCACAAGTCCCACATGCCTAGCGGAATCGCTCCGTGTTAGCTCCTCCTTCAATGTCTCCAGCTTCTTCTGCAAAAGCCTGATGAGGGGAATGACCTGACTCAGGCTGGCAGTGTCTGCACTGACTTCACGTGTGGCAAGTTCAAAGGGCATCAGAACCTTGCACAACGTTGAAATCATTCTCCACTGCGCTTGAGACAGGTGCATTCCACCTACTATATCGTGCTCAATTGTATAGGCTTGAATGGCCTTTTGCTGCTCCTCCAACCTCTGAAGCATATAGAGGGTTGAATTCCACCTCGTTACCACTTCTTGCTTCAGATGATGGCAGGGCAGGTTCAGTAGTTTTTGGTGGTGCTCCAGTCTTCTGTACGTGGTGCCTGTACGCCGAAAGTGTCCCGCAATTCTTCTGGCCACCGACAGCATCTCTTGCACGCCCCTGTCGTTTTTTAAAAAATTCTGCACCACCAAATTTAAGGTATGTGCAAAACATGGGACGTGCTGGAATTTGCCCATATTTAATGCACACACAATATTGCTGGCGTTGTCCGATGCCACAAATCCACAGGAGAGTCCAATTGGGGTAAGCCATTCCGCGATGATCTTCCTCAGTTGCCGTAAGAGGTTTTCAGCTGTGTGCGTATTCTGGAAAGCGGTGATACAAAGCGTAGCCTGCCTAGGAAAGAGTTGGCGTTTGCGAGATGCTGCTACTGGTGCCGCCGCTGCTGTTCTTGCGGCGGGAGTCCATACATCTACCCAGTGGGCTGTCACAGTCATATAGTCCTGACCCTGCCCTGCTCCACTTGTCCACATGTCCGTGGTTAAGTGGACATTGGGTACAACTGCATTTTTTAGGACACTGGTGAGTCTTTTTCTGACGTCCGTGTACATTCTCGGTATCGCCTGCCTAGAGAAGTGGAACCTAGATGGTATTTGGTAACGGGGGCACACTGCCTCAATAAATTGTCTAGTTCCCTGTGAACTAACGGCGGATACCGGACGCACGTCTAACACCAACATAGTTGTCAAGGCCTCAGTTATCCGCTTTGCAGCAGGATGACTGCTGTGATATTTCATCTTCCTCGCAAAGGACTGTTGAACAGTCAATTGCTTACTGGAAGTAGTACAAGTGGGCTTACGACTTCCCCTCTGGGATGACCATCGACTCCCAGCAGCAACAACAGCAGCGCCAGCAGCAGTAGGCGTTACACGCAAGGATGCATCGGAGGAATCCCAGGCAGGAGAGGAATCGTCAGAATTGCCAGTGACATGGCCTGCAGGACTATTGGCATTCCTGGGGAAGGAGGAAATTGACACTGAGGGAGTTGGTGGGGTGGTTTGCGTGAGCTTGGTTACAAGAGGAAGGGATTTACTGGTCAGTGGACTGCTACCGCTGTCACCCAAAGTTTTTGAACATGTCACTGACTTATTATGAATGCGCTGCAGGTGACGTATAAGGGAGGATGTTCCGAGGTGGTTAACGTCCTTACCCCTACTTATTACAGCTTGACAAAGGGAACACACGGCTTGACACCTGTTGTCCGCATTTCTGTTGAAATACCTCCACACCGAAGAGCTGATTTTTTTGGTATTTTCACCTGGCATGTCAACGGCCATATTCCTCCCACGGACAACAGGTGTCTCCCCGGGTGCCTGACTTAAACAAACCACCTCACCATCAGAATCCTCCTGGTCAATTTCCTCCCCAGCGCCAGCAACACCCATATCCTCCTCATCTGTTATGATTCCCGTACTCCAGACCAGAGGAGATCGTATGGCTGAGGTCAGAGTACTGGGAAGATATGCTGGTTGTGGGAGCAGGAAAGCCTAGTAACCCCTGGCGCCCTAACTCCGTTGTCTCGCCCGTGTTATCAGAAATCCCCTGCGAGACTATGGTTGCTTGAGCCCATGGCAGCCGCGTTCGAAGGGCGGATTATGTCTGCCCAACCCCGATGCCCCCTCAGGTCTTAATGGGAGACAAAGGGAAATCCGAGACAGGGTGATAACAAGGGGCCCTCTGACTAAGCAACCAGGCCAGGGGTTACAAGCTAACTAACTAAATCAAAAGGTATGTGCGGACTAGCCGCCAGGGAAAAGGACAACCAAAGATCCACTGATCCGTTACTCCTATCCAGCACCGCTGGATACCAGAGTGGATCAGGGAGAGCGGAATCCTCCGCAAAAGCTCCAGGACACAAATATACTAAATAATAAACAGTAAGCGGACAAGCCGCAACACACGGCTGCGCCGTGACTCACGAACACCACAGGATGTTAAAGGTGCTCAGTCAGACTCCAGGAAAAGATGACAAATCTCTGAGTACAGGACCACTGAGGACAGGAACAACCGGCTTGAGCAGGACTGGATACTTTCTGCAACTGACATAGGCAAACAGGAAGCTGCCGACACCGACTTTCAGAACTGGAGGACAGGCAGAATCCACTGGAACTCAGGGTAGGACACGGGATCAGACACAGGGACTGACACAGGAATCCACACAGGGACTGACACAGGAATCCACACAGGGACTGACAAGAACCAGCTCAAACTTAAAGCAGACTGCAAACCAAGGAATATCATCAGCATCTGCTAACTGCAGTGAGCCAGCATATATCAGAGAGGCCTAATTAATTATCTCTAGCAGCTGGCCTGCTGCACGACTAAGCTGACAAGATGCAATCAGCAGCCAGATGAGGCTGAACACATGGGAACAAGCTGCAATTGCACAGACTCACCAGCGGCAGCAGACAAGAGTAATCCAAAACAGAGCAATGGGAAATCCTGGCATGCAAGACAACTAAATAAACATAAAATAGGAATGAACCACTACCTGTGGTTCATAACAGTATCCCCTCCTTAAGGGTGAGCTCCGAGCACCCCATGACACCCACGGGGAACATAAACAAAAGTATAACATGAAATACAGAACAAAACTGCAAAACAGGAATGAGCCACAGCCGTGGCTCATAACAGTACCCCCCCCTTGAGGAGGGGTCAAAAGACCCCAAAATTCAGACTATCCAGAACAAGGGATACAAAAAAAAAAACCTGACACATTGGTCTAACAGACACGAAAACAGAAACAAGCTGCAACCACAGCTTGTAACAGTGCCCTCCCCTTGATGGTGGCCACTGGACACAAGACAAGGGAAAAAAAATCTTTTTTTTTTTTTTTTTATCAAGGCAAGAGTCAAAAAAATATTTCTTTTTCTTCTTCTTCTTTTTACAAAGCTCTTTAGGTCTGACCAAGGTAATTCCCCAAACATTGTCTGAACTGATGGTACCACCCAGCAAGGCTGCGTTCAAATCAGAGACAGGTCTCTTACCCTTGGGAGCTGAACTTTCTGGTAAAGTACTATTATTAGAAGAAGTAGTCAGAAAAGCACATCCTGCAGTCACAACAACGGGCTGAGACTCCTGTGCCGAGTTTACAGTATTTTGTGGACTCTCAGCAGACAAGACGGGTGATTTAGAGGAACTTGAACCAATTTCTTTGGAACCATATCTTTTAATAATTGCATCACTGAATGCTGGGGGATCCTGAAGAATGGGATCTTCAGCTTTCATTAGGCTGGTCGCCCACTCAAAAGGCTCTCCTCTAAAAGAATAAATAAGATAGAGCACAAGGTTCTCTGGAGTGATGCCCAGAAATGGTCTAGACAACATAATAATGTAATAGTGTTTGTAAAGCGCCAGAAATTGGGCTAAGTCCCCATCAAAGATTATGGATGTTGAGATATCAGAGTCAGGATCTGTTTCCTTCTCATCTGACTGACTGGAGTGCTTTGCTAGGACCTGGTCACTATTGACCTTACTCGAGGCTGAGACTCTCTGAACCCCACCCGGGGCTGAGACTCTCTGAACCCCACCCGGGGCTGAGATTTTCTGAACCCCACCCGGGGCAGTGACTTTCTGAACCCCACCCGGGGCAGTGACTTTCTGAACCCCACCCGGGGCAGTGACTTTCTGAACCCCACCCGGGGCAGTGACTTTCGGAACCCCACCCGGGGCAGTGACTTTCGGAACCCCGCTGGGGCAGTGGCCTCCGGGAACCCCGCTGGGGCAGTGGCCTCCGGGAACCCCGCTGGGGCAGTGGCCTCCGGGAACCCCGCTGGGGCAGTGGCCTCCGGGAACCCCGCTGGGGCAGTGGCCTCCGGGAACCCCGCTGGGGCCAGCACCTCGGATTCTTTTACTGGGACCGGGTCGTTGGCCTCCCTGACTGGGATCGGGCCATCGGCCTCCCTCTCTGAGTCGATAATAATCGAAAGTTCTCCCGGGACTATGACTTCCGGGACTTTTGCTGAAGCAATAACGTTCAGATCCTCCACTAATGCTATGCTTCTTAAGTTCTTTCCTGGGGAAGCGACTTCTAGACCATTCTTTGGGGCTGCGTCTCTCGAGACCCCACTTGGGGATATTACTTCAAAGATCCCTTCTGGGGTTTTGCTTCTCGAGTTCCCTTCAAGAACTATGGTTTTAGATACCCTTTCTGAGGTTGCGCTCCTCAAGTCCCTACCTGGGGTAACAGCTTCTGAGACCCCATCTGGTATGGAAAACTGAGCTACAATATTTGATGTCCCTCTATAAGCTTGGGCATCGGGTACCGCTCCAGCACTCTGGGCATCGGGTACCGCTCCAGCACTCTGGGCATCGGGTACCGCTCCAGCACTCTGGGCATCGGGTACCGCTCCAGCACTCTGGGCATCGGGTACCGCTCCAGCACTCTGGGCATCGGGTACCGCTCCAGCACTCTGGGCATCGGGTACCGCTCCAGCACTCTGGGCTACGGGCACCACTCCAGGACCCTGGGCTACGGGCACCACTCCAGGACCCTGGGCTACGGGCACCACTCCAGGACCCTGGGCTACGGGCACCACTCCAGGACCCTGGGCTACGGGCACCACTCCAGGACCCTGGGCTACGGGCACCACTCCAGGGACTTGCAACTCCGCTTCCACAGGAACCTCAAGAGAGGAGAGAAACATTCTCTTTTGATTCCTGAATCTATAATGGGGCTCCCTTGCCCAAGGACCCCAATTATAGGACAGAGAGCTTTTTTGTGTGGGTTGTGTGACAAGTACCTCTGCCACAGTAGAGACAGGAGTAGGTCTTGTATCATGACTCAACTTGGCCAGAGGGCAAGACTCGTCACCACACTTTGGCTTGCGCAACTCACAGGTCTGCAGATAATGGCCTAAACCCCCACAATATAGGCATAAGTTTAAGTTTCTGCGACGCAGACGCTCCTCTTCTGAGAGCCTGGGCCGCAGAAAACTTTTAAACTTTTTCTCTTCAATTAAACCAGAGGATTCTCTTGTCACCATACTGTGAACAAGAGTCTCTTTAGAGATAGATGTACTCTCAACGACTTCTGGCAAAATAAGCAAGATTTTAGTCAGAAGGTTTTGCAGTTGCTTTAGGGATTGCTGCAAAACTTCAAGTCGCTCTGGTCTCAAAGCACTGAATACAGAGTTCAGGGCTGCGAGAGATGCCTGCAGGGCTTGCATAGTTGACATAGGAGGATTTAAAACTAGACAAGACAAGACAAGGCAAGACAAGGCAAGGCAAGGCAAGACAAGGCAAGGCAAGACTAAATTTTGCTAAACAAAACAAGACTTTTTTTTTTTTTTTTTTAAACACCGGACTGGATTCTAAACACCGGACTGGATTCTAAACACCGGACTGGATTCTAAACACTGGATTGGATTCTAAACACCGGACTGGATTGGATTCTAAACACCGGACTGGATTCTGCACACTGAATTCTAGACAGGACTGGATTCTAGACTAAACACTGGACTGGGCCAAAAAAGAAAAAAAAAGTTTTATTTCTTTTTTGTGGCATGGCTGATGATAATGTTATGATTCCCGTACTCCAGACCAGAGGAGATCGTATGGCTGCGGTCAGAGTACTGGGAAGATATGCTGGTTGTGGGAGCAGGAAAGCCTAGTAACCCCTGGCGCCCTAACTCCGTTGTCTCGCCCGTGTTATCAGAAATCCCCTGCGAGACTATGGTTGCTTGAGCCCATGGCAGCCGCGTTCGAAGGGCGGATTATGTCTGCCCAACCCCGATGCCCCCTCAGGTCTTAATGGGAGACAAAGGGAAATCCGAGACAGGGTGATAACAAGGGGCCCTCTGACTAAGCAACCAGGCCAGGGGTTACAAGCTAACTAACTAAATCAAAAGGTATGTGCGGACTAGCCGCCAGGGAAAAGGACAACCAAAGATCCACTGATCCGTTACTCCTATCCAGCACCGCTGGATACCAGAGTGGATCAGGGAGAGCGGAATCCTCCGCAAAAGCTCCAGGACACAAATATACTAAATAATAAACAGTAAGCGGACAAGCCACAACACACGGCTGCGCCGTGACTCACGAACACCACAGGATGTTAAAGGTGCTCAGTCAGACTCCAGGAAAAGATGACAAATCTCTGAGTACAGGACCACTGAGGACAGGAACAACCGGCTTGAGCAGGACTGGATACTTTCTGCAACTGACATAGGCAAACAGGAAGCTGCCGACACCGACTTTCAGAACTGGAGGACAGGCAGAATCCACTGGAACTCAGGGTAGGACACGGGATCAGACACAGGGACTGACACAGGAATCCACACAGGGACTGACACAGGAATCCACACAGGGACTGACAAGAACCAGCTCAAACTTAAAGCAGACTGCAAACCAAGGAATATCATCAGCATCTGCTAACTGCAGTGAGCCAGCATATATCAGAGAGGCCTAATTAATTATCTCTAGCAGCTGGCCTGCTGCACGACTAAGCTGACAAGATGCAATCAGCAGCCAGATGAGGCTGAACACATGGGAACAAGCTGCAATTGCACAGACTCACCAGCGGCAGCAGACAAGAGTAATCCAAAACAGAGCAATGGGAAATCCTGGCATGCAAGACAACTAAATAAACATAAAATAGGAATGAACCACTACCTGTGGTTTATAACATCATCCTGGTGTACTTCAACACTGACATCTTCAATCTGACTATCAGGAACTGGACTGCGGGTGCTCCTTCCAGCACTTGCAGGGGGCGTGCAAATGGTGGAAGGCGCATGCTCTTCACGTCCAGTGTTGGGAAGGTCAGGCATCGCAACCGACACAATTGGACTCTCCTTGTGGATTTGGGATTTCGAAGAATGCACAGTTCTTTGCTGTGCTGCTTTTGCCAGCTTGAGTCTTTTCATTTTTCTAGCGAGAGGCTGAGTGCTTCCATCCTCATGTGAAGCTGAACCACTAGCCATGAACATAGGCCAGGGCCTCAGCCGTTCCTTGCCACTCCGTGTCATAAATGGCATATTGGCAAGTTTACGCTTCTCCTCCGACAATTTTATTTTAGGTTTTGGAGTCCTTTTTTTTCTGATATTTGGTGTTTTGGATTTGACATGCTCTGTACTATGACATTGGGCATCGGCCTTGGCAGACGACGTTGCTGGCATTTCATCGTCTCGGCCATGACTAGTGGCAGCAGCTTCAGCACGAGGTGGAAGTGGATCTTGATCTTTCCCTAATTTTGGAACCTCAACATTTTTGTTCTCCATATTTTAATAGGCACAACTAAAAGGCACCTCAGGTAAACAATGGAGATGGATACTAGTATACAATTATGGACTGCCTGCCGAGTGCAGACACAGAGGTAGCCACAGCCGTGAACTACCGTACTGTACTGTGTCTGCTGCTAATATAGACTGGTTGATAAAGAGATGTCTATGTAACTATGTATGTATAAAGAAGAAAGAAAAAAAAACCACGGTTAGGTGGTATACAATTATGGACGGACTGCCTGCCGAGTGCAGACACAGAGGTAGCCACAGCCGTGAACTACCGTACTGTACTGTGTCTGCTGCTAATATAGACTGGTTGATAAAGAGATGTCTATGTAACTATGTATGTATAAAGAAGAAAAAAAAAAAAAAACCACGGTTAGGTGGTATACAATTATGAACGGACTGCCTGCCGAGTGCAGACACAGAGGTAGCCACAGCCGTGAACTACCGTACTGTACTGTGTCTGCTGCTAATATAGACTGGTTGATAAAGAGATGTCTATGTAACTATGTATGTATAAAGAAGAAAGAAAAAAAAACCACGGTTAGGTGGTATACAATTATGGACGGACTGCCTGCCGAGTGCAGACACAGAGGTAGCCACAGCCGTGAACTACCGTACTGTACTGTGTCTGCTGCTAATATAGACTGGTTGATAAAGAGATGTCGTAGTAGTATGTATGTATAAAGAAGAAAAAAAAACCACGGTTAGGTGGTATACAATTATGGACGGACTGCCTGCCGAGTGCAGACACAGAGGTAGCCACAGCCGTGAACTACCGTACTGTGTCTGCTGCGACTGGATGATAAATGATATAAAAAATATATATATATCACTACTGCAGCCGGACAGGTATATATTATATATTATATAATGACGGACCTGCTGGACACTGTCTGTCAGCAGAATGAGTTTTATTTTTATAGAATAAAAAAAACAACAACACACAAGTGAAGTCACACGACGAGTGTTTAACTTTTTCAGGCAATCACAATATAAGTATACTACTAACTATACTGGTGGTCAGTGTGGTCAGGTCACTGGTCAGTCACACTGGCAGTGGCACTCCTGCAGCAAAAGTGTGCACTGTTTAATTTTAATATAATATTATGTACTCCTGGCTCCTGCTATAACCTATAACTGGCACTGCAGTGCTCCCCAGTCTCCCCCACAATTATAACCTGTGTGAGCTGAGCAGTCAGACAGATATATAATATATATAGATGATGCAGCACACTGGGCTGAGCCTGAGCAGTGCACACAGATATGGTATGTGACTGAGTCACTGTGTGTATCGCTTTTTTCAGGCAGAGAACGGATATATTAAATAAACTGCACTGTCTGGTGGTCACTCACTATATAATATTATGTACTCCTGGCTCCTGCTATAACCTATAACTGGCACTGCAGTGCTCCCCAGTCTCCCCCACAATTATAAGCTGTGTGAGCTGAGCAGTCAGACAGATATATAATATATATAGATGATGCAGCACACTGGGCTGAGCCTGAGCAGTGCACACAGATATGGTATGTGACTGAGTCACTGTGTGTATCGCTTTTTTCAGGCAGAGAACGGATATATTAAATAAACTGCACTGTCTGGTGGTCACTCACTAGTAAACTCTCTGCACTCTCTACACTTCTACAGTACTCCTCCTAGTCCTAAGCTCCAGTAAATCTCTCTCTCTTATAATCTAAATGGAGAGGACGCCAGCCACGTCCTCTTCCTATCAATCTCAATGCACGTGTGAAAATGGCGGCGACGCGCGGCTCCTTATATAGAATCCGAGTCTCGCGAGAATCCGACAGCGTCATGATGACGTTCGGGCGCGCTCGGGTTAACCGAGCAAGGCGGGAGGATCCGAGTCTGCTCGGACCCGTGAAAAAAACCATGAAGTTCGGGCGGGTTCGGATTCAGAGAAACCGAACCCGCTCATCTCTACATGATATGCCCCCAGCAGTGCCAGCTACACATGGTATGCCCCCACAGTGCCAGATACAGTATGCCCCCACGGTGTTTATGCTAAGAAATGACACGTACTGAATCAGTACACACTGTAAAGACAAAATCCATATACAGTACTGTAGTGTGAATTGGGCCTTACAAACAATGCCTACAGTAGTGCAGTGCCAGATAGACATGATATGCCCCCCAGCAGTGCCAGCTACACATGGTATGCCCCCACAGTGCCAGATACAGTATGCCCCCACGGTGTTTATGCTAAGAAATGACACGTACTGCATCAGTACACACTGTAAAGACAAAATCCATATACAGTACTGTAGTGTGAATTGGGCCTTACAAACAATGCCTACAGTAGTGCAGTGCCAGATAGACATGATATGCCCCCCAGCAGTGCCAGCTACACATGGTATGCCCCCACAGTGCCAGATACAGTTTGCCCCCACAGTGTTTATGCTAAGAAATGACACGTACTGAATCAGTACACACTGTAAAGACAAAATCCATATACAGTACTGTAGTGTGAATTGGGCCTTACAAACAATGCCTACAGTAGTGCAGTGCCAGATAGACATGATATGCCCCCCAGCAGTGCCAGCTACACGTGGTATGCCCCCACAGTGCCAGATACAGTATGCCCCCACGGCATGCTTGCCTACCTGACCTTCTCCATGAGGGAGAAAATGCTCTGTTCCTGGACTTTCCTGGTAATGTATGATTGCCATCACCTGTGGTGAGCTAGTTAATTGACAAGCAAGGTGTTTCACCACAGGTGATGGCAATCATACATTACCAGGAAAGTCCAGGAACAGAGCATGTTCTCCCTCATGGAGAGGGTCAGGTAGGCAAGTATGCCCCACGGTGTTTATGCTAAGAAATGAAACCCATCAGTACACACTGTAAAGACAAAACCCATATACAGTACTATAGTGTGAATTGGGCCTATTAGTTATGCTTTGTGGCAGACCATGTGTACAGGTGGTGGCTAGTGATCATCATGCTGCCATGATGATGGGCCTATTTTGATGTGTAGGCCTGGAGCTGTAGCTCCATCCGCCCCCATTGTTAATCTGGCCCTGTGTACTTTACTAAACAATAATAAAGTGCAGTACTGGACTGTACTTACTCATTATTAGAGACAGCCGCAGCAACTCCAGCTTCCTCGGCTGTCTGGAGACCAAGTCACTCCACCTCCGCTGGAGTGACCGTATAGACCATGATTTTTGGTACTTGAATAAAATTTCACGGCGGGCTCGGTTATATGCCCGCCGCTTCTCCCGATTATTGGCCAAGGGCCGGTTGCGCCACCTCAATAGAATGAGGAGCTCCCCACGTAGGTATGGGCTTCTGTGGGTCGCCATTTTTCCTACTGAAGTCCCTAGCATGACGCATGACGCTGGATGCACCTGACAGATAGTAGGATAAATAAGTAAATAAATAAGTTGTGTGGTCCAACCGAGGAACGAACCCAGGGCGCACGCAATGCACGGGCCTTACTCTAACCACTAGGCCACCGATATCTCTGGTATCAGCATGCACCTTTTTAAAATATAATATACTGAATAGGGAAACATGGACCCAGTGGCCCTCTGAGCGTATAATATATGTGATGTGTTATATCTGACTGCTTTAAAAAAAAAAAAAAAGCTAGTAGTATTGCTGCTTACGCTAATGTGATCCTGCAATTTGTACACACTGTAACGACAATATCCATAGCTAGCGTGATCGGGCGGCAGTGTGCCTGGAGAACATCTGGTAGTCATACTGTGCATTCATGAGATACTGTAGGTACCCAGTTGCACTTTGCATTCAATATTTCTGCCCATTTAAAACAACAGAAACACAAAGCTACTCCGAAATAGGATTGCTGCTTATGCTAATGTTAACCAGCATTTTGTACACAACGTAACGACTAGATGAATAGCGTGAACAGGGCTGCAGTGTGGCCTTGTATTTAGTAGATGTGGACTTTTTTATATAACGAGAAGTAGAAACTTAAAACACAAATAACTTTATTGTATTAAAAAAGAATAAAAAAATAAAAATAAAATAATAAATGGGTGCCGAACTCTGTATCGAACCCGGGTCTTCAAGCATTGCAGGCGGCCGTTGTTCTAGTTAGGCCACAGCCGACCATGGTAGAGGTGGGCCCTCCAGGTTTATATGTCATATGTTGTATCTTGGTGCTTTAAAAAAAAAAGGTAGCTGCTTACGCTAATGTGATCCTGCAATTTGTACACACAGTAACGACAATATCTATAGCTAGCGTGATCGGGCGGGTGGCGCCATTATTATTACCTCTGTGACAAAATGGCACACAGGGCAAGAAGGTTCAGTAGTAAGGAGCTACAGATTCTTGTGCGGCATATTGACAGGCCCCTGGCCAATAATGCTGAGAAATTGGCAGCATATGAATGTGCCAGACAGGAGATCCTGTCTAGACTGCACAGGGAGAGAGGTATCCCGGCTCTCCAGAGGAGATGAAGTGACCTGGTTAGACGGGAACCGCAGAGGCTGCAACTATTGAGGGCCAAAGTTGCTAGAGGTACAGTACAATGATTTTTTTTATTACTGTCATTACATGTTTATGTACTACAGTACAGTATACTAAAAAGTATTACTGTACAGTACTGCAGCCGAGTCAGTATATTATTATTATTATTATTATTATTACAAGTACAGTAAGTACAGGGCTTGCTCAAGGGCTCTGGTACTGTATGGAAGATCGACAGTAACTACTGTAGGACGACAGTGTCTAGGTCGACCACTATTGGTCGACACTAAGTACTGTAGGGTGTAGGGTGAACCATCCTCGGATGGTTCGCTTTGCTCGCCATGTTTCGTGCAAGGTTCCTCCCTCCGCTACCGCTGCACTTGCCACAGGTTTCCATTCCCAATTGTAGTCCACGTGGATCGTAAAGAACTGCATGAAAAGGTTTTAAAAAAATAATAAAAAAAAATGTGAAAAACTAATGTTGCCCTTCTTACATGTCGACCTACAGTAGAACATGTCGTCCTACAGTTGTGATTCTGGCATCTGTTTAGCATTTGCTGGAAATCCCTCAGCTGGCATACGGACACTATCCTTTGATTATTTTAAATTTATTTTTAATGATTAATTACTGTATAATATGGGTGCATACTGTATTTATAGTATAATTTTTTTTGGGAGGGGGTGACGATTATTTTTAAATAATGTTTTTTTTTCACAGAACGAAGGCCCCACGTCCACCCATCTAGCCAGGGAGCTGATCCTCTGGAGGGCCCCAGTGGCACCCTCCCTCCCTTGCCAGGTAAGTACAGGGGCAGAGGGTTTCACCTTGACAGTAGATGCTACGTTACTGCCGGGCCTGCTGTTTTTGCTTAGTACGGGAACAATGTGTTTGCTTACTGTGGGGGGGGGGGGTTGATACAGTGACTACTGTACAGGGGCCAATGAATTTTATGATTTTTCGACAGTGACAGGTCTCCAGGCGGACCAGGGCCCACCGCGCCCTCCGGCTCCCACCTCCTCCACCACCACCATCACCACGACCGACCATCCGGCATTCACGGACCCTCAATAAGTAAGCTAAGTCAATAGGCTGCAGGTAAGAGGGCTTTGGCTAACTCACCGCCAGGGATGGTTAAGTTTAGGCATCGCTGGTGGAGGTTAAGGATAGTCTGTGGCAGGGAGGGTTAGGGCTAAGCTGTGGAGGAGTTTTTGGGGTTAGGCTGCAGAAAATGTGGGTTAAAGGTAGGGGGTATGGTAAGTACTGTATACTGTGTTATGCTTTACTACCCCAAAAGTTACTGCTGGGCCTGCTGTTTTTGCTTAGCACGGGGAACAATGGGGGTAATTCCAAGTTGATCGCAGCAGGATTTTGTTAGCAGTTGGGCAAAACCATGTGCACTGCAGGTGGGGCAGATATAACATGTGCAGAGAGAGTTAGATTTGGGTGGGGTGTGTTCAATCTGCAATCTAAATTGCAGTGTAAAAATAAAGCAGCCAGTATTTACCTTATACAGAAACAAAATAACCCACCCAAATCTAACTCTCTCTGCAAATGTTATATCTGCCCCCCTGCAGTGCACATGGTTTTGCCCAACTGCTAAAAAAATTCCTGCTGCGATCAACTTGGAATTACCCCCTATGTGTTTGCTTACTGTGGGGGGGCCAATGTGCTTTATTCCTGTGTGGGATGAATGTTTCTGTTTAATTACTGCTGGGGACAGGGTTAATGCTGTGGGCAATGTGTTTGATACAGTAACTACTATGCAGGGACCAATGTGTTTTATTATTTTTCCACATTGACAGGCCTCCAGGTGGACCAGGGCCCACCGTGCCCTCCAGGACCTCCCACCACCCGTCCACCCATCCTCCACTGGAGAGGCAAGCACAGCCCTCCCCATAGTAAGTATAGTACTTGTTTTTGTTACTTTGTGAGTTTTTTTAATAAGGGCTAACTGTATGCATACTGTATACTGTATTTCTAAATTGTTGAAAATGTGTGTGTGTGTCTCCCTCCTCTACACAAAAGACTTCATTATTCCCTATTATACAGTATACAGTATCACCAACCTCATCTCCTCCCACCCTCCCCGGTCTGTATTACTGAAAATTGTGCTACCATTTTTTGATCCACAGTTCAGCAGAAGGAAGCAGGGCCAAGCAGCCCTTCAGGCCCCAGCACGGACAGCTACGAGTGCTAGAGCAGCCATGAGCCCCCGGAGTCAACCCTTTACTGTGCATCCTGCTCCTCCGATGAGGAGGTGGCAGCAGCACTGCCTCCTGTATGGACCAGGCCTCTCCCAGGCTGTAAGTACTGAACTGTACTGTACATCATGTTCTGTTGTTAATGATGATTTACAGTATGATGACCCTATGGATTGCTGCCCTAAGCAAATTTGTATCTTCCCTGAAGCGGCTCAGTGTTGATAGTGTGATAGTATACTGTACGTAGTACTGTAGATACTGTACAACATACAGTAATACTGTAGTTGTCAATCCATCTTACTGCTGGTCTTCCCCTGTTTTTCTGTATGGATACTGTACAGTACTGCACCTTTCTGCGCATGCTGTCCAAAGTAGAGTAGTATACAGTAGCTACAGTAGAGTACAGTAGGTACTGTAGGAGAACACAGATTTGTATTTTGTATTAGTGATTGATTTGTTCTTCGGGCACTCCATGGTACAGCACATTACATTACAGTACACAGAATGTTGGGCTCCAGCATCAATAATCTTATTACTGTACTTTATTGGTGTTCACATGTGCTGCCGTATGAGATTGTATAGTATTTCTATATGCTGTACTGTATTACTATCATTTCAGAAAGTGAACGATCATTTCTTTATCCACAGTGCATTCCCCCATACTACCAGAGGAGGAATCTGAGGATGGGGAGTGGCCTGAGACTCCTCCACTACCATGTAAGAACTACTGTACTGTACAGTACATTACTGACTGTACTGTCTCTAACTTTTAGTAATACTGGTGGTCATTCCGAGTTTATCGCTAGCTGCATTTGTTCCCTGTGTAGCGATCAGGCTAAAAATCTGCTTTTCTGTGCATGTGTATGCACTGCAATGCGCAGGCGCGTCGTACAACGGTTCCATGCCGTTTGAATGGAATCTATCGACGATTCCATTCACACGGCAGAACGCAAGAAGACTGACATGAAGGGGGCATTTCTGGGTGTCAACTGACTGTTTTCAGGGAGTGTTTGGAAAAATGCAGGCGTGGCGGAGAAAATGCAGGCGTGGCTGGCCGGTCGCTGGGTGGGTGTATGACGTCCAATCCTGACACGAATAGGCTGTAGTGATCACAAGGGCTGAGTAAGTTCAGAGCTACTGTACTCTGAAACTGCACAAACTGTTTTTGCAGAGCTCGGCTGCTCAAGCGTTCGCACTCCTGCAAAGCTAAAATACAGTACACTCCCCAGTGCGCGGCGGCAAAGTGTTTGCATGGCTGCTAAAAACAGCTAGCGAGCGATCAACTCAGAATGACCTCCACTGTCTCTACACTACAGTACACAGTGGAGGATTTACCACAAGTTAACCAAAGCATCTGCTTAGGTCCTGTAGGTCTCACGGGTCTCTGCTTGCCATAAGAGGCCAACCACAAGGCTGTATACACTATAGGACATTTCTGGAGTGTTTTGTACAGTATAACATACAGTACATTAATTTTGCATATAATTTTAAATTCCACAAAGCTGGGTGTGTAGTGGAGGGGGTTGGGTGGACAGTGTTATTTTAAGTAAAGTATTTGGGATGCTGGATTGTTTGAGGGAGGGGTGCCCTAAATCTGCATTTTGATTAGGGCCCCGTGAGGTCTACGGTAGAGAACTAAACCTACAGTATACCTCAGAGTACTGAACTGTACTGTACAGTACCTTCTCTACTGTAATTTAAATAAAACACCACATGTGCAGTGTACATTATTGTAAAGTGTATCTCATGCCCCGCCTTTACCTTCTCTATCCATTCACTGTATTGTGTTTGTTCACATGGGTTCGAGGTACAGTGCTGCACAGTAAACTGACAGTGCACAATTTTTTTACAGCAACGCCTGTAGAAGAGGTAGACCTCCAAGGTACAGTACTGTAATTATTAATAACTTTCAGTATTAAGATCCCTCAGGGCTGTTTACAGTATCAAGTGGGAATAATCTTCAGACTTCTGCAATGCTTGCTGAATCCAGTACAGTACAGTACTGTATGTTAAAATCTACTGCACTAAAGTACAGTATTTTAATGTATTCGCCATTCACCAGGTCAAAATCCAGTAAATACTGTAAGGTTGCCATTCATGTATAACTACAGTACCCCCAACATTTCCTAGGATTTTGGCTTCCAAAATACTGTAGCCCTAGTAATGTACAGTACTGTGTATTTTTTCCAGTGGGGAGTGGTAGGGTATTGTGGGGATTTCCTTGTTGCATTTCATATGTACTGTATGTTTATTCATGGCAGGGTTTGGGGAGGAACAGTAAGAGGAGGGTGGGACAAGCTGCCTTAGTAGCCCTCTCCTATCTGTAATTACAGTACAAAGTATTAATGTACTGTATACTGTATTATGCTGTATTACCCCAATATTTGCAGCCATGCAATGCTTTTGTACCTACTGTATGCTGGGGTGTAGGGCCAGACATGCTTGGCGTCCTCCTGCATGTCTGTGAAACTGATTGTAGAACTGATCGTAGATGTGCTAAATGTAGCACATCTACAGTACATCTACGATCTGATCTGAAATAGGCCACAGGTGCGATGTGCACCTTGTGAAATTTAAACCATGTGGGGTGAATGCTTCTGTTTGATCACTCCTGGGGACAATGTGAATGCTGTGGCCAATATGTTCGATACAGTAACTACTACTACTGTACAGGGGCCAATGTGTTTTATTATTGACAGGCCTCCAGGAGGGCGAGGGCCAAACATGGTCTCCAGGACCCCCCAGCACTCCCGCTACTACCACCACCCGACCACCCACCCACCCACTTCATGATGCCGGCACATCTGTACCGTCAATAAGTAAGCATTCCTGCACTGTACATTGCTGTACATGTACTGTACACGGAAAAATACTGTAAAGTATAGGAAAAAGTCTCCATTACTGTGTATGGACACCTCTGTCCAATAAGAACTTTACTGTCCTGAAAGAATCCAGCAGGACCATTGCGAGGTGTGGGTGAGCCGTTGATAAACTTGTGGAGAAAGCCAGAGGAAACAGTAGTCATTTTAGGGGAGACTAACTTAAAAGAGGCAGGTGCGATCAGGTTAGGCTGCAGGGGTGGGGGTTTTAACATTGACACTAGATGCTACGATAACTGGTGAGGGTTAGTATTACAGTGTAAGGAGAAGAGGGAGTTTAGGGATAGGCTGCAGGGAAAGGGGGTTTGGGTTAGTCACCGCCAGGGATGGATAAGTGTAGGCATCGCTGGTGGAGGTTAAGGTTAGTCTATGGTGTGGAGGGTTAGGGCTAAGCTGTGGAGGGGTTATAAGGGTTAGGCTGCAGAAAAGGTGGGTTAGAAGGTAGGGGGTATGGTAAGTACTGTATACTGTACTTACTGTACCTACTGTAACTACTTTCAGGATTGTCACCATTGAGTTGACTAGTATTGTACAGTACTGTATTCTACTGGACTGTATACTGTATTATGATTTACTACTACCCCAAAATTCCCTCTGAGTGACACTAACAATACTGTAGAAATGTACTGTACATCCCGAAATGACAAAAAATGTTTTGTTTGTTTTTTGCAGTCCCACCACAGCCAGAATCCGGCAATCCACCTCCTCCCGGTAAGACATTTTTTGTTAAGTTAAGTTTCATTTCACCACTGTTTCTCAACCTTATCTGTATCTTGATCTTATCTGTATCTTATCTGTATCTGTACAGTACTCAACCCGTATTACTGTTCTAATACAGTACATTGTTTTTTATTTTCACAGAACTCCGAAGACTAATGTCATTGGCAAACACCCTGTTTGACTACATTTATCGGTCTTTGTAAAAAAATATTTATTATTACTGTACAGTATTTGTTGTTGTTCATTTAGTGAATTACAGTACATCTTTATCCCAGCCAAAAGTGTTTGTTTATTTTTTGGTTTCACATCACACCTGATGAACCTCTTCAACTGTGCCCAGACCAATTCAATAGGATTCCTGTCCAGTGACCTACAGACCTACAGTACACTAATATACAGTATATTAGCATACTGTACAGTACAGTAATTCAATCAATACAAAGTCAACAACAGTATATACTGTAAATACTGTACATACCGTACTGTATTGTATAATAATTAGTGAATACAGTAGATTGGAATGATAAAACTTTGATTAGCCCCATAGCAAAACCTTGAAAGCCCACCCTGCTGGTGTCAATATCAAATCCCATGCAGTAGAGAGAGGAACAAGAAAGAGAAGGGGGAGAGAGAGAGAGGGTTTCATGTTAAAAAAGAGTCAGGAGCGAGAGAGATGGTGTATATGTAGGAGGGGTCGGGTGTGGGCTGGGTATCTATTACACTTACCGAGGGTGGACCTTCTGCTCCCCTTTGGATGCCCCGGGTTCCCCTCGGGAGTGGCTTTGGCTTGCTAGACTGGAATGGCTGGGAGTCCTGGATGGTTCCTGTAAAGGAGAAAACAACCTACATACGCACGGACTGAGAGGAGGGGAGGAGGGACACCCATGGGTGAGCTCAATAATAGGTCATCATTGGCACTTGTGGCCTCAGACTGGATGCCCGTGAGGTGCAGAAGCACCCGGTGCAATCACAGACAGAAACGCCCACGAACAGGGGGAGGGGTGGGGAATGTGGTGACAAACTTACGTAACACACATGGCATACAGGTTTGCTCACCTGACTCTATCTTGCCCACTTGCATGACGAGCGATCACACCTCTGGTACCTAGGACAGGAATACGCAAGAGAAAGCGCCGCGGGCGGAGGCATACACAAGCGAGCAGCTCTGTCACTGACTGGAACTTTGCACAGCTAACAGCCTACCTGCGAGGGGCTCCTGACTGGGAAGTAATGCGTGGAGGCAGACCTCGACTGGGTACCTGCTGCCTAGCGCCTAAGCGATGCCTGCGGCCTGACCAATCTACACCCCCCTAACCACTATGAGTTGGAATATCGCAGAACGCTATGCGCACAGGAAATACTGTATAATGCAGAAACATGCTACATAAGGTGAAAGATGTTCCTAACGCAAGGGAAAATACTTATCTTAGCTGTATGTATGTAAACGCCAGAAGCATTACTGGTAAAAAGGGTGAACTAGAAATACTTGCAGCAAGCAAACAGTATGATATTATAGGCATTACTGAAACTTGGTGGGATGAATCTCATGATTGGACAGTCAATCTGGAGGGCTATACACTGTTTAGGAGAAACAGACTAAATAAAAAGGGTGGAGGGGTGTGTCTTTACGTAAAGCCGTTTTTAAAACCTGATATATGGGAAGATATTCAAGAGGGGACTGTAGACACTGTTGAGACATTATGGGTAGAAATTGCATGTGGGGAAAAAGGAATAAAAAAGTTAGTATTGGGTGTATGCTATAGGCCGCCTGGTATCAACGCATCTGATGAGGAATTGTTACTAAAGCAAACTGAAAGAGCAGCAGGAGTAGGAGACATAGTAGTGATGGGAGATTTTAACTATCCAGAGATAAACTGGAAAAACGATTCATGTGATACTGCTAGGGGAAATATGTTTTTAAACACACTTAATGATAACTACTTAGTCCAACTAATTGAGGAACCAACTAGGTACAATGCAATCTTAGACCTGGTATTAACAAACAATGGGGATTTGGTATCAGGTATTATAGTAGGGGAACCCATAGGAAACAGCGACCACAATATGGTCACATTCAATATCAGTTTCCATAAACAGCCCTATACTGGCTCAACTAGGACTCTAAACTTTAGCAAAGCAAATTTTGAAAAGATGAGGGTATTTTTCAGGGATATTGAATGGGAAGGTTTGTTTTTAGGAAAAAATACTACGGAGAAATGGGAGGTACTAAAATTCCTGCTAGCTAAAAATACACTCAAATTTATTCCTATGAGTAGCAAAAAAAGGAATAAAAATCATAAACCGATGTGGCTTAACAAAAAGATTAAGGAACTTATGGGCAAGAAAAGGCGAGCATTTAAAAAATACAAATCTGACGGGGAAGCAGAGTCATTTCAGCACTATAAGGAATGTAAAACAAAATTTGCAAAAAGGAAATAAGAGCGGCTAAAGTAGAAACTGAAAAACTAGTAGCAAAGGAAAGCAAAGCGAATCCCAAAAAATTATTTAAATACATTAATAGCAAGAGATTAAAGAAGGAGAGTATAGGCCCTTTAAAAGACAAGTTGGGAGTCTTAAGCAAAAATGATAATGACATAGCGGACACACTAAATTAGTTTTTTTCAACAGTATTCACTAGAGAGGACCCATTTCAGGGACTGACACACAATCTCAATAATGAGAATATCCCACTGATAGGTACTTATTTAAGCGAGGAAGTAGTCTGTGACCGATTAAAACATTTAAAGATTAATAAATCACCAGGGCCCGATGGTATTCACCCAAGGGTTCTAATGGAGCTTCACTCTGAACTGGCAAAACCGCTATCTTTGATCTTTAAGGATTCAGTTATATCAGGTATGGTTCCCAAAGACTGGCGTATAGCGGAAGTAGTGCCTATATTCAAAAAGGGAAGTAAAGCTGAACCAGGTAATTATAGACCAGTTAGTCTTACATCTATAGTGGGGAAAGTATTAGAAGGTATTCTAAGAGATAGTATTCAGAAGTTCCTTGAAGTCAATAAGGTCATTAAAAGGAATCAACATGGGTTTATGAAGGACAGAACCTGTCAAACCAAATTACTTGGCTTTTATGAAACAGTAAGCGCAAACCTAGATCAAGGTAAAGACGTGGATGTAATCTTTTTAGACTTTGCCAAAGCGTTCAATACTGTACCACACATGAGACTTATCTACAAGCTACAAGAATCAGGGCTAGGAAGCACAATATGCACTTGGGTCAAAAACTGGTTAGATAATAGGGAGCAGCGCATTGTGGTTGATGGATCTTTTTCAACTTGGACTGAAGTGCTAAGTGGTGTGCCGCAAGGCTCAGTATTAGGACCGCTATTGTTCAATATTTTCATTAACGACCTAACAGAAGTCTAGAGAGCATGGTGTCAATTTTTGCAGATGATACCAAATTGTGTAAGGCTATAAATACAGAGGAGGATGCCGAGTCTCTTCAGAACGACTTAGTTAAATTAGAAGAATGGGCAGCCAAATGGAGAATGCGCTTCAACACAGACAAGTGTAAGGTAATGCACTGTGGTAACAAGAACAAAAATTACACCTACCTACTAAATGGGGTAAAATTAGGGGATTCTGTAAAGGAAAAGGACTTAGGTGTCCTCATAGATAGCAAGCTAAGCAGTAGTACCCAAAGTAGGACTGCAGCAAAGAAGGCTAATAAGATATTAGCATGCATAAAACGGGGTATTGATGCTAGGGACAAGAGTATTATACTCCCGTTATATAAATCACTAGTGAGGCCACACCTTGAATACTGTGTACAATTCTGGGCACCGTACTACAAAAAGGATATCCTGGAGCTTGAAAAGGTACAGAGAAGGGCGACCAAACTAATTAAGGGCATGGAGACAATGGAATACAAGGAAAGGCTTGAAAGACTAGGCATGTTTACATTGGAAAAGCGGAGACTAAGAGGGGATATGATCAACATCTACAAATATATAAGGGGACAATACATAGAGCTTACGCGGGACCTGTTTTTGGTTAGATCAACACAGAGGACTCATGGACACTCGCTCAGGTTAGTGGAGAGGAGATTCCACACAATACGGCGTAAAGGCTTTTTCACGGTAAGGACAATACGTGCTTGGAATTCCCTGCCCGAGGGAGTTGTAATGGCGGAATCTGTCAACACCTTTAAGAATGGGTTAGATAAATTCCTAATGGATAAGGTTATCCAGGGGTATGGTGCATAGTCATGCATTATAGTTACTATAAATAGGGATAAAATGCAACGGCTGACAGCAGCATCAGTCAGAAATTTTAGTCAAATCATCATGCATAGGACACCACAAATAGGTTGAACTCGATGGACAATTGTCTTTTTTCAACCTCAGATACTATGTTACTATGTTACTATGTTACAGTGACATATGAAAAAAATACTGTACCTACAGTCTATAAGAATACAGTGACACACAATACCTACTCTAGGAGAATATAGTGAAACACAATACCTGCAGCCTATGACAATACAGTGAGACAATACCTACTCTAGGAGAATACAGTGAAACACAATACCAACACCGAGAGGGAGCCTCACTGAGGGCTTACCTGGACCACCGGACAGCAGGGTCAGAAGTAGTGTCAAATGCAGCAGCAGCAGCCGAACTCTGGACAGCAGGGATCCCAGGGCAAAGTGCCGCAGAAGCCCGAGGAGGAGCAGCAGCAGGATGGTGTCATGGAGAAATATAAGCGAGGGAAAGAGAGAGTAACATGGGGAGAGAGGGGGAGGGAGAGAGATACAGTTTTAGAGAAAATAGAGAGAGAGAGGGTGGGAGAGAGATACAGTTTCAGGGGAGAGACAATGTCAAGTAGAGAGATACCAAAGACTGTTATACTGTATATGGTAATATCACAGGCTTATGTTCTTCAACTCTGCTCTTCTTCCATCTTCTCAGACCCTTCTCAGTGTGAGTACTGTACTGTACGGAGTGTTGAGAGATGGATATTTAAGGTACTGCAGGGAGGAATATACAGTATGTGATGTCGACACTGAAGGGAGGGAGATGTGTTGTGAGGTGAACAGTGAAGGGAACATTGAGTCAAGTGAGAGGTACTGGAGAAACTACATAGCAGTGGCATGACCATTTCGTTCAATGACGACAGGCAACACTCTGTCCAGATGGTTTATGTAATTATTACACTGGGCAGGTGTCAGTACTTCTCCCAAAATTTCTTTATCCCAGCCATAAGTTCTTGTTTATTTCTTGGTTTCACATCACACCTGATGAACCTCTTCAATTGTGCCCAGACCATTTCTATAGGATTCATGTCCGGTGACCTACAGTATACAATAGTACATAAAAATAAATTATTAGCATACTGCACAGTACAGTAATTCAATCAATACAAAGTCAACTATAATAAATGCATATTGCACAATAATTAGTGGCTACTGTTACTGTACATTAGGATAATACTCACTCTGACGGTGTGCATTGCCAATTTAATCCTCTCTCTTCCATGAATTTTGCAGAAGCAGAATGTTTAGGGTCATTATCTTGGAAAACTCTGTTGTCTAGATGGATAGTATTGTCTGATAAATGGCATCAAACACTTATCTACTATGTGTTCTTGAAAGAAGATCTTATCCATAATCCCTACAGAGATAAGAAATGTTTGTCACTAACAAGAACACATTGCAGTATTATACTGTATACTGTCATTTACAATACAGGAATGAAAAAATATTATTTGTTCTGCATTGTTTAGAACTAACACTGTACAGTACCTTCAAAAATGCACATACTGTAGGTCCAGCACCCATGCAAGATACTGTATACCTCCCCATACGTGGACCTTTAATGGAAACTTTGCACGTGGTTTCAAAGAGATAAAGTTACGTTTGCGGAAGGACATTCTTGAGAACCTCTCCATAGAAACAGAAGTTTCATCTGTGAAAATTACATCATTAAATTTTTCACCACTGTCAATCCACCAGTGAGCTTGTTCAACTCGCTTTTCTTTATTAACATCTCTGATCATGGGATTTATCCTGTGCAAATAAAAATGTAGACAATGCAGTCACTCAGTGTATTGTTAAAGACTTACAGTATTACTAAATAAATTAGGGTTGGTGTACAGTATTTTACAGTACCTTGTCTGACCATAACTCCATCCCATTTCTCTCCGCATCCGTTTGATACTGGAACATGAGATGTCCAGATTATATTCTGAATGAAGAATGCGTCTTATTTGTCCAGCAGTACGCTCATCATCCGCACAAGTTAATTCTTCAACAATCTCTTTGACTCTCCTACAGTAATACACAAAAAATATTGTACAGTATACAGTAATTACAGAATTATAATTATACCAGTGTCCCCACAGCAAGCGGCACTGGGGAGTGGGAAGAGCAGCACTCCAGGTGGTCATTACATGTACTGTAACTTGCGCAACAGGAACAGTACATGTAACTGACACTAAAGGAGGCATTAGGTGTACAGTAACTGACACTACAGGGGGTGATTACGTGTAACTGGCACTAAACAAGGCATTATGTGTAAATGGCACTATGGGAAGCATTACGTGTAACTGGCACAATACTGGTGGCATTACATGTAACTGGCTCTATACTGAGTCATTACATGTAACTGGCACTACAGTATACTGGGGGCATTACGTGTAACTGGCACTATACTGGGGGCATTACTTGTAAAGAGTACTACTGTGTTCCAGGTGACACATTCCCCCAATGTGATTGCATTCTGCCATGCAATCTTGGGTGATAATACAATATTTAATACACCAATGCATTTCATTGTGTTCTAGGACTAATGGCATCCAAACAATGATATGAATTCAAACAAAGTACAGTATTTAAAGAAGGGGACATTTGTGGGTAGTAACTGGCCGTTTTCTGAGGAAAAATACAGGCCTTCCCAAACATTTTCTGGCCGACTGTGTAACATCAGAGCCGGCCTGATCAGCTTGTTTGTATCACATTGTAGAAATGGAGTGAAAGGAGAAGTCATCTATTGTTTAGAAATTCAGTATCTGCATATGGATGTGTATTCTGGGCTAATTGGATTAACTCTTTTGGAGTGAAAGGAGACATCTAGAAATACAGTATGTTTGACTGGGGGGAGGGTTGCCATGCATAGCAGGGGCATAGCAACAGGGGGGACAACATAGGATTGCTGCTTATGCTAATGCTATCCATCATTTTGTACACAATGGATAGCGTGAACAGGGCTGCAGCGTGGTAGCTGCTTACGCTAATGTGATCCTGCAATTTGTACACACTAGCTAGCATGATCGAGCGGCAGTGTGCCTGGAGAACATCTGGTAGTCATACTGTGCATTCATGAGATACTGTAGGTACCCAGTTGCACTTTGCATTCAATATTTCTGCCCATTTGAAACAACAGAGACACAAAGCTAGTCCGAAATAAGATTGCTGCTTATGCTAATGTTATCCATCATTTTGTACACAACGTAACGACTAGATGAATAGCGTGAACAGGGCTGCAGCGTGGCCTTGTATTTAGTAGAAGCGGACTTTTCTATATAACGAGAAGTAGAAACTTAAAACACAAATAACTTTATTCTATTAAAAAAGAATAAAAAAATAAAAATAAAATAATAAATGGGTGCCGAACCCGGGTCTTCAAGCATTGCAGGCGGTCGCTGCTCTAGTTAGGCCACAGCCGACCATGGTAGAGGTGGGCCCTCTGGGTGTATATGTCATGTGTTGTATCTTGGTGCTTTAAAAAAAAAGGTAGCTGCGGGGGGGCGTGGCTAGTGTCCTGACTGGAAAGACGTGTCCCAGGGGAGCTCCTGCCAGATTAAACCCTTTTACCCCCTTTTGGCTGTCCTTCCCTTGTTTGTCCCCCTCCTGCAGCTTCCTATTGCAGCCCTTGCTGCTTTGTGTACATTGGGGGTGAGCTGCGGAGCCGGAGCACAGGCTTGTCCTGTGCTTGCAGGTTGCGGCCTTCCCCTCGTGCTGCAGCCGGGGCCTCGATTTGGAACCCTCCCCCCGCCCGAGATCGGACGAAAACCGGCCGTCACGAGCCGCTGCACGGCTTGCCCCACTGCACCTCTCCTACCTGGGGGTCCCCGCCGAGCAGTGGTAGCGGCGAGAAGAGCCCCTGGAGCTGCGGGTCCGGCGCTGAACCGAGCGGTGGAGGTCCGGTGGCGGTGGCCATCTTGGGTGAGGCAGTGAGTGCAGCGCGAGCGCTGCGCTTATACGAGCGGCCCGCCCGACGCACACACACACCAGGGGGGTCTTACTGAAGACAGTGGGGGTGACGGCTGGTCCCTACCCCTGCCAACGAATATTATAAAATAATCCACTGAAGGGACATACTAAATTTTACTGACGGCGGCCATCTTGGAGGAGGCAAAGCAAGCTTCCCTATACTGTGCTGTCCCTTTTGTGCTTGCAAAGGAAACAGCTCTCTATTTCAGCAGGGAATAACTCTAGCACATCTGCTCTGCGCAAATAACTACCTGCAAGCACAGCACTATACTGTACATTCTTATTTCACTCCTCTTTTTACTGTATATACAGTGCACCCTGCAGAACCTGACTCTCAGAGCCCCCTGCTGGTGTTTGTTATACTACATTTCACCTACTCCGGGACGCTCTCCTGTGGATCCCTGTCACTGTTTTAACAGATTATTGGGGCCCTGACCCCTTGAATGATGTAAACACACAAGTGCCTGACTTCCCCCCCACCCAAATCATCTGATGAGCCCGCAACATTTTGGTGGATCTTTCTTGTAATCACTTCCTAAACGGGCACTTCTATCTCATCAGATACTATGAGCAGAGCGAACACCCGAGCAAAAAAAAGGGAACTTCACAAGATATTGCACAACACTTCTCACGCCGGGAAAAGCCAGCTGAAATTCCATCCCCGTCCTCTCGGCTGTCCAGCCCTACCATGGATCCGACGGAGTCACCCTCAACCAAAGCGGATATTCAATCCCTCCAGAATATGATTTTGGACCTTAAGAGTTCTTTTACCTCCGCTCTCCAGTCAGCGATTGGTGAATTGAAATCCGACCTGGCGGCTCTGGATTCCCGCACCAGCTCACTGGAATCACAAATGGAAAAACAACAGGATTTCCGCAAACAAGTGGGTGAGGACATGAGCTACCTATCCGGCGAATTGGAATTCTTTAAGGATAAGGTTGAGGATAGCAAAAATCACGAGAGGCGGAATAATTTACGCATTCGCAATGTACCTGAATCTGTGTCGGCCTCCGAATTGGAACCTTACCTCAAACGTCTGTTTCTTTACTTGGTCTTGTCGCTCTTGGAATCTGCTATCTTGATAGAGAGAGCTCATCATGCCCTGAGGCCTAAACCAAAGGACTCTGATCCTCCCCGCGATGTTATCCTCCGGTTTTTGTCTTTCAAGATTAAGAACAGTATTACAATGGCATGCAGAAATTCGACTTCCATTCTGTTCGAAGATTCCCGGATTCAGATCTACCAAGACTTGTCGCCAGTGACCATTGCTAAACGGCGTTACCTGCACTCTGTTACCTCTACACTGCGCAATAATGGTTACAAATACCGCTGGGGTTTTCCTTTTCGCCTCATTGTAGAAATTAATGGCAAAGTTCATATTATTCGCTCTCCTGAGGACGGGGACAAGCTGCTTCGAAAACTTCACCTGTCCCCCGTTGCTACATCTCAGATGTGAAGCTCCCCATGTTTAAAATTTAACTTTTACCAACGTTTAGTTTAAATAATTTTGTTCTCACTCTTGCTCAGATGTTCTGTTGACTTTATAATAGATACTGTTTCATATACGAATGCCCATTTACCTTATCTTGGAACCATTTTCTATTTTACCTTTTTTTTTTTTATATATATATTTATTTATTTATTTTTATTTTTTTCCTCAGATATATGTACTCTTTGTATCGCTATGTTTTTATCTCGCTGTTCTGGTCGGTGGCTCGGAGGCACTGCCCTATGGATGGGACAAGGGAATAGATCCCTACTCCGACACCGTGGGGCCTGCCTCTGGCTTTCGATCTGCTCTGCGACTTTGCCATTTGATCTATTAATGTTACTTTTTTGATACTGTTTGCTAGCTGATCGAAGGTCTGCCCTCTTTATTACAGATTAGTTTTGGGTGGGGGGTGTCAGCGCCTTGGCTTGACACTTCCTCCCCCAGTATCTAGGGATTAGAGATATTACCAATAATATTGGGTCCACACCCTCATCTGTTCCATTGTATTTGTGTCCCACCAGTGAGCTCTTCCCTTTTCTTTTTTTTAGAGCTCTATCTTAGCAGTCCGGTATCCTGCCTTTTGGATACTACGTCTGCTTTTCTCATTTTGTTTATTATCACTCTCCTCCCTTTCTAGATTCTTGCTACAGTTTGAGTGTAAGTTGACGTATCTGCATTCACAGTTTGATATATCCATTTATTTTATACTGTTGTTTGTGTGTTGAATTGTAAATTATTATTTTTTCTCTTCTCTCTCTCTCTCTCTCTCCCTCCCCTCACTCTCATTCACTTTAGCAGAGTCCAGGGCCCTATCGGTTTCCAGTAGCTTCTTCGTTCTTCAATTCTTCAATTATGCTGCTAACGTGCCTGTCCATCAATGTTAAGGGGCTGAACACCCCCCAGAAACGCTCTCATCTCCACAGGTCTCTTAAAACTTTAAAAGGCGACGTGATTTTTTTACAGGAGACACACTTAAAATCGGCCTCCCATCCCTCCCTGACATCTAAACAATTTCCCATGGCATGGTACTCCAATAATGCTGCAAAAAGAAATGGGGTAGCGATCTTAGTTAGAGGATCCGTTCCTTTCCAGTTCCTAGACTGTAAATGCGACACTGAAGGTCGTTATGTAATGGTGAGAGGAAAAATTGGACACGAGGAGGTTACTTTGGCTAATCTGTACTCTCCAAACACGGCCCAATCTAAATTCTTCCGCAAGTTTTTCCACGACCTTTATTCATATAGACGAGGTAAGACACTTGTCGGTGGAGACTTCAATATGGCTCTCACGTACATGGATAGATCCGGTCCCTTATGTAGTGGCCGAACCCCAAACTCTTCAGTACTACACAGGGGTATGGCCGAGGCTGGTTTGTTCGATGTATGGCGTTTTCTTAATCCGACCACCAGGGACTACACTTTTTATTCCAATCCGCATGATGTGTACTCCCGCATTGATATGTACTTGAGCTTTACACCTCTCTCCCGGACGGCACGCGCTTCCTCGATAGTCCCACTTACTTGGACTGACCACGCGGCTTTAGCTGCAACATTTGACATATTTGACAACCCTGACGGTAGACCGACATGGAGACTTAACGAAACCCTATTGAAGATCCCTAAGTTTCAGGACTTAATTAAAACTAAGCTTCAGGAATATTTTGACATTAATGTAGAAGACGACTGCAGTATAGCTACGATATGGGAAGCCCATAAGGCGGTGGTTCGAGGATCCATTATTCAATTTGCATCCCGCCGTAAGAGAAGCCAGGAAACTCAAATTGCTCTGTTAACAGACACCATTGCAACGCTAGATCGGGAACACAAACGCACACACTCTAAGAAAACACTAGCCGAACTTTCTAAGGCTCGTGATGATCTACAATCTCTTTTGGCGGAAAATATTGAGCGCTCACTTCGATGGGCTAATCAATCGTTTTACGACAAAAGCAACAAGGCTCATACTTTGTTGGCTAATCGCTTACGTGCCAAGAAGGCTAACCAATATTAGTGATGCGCACCGGAAATTTTTCGGGTTTTGTGTTTTGGTTTTGGGTTCGGTTCCGCTGCCGTGTTTTGGGTTCGAACGTGTTTTGGCAAAACCTCACCGAATTTTTTTTGTCGGATTCGGGTGTGTTTTGGATTCGGGTGTTTTTTTCAAAAAACCCTAAAAACAGCTTAAATCATAGAATTTGGGGGTCATTTTGATCCCAAAGTATTATTAACCTCAATAACCATAATTTCCACTCGTTTTAAGTCTATTCTGAACACCTCACACCTCACAATATTATTTTTAGTCCTAAAATTTGCACCGAGGTCGCTGGATGACTAAGCTCAGCGACCCAAGTGGCCGACACAAACACCTGGCCCATCTAGGAGTGGCACTGCAGTGTCACGCAGGATGGCCCTTCAAAAAACTACTCCCCAAACAGCACATGACGCAAAGAAGAAAAAAAAGAGGCGCAATGAGGTAGCTGTGTGAGTAAGCTAAGCGACCCTAGTGGCCGACACAAACACCTGGCCCATCTAGGAGTGGCACTGCAGTGTCACGCAGGATGGCCCTTCCAAAAAACACCCCCCAAACAGCACATGACGCAAAGAAAAAAAGAGGCGCAATGAGGTAGCTGTGTGACTAAGATAAGCGACCCAAGTGGCCGACACAAACACCTGGCCCATCTAGGAGTGGCACTGCAGTGTCACGCAGGATGACCCTTCCAAAAACTACTCCCCAAACAGCACATGACGCAAATAAGAAAAAAAAGAGGCGCAATGAGGTAGCTGTGTGAGTAAGCTAAGCGACCCTAGTGGCCGACACAAACACCTGGCCCATCTAGGAGTGGCACTGCAGTGTCACGCAGGATGGCCCTTCCAAAAAACACCCCCCAAACAGCACATGACGCAAAGAAAAAAAGAGGCGCAATGAGGTAGCTGTGTGACTAAGCTAAGCGACCCTAGTGGCCGACACAAACACCTGGCCCATCTAGGAGTGGCACTGCAGTGTCACGCAGGATGGCCCTTCAAAAAACTACTCCCCAAACAGCACATGACGCAAAGAAGAAAAAAAAGATGCGCAATGAGGTAGCTGTGTGACTAAGATAAGCGACCCTAGTGGCCGACACAAACACCTGGCCCATCTAGGAGTGGCACTGCAGTGTCACGCAGGATGGCCCTTCCAAAAAACACCCCCCAAACAGCACATGACGCAAAGAATAAAAGAGGCGCAATGAGGTAGCTGTGTGACTAAGCTAAGCGACCCTAGTGGCCGACACAAACACCTGGCCCATCTAGGAGTGGCACTGCAGTGTCACGCAGGATGGCCCTTCAAAAAACTACTCCCCAAACAGCACATGACGCAAAGAAGAAAAAAAAGATGCGCAATGAGGTAGCTGTGTGACTAAGATAAGCGACCCAAGTGGCCGACACAAACACCTGGCCCATCTAGGAGTGGCACTGCAGTGTCACGCAGGATGGCCCTTCCAAAAACTACTCCCCAAACAGCACATGACGCAAAGAAAAATAAAAGAAAAAAGAGGTGCAAGATGGAATTGTCCTTGGGCCCTCCCACCCACCCTTATGTTGTATAAACAGGACATGCACACTTTAACCAACCCATCATTTCAGTGACAGGGTCTGCCACACGACTGTGACTGAAATGACGGGTTGGTTTGGACCCCCACCAAAAAAGAAGCAATTAATCTCTCCTTGCACAAACTGGCTCTACAGAGGCAAGATGTCCACCTCATCATCATCCTCCGATATATCACCGTGTACTTCCCCCTCCTCACAGATTATCAATTCGTCCCCACTGGAATCCACCATCTAAGCTCCCTGTGTACTTTGTGGAGGCAATTGCTGCTGGTGAATGTCTCCACGGAGGAATTGATTATAATTCATTTTAATGAACATCATCTTCTCCACATTTTCTGGATGTAACCTCGTACGCCGATTGCTGACAAGGTGAGCGGCGGCACTAAACACTCTTTCGGAGTACACACTTGTGGGAGGGCAACTTAGGTAGAATAAAGCCAGTTTGTGCAAGGGCCTCCAAATTGCCTCTTTTTCCTGCCAGTATAAGTACGGACTGTCTGACGTGCCTACTTGGATGCGGTCACTCATATAATCCTCCACCATTCTTTCAATGGGGAGAGAATCATATGCAGTGACAGTAGACGACATGTCCGTAATCGTTGTGAGGTCCTTCAGTCCGGACCAGATGTCAGCATCAGCAGTCGCTCCAGACTGCCCTGCATCACCACCAGCGGGTGGGCTCGGAATTCTGAGCCTTTTCCTCGCACCCCCAGTTGCGGGAGAATGTGAAGGAGGAGATGTTGACAGGTCGCGTTCCGCTTGACTTGACAATTTTGTCACCAGCAGTTCTTTGAACCCCAGCAGACTTGTGTCTGCCGGAAAGAGAGATCCAAGGTAGGTTTTAAATCTATGATAGCAAGAGAGATGAAGTTCCCAACAGTGCGCAAAAGGCAGCTAGTAATACAGTGCACCACAGGAGACTTTTCCCACCTCCTATACAAAGTACAAACAGAATATATACGATACGTGGTATACCATTCAACCAGCGCCTTACTAGACAGTAGTATTGTTTCGTTTATCAGGGGTCCTGCGCCTCCTTTAAACCTTCCCGTATGTAGGGAGATTCTCAAACCTCAATCACGTGTTCAGTACCGTGAAAAAGAAATGAATGCAAAATAGTGTGATACTGTTTAAAAGATTTATGACACACAATAACTTAAAGCAAGTTAAAAATACACCACACATGTGGTAAGCATAGAATATGGGTAAAACACTCTGGGTCTTCGACAGAAGGTAGACTAATTACCGGATTTTGGAAGAAACAAGCTCATATACATGTGGATTGGATTCAAGTCCAAACAGGGAAAATCACAAGGCTGCAGCACCGGGGTTCCTCAGTGGCAAGGTTCTCACGTCAGCCGTATTAGTCTCCTCTCCTTGTCGTCCACACCAGGCAGAAGTCCCAAATGGAGCACCCACGCGTTACGACCCTCCACGGGTCTTTCTCAAGGTCAGCTCAAAATGTGAATGTCTCTCTAGTCGTCCATCCAGTTTAAAAAGTCCCGCACTCGAATCCTATTGGTCCCAGCACAACTGATCCCTATACAGATTTCAACTAAGAGTCCGTGGATACAAGTGCTAGGACCGCCTCTCATTACCCTGTGGTATCCATGGAAACTCCAATCACATTACGTAAATCGGGTGACGCGATCTTCCGGTTCCGCCTCACCATGGTTACCATGATGCCATGCAGAGAACTACATCATGCGTTCCACCAGTCTCTTCCGTTTCAGCCGTATCCACTTCTGGCCTCTTGTTGCGGAACTTTATTACGGCTGTTACTCGGAGTCTCCTCCTCAGTTACCGGTCACATGGTTTTTATTCTTCTTGATCGTTTAATGGCCAAAAGGTTAGACGCGTCATCCGTTGCTATAGTGACGCGTCTCAAGCTGCGATCATATATCATAAGGACTGGGTACTGGCATCTATGATCTTAATATTTAACCTAATAGGATACATTAAAAACACATGTCAACTTTTATCTATAAAACGTGTACATACACATAATGATTAATATGAACATCAAGCATAAAACATAAACCAAATCTATAGGAACCACTTCACCTCGATTTCTAAATTTAAGCCTTTAGGTTGGAGGGTCCCCCACTCATAAATTGCCCTCATTTCCGCTTTAGCTAATTGATTTGGGAGGTCCCGCCTTCTCCAATGTCCTCTTACCCATTTAACACCCACAAAACGTCTGATGGCTGCTATAGAGCATCCATGTTGTTTTTTAAAATGGTTAGAGAGGGCATGGGTCTCAAGGCCCTTTTTAATATTCCTTAAATGTTCTCCCAGGCGTATTTTGAGGGCTCTTGATGTTCTCCCTGTATAATAGAGACCACAATCGCATTCTATCACATACACAACACTCTTGGTGTTGCATGTAATGAAATCCCCAACAATCACTTTTTTTCCATTAATAATCACCTCACTAGTTTTACTTTGGTTTTCCATTTTAATCTCTCTACATGCTATGCAGTTCATACATCTGTGGAAACCTTTAGTTGTGATTCCCACTGGTATTGTTGGAGGCATAGCACTGCGGACGAGGCAGTTCCCTAGGTTGGGGGCTTTCCTGTATATGCACCGGGGTTTGTCTGGAAGACATTGCCCCAGAACAGGGTCTTTTTGTAACACTCCCCAATGTTTGGAAAAGATCTTCTCTATAGTCTTAAACTGGCCACAGAAAGTGGTCACGAAAGCCCATTCAAACTTGTTCTGTTTTCCCGCATCATCCCTTTTCTGCTTCCTCTCTAAGAGAGATTTTCTCTCGATCTTATCTATATCTTCTGCTGCTCTATGAATGGTGCTTTCTTTGTAACCACATAGAGAGAAATTGGTTTGCATCTCTTTGGCCTGATCTTGATATACAGCTGTTTTAGAGCAGTTCCTTTTCACTCTCTTCAATTGTCCAAGTGGGATAGTGTGAAGCCAATTGGGATGGTGACAACTCGTGGCCTTAATGTAGCTTAAAGAATCTGTAGGTTTGGTATATGTCTTTGTCTGAATCAGGCCCCCTTCTATATAAATCGTGATGTCCAAAAAGTTGATGGATTCTCTACTGCTAGTGAAACTGAACTTGATGTTTAATGAATTATCATTCAAATACATACAGAATTCCCTTAGAGAGCTCTCATCCCCTTTCCACAGGAAGAGGACATCATCTATATATCGGGACCACGATATCAGGTTCGCCCCAAACTGATGGTCATTCCAAATACATTCTGCCTCCCAACTGCCCATGAATATATTTGCGTAGCTTGGGGCGAACCTGGTACCCATCGCGGTCCCGATCTTCTGTAAATAGAAATCATTCTCAAAAGAAAAATAATTATTATATTATAGCACCGGGATCACTGGCTACGGATTGATGAGAAATTTTTGTTCTTTCTCTGTTAACACTCCCCGTACAACCACCCCCCCGCCTTTATCGGCCTTTATTGATCAAACCCGCCGATAAAGGCGGGGGGGTGGTTGTAATGGACAAAATCAAATATGAAACAGAAGTGCTACGTCAATTGGGTGATAGGACCACCTACCACAGACTAAGGTCTGACCCAACCGTGAGCATTATGGACAAACTCAACACTCTAGTAGAAAGATTTGTACTACGGGGAGTGTTAACAGAGAAAGAACAAAAATTTCTCATCAATCCGGAGCCAGTGATCCCGGTGCTATATGTTCTCCCCAAGGTCCATAAGGATATAAGTAATCCTCCAGGGAGACCTATAGTGTCCGGGATAAACTCCATCACGGCAGGATTGTCTGAACTTATAGATTATTATCTTCAACCCCTGGTTTTGACTAACAAATCCCATTTAAGGGACACCACTGCCGCTCTAAGACTACTGGAGGGGATTACATGGCAAAATGATTACATTTTGGTTACGGCCGACGTACGGTCTCTGTACACCATTATAGACCACCAGGAAGGGATCAAAGCCGTTAGAAAATTTCTACAGAAAAGTGATTTGAGTAAAGGTTTACAAGAATTCATTCAAGAAGGAGTAACCTTCATTTTGAATAATAATTATTTTTCTTTTGAGAATGATTTCTATTTACAGAAGATCGGGACCGCGATGGGTACCAGGTTCGCCCCAAGCTACGCAAATATATTCATGGGCAGTTGGGAGGCAGAATGTATTTGGAATGACCATCAGTTTGGGGCGAACCTGATATCGTGGTCCCGATATATAGATGATGTCCTCTTCCTGTGGAAAGGGGATGAGAGCTCTCTAAGGGAATTCTGTATGTATTTGAATGATAATTCATTAAACATCGAATTCAGTTTCACTAGCAGTAGAGAATCCATCAACTTTTTGGACATCACGATTTATATAGAAGGGGGCCTGATTCAGACAAAGACATATACCAAACCTACAGATTCTTTAAGCTACATTAAGGCCACGAGTTGTCACCATCCCAATTGGCTTCACACTATCCGACTTGGACAATTGAAGAGAGTGAAAAGGAACTGCTCTAAAACAGCTGTATATCAAGATCAGGCCAAAGAGATGCAAACCAATTTCTCTCTATGTGGTTACAAAGAAAGCACCATTCATAGAGCAGCAGAAGATATAGATAAGATCGAGAGAAAATCTCTCTTAGAGAGGAAGCAGAAAAGGGATGATGCGGGAAAACAGAACAAGTTTGAATGGGCTTTCGTGACCACTTTCTGTGGCCAGTTTAAGACTATAGAGAAGATCTTTTCCTAACATTGGGGAGTGTTACAAAAAGACCCTGTTCTGGGACAATGTCTTCCAGACAAACCCCGGTGCATATACAGGAAAGCCCCCAACCTAGGGAACTACCTCGTCCGCAGTGCTATGCCTCCAACAATACCAGTGGGAATCACAACTAAAGGTTTCCACAGATGTATGAACTGCATAGCATGTAGAGAGATTAAAATGGAAAACCAAAGTAAAACTAGTGAGGTGATTATTAATGGAAAAAAAGTGATTGTTGGGGATTTCATTACATGCAACACCAAGAGTGTTGTGTATGTGATAGAATGCGATTGTGGACTCTATTATACAGGGAGAACATCAAGAGCCCTCAAAATACGCCTGGGAGAACATTTAAGGAATATTAAAAAGGGCCTTGAGACCCATGCCCTCTCTAACCATTTTAAAAAACAACATGGATGCGCTATAGCAGCCATCAGACGTTTTGTGGGTGTTAAATGGGTAAGAGGACATTGGAGAAGGCGGGACCTCCCAAATCAATTAGCTAAAGCGGAAATGAGGGCAATTTATGAGTGGGGGACCCTCCAACCTAAAGGCTTAAATTTAGAATTCGAGGTGAAGTGGTTCCTATAGATTTGGTTTATGTTTTATGCTTGATGTTCATATTAATCATTATGTGTATGTACACGTTTTATAGATAAAAGTTGACATGTGTTTTTAATGTATCCTATTAGGATAAATATTAAGATCATAGATGCCAGTACCCAGTCCTTATGATATATGATCGCGGCTTGAGACGCGTCACTATAGCAACGGATGACGCGTCTAACCTTTTGGCCATTAAACGATCAAGAAGAATAAAAACCATGTGACCGGTAACTGAGGAGGAGACTCCGAGTAACAGCCGTAATAAAGTTCCGCAACAAGAGGCCAGAAGTGGACATGGCTGAAACGGAAGAGACTGGTGGAACGCATGATGTAGTTCTCTGCATGGCATCATGGTAACCATGGTGAGGCGGAACCGGAAGATCGCGTCACCCGATTTACGTAATGTGATTGGAGTTTCCATGGATACCACAGGGTAATGAGAGGCGGTCCTAGCACTTGTATCCACGGACTCTTAGTTGAAATCTGTATAGGGATCAGTTGTGCTGGGACCAATAGGATTCGAGTGCGGGACTTTTTAAACTGGATGGACGACTAGAGAGACATTCACATTTTGAGCTGACCTTGAGAAAGACCCGTGGAGGGTCGTAACGCGTGGGTGCTCCATTTGGGATTTCTGCCTGGTGTGGACGACAAGGAGAGGAGACTAATACGGCTGACGTGAGAACCTTGCCATTGAGGAACCCCGGTGCTGCAGCCTGGTGATTTTCCCTGTTTGGACTTGAATCCAATCCACATCTATATGAGCCTGTTTCTTCCAAAATCCGGTAATTAGTCTACCCTCTGTCGAAGACCCAGAGTGTTTTACCCATATTCTATGCTTACCACATGTGTGGTGTATTTTTAACTTGCTTTAAGTTATTGTGTGTCATAAATCTTTTAAACAGTATCACACTATTTTGCATTCATTTCTTTTTCACGGTACTGAACACGTGATTGAGGTTTGAGAATCTCCCTACATACGGGAAGGTTTAAAGGAGGCGCAGGACCCCTGATAAACAAAACAATACTACCGTCTAGTAAGGCGCTGGTTGAATGGTATACCACGTATCGTATATATTAGGTTTTAAATCTAGGATCGAGCACGGTGGCCAAAATGTAGTGCTCTGATTTCAACAGATTGACCACCCGTGAATCCTTGTTAAGCGAATTAAGGGCTCCATCCACAAGTCCCACATGCCTAGCGGAATCGCTCTGTGTTAGCTCCTCCTTCAATGTCTCCAGCTTCTTCTGCAAAAGCCTGATGAGGGGAATGACCTGACTCAGGCTGGCAGTGTCTGAACTGACTTCACGTGTGGCAAGTTCAAAAGGCTGCAGAACCTTGCACAACGTTGAAATCATTCTCCACTGCGCTTGAGACAGGTGCATTCCACCTCCTATATTGTGCTCAGTTGTATAGGCTTGAATGGCCTTTTGCTGCTCCTCCAACCTCTGAAGCATATAGAGGGTTGAATTCCACCTCGTTACCACTTCTTGCTTCAGATGATGGCAGGGCAGGTTCAGGCGTTTTTGGTGGTGCTCCAGTCTTCTGTACGCCGAAAGTGTCCCGCAATTCTTCTGGCCACCGACAGCATCTCTTGCACGCCCCTCTCGTTTTTTAAATAATTCTGCACCACCAAATTCAAGGTATGTGCAAAACATGGGACGTGCTGGAATTTGCCCAGATTTAATGCACACACAATATTGCTGGCGTTGTCCGATGCCACAAATCCACAGGAGAGTCCAATCGGGGTAAGCCATTCCGCGATGATCTTCCTCAGTTGCCGTAAGAGGTTTTCAGCTGTGTGCGTATTCTGGAAAGCGGTGATACAAAGCGTAGCCTGCCTAGGAAAGAGTTGGCATTTGCGAGATGCTGCTACTGGTGCCGCCGCTGCTGTTCTTGCGGCGGGAGTCCATACATCTACCCAGTGGGCTGTCACAGTCATATAGTCCTGAGCCTGCCCTGCTCCACTTGTCCACATGTCCGTGGTTAAGTGGACATTGGGTACAACTGCATTTTTTAGGACACTGGTGAGTCTTTTTCTGAGGTCTGTGTACATTTTCGGTATCGCCTGCCTAAAGAAATGGAACCTAGATGGTATTTGGTACCGGGGACACAGTACCTCCAATAAGTCTCTAGTTGGCTCTGCAGTAACGATGGATACCGGAACCACGTTTCTCACCGCCCAGGATGCCAAGGCCTCAGTTATCCGCTTTGCAGCAGGATGACTGCTGTGATATTTCATCTTCCTCGCAAAGGACTGTTGGACAGTCAATTGCTTGGTGGAAGTAGTAAAAGTGGTCTTACGACTTCCCCTCTTGGATGACCATCGACTCCCAGCAGCAACAACAGCAGCGCCAGCAGCAGTAGGCGTTACACGCAAGGATGCATCGGAGGAATCCCAGGCAGGAGAGGACTCGTCAGAATTGCCAGTGACATGGCCTGCAGGACTATTGGCATTCCTGGGGAAGGAGGAAATTGACACTGAGGGAGTTGGTGGGGTGGTTTGCGTGAGCTTGGTTACAAGAGGAAGGGATTTACTGGTCAGTGGACTGCTTCCACTGTCGCCCAAAGTTTTTGAACTTGTCACTGACTTATGATGCATGCGCTGCAGGTGACGTATAAGGGAGGATGTTCCGAGGTGGTTAACGTCCTTACCCCTACTTATTACAGCTTGACAAAGGCAACACACGGCTTGACAAATGTTGTCCGCATTTCTGTTGAAATACTTCCACACCGAAGAGCTGATTTTTTTGGTATTTTCACCAGGCATGTCAATGGCCCTATTCCTCCCACGGACAACAGGTGTCTCCCCGGGTGCCTGACTTTAAAAAACCACCTCACCATCAGAATCCTCCTGGTCAATTTCCTCCCCAGCGCCAGCAACACCCATATCCTCCTCATCCTGGTGTACTTCAACGCTGACATCTTCAATCTGACTATCAGGAACTGGACTGCGGGTGCTCCTTCCAGCACTTGCAGGGGGCGTGCAAATGGTGGAAGGCACATGCTCTTCACGTCCAGTGTTGGGAAGGTCAGGCATCGCAACCGACACAATTGGACTCTCCTTGTGGATTTGTGATTTCGAAGAACGCACAGTTCTTTGCTGTGCTTTTGCCAGCTTGAGTCTTTTCATTTTTCTAGCGAGAGGCTGAGTGCTTCCATCCTCATGTGAAGCTGAACCACTAGCCATGAACATAGGCCAGGGCCTCAGCCGTTCCTTGCCACTCCGTGTGGTAAATGGCATATTGGCAAGTTTACGCTTCTCCTCCGACAATTTTATTATAGATTTTTGAGTCCTTTTTTTACTGATATTTGGTGTTTTGGATTTTACATGCTCTGTACTATGACATTGGGCATCGGCCTTGGCAGACGACGTTGATGGCATTTCATCGTCTCGGCCATGACTAGTGGCAGCAGCTTCAGCACGAGGTGGAAGTCGATCTTGATCTTTCCCTATTTTTGGAACCTCAACATTTTTGTTCTCCATATTTTAATAGGCACAACTAAAAGGCACCTCAGGTAAACAATGGAGATGGATGGATATTAGTATACTTATGGATGGATGAGCGACTGCCGACACAGAGGTAGCTACAGCCGTGGACTACCGTACTGCGTCTGCTGCTAATATAGACTGGATGATAATGATATAAAAAATATATATATATATCACTACTGCAGCCGGACAGGTATATATTATATAATGACGGACCTGCTGGACACTGTCAGCACTGCAGACTCCAAAAGTAAGCTACTAGTATCAAGAAGATAGAAAAAAAAAACACAACAGGTAGGTGGTATACAATTATGGATGGACGAGCGACTGCCGACACAGAGGTAGCTACAGCCGTGGACTACCGTACTGCGTCTGCTGCTAATATAAACTGGATGATAATGATATAAAAAATATATATATATCACTACTGCAGCCGGACAGGTATATATTATATAATGACGGACCTGCTGGACACTGTCAGCACTGCAGACTCCTAAAATAAGCTACTAGTATCAAGAAGATAGAAAAAAAAAACACCACAGGTAGGTGGTATACAATTATGGATGGACGAGCGACTGCCGACACAGAGGTAGCTACAGCCGTGGACTACCATACTGCGTCTGCTGCTAATATAGACTGGATGATAATGATATAAAAAATATATATATATATCACTACTGCAGCCGGACAGGTATATATTATATAATGACGGACCTGCTGGACACTGTCAGCACTGCAGACTCCTAAAGTAAGCTACTAGTATCAAGAAGATAGAAAAAAAAAACACAACAGGTAGGTGGTATACAATTATGGATGGACGAGCGACTGCCGACACAGAGGTAACTACAGCCGTGGACTACCGTACTGCGTCTGCTGCTAATATAGACTGGATGATAATGATATAAAAAATATATATATATATATCACTACTGCAGCCGGACAGGTATATATTATATAATGACGGACCTGCTGGACACTGTCAGCACTGCAGACTCCTAAAGTAAGCTACTAGTATCAAGAAGATAGAAAAAAAAAAAACACAACAGGTAGGTGGTATACAATTATGGATGGACAAGCGACTGCCGACACAGAGGTAGCTACAGCCGTGGACTACCGTACTGCGTCTGCTGCGAATATAGACTGGATGATAATGATATAAAAAATATATATATATATCACTACTGCAGCCGGACAGGTATATATTATATAATGACGGACCTGCTGGACACTGTCAGCACTGCAGACTCTAAAGTAAGCTACTAGTATCAAGAAGATAGGAAAAAAAAAACCACCACAGGTAGGTGGTATACAATTATGGATGGACGAGCGACTGCCGACACAGAGGTAGCTACAGCCATGGACTACCATACTGCGTCTGCTGCTAATATAGACTGGATGATAATGATATAAAAAATATATATATATCACTACTGCAGCCGGACAGGTATATATTATATAATGACGGACCTGCTGGACACTGTCAGCACTGCAGACTCCTAAAGTAAGCTACTAGTATCAAGAAGATAGAAAAAAAAAACACAACAGGTAGGTGGTATACAATTATGGATGGACGAGCGACTGCCGACACAGAGGTAGCTACAGCCGTGGACTACCGTACTGCGTCTGCTGCTAATATAGACTGGATGATAATGATATAAAATATATATATATATATATATCACTACTGCAGCCGGACAGGTATATATTATATAATGACGGACCTGCTGGACACTGTCAGCACTGCAGACTCCTTAAGTAAGCTACTAGTATCAAGAAGATAGAAAAAAAAACACCACAGGTAGGTGGTATACAATTATGGATGGACGAGCGACTGCCGACACAGAGGTAGCTACAGCCGTGGACTACCGTACTGCGTCTGCTGCTTATATAGACTGGATGATAATGATATAAAAAATATATATATATCACTACTGCAGCCGGACAGGTATATATTATATAATGACGGACCTGCTGGACACTGTCAGCAGAATGCGTTTATAGAATAAAAACACCACACGACGAGTGTTTAACTTTTTCAGGCAGACAATCACAATATACTGGTGGTCAGTGGTCACTGGTCAGTCACACTGGCAGTGGCACTCTGGCAGCAAAAGTGTGCACTGTTAATGTACTCCTGCTATAACTGCTCCCCAGTCTTCCCCACAATTAAGCTGTGTGAGCAGTGAGCACTCAGCACAGTCAGATATACATAGATGATGCAGCACACTGAGGCTGAGCACAGATATGGTATACTGTGTCACTGTGTATCGTTTTTTTTTCAGGCAGAGAACGGATTATATTAAATAATAATAAAACTGCACTGGTGGTCACTGGTCAGTCACTAGTAAACTCTGCACTCTCTGAGTACTCCTCAGCTCCAGTAAATCAAGTGTCTCACTCTCACTCTCTATCTATTTCTATTCTAAACGGAGAGGACGCCAGCCACGTCCTCTCCCTATCAATCTCAATGCACGTGTGAAAATGGCGGCGACGCGCGGCTCCTTATATAGATTCCGAGTCTTGCGATAGAATCCGAGCCTCGCGAGAATCCGACAGCGGGATGATGACGTTCGGGTGCGCTCGGGTTAACCGAGCAAGGCGGGAAGATCCGAGTCTGCCTCGGACCCGTGTAAAAAGGCTGAAGTTCGGGGGGGTTCGGATTCCGAGGAACCGAACCCGCTCATCACTAACCAATATACATCCATATTATTAAAGAACCCTCAGGCAACGTTACCTATGACCCCAAGAAAATTAATGGTATCTTTTCTGATTATTATAGAGCACTCTATAACCTTGACCCCCCGTCCGACCCCTTGACACATGCCGACCAGGCTCAACATTATCTAGATTCGTGCGCTCTTCCTCGTTTAGACGAGGCAACTAACTCTGCTCTCAATGCTAATATTTCTGATGAAGAAATTGAAGCTGCACTAAAAACCCAGACACCTTCTAAGGCCCCAGGCCCGGATGGCTACCCGATGATATACTACAAAACTTTCGCCCCTCAGCTCATTCCTCATATGGTCATTTTGTTTAACAAAATAATGCAGGGCACTCCTTTTCACACTGACTCCACGTACTCCCGCATTATAGTAATCCCGAAACCCGGAAAGGATCCCTCGTATTGCTCAAATTATAGACCCATCTCTTTGATAAATACTGATCTCAAGCTTTTTGCCAAAGTACTGGCGTCTCGCCTAAATGCTGTGTTGCCGTCATTAGTTGACCCTGATCAAGTGGGATTTATTCCCGGCCGCCAGGCCTCGGACAACACCAGACGTATTGTTAACTGAATTCATCATATAAACTCGACAAAAACACCAGCGATTGCTTTGGCGCTTGATGCCGAAAAGGCGTTTGATCACATCTCTTGGCCTTTTTTGTTTTCTACATTATCTACGTTTGGCCTCCATGGTCATTTCATCACTGCAGTAGCGGCCCTCTATTCTAACCCCTCATCTACGGTCCTGACTAATGTATTAAGCTCACCTCGGTTTAGTTTAAAGAATGGCACTCGACAGGGCTGCCCTCTCTCACCCCTACTTTTTGCTTTATGTATTGAACCTCTCGCAGCCCGTATTAGGCTCAACGCTGATATTAGGGGTGTTACTGTGGGACAGAGCTCGTATAAAATATCTCTGTTTGCGGATGAAGTCCTCTTGACTCTTTCTAACCCTCTGATCTCTCTTCCTAATTTACAGAAATAACTACTTTTGTATGGTTCCCTCTCTGGTTATAAAATAAATCATACCAAATCTGAGGCCCTCGCGTTTAATGTTTCATCCCATACTAATTTGATTTTAACCTCCTCTTTCCCCTTTCTCTGGAGACCCTCGGCTATCAAATACCTTATCATATTTATCACTAAATCCTACTCTAGCCTCTATCAGGCTAATTATGTTCCTATAATTAAAACTCTCACTCAAGACCTAGATAAATGGGATCGGTTATACATTTCATGGATTGGACGGATTAACGCCCTAAAAATGAATTTCCTTCCCCGTATTCTTTATCTGTTCCAGACCATTCCGATAATGGTGCCCTGAAAGACTTTGGCTTCCCTGCAGACCCTGTGCAACAAATTTATTTGGGCTCATCGTAAATCTCGATTAAGACAAACCTTGTTGACCAAGAGTACAACTTCTGGCGGCTTGGGATATCCTAATCTTCAGGCTTATTTTAACGCCTGTCACCTTAACCACGTAGTGTCCTGGCATTCCCCCCGAGGAATTAGAAAATGGGTCGATATTGAGAACTCAATATATCAGGGTATTCCCCTCGACTCTCTTCTGTGGCTCCCCAGGCCCTGCAGACCAGCATCGGCCTATTCAGTCCCCACGATTAAATTCACCCTTGGATTGTGGGACAAACTCCGCACCACTTATAATCTTTCTTCATACCCCTCACCTCTGTCACCTATCTGGGGTCACCCTGCCTTCCCCCCAGGCAGCGAACGAAATATAGCAGCCCCATGGCAATCTCAGGGTGTCACGAGATTTATCCATGTTAAAGGCCACGCAGCACCGACCTCTTTTGGAGATTTTCAAGAGCGCCTCGGTATTCCATCCTCGTGTCATTACCATTACATTCAAATTATTAGCTTTCTTAAATCTCAGCTTAAAACTACCCCTTTGAGATCACCCACCTCCTTTGAACATATGTGTATACTTTCGATTGGCAAAAAGGGGAATATCTCAACAATATACAACTCTATTTTGACTCCAGATCCTCCTGCCCGTGAACCCCATGAACAAGCTTGGGAATCAGATCTCTCCCATCCGTTGGAAGATGATCAATGGGAAGAAATTAGATTGCGCACTGCTAAAGCTTCTATTAGTGTGGTAATTAGGGATACATGTTACAAAGTTTATACCAGATGGTATTTAGTCCCCTCCAGACTTAATTCCATTTTCCCCGCTACCTCGAATTTATGCTGGAGACTTTGTGGAGAGGAGGGCACCTTTTTCCATGTATGGTGGACCTGCCCCTCTATTCGCCCCTTCTGGAACACAGTTGGAGCGCTCATCGCCCAAACTTTCGGACATAACGTGGATCTCTCTCCTGAAATCGCTTTACTTCATGCCCCCATATCATCACTACCCAAAATCCAAGATAAGTTTGCTATGCAAATCTGCATGGCGGCTAAATCTCTGATTGCTAAATGTTGGAAGGACCATAAACCAAACTCCAAGGCATTACTGATGGCTAGGATTAATTATATAGCCAATATGGAATATATTACCAATCTGAGGAATAACACTGTGGCCCAATTCCACAACATTTGGTCCCCATGGTACCTCACGCGTTCTTTATTAATACCCGGACTCTGCTAATACCTCTAACACCTCTGCTATTTCCTCTTCTATTGTCTTTGCATTTACTCTTGTACTTTTTCTTACTCTTTCCTGTTTTTTATTTCTTCTTCTTTCTCTTTTTTGTTTTTTACTTTTAATAAGTTTTTTCTCTGTTTTGGTATAGGTCCTATACTATAAATGAAAAATAAAATGAGACTGATCATGTACATGCTTGAATTTACACAGGGTACATACTGCTATTACTTGATAGCCTGTATTGTCATGGAACTGTATATTCCACTCTAATGCAGCCTGTAAAATCTTTTATATGCATGTTCAATATCTTGACCTGTACAACTTCGATATTGTTTTGGTTATTGATCAACCTCAATAAAAACCCTAACTTTAAAAAAAAAAAAAGTAGCTGTTTACGCTAATGTGATCCTGCAATTTGTACACACAGAAACGACAATATCCATAGCTAGCGTGATCGAGCGGCAGTGTGCCTGGAGAACATCTGGTAGTCATACTGTGCATTCATGAGATACTGTAGGTACCCAGTTGCACTTTGCATTCAATATTTCTGCCCATTTGAAACAACAGAAACACAAAGTTAGTCCGAAATAGGATTGCTGCTTATGCTAATGTATTCCATCATTTTGTACACAATGTAACGACTAGATGAATAGCGTGAACGGGGCTGCAGCGTGGCATTGTATTTAGTAGAAGCGGACTTTTTTTATGTAACGAGAAGTAGAAACTTAAAACACAAATAACTTTATTGTATTAAAAAAGAATAAAAAAATAAAAATAAAATAATAAATGGGTGCCGAACTCTGTATCGAACCCGGGTCTCCAAGCATTGTATGCGGTCGCTGTTCTAGTTAGGCCACAGCCAACCATGGTAGAGGTGGGCCCTCTGGGTGTATATGTCATGTGTTGTATCTTGTTGCTTTAAAAAAAAAGGTAGCTGCTTACGCTAATGTGATCCTGCAATTTGTACACACAGTAACAACAATGGGGGTCATTCCGAGTTGTTCGCTCGCAAGCTGCTTTTAGCAGCTTTGCACACGCTAAGCCGCCGCCTACTGGGAGTGAATCTTAGCTTATCAAAATTGCGAACGAAAGATTAGCAGAATTGCGAATAGACACTTCTTAGCAGTCGCTGAGTAGCTCCAGACTTACTCGGCATCTGCGATCAGTTCAGTGCTTGTCGTTCCTGGTTTGACGTCACAAACACACCCAGTGTTCGCCCAGACACTCCCCCGTTTCTCCAGCCACTCCCGCGTTTTTCCCAGAAACGGCAGCGTTTTTTCACACACTCCCATAAAACGGCCTGTTTCCGCCCAGAAACACCCACTTCCTGTCAATCACACTCCGATCACCAGAACGAAGAAAAAACCTCGTAATGCCGTGAGTAAAATACCTAACTGCATGGCAAATTTACTTGGCGCAGTCGCACTGCGGACATTGCGCATGCGCCTTAGCGACTAATCGCTCCGTTGCGAGAAAAAAATAACGAGCGAACAACTCGGAATGACCCCCAATATCCATAGCTAGCGTGATCGAGCGGCAGTGTGCCTGGAGAACATCTGGTAGTCATAATGTGCATTCATGAGATACTGTAGTTACCCAGTTGCACTTTGCATTCAATATTTCTGTCCATTTGAAACAACAGAAACACAAAGCTACTCCGAAATAGGATTGCTGCTTATGCTAAAGTTATCCATCATTTTGTACACAACATAACGACTAGATGAATAGCGTGAACAGGGCAGCTGCTTGGCCTTGTATTTAGTAGAAGCGGACTTTTGCAATACACCAAAAAACTTTATTGTATTAAAATAGAATATCTAAATACACAAAAAAAAATTATGGTCAACGCATCGGCCACAACTTTAACATTGTCCCTAGCAGTGATCACGCACTAATGGGTATCGAACCCACAAGTGCAAGCATTGCAGGCGGATGCTGTTCTCATTAGGCCACAGCCGACCACGATACAGGCAGGCCCTCCGGGTATATATGTGATGTGTTGTATCTGAGTGCTTAAAAAAAAAAATTAAACGGATTGAATACGGATACCATCATGAGGTACAGTAGGGACCCAGTGCACTTTGCATTCAATATTTCTGCCGAAGCTAGTCCGAAATATGAATGCTGTTATGCTAATACTATAACGACAATATCCATATCTAGCGTGATCGGGCGGCAGTGTGTCTGTAGACCATCTGGGAGTAATATTAATGCTACCCGGTATTTTGTACACAACGTAACGAAAACATTAATTGACTGAACGGGCGGCAGCATGGTACTGTAATTTGTTGAAAGGGATTTTTTTATAAAGGGAAGAATGTGATTGGCCAGCCTTTCACAGATCACTGCTTACTGCCACAGCATTGTATTCAGCACTGTAGTCTCAACGTGGAGCATTCGCCACCCAGCGGTTAAACTGTGTATTACATGGTGCGGGACATAATGCACGCCATAATGTTATTTCCAACTCGCGACACAGGACCCTAAATAGTGCGCTATGAGCAACGCTGTATGAGGATACATCTGTATAATATCCATCCATACCTGTGGTGCATTTCAGTTTTGCACAGTTTGCTGACCACCAGTATATAATATATAGCAGTATGGTACAGTAGGCCACTGCTCTACCTACCTCTGTGTCGTCAAGTATACTATCCATCCATACCAGTGGTGCATTTCAGTTTTGCACAGTTTGCTGACCACCAGTATATAATATATAGCAGTACGGTATAAAAGGCCACTGCTCTACCTACCTCTGTGTCGTCAAGTATACTATCCATCCATACCTGTGGTGCATTTCAGTTTTGCACAGTTTGCTGACCACCAGTATATTATATATAGCAGTACGGTACAGAAGGCCACTGCTCTATCTACCTCTGTGTCGTCAAGTATACTATCCATCCATACCTGTGGTGCTTTTCAGTTTTGTACAGTTTGCTGACCACCAGTATATAATATATAGCAGTACGGTACAGAAGGCCACTGCTCTACCTACCTCTGTGTCGTCAAGTATACTATCTATGCATACCTGTTGTGCATTTCAGTTTGCACAGTTTGCTGACCACCAGTATATAATATATAGCAGTACGGTACAGAATGCCACTGCTCTACCTACCTCTGTGTCGTCAAGTATACTATCCATCCATGCCTGTGGTGCATTTCAGTTTTGCACAGTTTGCTGACCACCAGTATATAATATATAGCAGTACGGTACAGTAGGCCACTGCTCTACCTACCTCTGTGTCGTCAAGTACACTATCCATCCATACATGTGGTGCATTTCAGTTTTGCACAGTTTTCTGACTACCAGTATATAATAAAAAGCAGCACGGTACACAAGGCCACTGCTCTACCTACCTCTGTGTCGTCAAGTATACTATCCATCCATACCTGTGGTGCATTTCAGTTTTGCACAGTTTGCTGACCACCAGTATATAATATATAGCAGTACGGTACAGTAGGCCACTGCACTACCTACCTCTGTGTCGTCAAGTATACTATCCATCCATACCTGTGGTGCATTTCAGTTTTGCACAGTTTGCTGACCACCAGTATATAATATATAGCAGTACGGTACAGAAGGCCACTGCTCTACCTACCTCTGTGTCGTCAAACATACTATCCATCCATACCTGTGGTGCATTTCAGTTTTGCACAGTTTGCTGATCACCAGTATATAATATATAGCAGTACGGTACAGTAGGCCACTGCTCTACCTACCTCTGTGTCGTCAAGTATACTATCCATCCATACCTGTGGTGCATTTCAGTTTTGCACAGTTTGCTGACCACCAGTATATAATATATAGCAGTACGGTACAGTAGGCCACTGCTCTACCTACCTCTTTGTCGTCAAGTATACTATCCATCCATACCTGTGGTGCATTTCAGTTGTGCGCAGTATATATAGTAGTAGGCCATTGCTATTGATATATTACTGGCATATAATTCCACATATTAAAAAATGGAGAACAAAAATGTGGAGGGTAAAATAGGGAAAGATCAATACTTCCACCTCGTGCCGAAGCTGCTGCCACTAGTCATGGCCGAGATGATGAAATGCCATCAACGTCGTCTGCCAATGCCGATGCCCAATGTCATATTAGAGAGCATGTAAAATCCAAAAAAATAAAGCTCAGTAAAATGACCCAAAAATCTAAATCAAAATCGTCTGAGGAGTAGCGTAAACTTGCCAATGTGCCATTTACGACACGGAGTGGCAAGGAACGGCTGAGGGCCTGGCCTATGTTCATGGCTAGTGGTTCAGCTTCACATGAGGATGGAAGCACTCATCCTCCTGCTAGAAAACTTAAAAGAGTTAAGATGGCAAAAGCGCAGCAAATAAAACTGTGCGTTCTTCTAAATCACAAATCCCCAAGGAGAGTCCAATTGTGTCGGTTGCGATGACTGACCTTCCCAACACTGGACGGGAAGAGGTGGCGCCTTCCACCATTTGCACGCCCCCTGCAAGTGCTGGAAGGAGCAGCCGCAGTCCATATCCTGATAGTCAAATTGAAGATGTCACTGTTGAAGTACACCAGGATGAGGATATGAGTGTTGCTGGCGCTGGGGAGGAAATTGACAAGGAGGATTCTGATGGTGAGGTGGTTTGGTTAAGTCAGGCACCCGGGGAGACACCTTTTGTCCGTGGGACGAATATGGCCATTGACATGCCTGGTCAAAATACAAAAAAAATCACCTCTTCGGTGTGGAATTATTTCAACAGAAATGTGGACAACTGGTGTCAAGCCGTGTTTTGCCTTTGTCAAGCTGTAAAATGTAGGGGTAAGGACGTTAACCACCTAAGAACATCCTCACTTATACGTCACCTGGAGCGCATTCATCAGAAGTCATTGACAAGTTCAAAAACTTTGGGTGACAGCGGAAGCAGTCCACTGCCAACTAAATCCCTTCCTCTTGTAACCAAGCTCCTGCAAACCACACCACCAACTCCCTCAGTATCAATTTCCTCCTTACACAGGAAAGCCAATAGTCCTGCAGGCCATGTCACTGTCAAGTATGACGAGTCCTCTCCTGCCTGGAATTCCTCTGATGCATCCTTGAGTGTAACGCCTATTGCTGCTGGCGCTGCTGTTGTTGCTGCTGGGAGTCGATCGTCATCCCAGAGGGGAAGTCGGAAGACCACTTGTACTACTTCTAGTAAGCAATTGACTGTCCAACAGTCCTTTGCGAGGAAGATGAAATATCACAGCAGTCATCCTGCTGCAAAGCGGATAACTGAGGCCTTGGCAGCCTGGGTGGTGAGAAACGTGTTTCCGGTATCCACCGTTAATTCACAGGGAACTAGAGAATTGATTGAGGTACTGTGTCCCCGGTACCAAATACCATCTAGGTTCCATTTCTCTAGGCAGGCGATACCGAAAATGTACACAGACATCAGAAAAAGAGTCACCAGTGTCCTAAAAAATGCAGTAGTACCCAATGTCCACTTAACCACGGACATGTGGACAAGTGGACCAGGGCAGACTCAGGACTTTATGACTGTGACAGCCCACTGGGTAGATGTATTGCCTCCCGCAGCAAGAACAGCAGCGGCGGCACCAGTAGCAGCATCTCGCAAACGCCAACTCGTTCCTAGGCAGGCTACGCTTTGTATCACCGCTTTCCATAAGAGGCACACAGCTGACAACCTCTTACGGAAACTGAGGAACATCATCGCAGAATGGCTTACCCCAATTGGACTCTCCTGGGGATTTGTGACATCGGACAACGCCACCAATATTGTGCGTGCATTACATCTGGGCAAATTCCAGCACGTCCCATGTTTGGCACATAAATTGAATTTGGTGGTGCAGAATTATTTTAAAAACGACAGGGGCATGCAAGAAATGCTGTCGGTGGCCCGAAGAATTGAAGGCCACTTTCGGCATTAAGCCACCATGTGCCGAAGACTGGAGCACCAGCAATCACTCTTAAACCTGCCCTGCCATCATCTGAAGCAAGAGGTGGTAACGAGGTGGAATTCAACCCTCTATATGCTTCAGAGGATGGTGGAGCAGCAAAAGGCCATTCAAGCCTATACAGCTACCGACAATATAGGCAAAGAAGGGGGAATGCACCTGACTCAAGCGCAGTGGAGAATGATTTCAACGTTGTGCAAGGTTCTGCAACCCTTTGAACTTGCCACACGTGAAGTCAGTTCAGACACTGCCAGCCTGAGTCAGGTCATTCCCCTCATCAGGATTTTGCAGAAGAAGCTGAAGAGATTGAAGGAGGAGCTAAAACAGAGCGATTCCGCTAGGCATGTGGGACTTGTGGATGGAGCCCTTAATTTGCTTAACCAGGATTCACGGGTGGTCAATCTGTTAAAATCATAGCACTACATTTTGGCCACCGTGTTCGATCCTAGATTTAAAACCTACGTTGTATCTCTCTTTCCGGCAGACACAAGTCTGCAGAGGTTCAAAGACCTGCTGGTGAGAAAATTGTCAAGTCAAGCGGAACGTGACTCGTCAACAGCTCTTCCTTCATATTCTCCTGCAACTTGGGCTGCGAGGAAAAGGCTAAGAATTCCGAGCCTACCCGCTGGCAGTGATGCAGGGCAGTCTGGAGCGAGTGCTGACATCTGGTCCGGACTGAAGGACCTGCCAACGATTACTGACATGTCGTCTACTGTCACGGCGCCAATTTCACTATTGCTGTATGTATGTATATATATATATATATATATATATATATATATATATATAGATTAGTAGAAAGAAGGCGGCACTCAGTCAGACTCTTAATGAAGACTTTGGGTCATTTATTTAGACCATGCTGGCCGACATGTTTCGGGGTGAACCCCCGTCCTCAGGGCCAAATACAGCAAGTGAACAGAACATGTGCATAGACATACATAAATACTGACACCCATTAAACATTAACATACTCACCTGTTCGTCGGCGCCACCGCCAGCCGCACCGCTCCGTTCGCTTCCGCATCATGGGGTGATGACGCGTGGCGTCGCTAAGCGATGACGTGCCGGAGGCCCCAGGTGAACAGGGGAGTAACCATAGCAACCGCCAAGGGCGTCCCAAAGGCGCCGCTGCAGCAATCATCCTATGGGCAAAAAAGAAAAGAAAACCTCAGTGAAACATTAAAACTTTAAAAGATGCATTGAAAGTGGAAGCAGAGATAATATAACACTTCTGGTTAAGGTACAACAAAATAAGAAATAAAGCACACGAAATACAAAAACAGTAGCCAGGTATAGATAGTATGCCGACAGACTACCTCATTATGAATAATACATTTAAAGAAAACATTGGAGACTCATGTTTTCATTTAACCCCCTGGGTGCTAACGTACCCAGAGAGAAAATCCAACGCGTCTCCTTCTGCAATAAGCGTCTGCCCCTGTCGCCACCTCTAAGGGTAGTGGGGACATGATCGATCAGGGTGGCACGTATACTGGCTACCCCATGCTTGGCCTGCAAACAGTGTCGAGCAAAAGGCTGATCGCTACAGCCTTTTTCAAAAGCCTTTTTGATGGCACTGCGATGCAGTGCCATCCTCTCTCTAAATTGCCGTATGGTCTTGCCCACATAGGCAAGGCCACACGGACAAGTCAAAACATAGACAACATGTGTGGAGGTGCATGTAAGCCTGTGTCGTATCTTCAACTTTTTACCTGAATGCGGATGGTTAAAGGTCATGCCTGAAACTAAGGTATTGCATGTTGCACAACCCAGACACTTGTAACAGCCATCTTTGGCTCTCAAAAAATGCTTGGATTGTTTCTTCGTGTTATACGAAATGTCTAACTTCATAATTTTGTCACCAATATTGCTGCTACAAGTAAAGCTCGGCAAGAGCCTTGTGTCTGCTAGATCTGATAAAGCCTTATCAGTTTGGATAATCGGCCAAAGTTGTTTGGCCTTTTTGATGACCCTGGCTGAGGCTGTGGTATATTTACTTACCCAAGGTAAGCTATCACCTTCACTAGTCTTAACTTTAGGTGTCAATGTCTGGGCCCGAGTTAATTTGAGTACTTTACTTTTAGCTAGTTCCAATTGGCCCAAAGGGTAACCACGCTGTATGAACTTTTCCATCATGCAATTAAGTGCAATCACAGTCTCCTCCGGGTCAGAGGTAATCCGCCTGACTCTTAGGAACTGTGAGTAAGGGAGCCCCCTGCGGAGGGATAAGGGGTGAAAACTATGATAATTTAACAAACTGTTTCTGTCAGTCGGTTTAATATACATTGAAGTGGTAAGCTTACCCTCCATGCACTTAATAGTGACATCCAGGAAGTTAATGTGATCTAAATTAATCTCATATGTAAAGTTAACTGGTTTTTAACTGTCAGTTTTGGTATTCACCATTCAAAAGTGGACTGTGTAACACTCTGGTTAAAGTGTACGGTACAGTGGTTATCCACCACAAAGGTAACATGGCCGAGTTGAACCCACATTTGGAGGCCGCCTTGGACCTGGTCTATAAGGATGCCAGCGACCGCCTTAGCTTCTCAGATGCTGAGGCGCAATCAATTCTGGTCAAACGCAGCATGACGGATGAACCGGCAAAGGACACTAATGAAGAACTTTTCAAAGCCTGGTTGAAGCTCAAACAAAAGGAGTGTGACTACACCTATCATGGGATATCATTGTCCGACTATTACCGCAACAACCTAATACCCCGTGGCTTTCGGATACGCAACTCACCTACAATAGGCAGGTACAATGCACAGTTCTGCCGTAGGTGGGTTGCGATCCTAAATAAATGCTCCATGGACCTGATCTTATTGGTCGTGGAGGAATCTACCAGAGAGCTGGGGCTTATATCTGAACAACTAACAACATTTGAAAAGCGGCACAAGACGACTCTCGGACAGGACACGCAAAACGACTGGGTTAATAAATTATCCACCCAGATGGAGCAGTATCGCCAGGACCTCTTGCGGTTTAAAAGCGACAAACTTGTTAAAGTCAAAAGAGACTATGAACAAAGACTAGTCTACCCATGGCTGGGGAGCACCAGATCCAACCAGGAACAACAGGCTACCAACAGGCGGTTCCAATCACGACGTAGAAGGGAACAACAAATGTACACCAGTACATCAGCTAGTGATTCCGAACTTCCAGCACCATTGGCTTCCACCAACATTGAGGGAGCTGGCCCTTTAGGACAGCCGCCCACTGGCGCTACGACACGATCCAATCAGACCCCAGGCCCCGCACGCGGAAGAGGACGCGGCGGGCGCGCCAAAACGAAAGGATCCTACGTGCCAAGACGGCAACGACCATGAAGGAACTTGTATTCAATTTGTCATCGGTCCCATTGACAGACCCAGAATATAGCCTTCTAGCTAAGGGCTTGTCATATGTGCCCACCTGTTCCATTGATAGTCTTGAGTGGACAATTGATGTTTACCGCCTTAATAGGACACTTAGACGAAAATAATTTTTTAATGGCAAATTGTCTGATCAAGCCACGAATGATATTCCTGTGCAGCTAAGACGCATTGCCCCAAAATCGCAATTTGACCCTCCAACTTTGAATCCGTCAATACGTACGTTTACGAGAATGTTAGAACTGGAGGGGCTTCAAGCACCAGCGGAGGCTGCACATTATAACCTCACTAAGGCTGAGCACAGGATGCTTCAAGACTTATCTCAAAGATCTGATATAGTCATTCGGAAGGCGGGTAAAGGAGGTGCGGTGGTAGTTCAGGACTTGAACAAGTATATGAATGAATGTAACCGCCAATTGAGGGACACCACTACCTACAAGCAACTCACCAAGGACCCCATACGGGAGTATAAGGAGGAACTTGACCAGCTATTGGTCGCAGCATGCGAGGCAAAGACTATTTCAACGTCTACGCGGGTGGCCCTTACAGTAGAATTTCCTAGGGCCCCATTGTTTTACGTAGTGCCCAAGGTACATAAGACCTTGGTTGATCCCCCTGGGCGCCCGATAGTTTCGGCTAGGGGGTCCCTCTTCCATCCTATATCAGTCTACCTGGACTCATTTCTTAACCCCTGTATTTAAGCGTTACCATCTTATTTAAAGGATACGAATACATTGCTTATCCAGTTAGAGCAATTGGGTCCAGTGCCTGATGATTTGTTGCTGTGTAGTGCGGACGTCACCAGCCTCTACACCTGCATCCCGCATGATGCAGGTGTGGAGGCTGTTAGACTTTTGTTGGAAGATAATGACCAGTATGTAGGCCCAGACCTCAGACTGTACTTGCAGTTATTGAATAGAGTTTTGCATAGAAACTACTTTCTGTACAACGGTACCTTTTATCTCCAAATTGCAGGTTGTGCGATGGGGTCGGCGGTGGCCCCATCGTACGCCAACGCATTTATGTATGTTGTAGAAAAGCAAATGTTCTATATGGACCCAGCAGTGACCACTAATATGTGGTACTATAGGCGCTACATTGTAGATCTCTTGATCCTTTGGCAGGGGCCCCGTGAACTGCTTGAGGCAATTTTAGAGCAGTTCAATGCTAGTGATCATCCAGTTAACTTTACATATGAGATTAATTTAGATCACATTAAATTCCTGGATGTCACTATTAAGTGCATGGAGGGTAAGCTTACCACTTCAATGTATATTAAACCGACTGACAGAAACAGTTTGTTAAATTATCATAGTTTTCACCCCTTATCCCTCCGCAGGGGGCTCCCTTACTCACAGTTCCTAAGAGTCAGGCGGATTACCTCTGACCCGGAGGAGACTGTGATTGCACTTAATTGCATGATGGAAAAGTTCATACAGCGAGGTTACCCTTTGGGCCAATTGGAACTAGCTAAAAGTAAAGTACTCAAATTAACTCGGGCCCAGACATTGACACCTAAAGTTAAGACTAGTGAAGGTGATAGCTTACCTTGGGTAAGTAAATATACCACAGCCTCAGCCAGGGTCATCAAAAAGGCCAAACAACTTTGGCCGATTATCCAAACTGATAAGGCTTTATCAGATCTAGCAGACACAAGGCTCTTGCCGAGCTTTACTTGTAGCAGCAATATTGGTGACAAAATTATGAAGTTAGACATTTCGTATAACACGAAGAAACAATCCAAGCATTTTTTGAGAGCCAAAGATGGCTGTTACAAGTGTCTGGGTTGTGCAACATGCAATACCTTAGTTTCAGGCATGACCTTTAACCATCCGCATTCAGGTAAAAAGTTGAAGATACGACACAGGCTTACATGCACCTCCACACATGTTGTGTATGTTTTGACTTGTCCGTGTGGCCTTGCCTATGTGGGCAAGACCATACGGCAATTTAGAGAGAGGATGGCACTGCATCGCAGTGCCATCAAAAAGGCTTTTGAAAAAGGCTGTAGCGATCAGCCTTTTGCTCGACACTGTTTGCAGGCCAAGCATGGGGTAGCCAGTATACGTGCCACCCTGATCGATCATGTCCCCACTACCCTTAGAGGTGGCGACAGGGGCAGACGCTTATTGCAGAAGGAGACGCGTTGGATTTTCTCTCTGGGTACGTTAGCACCCAGGGGGTTAAATGAAAACATGAGTCTCCAATGTTTTCTTTAAATGTATTATTCATAATGAGGTAGTCTGTCGGCATACTATCTATACCTGGCTACTGTTTTTGTATTTCGTGTGCTTTATTTCTTATTTTGTTGTACCTTAACCAGAAGTGTTATATTATCTCTGCTTCCACTTTCAATGCATCTTTTAAAGTTTTAATGTTTCACTGAGGTTTTCTTTTCTTTTTTGCCCATAGGATGATTGCTGCAGCGGCGCCTTTGGGACGCCCTTGGCGGTTGCTATGGTTACTCCCCTGTTCGCCTGGGGCCTCCGGCATGTCATCGCTTAGCGACGCCACGCGTCATCACCCCATGATGCGGAAGCGAACGGAGCGGTGCGGCTGGCGGTGGCGCCGACGAACAGGTGAGTATGTTAATGTTTAATGGGTGTCAGTATTTATGTATGTCTATGCACATGTTCTGTTCACTTGCTGTATTTGGCCCTGAGGACGGGGGTTCACCCCGAAACATGTCGGCCAGCATGGTCTAAATAAATGACCCAAAGTCTTCTTTAAGAGTCTGACTGAGTGCCGCCTTCTTTCTACTAATCCATATAGTGGTCTTCGCCACCAGGAGGGCACCGCAGCAATTAATATACTGAGGTACACGGGAGTGCCGGGCTATACTTCTATATATATATATATATATATATATATATATATGCAGGAAAGCCAGCAGGACGGCACTCACGGAGACTTGGTACATGGAACAAACTGACAGCTGAAGCCATTTGGATGCAAGACTTTTCCACTAGTAGTTCTGAACTTATGAAGAAAGCCAGGTCGATCTGGCCCACTATTTCTGAAGACAAGTCCCAGTGGCGCACCCAGGGGCGGTTTCCGAGTACCCAGAAACCCCACTCCACCAAAAAAAAAAAAATTTTTTTTTTTTTAATGCTGCATGAGTATTGTTAATGGCTGTCTAGCATCCTCTGCAGCCTGCTCTCTTCCTGGTGGCACTTGTAAGTGCTTCATAAAAGTTTACTTTATTTTAATTATAGTACATATATATCCATGTGCAATTTGTGCATACATATATACACATGTATATACATACATATAAACACACACACATGATATATATATATACTTGTACTGTATGTATGTATATATATATATATATATATATTATCCTTTATTTATATGGCGCCACAAGGGTACCGCAGCGCCCAATTACAGAGTACATAAATAATCAAACAGGAAAACAGCAACTTACAGTTGATGAGAGTATAGGACAAGTACAGGGTAAATAAACATAGTTACATCAGCAGATGACAACGGAATAAGTATCAGGTGGCAGAATAATGCTGGAGTTGATGCAGTTGAAGATCATTAAAGTAAGACAAAGGATAAGCACATGAGGGAAGAGGGCCCTGCTCGTGAGAGCTTACATTCTAAAGGGGAGGGGTAGACAGACAGGGGTGAGACAGATGGGGTACATAGAGAGCGTAGAACAGAGGGTTAGGATGAGATTTGGCTGGGTTTGGTGAAGAAGTGGGTCTTGAGAGCCTGTTTGAAGTTTTGTAGAGAGTTGGAGAGTCTGAGGGGGAGAGGTAGGGAATTCCAGAGAATTGGAGCAGCACGTGAAAAATCTTGGAGGTAGGAGTGGGAGGAAGTAATCAGTAGGCAGGAGAATCGGCGTGCATTAGCAGAGCGAAGAGGACGGGTGGGAGTGTAAAGGGAGATAAGGTCAGAGATGTAGATGGGAGAGGAGTGGGTGAGGGCTTTGTAAGCGAGTGTGAGAAGCTTGAAATGGATATATATATGCATGTTTAATATGCTATGTGTATATTATATATATATATATATATTTATATATATATATATATATAGGTGTATATACGGTATATATGTGTACATATATAGATATGAACACAGACACACTAGTTTTACGGACCCAGCATGTACTGGGTCACCTCAGTCCCCGCCCCCGTGCTTGGCTCCACCCAGTTCTGGAAACCCCCCCCATGAAAATCCTGCGTTTGCCACTGAGTCCTTACCCATGATGAGAAAGCAGTCCATTCTCCCTTCATACAGACGTGGTAGGAATCTAAAGGACATAGTGGTGCATAACGACATTACTCAGTTTACCCCAGATAAACCTATACATTTCCTCTCCCGCAAACCTGATAATTTTAGGTGCTTGGGATGTACTACCTGTAGTACGCTAGAAGTTGGTGACACCTTCAGACATCCACGATCTGGGAAAACGTTTAAGATCAAGTTCCCACTGACCTGTACAAGTCGCTATGTTATTTATTACATTCGATGCCCATGTGGTAAATTCTACGTGGGCAAAACAACCAGGCAATTTAAGGAGAGAATAGCCCTCCATCGCTCAGCGATACGAGCAGCATTGGATGGCAGAGGGTCTGAGCAACCGGTGGCCAGACATTTTAGGGAATGCCAACATAGTCTAGCCACCATTAAATACAAAATGATTGACTGGATACCCCCCAATATTAGGGGTGGTAACCAAGGACGTCAGTTGCTCCAGCGTGAGTCCAGGTGGATACATTGCCTCCAGACTGTCTGACCGTATGGTCTCAATGAAATTCTGTCTTTTTCCAGCTTTTTAGGATGAATATTGTATGGTTTAGACTTACCATAACAGCATGCATTTATCTTTGTTAGTGTAGAGTATGTACGTAATTTACTTATATTTTTTAGATCTTCGAATACAGTAGTATGTATATTATTAAGTACCGTTTATCAGCATTAAGCCTAATTTGCAGACAAAATGTATTGTGGCTTTTGTCATGACTATATATACAAAGCATCTGATATTATAACATTATGCCCGCTTGCAGAGATGTTTTATAGCGTGTCATATGCTATTTAGCTCAGGGTCACTAACATTGATTATCCCCACATAGGTTTTTTATGCACTTCACTGTGTTTTGTTTAGTTCATCACCATGGTGACGGTTTGCACGTTGTGGCCCCCGCCCCAAGTGATGCCGGTCCGTAGGCGCCGATGGGAGCCAATGATGTTATCGGTCCACGACGGGTGCGGGAGCGCACAGCCAGCACGAGGTTGGGTAAGGTCTATATGTTTGTTTTTTACTTGTTTCTGGTTGTCTTGAAAAAAGAGTAAAATCTGAAACGTTGACTACATACTAGCTTCAGCTGTCAGTTTGTTCCATGTACCAAGTCTCCGTGAGTGCCGTCCTGCTGGCTTTCCTGCATATATATATATATATATATATATATATATATATATATATATATACATACATACAGCAATAGTGAAATTGGCGCCATGGGCCTGTTTTAATACCCCTAATTATACAATAGAGTGACACAATATCCAAATGCAATCTTATTTAAAAAAAAAAAAAGCAATCAGTAGGTTCCAATATACAAATGTATTAAAATTTATAAAAAAACATCTGAAGCTTGAATGGTATAAATATTCATAAAACGTTTCATCCACCACTAACAACCAGATTACAGACACAGGGTTGCCACTGATGTTTCACTAGAGGGTTGCATACCTGTTGGAGTATCCTGTGAATCTGATTGTCTAAATGTTATTCACAGGTTTTTGATCTGTGAGGCTTTGTGGATCACACATTTAAAAGTCCCAGTGGTCCATATGGTGTTTCTGATTCCAAAAGCAGCACTCCTTGTTGCTCTACTAATTTATTGATGGTACTTATCAATTTTAAGAGATATACCCTTGATGAAGTCTTGGTATAAGACAAAACACATTTGGTTATCTGTATAAGTGAAGTGACCTCCAATCTGCAATAAGAGAAGGAGGAGTCCATAGAGAATTATTTACATACTTGTTCTCAATGTGACCATCGAAATTGTGTCAACTGTGAGCGGATTTCATATAACAACATTTGTATTGTTATGGACATTAAAGCTGTATTTTATATTTTATAATAAATCTTATGAAGGAACGTATTGTTATTCCTAATGCATGTCAATGCATGAAACCTTGTAACGGTTTGTAAAAATTATAGGGGGTTGACATGACCTCTTGGCGCCAATTTCACTATTGATGTACATTTCTATTTTGCTTGGTTCTTTCTAACAGGGAATGGAATAGGGCAGACTATTGAATTCCCACTCAATGTTACTCAAAGTAGTGCAGGAGGAGGGTTTTTGTTTGAAATATATATTATATATATATATAAATGTATACTGTATATATATATATATATATATATATATACACTGCTCAAAAAAATAAAGGGAACACTAAAATAACACATCCTAGATATGAATTAATAAAATATTCTTATTAAATACTTTGTTCTTTACATAGTTGAATGTGCTGACAACAAAATCACACAAAAATTATCAATGGAAATCAAATTTATTAACCCATGGAGGTCTGGATTTGGAGTCACACTCAAAATTAAAGTGGAAAAACACACTACAGGCTGATTCAACTTTGATGTAATGTCCTTAAAACAAGTCAAAATGAGGCTCAGTAGTGTGTGTGGCCTCTACGTGCCTGTATGACCTCCCTACAATGCCTGGGCATGCTCCTGATGAGGTGGCGGATGGTCTCCTGAGGGATCTCCTCCCAGACCTGGACTAAAGCATTGGCCAACTCCTGGACAGTCTGTGGTGCAATGCTAGACCTCATGTGGCTGGAGTGTGTCAGCAGTTACTGCAAGACGAAGGCATTGATGCTATGGACTGGCCCACCTGTTCTCCAGACCTGAATCCAATTGAGCACATCTGGGATATCATGGTGGATGAAGCGAGACATGATATCCCAGATGTGCTCAATTGGATTCAGGTCTGGAGAACAGGTGGGCCAGTCCATAGCATCAATGCCTTCGTCTTGCAGTAACTGCTGACACACTCCAGCCACATGAGGTCTAGCATTGTCTTGCATTAGGAGGAACCCAGGGCCAACCGCACCAGCATATGGTCTCACAACGGGTCTGAGGATCTCATCTCGGTACCTAATGGCAGTCAGGCTACCTCTGGCAAGCACATGGAGGGCTGTGCGCCCCCCCCCCCCCCCCAAGAAATGCCACCCCACACCATTACTGACCCACTGCCAAACCGGTCATGCTGGAGGATGTTGCAGGCAGCAGAACGTTCTCCTTGGCATCTCCAGACTCTGTCACATCTGTCACATGAGAACCTGCTGTCATCTGTGGAGAACAAAGATTTGCCAATCTTGGTGTTCTCTGGCAAATGCCAAACGTCCTGCACGGTGTTGGGCTGTAAGCACAACCCCCACCTGTGGACGTCGGGCCCTCATACCACCCTCATGGAGTCTGTTTATGATCGTTTGAGTAGACACATGCACATTTGTGGCTTGCTAGAGCTCATTTTGCAGGGCTCTGGCAGTGCTCCTCCTGTTCCTCCTTGCACAAAGGCGGAGGTAGCGGTACTGCTGCTGGGTTGTTGTCCTCCTACGGCCTCCTCCACTTCTCCTGATGTACTGGCCTGTCTCCTGGTAGCGCCTCCATGCTCTGGACACTACGCTGACAGACACAGCAAACCTTCTTGCCACAGCTCGCATTGATGTGCTATCCTGGATGAGCTCCACTACCTGAGCCACTTGTGTGGGTTGTAGACTCCGTCTCATGCTACCACTAGAGTGAAAGCACCGCCAGCTTTCAAAAGTGACCAAAACATCAGCCAGAAAGCATAGGAGCAGAGAAGTGGTCTGTGGTCACCACCTGCAGAACAACTCCTTTATTGGGGGTGTCTTGCTAATTGCCTATAATTTCCACCTGTTGTCTATTCCATTTGCACAACAGCATGTGAAACTGATTGTCAATCAGTGTTGCTTCCTAAGTGGACAGTTTGATTTCACAGAAGTGTGATTGACTTGGAGTTACATTGTATTGTTTAAGTGTTCCTTTTGTTTTTTTGAGCAGTGTATATATATATATATATATATATATATATATACAGTATATATATATATATATATATATATATATAAATATATATAGGCAGGCGGATACCTTTTTACATCCACATACTATGAAAAAGTATACCATCAGGGATCATTTAACATGTAATAGTAGCTATGTGGTGTACCAAATAGTGTGTCCGTGCAGACTTTCTTATATTGGCTGGGCTTAGGTATCGCATGATAGATCATGTTCCATTGGCTAAGCGTGGTGGAGATCGAGGTGCACTTTTAATGAAGAAAGAAACAGAATGGATCATCCTATTGGGTGTTATGGCACCAAAAGGACTCAATGATAAATTGATGCTGGGAACCATGTTATAGTTGTATTCATTGCACACATTGAGCCCGAGTTACCCTGGCTATGCTTCTGTGATTACCCTTATTAGTGGTTATTTGTAACATCTATATAATAATAGTATATGCTTGCCATGGTACTAGTGGGTTCAGTGTGTTTTATTAGTTGAGATTCCGTAAGCTACTGTTTTCATGTGTTCCCACGTGGTTTATCTTTTCATTCACATATCTTGGTGTTTGGAGCAATTGCTCTTAAGGTTTCTATATTTCTTTGTTTATATAGTGTGGAGTACACTTTCCGGTTACTATGGTGATGGATAGACGTGTATCACGCAGGTGCGCAATGACGTCAGCAAGCAGCATCTTTGTCGGGAACGTCCGTGTTGCGCAGGGTTGAATGGGCGCGCATTGACGTCATCAACCCGCGACGCCATCAGGAGGTTTCCCGCGTGGATGTGCTTTCACATGGTGTGGGTGATGGATATAAGGTAAGAGGTTTGTGTTAATGGTTGCAACCTGATGAAAATATTTGAATAAGATTGAAACGTTGTTATGAAGACGTGGTTGTCGTATTTGATTTCTTCTCCCAAGCCCTGAGTGCCGCGCCGTCGCCTGCCTGCATCCTTTACTTGTGAGGGCACCGGGTCAAGGTAAAACCACCTTCTGGGAGTGCTGGACACACTGCCATATATATATGTATATATATATATATATAGTTATCCTGTAGAAAGGAAGAGGCAGCACTCCTCGGACTTTTATATTAGTGTAAATCTGTATTAATAGTTACTGACGTGGGTTTCTCCTTCAGGTTATAGATTTACAGTAATTTAAAAACCTGTGGAGTGCTGCCTATTTCTTATTTTGATATAGGAGGATACCCTGGCATTTTATATATATATATATATATATATATATATACACATATATATATATATATGTTTGTGTGTGTGTATATATATATATATACATATATATATATATATACATATATATATGTTTGTGTGTGTGTATATATATATACATATATATATACAAACATATATATATATATATATATATATATACAAACTGCTGCCCCGCACTACCACAATCACAGCTTCCTGGTCCCGTGACGTCAGTGCGTTCACATCGCAAGCCACGATATTTTATTAAGTTTATAATCTGAGAGATCACGTTTAAATTTAGAAACTTTTGTCTCTATTATAGCTTTTTCAAGTTTAATAACTTATACACACAGCGTCTCCAGCGTCTCGGGCAGCCGCCCGCACTACCACAATCACAGCTTCCTGGTCCCATGACGTCAGTGCATTCACGTTGCAAGCCATGCCCAAACGCGTGTCTTACTTCCGGACTTCATCAGTGGGTGTGGCTAAGTGTTGTCACGTCCACACATAAATATCCCATAGCTGGATCACATGATAAGACTAACCAATGGGTAGGGTAACATCTAATTAGAACAACCAGGGGGAAAGCTCCGTACATCAATCCCTGTCTCTTATCCAGGCGCCATTTTGTTATAGTCTGCCTGTATTAATTATATATTCCTTTCAACATTTTAATGTAGTGCACATTTTTACTTATAAATCTCACTGTTGCTATTTCCATAACCAATCAGTAGAGGACAATATTATACCCCAGGAGTTATTTAGATCTTTTGTACATAATCATAATTACGGATTGTTGTCCGGTAGGTTGCCCCACGTTTACAAATATATCCGATTAGCCATGCACATACTATAATTAACCAAAAATAATTTAAACTATTATGCAGACATCTATTCAATAAGAATAGGTCCACATATAAAAATAAATGTAATAAATAACCAGTTTTCTCTCACCGTACTGTAAAGGACACAACAGGGATGTCGCCATCCAACTACTGCTACGTCCACCGCATGGCAAGGACTACTGTAAGCTGAGAGGTAAAAATATAGAAGAGGAAAAAAAGAAAAAAGCACAGGTCAATCACCCTATCGGACAAAAAAGGAACAATATCACATCCTAAGACCATAAGTGGCAAAGGTGTTTAATGTGTGAATCCACCAGGGTAATTTTTTAAATAAATCTCTTTTTCTACTATCTAATGACACTTGTTCAATGGCTATAAACCTAAAATTACTGAGAGATTTTTGACATGATGCAAAATTTCGAGGGACACTATGGTTTGTGACTTTATTTAGAATATTTCTAGTATTCTCTAAAATTCTAAGCTTCAATTGACATTTTGTTTTCCCTATGTTAGTTAGGCCGCACTAGAATTCATTCATATATACAACACCCATCGATAAACAATTCATAAAATTCTGAATTTTGAAAGTTTTAGAATTATCAAAATGATAAAAGTTGGATTTATCGGAGCTTATAAATTTACATACTTTGCAGTGTGAACAGGGAAAAAAGCCATTTATGTCACTCAACCAAGAGTTGGCACTTATATTTACAGATAAAAGACTGGGTGCCAATTTATTTGTAATAGATCCTGCCTTCCGAAACACTATCTGTGGTTCTTCCGGCAGAATTCCACCTAATATAGGGTCGAGTTTCAAAACATTCCAATGCCTTTTTAAGATGTTCCTAATTTCCTTGTCCTTAGTATTATATTGTGTAACAGAGTGTACAAAAAAGCTGTCAGTGACTCCTCTTTTTTCTCTATAAGACAATAACTCATTTCTGGGAATAGCCGCTGCTCTTCTAATACTGTTATCAATAAGAATTTCTGGATACTTCTTCTCCAAAAATCTCTTTTTATAGATGAGCGCGTGTTCTTCATATCTCTGTTCCTTCGAACAATTACATCTTAATCGTATAAACTGAGAATAGGGTATATTTGTCTTCCATTTGTTATAGTGGCAGCTTTTAAAATGAACATAACTATTGCTGTCCACCTGTTTTATATATGTATACATATTTACCTGATCCCTAATAGAACCATCAACATTCGTAGTGTCAAGAACAAGATCTAAAAATTCAATCTTATCTTTTTGAAAATTATGCATGAACCTTAAGTTCAGATCATTACAACCAATATAACTCATAAAATTCAAAAAGCACTCCTCAGATGCTTTCCAAATACTTAGCATGTCATCAATATATCTTTTAAACATTTTTAAATTTTGAAAGAATGGATTCTTATTACTATCTAGAACATGGGTATTTTCCCAAATTCCTAGATAGAGACACACAAAGCCAGGCATGAAGGGGGTACCCATCGCGGTCCCGCAACGCTGTAATAGAAATTGGTCTTGAAATTTAAAAAAGTTATTTGGCAAAATATAGAACATACAATCTACCAGAAAGTATCTCTTACTAGCACAAACATTAGGATCTTCCCTCAAAAATTCATTTACAGCTGCTACCCCTTTAGTATGCGGGATGCTCGTATAGAGGGATTCAATATCATTTGTACACCATGAGTTTTCGGGGGACCATTTAAAGTCTTCCAATATTTGCAAAACCTGGGTTGATCCTTCAAGTATGAGTCTAATTGTTCAATATACTTTTTGATATATATGTCTACAAATTCTGATTGTTTTGATGTCCCTGAATTTAACCCCTGAAACAATAGGGTGCCCTGGTGGATTATTGAGCCTTTTGTGCAGTTTAGGGAGATAACAAAAAATGAGTATCCTAGGGTATTCAACCTTTAGATAATTAAATTTATCTTTTGAGATATTTCCATTATCTACCCCTTTCTGTAATAGGGAGTTTACGTCCTCCTTAATTTTTAAAGTCATATCTTCATTGATTTTCAAATACATGTGTTCATCCCCTAGAATTCTCCAAGTTTCTGTCACATAATTGGCCCTATTTAAAATTACCGTTCCCCCACCTTTGTCGGCGCTTTTGATCACAATATCTTTATTATCCTCAAGATTTCTCAATGCTGTCCATTCTTCCTTGGTTAAATTATTTTCATCTTTATCCCTCCTAGTATTACTAAGTGATTCAAAATCTTTTTTTATTAAACTACAGAATGTATCAAGTTGATTACCTCTGGACTCTATCGGATAAAATGTAGATCTCTTTTTCAGACCAGTACAATTTTCAAAACTCTCACCATTCTTATTTCTATAATCTTTCTTTTCATTTTTGATAAAATGCCTTTTTAAGGTCATATTCCTTACAAATGTATTAGCATCAATAAATAAACCAAAATTAGAGGGTCTTTTAGAAGTTGCATAATTTAAACCTTTTTTAAAAAGGTGTTATCTCTTCTCTTTTTAATTCAAAAGTAGATAATTAAAAAACTCCTGATTCTACCGGTAGTTTACATCTCTCATTCTTTTTCCTTTGTCCTCTTCTCCATTCCCTACGGATTCTCCCTGTTTTCTTTTATTCGGCTGTGGAGACTCCTGATGACCTCTCACTCCCTGATTCCTGTCTATATTTTAGAAATTTTCTCTTACTGAGAATTTTCTCCTCTGGAAGTTTTTTGAAAACCTTGGGGAATCCAATATCTCATACCTATTGGACAAAGGAATAGATCTATCTTCCTGTATTGGAGCTTTTTCCTGCCTATAGTCTCTCCTCTCCTGAAATCCAGATCTCTTTTTATAAGGAACTTTTTCCCAGCCTCTATTGTTCCCATTTTCATTTTTATGGGACCAATCACATGTTTTATTAAGTTTATAATCTGAAAGATCACGTTTAAATTTAGAAACTTTTGTCTCTATTATAGCTTTTTCAAGTTTAATCATTTTTACATCTATAGATTATTTTATTTCTAAGTATTCCTCCAATATTTTATAGGTTCAATTTTTTCTATAAGGTTTCCCATTTCGTTCTCAACTTCTAACAGCTCTTTTTTTCTTTCTGAAACAATTAACTTCATTAGTTCCATGGAACAAGCATCCAATATGCGAAACCATTTTTCTTTAAACTCACCTCTCTCATTACCGAAGGTAGGATTTTTTAAAAATTCTTAACCCTCTAGGGACTCTGCCTACCACTAGGTAGTTTTCAATAGAGGTTACCTCCCAGCTTAATTTCATTTAGATCCATATCTTTTCCCTTTCCAATAGCCTTATGTGTTTGATTAAAATATTCATTAAAAATTTTATGATGCTCATCAGAGCATTTGGCTCTATAGTCAGACCGTATCATATTTAGTTTGGACAAAAAATCACAACCAAAAAAAATACAATTATCAATATACAATATACACAACACTGTTGCACACAGAGATTTCTTGGAACAAGAAAAAAAAGATAAAAAACACTATCTCAACGTTGCGCAAGTCATGTTAAAATCAGTGTCAGTTCATAATAGAACATTCCTCTAATCTTCTTTCTCTCCTCTTTCAATAGAAAGAACAGATGTATTATTATATGCTTCATATATGAATGTCCATATCTTTTCACAAATCTGCTGTGTCTGTAAAATCACTTTTTTATGATCCAATCCACTATCTGTTGGTTATCATTAATTAATTTTTCGTTAACTCAGCAGATTATACACTCCTGTCTAATCCGCTGCATTAAAATACCTATGGTGACACTACCATCAGACATTGATACAGAAGGTTGTTCAACACCATACTAGGCAACAAACTTTTCAATCCAATGGTGTTTAGATTAACTCACGGGATATCATCACAGGAGACTCCAGCTATCCACCTGTTGATAGTGGACATATGTTAAGCTACTCCTGCGATTATTTAATAAATTTTCATCTTTTGCTGTATTTACTGTTTATTAATTTGAAATTACCTTGGTATTTATATTTGTATTTGGAATACCTTATCTTGTTTGTCACACTATATTTTAAATGATCCATAATAAAAGTTAAATTTTACTGTCTCATTTTCTCAATAAGAGTGCCCCAGCATAGAGTCTTTCTTTTCCCTTCTTGATTTTTTCAATGTAACCCCATTGACTCTGGGAGCACCACCGACGGTTTCATCTACACATTAGTGTTATATTTCCAAGGTCGGTTACGGATATTTTACCTTGTAATACGGTTTTGCCTGCTATTTTTTACTAGTGCGGAACACTCCTCTTTTCCTTTTCAGTTCATAATAGTCCAGGTATTTGCTGATTTCAAACGAGTGGTGCCGCTCTCCAAACTCCCTGTCCCACAGGGTGAATATCCAGAATCCTAAAACCAGGAGGTGCACAATAGTGTAGTATTTTTAAAAGCAAAATGATTTTACTAAGGAATTAAAACACTCACAATGATAGTGGTGATGTACACACATATATATCACAATAGCGCATGTGAACAGATAAAACCTGGAATCACCAGCCTCCATCCCCGGTATCTCTGATGGTGGTTCCAAGGCGTCTCCAGCATCTCCGGCAGCTGCCCGCACTACCACAATCAAAGCTTCCTGGTCCCGTGACATCAGCATGTTTATGTCACAAGCCACGCCCAAATGCGTTTTGTCCTTCCAGACTTCATCAATGGGTGTGGCTAAGTGTTGTCATGTCCACACATAAATATCCCATAGCCGCATCACATGATAAGACTAACCAACGGGTAACATCTAATTAGAACCACCGGGGGGAAAGCTCTGTACATCAATCACCATTTTGTTATAGTCTGCCTGTATTAATTATATATTCCTTTCAACATTTTAATGTAGTGCACATTTTTAATTATAAATCTCACTGTTGCTATTTCCATAACCAATCAGTAGAGAATAATATTATACCCCAGGAGTAATTTAGATCTTTTGTACATAATCATAATTACGGAACAATGTCCCGTAGGTTGCCCCCGTTTACATTTATACGATGAGCCATGCACATACTATAATTAACCAAAAATAATTAATAATGGTATTGTACCACAAATATCCTGTGCTGTGTGTCCTGTATGTGATCCTGTGTATGATACTTATGGTACAATACCATAAAGCTCATCTATTGAATCTGAGTCCCTGAGTATCACATGTTGATTTTTTAAATTGACCAGGTTTGAAGTTATAGGAATCATCTGTCGATTCTGATTCTATAAATATCACACGCTTATCTTCCATGACTGGCCAGGCATTTTTCGGCTATGAGTTCATATTGGGTGATTCATTTTTAACCAATGTAAGTGTCCCAGAGCAATCGTATCTACTGATCTTTGAGGTTAACTACTCAAATGAGATATACCCCTGATGAAGTCTCTGTTAGAGAAGAAACGCATTGGGTTATCAGTCTTGTTGTGATGTGACCTCCAGTCTACAATCTTAGGAGGAGTTTGTGAAAGAAATATCTGTACACTTGCTCTTATGTGGACCACCACTGGATGTTAGTGGTAGATAAAACATTTTATGAACATTTATACCATTACAGTTTCAGATGATTTTTGGTAAATTTTAATAAATTTGCATATTGGAACCTACTGATTGCTTTTTTTAAATAAGATTATATTTGGACATTGTGTCACTCTATTGTATAATTCGGGGTGTTATAATGGCCCCAAGTTGCCAATTTCACTATTGCTGTATATCTATTGTTTTGGTCCCTCCTAACAGGGGACCTAGTGGAATAAGGCAGCTGGTTTAAATTATTGAAAAAGATCCCTACACTAGTACTCTGAGTTTAATAAGCGCAGAAAGGGAGTTTTGTGTTACAGGTTGAGTATACCATATCCAAATATTCCGAAATACGGAATATTCCGAAATACAGACTTTTTTGAGTGAGAGTGAGATATTGAAACCTTTGTTTTTTGATGGCTCAATGTACACAAACGCTGTTTAATACACAAAGTTATTAAAAAATATTGTATTAAATGACCTTCAGGCTGTGTGTATAAGGTGTATATGAAACATAAAAGAATTGTGTGAATGTAGACACACTTTGTTTAATGCACAAAGTTATAAAAAATATTGGCTAAAATTACTTACAGGCTGTGTGTATAAGGTGTATATGTAACATAAATGCATTCTGTGCTTAGATTTAGGTCCCATCACCATGATATCTCATTATGGTATGCAATTAATCCAAAATACGGAAAAATCCCATATCCAAAATACCTCTGGTCTCAAGCATTTTGGATAAGGGATACTCAACCTGTATATATATTCAGCATAATTTCCCATTCGACGTGATGCCAGCAGTCAGGATACTGACAGCGGTATCCTGTCCATTAGAATCCCAATAGAACCATCTAAAGTACCCTAACCCTCCTCTGCCCCTGCCCTAACTCTGCCTTGTGTGTATCTAACACTAACCCTCCCTTTCCCACTGCCTAACCCTAACCTCCCCTTCTATGTGCCTAACCCTAACATTCCCTCCTTGGTTCCTAACCCTAATCTTCATGGCCCTGCTCCCTAACCCCCTTCTCCTGCCTAAAACTAACCACCACCCTCCTGCGGCATCCCGACGTCAGTATATTGACACACACACACACACACACACACACACACACACACACATATATATATATATATATATATATGTGTGTGTGTATACACATATATGTATACACACAAACCAGAGCCTGAAATTGAAATTTAACTGAGCACATAAAAAAAAACATACAGCCAGCATTACTGTTCACTCTGCCACTTCCAGAAGTTCCAAGTAGGCTGATGTCCAATGGGAGACAGGAGAGAGAGCGCTCGTTTCTCTCTGTCACTCATCTGTCTCTTCTCTCCATCATGCCGACACATCTCTCTCCCCTAGGCCCTGCATCAGTGCAGCCTGCACGCCCAGCCAATAACTGAGCTGCAGGCAGCTACTGTACTTCTCAACCTATTGGATAGCTGAATTGTCGCTCAGCTTTCATGTCCTGCTATGCGGCGCTGGTGCCGCAGCTGTGAGCACAACATCGGGAGCACATCTCAGTGCAGCACCGCAGATCGGTAAGAGAGTTCCGATCTGTGGTGGCTGGCAGAGGGCCCATTTAGAAAGGGGGGCCCGGGGTACTTACCCCCAGGACCCCCCCTTTAATTCGGCTCTGGTCATGTTAGAATGTTGATATATCGTCTCTGACTCACTTGCTACTGGTGGCTCCAGTAGTGTTTTCCAGGTCCAGGTGCTCATGTGACTGTGACTTCCGGACCAGATCCCCAATCCCTCCAGTTTTCTGGGGCGTATTTCCCTGCTATCCCTGACCCTAATCCCTAACCCTAACTGCCTGCAGCCTAACCCCACTATTGACATTCTGACAATGTCAACATTTCATCTGGTGAAATACTGAGACTGTCGAAATATTGCCTTTCAACATTTTATCTGTTAACATAACCATTAACATTGAGGTTTTGATACTGTGAATTTTGTCCTTTTTAATACATCCCTACCGTTGAATATTTAATGTATTTCTAATTCAATAAATATGTGTAACCCTTTGTCAGTAAAGGTACTTGAGGTTAAGTTACTGTTATTGTTACCTAATATTAATGATATAATGTTTATTATAATAAAGAAAATAAATATAGGTACTGTGGTGAATGAAAGGGTGGGGTGCACGAGAGCACTTCATGGACTTTTCTAGAAGCCCTCGTGCCTCTGGAGTGTGCGAGGGTAATGGACATCAGGAGAGCGCGGCCGCACGAGCCGCTCAGCGGGAGAGCCAGGGAGTGACGCAGGAGGAGAGAGTCGGTCGAGTAAGAGGACGAGAGAGGTGGGGAGCGCATGAACAGCGTTACAACACGTACCTCGGTGACTAAAGGAATCTGGATACCCTGGACAGTATCCTCCACCTCCTTTGCTACCCCCTCTTCTGGAGAAGAGAGATTAGAAGACGGGACATCAGGACTCCCCCTTAGATCGTCATACGGCCGAGCCGCCCCGGGGGAGGAGCTGAAAGACGGAGCTTTGCTTTCCCTAGACGCCCAGAAAGGAGGTGTGAGTACTGGCTAGGAAGCCTCCTATTTGGGGGAGGAAACACTACATATACACTCCCCTTATCATTGACAGTGCTCGGTAGAACAGCAGATCAGCCCTAAGAGTGGGAGTTATAGTGTCGGGAGGATAGCGCTGTGGTCCCCCGGGAAGTGGACTTACTGCTGATAATTTATAATCCGTCTTATATGAAAAGCCAGTCACATATTAACTCTGTTAGTACTCCAGAGCCTATAGAGGATCATCGATCTACATAATAGTGCTCACTGGAGTAACCCTATGTTAACACTATAAAAGAGAGTCTTAACAATGAGGAGCATTATCTAAGAAAAAAAACAAGGACAGTACTTCTACTATATACTAGTTAGTAACTATATTATACGGTCGGGGTCCTAGAACATTGCCGCTATATATATCGCTTTCGGCTGAGCTCGCAACTATATGGGACCGACCAGTTACAATTCATGCCCCTATATATAGAGATGCAATAAATAAGTTAGCTAGTATATTAGAGTGGACGCCTCTCCAAACTACTAAACTGAAAGGATAGTAATGACATGAGGATTAATATCGGTACTTACTATTATCGTACCAGTGACAAGGAATATAACTGAAACTGAGTGAGCAGATCATATTCATTACTGCGAAACTGGTAGAACTAGACTAATTTCTACTTATTTTAGACAATATATGATATATGTCAGATATATTCTGATCCTCGTCGGATTAAAGGACTCAACTACCAGCTATTACATACAACTGGGCCCCAACTTGTACACCAACGAATTTAAATATCAGCGGGTAGGGAAAGTGGTACTAAACATTTGTACTATTGCGCATGCAAGATTCATACCCTTACTCCTTTATTCCTGGGGTGTTTTCTGCAGGACCGGTTTACATTGTGTTTTTTTTTGTAGTGCATGCATATACGATTGTATAACCAAATAGTATGGTTGTAAGTAGATGTGTTTAGAGATTTATTTATACCAGTAAATGAATACAATTTACATCCAAAAATAAACAATTGGTCGGTGGAGTATTCATCTTATTTACTGAACTTACCTGTATCTGGAGACTCCTGAAAAAATCCCTATTGCGAATCTGGAATAAAAGAAAGAAGAAACTGTCTCAGGTGAGGGATTATAATATTCTGTACTAATCTGACTGTTCCATAAAATTATTCCTATTTTATCCATCGGGCTGTCCCAAGCTAGCCATAACCATCTTGGGTGGAGGCACTCGGTATCATTACATATTAGTAACCCCATGGGGAGATAATAAAAAAGGCTTACATATGTAATTGTATAATAATAAAAATAATCATGTATAAAAAGTTCAATGTAAACACATAATAAACCTAAACAAGTTTAAATGCATATATAGTATATATGTACAGTATATATAAATAATATAGTCCATATAAATTTATTGCATGACAAAATCATACTTGGTATATTTTGAGGGTTAATTACATTTTATCTAATTTTGGATTTTGCATGGATAAACACTTCCATTATGCAGATGGGATGAATCTTTATGCCTAATGAGCTCATTTTTTGACAGATTCTAAAATAAGTTAATAAGCATTCAGAGAAAGGTTAGCTTTAATTATATTTCAGTCACATGCTATCCCAAGAGTGACAGAAATTGGTATTTGCATTTTGATTTCAAAGCCGGTCTTGCTCACATTCCCTAAGTCTGGATGTACACTTTCATTGTGGTTCAGTCAGCCTAATCATACTCAAAGGGCTTTTATTGTAATATGTCACAGTTTGAAAAAGAAAAAAAAACCTGACATATCAGTCAGTAAATGGCAGGGTTATTTGCTAACAAGATACAGGAATGGCATAAAAGGAATCTAGTTTGTGAATGCAAAATAACCCCAGTACTTTACATTAGGTTGGAACACTCTTTAGTCAGGATCATTCACACTACTGCTATTTGACACTAATTAGAAACACTTTTGTGTGACATAATGTGGATTGTGGGCGTGATTCAGAGATGGACGCAGTTCATACAGATGCTGCTTCATTGGATGCAGCTGCTGTGTGTAAATATGTGAAAGCAGCGCGAGGCGTCTACAGTAGAACGACGCCCAAAGGTGTAGCTAGGTGCCGTGGTTCCCGGAACAAGGGTATGTTTTGGTGTTCCCCTCCCCTGTACTGAACTTGGGTCCTGGACAACATGTGGTGGTGAGCTACTGCAGCAGCTGGGCTAGACAGAAAGAAGTGTTGCAGCATCTGGGCTAGACAGAGAGAGGTGCTGCAGCAGCGGAGGCAGAGAGTGGTGCTGCAGGACAGACGTAACTCTGCTGCACAGCTACACGCACACAATGAGCCATATACAGAGGACAGACAGAGCTCCAGCATATGCTGGCTTTCAGAATTTCCTGCTGTCGCCTCTGGCCTGTCCTGTTCCCTACCTAGTCTCAAAGTCTGAGTCAATGTGCGCACCTTCTGCTATTCCTCCTCCTGCTCAGCCTGTACAGCGGTCCGCAGCACAGTGCGGGGGGGGGGGGGGGGGGCGGCGGTGCGCCCTCTAACTTTGCCAGCACCTTGAGCTTGCGCTCCACTGGAGCCACCCTCGCTACACCCCTGATGACGCCCATTTGCATGCTTTTGTGACTTGTGCTGAGTCCAAAAAGGCAGTGTTGGATTATCTAAATGAACGTCGTTCATCTGATCTGAGTATGGTATTATAATGTACTGTGCTGTCAAATCTATACTTTTACTTGGAAGCAGCATCATTCTGTAAAATAAATACTAAAATAACAAAACCCTAACTATACAGTACTGAGTGAAGTTAGCATTTCACATATTTTTGTCAAAGTCCTAAGATAAATTATGCAATACAGTACGTGGTAGTATCATATCAATACTCGAGTCTGCCATACTGTAGATGCACTAGGAAGACACATGGGGCGAGATTCAATTGTTTTCTTGCCAGCAGCCAGTATATGGCGCCAATGGAGCTCAGCTGCCTGCGTTTTCATTTCAGCTTGCAGCCCCTGGGGGTGGCAAGCTGAAATTACCAATAAGTGTATTGCGTATATTAGTTTGGTAGGGTTTAGCTGCTTTACGCGGCTAAACCAAACTTCTCTGAGTGCAACAAGTAAGATAAATATACAAATGAAGAAACGGTTCCTACGCACTTAAGAAGGTATATGACACTCCTTACTAAGTGTCTCATAAACTTAAATATAAACTTAAATATAAAGCTGATCCTTCTAAAAATGAAAGGATAAAGTCTTATAGGGGATATACTCTTCCCGAGCCTCTGCCCAGCTGTTACAACTTGCATCCTGATCGCTTCTCTTTTGTATTCAGCTACACATCCCCAGCCTGATAGTAGCGGGCCCTGCCCGGGAAGACGTCTGCAGAAGCCTCAGCAGGTCCTCCAAGCACTACTTACACCTTGACAAAGACCTTATCGGTTGAAACGCGTTGGTGTTCATTGCTGCCCAGGATTTGGTAAAGGTACAGCTCAATAGGGGGGGCTTCATAAATACCCCTGTATGCTATTTACTGTGCCTTCCTGGAAGGTCATTTTGGGTACGCATTTTTATTTGGAAAATATCGTTGTAAGAATAAACTTGTATAAGTCTGCACTATGATTCCCCATTATTTGTCTTACATGTACCCTGATTGAGGACTTTGACAGAAACTACAAACGGTGGGGACGACTTATTACAAGGATTTTTTCAGTGCTTGAAGTGTTCAGGAGGAGACCAGATAAGAAATTCATCCCATTTTTTGACTGTCTGATTAATAGACTCCATTTGGACAAATTTAGTCTTAAATTAAGAGATTTTCGTTTGGAGAAAAGTGTCGGGAATAGTATATCCCCTGTAAGACTTTATCCTTTCATTTTTAGAAGGATCAGCTTTATATTTAAGTTTATATTTAAGTTTATGAGACACTTAGTAAGGAGTGTCATATACCTTCTTAAGTGCGCAGGAACCGTTTCTTCATTTGTATTGTAATCCCGTGATTGGTGCAGTCACCTATAGTACCAGCAGCCAGTTTACCAGCAAGGAGAGCAGGTGGTAACCTTGTTTCTTCTTTAAGTAAGATAAATAGTTATTGTAATTAGTGTCAGAGACTGAAATCACAAGTGATATAGATAAGTCCATATACATTAATGCTGCAATCACATTAAAATCCCCCCTTAAATAGGATGCCCCAGGAGACTGCGCTTATTAATTTGATATGTCTGGTTACATGCAGAGGGTTACTATGCAGTGACCGACACTTTTTCCTTGGCAAGTTCTATTGTGTTTTCAATTGATATCGGATCCTTTCCGACGGAAAGGATCCAACATTTCAGTATTAAATTAGCAGCCAAATCTGACAGGATTTGGCCGTTCCAAACAATGCCAATCCAACTCTTTTTAAAGTCGGACTGACACTGTCGGAAACAGGGCTAAAACCTGTTGGATTTGGCCACGAATTCAACAAAACATGTGGATCCATGGCTAATCCAATGATCCACATGTTTTCTGACATGTCGGAATTGTCAACCTGTCAGAAAAACGGCAGCCCAATTGAATAGGTCGGAACACTATCTGACCTAAAAAAGTCAGGAAACTGCCGTCTTACTGACAAGATGGCAGTTCAGACTTGAATTGAATACCCCCCAAAGTCGCACACAGATAATCAAGTGTCGCATATCAAGTTAATCAGCACAGTCTCCTTGTGCTTCCTAGTCATTTTGGAACTAGGACACATGGGGCCAAATGTAATACAGTGAGAGTTTCAGAAAGTGAGAGATTTGGTAAGGTTTCGCAGTTTTTTTTTAAGTGGCAATCAATTACACAGCAAGAAAAATTAATAGGGGACCGCTGCGCCTCTGAGAGCTGCAGTGGGGAAGTCTACAGGACGTCACTCAACAACCCTAGCATAATAGACAAGAAAAAAATGTAGACCTCCTTTCTGCGCTCCTCAGTTCTCCAAACAAATATGTAACGAGTAGGTGTCAAGTGAAGAAATTTATGTACAGCATAAAAAGTCTTAACAGTCAAAAATCTGTAAAGTAGTTCCAATATGTTCTTTCCTTTTTTTTTCCTAAGTGATTTTATTTTTACAACATGATGAGAGGTACTAGAGGGCTCCATACTCACGGAAGGCGGTCGACTCTTTTCCTCAGAAAAACAGAAGGGGGGGGACAGAAGGATGAACAATGGTGTAGTATGTATTTGTCGCTGCTATAAATCTATATGTTCTTGCTCCCCTTATTCTCTTTAAAACAGTGGTGTGCATACCATACTCTCATCCACACAGGAAAGTGAACACATATAAAGGTATCTTTCACCCGACTAGGATACAGTATTCTCAATCTTGTATCCCCCATCCGGAATCACCAGACGTGTGGTAGAGATTAAATCAAAATTACATGTGATGGGCATACCCCACTCACACTGCAATGCGTGTTGCTCCGTCCATAAAGGTATCTTTCAAAGAGTCCTGGATCCTCTTTACTTCAATCCGTACCTCTGTTCCTGCATGCTTTGGAGAGTAGGCCACTGGAATTACAGTGTTACGAAGTCTTGGGACATTTTTCATAGTGAAGACTCTTTGGAATACAAATCGACGTTCCTCTGATGTTTGTTCAGCTGGCCCACTCTCCAAAGCATGCAGGAAAGGAGGTATGGATTGAAGTAAAGAAAATTCTGTACTCTTTGAAAAATATATTTTTATGGACGGAGCACCATGCATTCCAGTGTGAGTGGGGTATGCCCATTACATGTAATTTTGATCATCTCTACGACACGTCTGGTGACTCCGGTTGGGGGATACAAAATTGAGAATAGTGTATCCTAGTCAGGTGAAAGATAGCTTTATATGTGTTCACTTTCCTGTGTGGATGTGAGTATGGTACGCACACCACTGTTTTAAAGAGAAAAAGGGGAGCAAGAACATATAGATTTATAGCAGTGACAAATACATACTACACCATTGGTCGTCCTTCTGTCTCCTCCACTTCTATTTTTCTGAGGAAAAGAGTCGACCGTCTTCCATTTAAAGAAAGAAGGTTTTATTTTCAATTAAGGTCAACAATCATTAAAGATACCTTTATGTGAGGATTACAGTTGTCACTTGAGTATGGTACACACTCTACTACCTCTCATCATGTTGTAAAAAGTAAATCGCTTGGGAAAAAAAGGAAAGAACATATTGGAACTACTTTACAGATTTTGGACTATTAAGACTTTTTATGCCGTACATAGATTTCTTCACTTGACACCTACTCGTTACATATTTGTTTGGAGAACTGAGGAGCTCAGAAGGGAAGTCTACATTTTTTTCTTGTCATTTACACAGCAAGATCAACCTGGTTTTGCAGTGTAAATGGATGGCACTTTAAAAAAAAACTGAAAAACCTTACCAAATCTCTCACTTTCTGAAACTCTCGGTCTATTACATTTGGCCTATATACAGCAAAAAAAGACACCCAATGCTAGCAGAGTTGCATGGGACCTGATGGATTATTCTCTCCAGGTATCTCACTCTGAATGGCGTACTGAGACTAGATGTATGAGAACACACCTGTAAATCAAAATGCAGGAGCTCTATGAGGAACAAGTAAGGAAAACTTCCTGAAAGGTACAACAAAGAATTTACAAACAGTATGATGTATTCTGAAGAAATAATTGTATGGGCTAAAACCCATGTGTGGCTGCTGCTGGTACAGCAAACTAGACAGTGTACTGTACTGCTAGAAATACATTGTATTCGCTTAAAGTCTGACCATTGTTTGTACTACAAGTAGAGTGAGGAAATCTTATTCATCATGCTTATCTACAGTATGTAGATGATCTGCTGCTTGCATGACAAGAGAACCAAATAGCCAGTGTCAAGCAGTTAAGGGCAAGCTCAAAGACCTTGGGCTGGCACACCAATCACTGGGTCTGAGGATCATGCAAACCTTGAATGATTGGACTGTTACTATAGATCAACAAAGCTGCAATGAGGCAATGCTCAACACGTTTGGAATGACAGATGCTAAAGCAGTCAGCACACCAACCTACAAAATCACAAATATCTCAAAGGATACCGTGTGTCCCACAACAGAGGCAGAAACTGAGGAAATTTGGAAAGTTCCCTAATAAAAGTGCCATTGAAACGTTAATGTATGCAAGCATTTCCACATGACCAGACATGACTCATGTTGTCAGCCATATAAACCAATTTGCAAACAACCAAGGAAGATAACATTAGACAAATGTCAAACACATCCTCAGATGCTTGGAGACTAAAGGCCCACATCCACTAGTGAGATTTATCTGAACTGAAAGTCGGATCTAATTTTCCCCTGACCTTCCCGGCAGCTTCCCGGGAGTCCTGCGATTATGATTTGCAACTGCGTGTTTTTTTTTTTTACATCTGATCAATCGTGTCCAATTGTGTACAAATGCTTTCCGATGTGGAACTTTTCCTCCTATTGCGATAAATAAGCATGGCAGCCATGGCGATCTGCGACTCCAATCCGAGGAGCACGGGAAGGCGCCTCGGATCGGAGTCAGAGGAAAATGACATGCGTTGTGACACTTTTAATCTGATCCATCAAACAGAAATCTTGGAATCGGATGAAAATTGGTCATATAGCACTAGTGGATGGGGCCTTAAGGGCTTTATTTACAAAGTGGTGGCTTTTGTAAGCCACCACTTCCAGGTGAATATTTAAAGCAGCACTCGCAATCAGCGTAAAGCATACTGGGCCACCACGGGAAAGAAAAAAATTCCACACAGTAATGCCCCTGCACCATATTATGCCATAATGCCTCTGATACATTATGCCCTACATTAAGGCTTCTAATTATTTTTAAATTACCTGCTAATTGCCAGGTAATTCATGCTCTCGGTTCCATGCTCGTTGCAAGGGTTTCATGCACTGAGATCCATACTTGTTGCCAGGGGTTTCATACTCTGGGTGTCATGCTCATTGCCTGGTGTGTGTAATGCTCATTGCCAGGGGTTTCATGCTCTGGCTTTGGGTGTCATGCTCATTGCCAGGGGTGTGTATTACTCATTACCAGGGGTAATGCTAGTTGCCAGGGGTGTATACTTGCTGGCACCATGCCACCAGCACTGCTAGCCTGCTACCCCTCCTTCCTCCCATAGAACTCTGCTCGGGAGGCGGAGTTTCATGAAATTACATGGTTGCATCATGACATCACAATGCTACCGTGTTATTTTGCAAAACTCTGCCCCCTGAGCAGAGTACTATGGGAGGGAAGAGGGGGAGCAGGATAGGAGCCAGCAAGCGCAGTGGCAGGTGGCCCATTCGATCACACGGCTCACCCGCTGCTAGAAATGATACTGCTTTATACTGACTGTGAGTGCCACCTTAACTATTCAGCTCCAATCCACTGGGAATATCAGATATAAAAGTCTGCTGCTTCATAAATAAAGCCCTTTGCATAAATTAGCTCTTCTTAGCTTAGATAACACAGTTAACATTGCATGAGACAACAGAGGTGTACCAAACATCATTGTAGACAGTGCCGGATTACCAAATAGGCAGAGTAGGCATCGGCCTATGGGCTCCGTCCCCTTTAGGGGCCCCGCAATAATGGATCAAAATAATATTGATTTGATTTGAAAGAAAATTACAATCAAGCTTTCTTAAATTGTTTCTAAAAGATAAAAAAAATAATCTACCCAAAGAAACAAAAACCTTACAATAAAAATAGTTTATTAATGTAATGTACCCATTAACAACTTAAAGTACATATACCACAGACATCAGATTCATATTACAGTGTCCAAATAGTAGACGGTTGGTAAAATTAAAAACGCATTAGTAGATCAATTTGTGAGGGGGCCTAAAGATTTCAACTGCCTAGGGGCCTCCAGAAGGTTTAATCCAGCAGATCGAAAAATATTGATAAAAGACAACATTTCATTAGAGATTGGTAGATAGTCATTAGTCAGAGTGTTTCATGTGACCAGTGAGGAATATATTGCTGACAGATCTGATATTGCATGCAGGGCTCCCCGCTGTTTGTCTTTCCTACTGTAGCTCCATCCTCCATAATGGACATGCCCCTAAAAACCCCTTGTAACAGAGACAATATAACAGACCCCATGTGCTACCACTGCAGTAAATGAGAGTGTGTGCATTGTTGCACCACAGTGCCATCTTCCCCCGTGCACTCCAGGCTGCAACTGGAAACTCCCTGTCACTATAGATGTGTCTGGATCCCAGGCATTTGTTTGACTGGTTGAAGAGTCATGACATGCACCAGGGTAACCCGCACACAACACTCATTATTTTGAGTTTTTTATCACAAACCACCTGCACATTAGTAGAGTGTGCGTGATGTCAATTCAGGAATACCTGTTGCATGGCCCTAGGTGGTCTAAGCCAAATGTGTGTGCAGTCAATCACACCCAGTTCATTGGGCATGCCTGCAATGCAATAAAAAGCTACACTGACTGCATGCCACTCCTGGCTAGGGAAATAGATAGAGCCATCTAAGTGTGGCTATAAAGCCTCTTTCTCCTGGTTGAGGTAGCGGGATCGGGTGGACTCTCAGACCCCAAAAACTTTGCCAGTGACAGACTGGAAACTGCCAGTAGCCAGAAAGTGCAACACAGCCATGAGTTTATGCAGGCCTGAGACAGAGCGTGAGCATGCTGTTTCAGGGAGTAGGTCCAGTTTGTCTAGGTCATATGTATGGAATATGTTGTTATGATTCAGCTGGACCTCACCATCAACCAATATGTTCAATAGGTTTAAATGCCCCCTAAGAAACTAGGCCTGCACGGCCTCCGCGGTACCTGCAGAACCTGCTGACCATGTTCAATTTCATGACCCTGGTTTCTTCCAGTCTCAGGAATCCCACAGAACCCAACATGTTCCCAAAAGCCAATTGCTCAGTCATTTTGAGAACTGGATACAGGTGCTAAGTCCACTTTTATAGGCACTGTTATAATTGAGTAGTAAGTGATGGTCCACACACATATCAAACACCAAATTTCCTTAATTTACTCCCATGTTTGTATATTTCATGCCCGTGTTCATAAATACGATTCTTGGAAAAATTACGTGTTCTAGTGGTGCTTATGGAAAGTCCTTCTGAGTTTTTCTTACGATGGTGCATTTGAATGTATATCCCTGTTCCCCCATGTTTTGTACTTCTATTTGACCTTAGACTCCCCATGTTATGTGTTTGGTAAATTTCTGAGTTGAAAATGCACCCGTGTTGGCCATCTTGACCAAACACGGAGCTTAGTAAATTTACCCCATAGTGTCTAACCTGGAGGTATTGGTAAAAGTCGCTAGAGGGCATAGCTAAATGAGCTTGAATTTCAGAAAATGAAGGAATATTGTTATCCTATGTAATGTCAGTTAAATATCTGAATAAGCTATTTTCTAGACATACCTAGGGGTAAGTCGGGATTATGGAAAATCAGAAAAATTGGGGAAGAGTGAGGCACTAGCAAATATTTCAGAATGGCAAAATCCAAGACTATTAATGATGGGAATCTAGGACACCATGGTCGAGAGAGCCAGGGGAGAAATGTGGATAATTTTAGTCCATTTTCCACAATCTCTGACCAAACCTTATTGCACCATAATATGCACATTACTATCCAGTCATTTTCAGTCAATTGTAATAACCTCACAGCTCACAATATTATTTTCAAACAGTTTAGGGCAAAGGCTGCAGCAAGATGGCTGGTTACCAAGCAACAGAACAGAGACACAAACACACAGCAGTTTACAGCACATCTACAGATGTGTCCTCATACATCTTGCCTCAATACGCCTCGCAGTGGAAGATGCCAGGAGCGAGTGAACTGACAGGTCCCGTGCAACTCTGTTAGTGTCAGGTATCTTTTGTTTCTGAAAATGTGTCTTATTCACATCACTATGCAAATAGGACACACAAGCAGACTCTGCTGATTAAAATGATATGTGGCATGCCTAAATCCTGTGTGTAGCCGCTCCTGTATCTGCATATAAAATGCTATGTTACAGTGTTTTCTAGGAACACTGTAAATTTATTTTCTAGGAAAACACTGTAATGTAGCATTTTGTATGCAGATACAGCCACGGTCACACACAGAATAGAGGCATGCCGCATATCATTTTAATTAGCAACAGCAGCTGTTTGTGCGTCCTATTTGCATCACATTCACATTGATGCATATTAATGGAAAAAGTCACACAGAAAGATGGTCGGTGCTACCAAGTCATGTCACGGCATGGGGGTATATTTACAAAGATTCGTGTTTTAGCCATTTTTAAGGGTGTTTGATCTCGAATGGTATCGGGTGCATTTTACTGCAACTTTTTGAATCCTGATACGGTCATTCACTAAGCGGCCGACTTTTCCAAATTCGTATTTTCCGATGTCTATGTGATTCGTAATGTTAGGCAGTGTTTTACGGGAGTGATGAGTAAAACACTGCCTGACAAAACACAAGGAATCCCGGGCCGGATCTGTGAGATGCGTGCAGGGCTTCATTGTGTACCTTAAGAAGGTGTTTAAATTGTTAAAAATTCAGAAAAAAATTGCGTGGGGTCCCCCCTCCTAAGCACAACCAGCCTCGGGCTTTTTGAGCCGGTCCTGGTTGACAAAATATGGGGGAAAAAATGACAGGGGTTCCCCCATATTTCATCAACCAGCACTGGGCTCTGCGCCTGGTCCTGGTTCAAAAAATACGGAGGACAAAAAGCGTAGGGTCCTCCGTATTTCTTAAACCAGCACCCGGCTCCACTAGCCAGGTACATAATGCCACAGCTGGGGGACACTTTTATTGTGGTCCCGGTGGCCCTGGCATTACATACCCAACTAGTCACCCCTGTCCGGGGTACCCTGGAGGAGTGGGAACCCCTTAAATCAAGGGGCCCCACCCTCCAGCCACCCAAGGGCCAGGGGTGAAGCCTGAGGCTGTCCCCCCCATCCAAGGGCGGCGGATGGGGGGCTGATAGCCTTGTGTAAAAAATGAGAATATTGTTTTTAGTAGCAGTACTACAAGTCCCAGCAAGCCTCCCCCGCAAGCTGGTACTTGGAGAACCACAAGTACCAGCATGCGGTGGAAAACCGGGCCCGCTGGTACCTGTAGTACTACTACTAAAAAAATACCCAACAAAAAACAGGACACACACACCGTGACAGTATAAGTTTATTACATACATGCACACCTCCAAACATACATACTTACGTATGTTCACACGAGGCTCGGTCCTCTTCTCCATGTAGAATCCTCGGAGTACCTGTGAAAAAAATTATACTCACATAATCCAGTGTTGCTTGTCTTCTTTGTATAATCCATGTACTTGGCAAAACAAAAAAACGAAAACCCGACCACGCACTGAAAGGGGTCCCATGTTTACACATGGGACCCATTTCCCCGACTGCCAGGACCCACCCTGACTCCTGTCAAAGAGGGTCCCTTCAGCCAATCAGGGAGCGCCATGTCGTGGCACTCTCCTGATTGGCTGCGTGCTCCTGTAGTGTCTGTGAGGCTGCACACGGCAGAGATACAATGTAGCGCCTATGCGCTCCATTGTATCCAATGGAGGGAACTTTGCGGTCAGCGGTGAGGTTACTTTCACTACAGCTTTATGGATGGCGCTTCTTTAAACACCCCCCTTTTTTAAAACATGGAACGTGTTGGAATTCACCCAGCTGTTATGCTCTCACAATATTTATGGCATCATCAGAAATCACAAATCCTGAGGAGAGTCCAAGTTGGATAAGCCATTTTGCTATGACATTCCTTTTTCTAAGAGGTTGTCAGTGCCTTTTAGTGAATCTGGTGATACACAGAGTAGCCTGCCTTTGAATGAGCTGGTTTTGTTTGTTAGATACTACTGCTGCTAATGCTGAAGGCAATTCACCCATCCAGTCGGGTGTCACAGTCATGTGATCTTTAGTTTGCCCAGTTCCGCTTGTCCATATATCTGTGGTTTAGTGGACAGTAGGTACAATGGCATTTTGTAGGCCAATAATTAGGTCTTTTTTAATGTCCTGGAACAGTTGAGGAATGGCTTTTTTGGGCAAAATGGAACTGCATTGGAATTTGGTACTGGATACACAGGACCTAACTGTATAAAATCCACTGCATTAATAGCGGATATTGGATGCAGATCTAATACTTCTATAGCATAGCCATGATGGGGGTAAATTTACTAAGATTGGAGTTCTATTTAAAATGGGAAGTTGCCCATAGCAACCAGATTCTACTTCTCATTTATCTTGCACCTTCTAGAAGATAATACCTGAAATCTCATTGGTTGCTATGGGCAACATCCCATCTTAAATAGAACTTCCATCTTAGTAAATTTACCCCATGGTGTCATTAATCTCCTGTGGGTGAGAGCTGTCATACAGTACTTGCTTACCCTTGCAAAATATTGTTTCATAGTCAATTGTTTTTTGTTTTTGTTTTTCTAAATAATAGTCTTCTTGGTCCCGTTCTAGGATAAGGATACATCTCCAGTAGTAGCAACAACAGGCCTAACACCATTTAAACTTTTAAGGGACATGCACATGAAAAATTGCTAAGGGATTGGAGGCACTTTTTTAATTAATCTGTGCTAAGGACAATTGATTTATTGTTTGCAAGATCGGTGACAAGTATGTGGTAACAATTTATAAGTGTGAATAATTTAGACATTTCTAAAAAATGTTTTTATGTGAAAAGCTTCTAGAGAGTATGTGTATATTTATTTGCAGTGGCGCTGAGGGGGGGGGGGGGGGGGCTGTGTGGGTACAAATTACCTGGGCCTCAGGTTACTGGAGGGGCCTGAGGGGACCCGAGTCCAATACCCCCCCACTATACTTTTGCTGTTGCCGGCAATCTCATCAGGAAGATGGCGTCACACATAAAAAGTAAAGACTCTGGCGCTGTGCCAGAGTATTTGCTCTCTAGTGGCCAGCGTTATCTTCCCAAATATCACTGGGAAGATGGCACTGGCCAGAGAGGAGGGACTTGCTTCCTGATAAAGTAAGGTAGGAAGCAAGTGCCATCCCCCGTGCTCCCCACCTGCCCCCTTGGTTAAAATTGTGCCCCCCCACGTGAAGCATGTGGGGCCGCATAGAAGGATGCAATTTTATTATCATATAAATATAATATTAATGAACATCGTTACGCCAACCCTACCCCCCTTTACCAGCATGGCTCTCTACGGCCCTGTTTATTTGTAATAAATATTGAAATATGCAATTTTTTAAAACATACATATATTGAATGCTTGATAGACACACTCCCTAAATGGATGTTAATCCAGAATTAACTACAGGCAGCAGCAGCGTTTCATAGTATATCTCAGATCCATTTTAAAATTAAATTGATTTAATCTAGAGCACCTGGGTTTCATTTGTGTTGTCTTGTGTTGTCTAGCGCTAAAGGTCTCTTCTGAGGAATCCTGGATAGGTGAGGAGTCACCTAGCCTTAACAATTTGGATGCCGGTCTACCTCCGATCATTACTGAATATAATGAGGATGAAGGTGTTAATGGTGGAGATTGCAGATGCTGGGATCTAGTTGAGAGAAGGTAGCTAGCTGATACTGTACTGCTTGTTGTTATTTTTCTTAGCACCAAATAATTTTCATGAGGTCACAGCAATTGACGTAACAGGGAGGAGGTTCCTAGATGGTTAACATCCCTGACTCTACTTACTGTGGTTTTACAAATTCTACAGATAGTTTGACAATTGTTGTCAGTATCTGGGTAAAAAAAAAAATTCATGCATACAGGCATGACAATGGGCTTTTTCTTAGCATGGCCAAGAGCTGATTACACTGGTGCCTTATACAAACAACATCCTCATCCTCAACATCCTCATTGGCACTGGCATCAGCTACATAAATATCCCCCTTATCATCTTGCACTTCTTCAGTGGCATCCTCAATTTATATGCCATCAACTATACTTCTGCTGCTTATCCCCACATTTTCAGAGGGAACAGAAATGGAGGAAGGTGGCTACATTGTGAGTACAGTATCAGAAAGGTTAAACACACACATAGCACTTGATAACATACTTAGACTCTACTCAGGGATTTCTTACATTTCTGTTTCTGAACACACGGTTTGTTCTACTGCCTTAGTGGTTTCGTTGTTTTTTTTTACACTTCGTCTAGACTAGTGAAAGGACTTGACGTGGACATCCCTAAGCATTCCTCAGGAAGGTGTAACAGTTCTGAATGCACAGTTTGTTCTACTGCCTTAGTGGTTTTTATTGTTTTGACTCCTCTTCTAGACTCTGGGTGAAAAGTTCTTCCATCATTAAGAGAGGCAGAAGAAGATGCCTCATTGACAGTTGCAGAATCACTACTTAAAGGCCAAGACCTGAGTCTTTTCTTGCCACTTTCATGATCCTCTGTAGCTAACTTTCCTTTTTATGTTTTTTAATAATAATATTAATAATATCAGCCCCTTGATGGAGTGACACAGCACCTCTTTATGTACAACAAAACATGGACCACCTACAGTGTCACAATACATGTATGACTACACTGCGATCTGTCCGGCAGTGTAACAGAATAATGATAGTATGGTACATGGGGGTTTAGCACCCAAAAAAATAAATATTTTTGAAATTATATATTTCAGTTTTATTATGTTTAAACTGCTGCAGAAGAGCACCCCTAGATTGACAGACCACCCATAGATTGACAGAGGACCCCTAGATTGACAGAGCACCCCTTTATGGTTGGATAAAGAACCCCTTTGGAGGACAAAGCAGCACAGCTTGATGGACAACACAGCACACCTGGACGGACACAGCACAGATATGTCCATTCAACACAAGCTCCATAGCCAGAGTGAAATAGTGGCAATCACAGGGGACCTTTATAGAATCTAAAACCTGCGAGAATCCAACAGTGAGAGGATGGCGTCTTGCCTTATTTTGGGATTTGAGTAAGTGAGAAACCCAGATTTGGACTCATATCCCTGCTCAGATCACAAAGTTCGGGTGGGTCCGGTTCTCCAGGAACCAGACCCACCCAAACTTTGTGATCCGAGTTCAGTTGGGTCCGGTTCCTGGAAAACCAGACCCACACATCTCTAGAGAAAACCGGGCTAAACATTGGCAAATATAAAAAAAAAACATTGCAAACATGCTTTTAGGTATTTGTATTTAAAAATAGTGAAGAAATACCTTTATTCTTGTATTCTTGATGTGTACATATCTTGATTTAGAAGTAAATATCTACATTACTATCAGTATGAGTCATTTATAAAGACAAATTTACTGTTGCATTGGGCATTACTGATACCTTGTCTGGCAAAGGGCATCTAATAAGAACACTGAAACATTTATTGTAGGTTCAACTAAAATGCCATATGTTCCGCCTTGCACCTTAAATGACAGTTCTAAAACCTACTGGGTGGTGATATTTAAAGCTTCCCAAGTATGCTGTATTTTGATTTAAATTTTGAAGCATCCTCTGGGATAGTTGAAATAAATCAACATTGTAGGGCACCCAGAGCACACTGAGATGCTGAGCATGCACCATCTGTTAATGCTAATCTTCATTTCCTTGCAATTTAGAAAATAGTTCTTAATGTAATAGGTACCAATGGACAGAGAACACATGATTGCAGCGCAGTTCCATATGTTATATAGTCCACATAGGATTTAGCTTTATATTTTATATCATTATAGATATTATAAGTTCCTCTATGGTCAAGTTTTGTGTTTTCGTCCTCTATAACACACCTGACAAGGAATTATTTGTATGCTCTGAAATCCTGCAGTTACATGGGATACATACGATATCCCAGCAGATGGGATACCGGCTGTCACTATACCGACAGTGGCATCCCATCTGCCAGAATCCCGGCAGCGAGTCCTGGTGGCTCGCTGTACTCGCCACCAGTTCTGTTCATGCTCGGTGGGTAGCATGGACCCACCAACCAACTGGGAATCCCAGGTGGGTGTTGGAATTCCGTTTGTCGGTAAAATGCCTGCTGTCGAGATTCCGGCATCGGCCACCTGAATGCCGGGATCCCGGCAGCCGGAATACTGACTGCATCCCAGTTACATTTAGAAGCGCATTATATTTCCCTTAAATAAAACGGTATGTACACCACAATTTATGCATGTAGTAATCCGTTCCCTCTGTTCTCAATTGGAAAAAATCTGGAGTCCCATGCTATAACAACTGAAGTTTGGAAATACTAATCCATGCTAGCACCACATTGGACAATACTTAAAAGCGGAGGTGCAAACAACAACAGTTGGATGAGGAGGTGCAAATAATACGGTGTTACTAATTAACAGAGCACTTTTTCCTTTTCAAACCTCCTATGACATTGTGGATCTGGATGGTCTATGATATCTATCCAAACTTCTTTTCCTGATCAAACATTTAAATAATTATAATAAAATGTTTAATTTCCAAGTTATTTGCACTGGGAGAAAAGCTCCAATGTAAATATTATCGATTATCTGAAATTCAACTGAAACCTACCATTATGTGAACACTGGTCTACACGGGAACCAAAAATAGCACATACAGTATCACATAAAGACGAACGTTTGGCCAATTCATTGCTAAGTAATCTAAGGTCTATTGTACTTTTCTACTAATCACTTAAACAGAATAAAAAAAATAAAAACTATTTAGAACTATGGGGTTGATGTATCAAGCAGTGAAAAGAGTGGAGAAGTGAACCAGTGGAGAAGTTGCCCATAGCAACCACTCAGCTTGTACCTATCAGTTTATAGAATGTACTTGAATGCTGCCTCAAAGCTGATGCACAACATCCCCAGAGGTCCACTCTCCCCTTTTCACTCCTTGATACTATACATCAACCTGTAAGCTCCAATTTTGACCATCACTTTAATGACACGATTCTCTGGCATGAAAATAGTTATACAATATTATCAGAAACTATAAATATGCTGTAATATCTCTCACCTTTAACTGTAGCAACTGGCATTAGTTTTATTTATCTGAATATTAGCTTAAATTATTCTACCATTAATTATCAAGGATTTTTAGCCTTTTAATTTGGTAGCCAAATCATATCTGTGAATCAGCACTGTGATCCATGGTTCAGTCTGTACTATCTTTTAATTACTTAATAACTGTTTTTAATTAACTTGTTGCAGACAAGTGACACTACTATTTACTTCAGCAACTGGCAGTCCTTGCAATCAGGTGCCAATTACGAACAGTCATACATTGCAGAGCCTATTCTTCATTCTAAAACACAGCTGTCAGTGAAATGTACAGTTCTTTACCACCTGATAGCGACAATGTAAATGCTATGTGCAGCTCTGAGCCACAGTTGACAAAATTGATTAAAAACAAGTCAAGTGATATTTCTCTGCTGTGGATCCAGACCTGTGGTGAGATGTGAGGGTGTGCAGCAATCTGCAGCATGTGAGGGAATATATGGAGCTTTGATTGTGCAAATGAGTAAGGTACAGTATATCAGCTACAAAAGTGTTGTTTTCTAAAAGATAATTATGTAATAAAAATAAATGTTTTGACTTTCTGTTTTATATAAGTACATACTGTAACATGGATTTAATTACTTTCATTACCATTAAGATTAAAATAAAATTCTACAAATCATCTAGTAAAATGTTTACAAGTTTCTATTATGATTCTCTTACTGTATGTTCAACAATATATAATAACTAATTATTAATATCAAACACAATGTAATATGCTAGTAATGATGGCCAGTGGTAATGCATAGCAAGATCTGACATGGCAGTAAATTTAAATTTGCCAGTGATATTGCCCATTAAGATGCTCGCTGGTACAATGATTGTCCTTTAGGAATTGCAATAACCAATACAACATCCATAAATAATGGCCATTAAAATACCCAGCAGTTATAGCAATGCCCAAAAGGATGCATAGCAGTAATGATCGATAAGATTAGTATCAGTTTTAAACAATGATGTCCAGTTTTAAAACAAATAATGCCCATGTAGTGGAAAACTTTTTAGCTCAGCGCTGGGTGGCAAGATCCACACACCCTGAGGCACGATGATCCAGCTCCCTTCTGGCTCAAGGGGCCAGTGTGCAAATGGACATGGGGCAGATTGTAAATGGCAATGCGCTACCTCTCTGACTCTAATGCTACAGAAATGAGTGGCCCAAGACTATTGAAATGCTGGCTTTCTTTCCCTTCTGCATTTCCTGGACCACCTTTGCTCTCCCCTTCTTCAACCCAGCACAGAAACTTGGAACATGAAAGGCCAACTCAAGGCACAAGTTTTGAACCATAAACTTCAATTGAGGACTATTGACAATTATACCCTGAACATGTTTGCGGCCTTTAAACCAGACAAGTTTGATTATATTTCCAAGATGTTTACATTTTAAAGTATCTCAAGTGTCAATTCACATTTGAAAGGAGGAAAATTGAGGTCTTTAACTAAAGCAAGGCATACACTATACAATTATTTGCCAGACCATCTATCCAACTTGGCTGGTTGGAATTAAACTCTGGTAATATATGGGAGCAAATGACAATCGACAATATACTCCCAAACACTAGAAAACAGATAAAAAAAGATGTACAGACAAATTGGTTAAATGATGGATTTAACCAATTTGTTTGAACAAACTTTTTTGGTCGATTGTTATTTGCTCCCATACATGACCAGATTTTCATTACAACCAACCAGATTGGACAGATGGCCTGTCAGATAATTTTATAGTGTATGCCCAGCTTAATTTTAGTCTACAAATGTTCAAATGTTCAAATGTAATAAATGATGTATCTACATTTTGTAGGGATAATACATACCAGGCCTGTCTCTGACTTGGACTTGCAAAGACTGGGATGCCCATTTTGTGCAGATGCAACAATCCAGCTTAGTGCGTGGTTGCATCTTGGTACAACCATCAGTGCCGTAACTAGACATTTTAGCGCTGTGTGCAAGATAGGGTCTCAGCACCCCCTTCTATGTAAAAAAGGGGCAGTGCGTGCCGTAGGCGTGCGCAAAAATATAGGGGCGTGGCTTCATGAGGAAGGGGCGTGGCAACAAAACACCAATTCACATTACATATTATAGTAGTCTCCATTATTAAAATTATGCCGCACAGCAGTGCCGCTACACCAGGTACAGCCCCTCCTACACATTAAGGTGGACAGATTCCCCTTTTTAAACATTACGGCAGACAGCGTCCCCTTTTACACATTACGGCAGCCAGTCCCCCTTTTACACATTACGGCAGACTGCGTCCCCTTTTTAAACATTATGGCAGACAGCGTCCCCTTTTACACATTACTGCAGCCAGTCCCCCTTTTACACATTACGGCAGACAGCATCCCCTTTTTACACATTACGGCGGACAGCATCCCCCTTTTTACACATTACGGCAGATAGTCCCCCTTTTTTCACATTACGGCAGAGAGTCCCCCTTTTTACATATTACGGCAGATAGTGCCCCTCTTTACACATTACAGCAGACAGTGTCCCCTTTTTACACATTACGGCAGACAGCGTACCCTTTTTACATATTACGGCAGCCAGTCCCCCTTTTTACACATTACGCCAGACAGCGTCCCCTTTTTACACATTACAGCAGGCTGCATCCCCCTTTTTACACATTGCGGCAGACAGCGTCCCTTTTTTACACATTATGGTAGACAGCGGAGGTCATTTCGAGTTGTTCACTAGCAGATTTTGGTCGCTGCGCAGCGATCAGGCAAAAAATCGGCACTTCTGCACATGTGTATGCAGCGCAATGTGCACACGCGTCATACTATTACAACGAACGATGTAGTTTCACACAAGGTCTAGCGAAGCATTTCAGTCGCACTGCTGGCCGCAGAGTAATTGACAGGAAGAGAGCGTTTCTGGGTGTCAACTGACCGCTTTCAGGGAGTGTTCGAAAAAAACGCAGGCGTGCCTGGGCGAACGCAGGGTGTGTTTGTGACGTCAAAACAGGAACTGAATAGTCTGAAGTGATCGCAAGAGCTGAGTAGGTCTGGAGCTACTCTGAAACTGCACAAAATTATTTTGTAGCCGCTCTGCGATCCTTTCGTTCGCACTTCTGCTAAGCTAAAATACACACCCAGTGGGCGGCGGCATAGCATTTGCACGGCTGCTAAAAACTGCTAGCGAGCGAACAACTCGGAATGACCACCAGCGTCCCCCTTTTCGCACATTACGGCAGACTGCGTCCCCTTTTTTACACATTACAGCAGACAGAGACCCTCTTTTTATACATTACGGCAGACTGCGTCCCCTTTTTTACACATTACAGCAGACAGAGTCCCCCTTTTACACATAAGGTAGACAGACCAATAGACAGACAGACAGCTAGATAGATAGATAGATAGATAGATAGATAGATAGATAGATAGATAGATAGATAGATAGAATAGATGATACTTACCATCTCTCAGGCAGTCAGGCTCATCTGTGCTGGCAGCTCCGGGTGGCAGGAGATAAGGAGGAGGAAGGAGGGGGAGGAGGGAGCTGCAGCAGCGCACTATAATTGCCGGCGGTGCCGCATGCAGCTGTACCTCTCCTTCAGCATTGGCTGGCTGCCGCCGCTGTGAATGCTAGGATGAGGGAAGCGCATTCCAGAATTCACAGCAGCGCCGGGCCAGCCAATGCGGAAGGAGAGGGACTGCTGCAGTGGCGCTGCCACCAATTACATAGTGCTGCTGCGGCTCCCTCCTTCCCCTCCCTCCTCCTCCTTCTCCGCTGCTCCCTCTCCTCCTTCGGCACAGGCGGCTTGTAATGAGTCAAATTGACTCATTACAAGCCGCTGGCCGTTGCACCCTCAGTGCGACTGCGCTGTGTGCCAGGCACACCTGGCACACACGTAGTTACGGCACTGACAACCATTGTATGCACCACTGAAACTTACATCAGCTGTCCCTTTCTAGGTGCAGAATGTCCATCAAAAGTTGACCTCCAATGTAATCATTTAAGAGGCAACCATTTATGTGACACACCAGCAACACTTTCATAACATGCCCATAAAACAGTGCATGTACACGGAGGCGGTGCAAACCACTCAGCAGATCCTGCAAAGCAGTGAAGCACCGGGCTAAAGAGGCGATCTCCCAGCTCTGCTATTCTGCTGTTGCTGCTTGCTGCAGCTGCCTATGATGCACTGTAGCTCCCATGTAAGGTACCTATGGCTCCCTCCTCTTTCATTCCCCTCCTCCCTGCTGCACATGCTACACTACTACATGGTTAAGGGGCACTACTACTGTGGCATTGTGTGTGGCTCTACTACTGTGGATGTTAAGTGTAAGGGGCACTACTACTGTGGGCTTTGTGACAATACTACTGTGGCTGTTATGTGTAAGGTGCTCTTCTACTGTGGGCATTAGTTGTGGCACTACTACTGTGGGTATTATGTTTAAGGGGCACTACTATTTTGGGTATTATGTTTGGCATTACTACTATGGGCATTATGTGTAAGGGACACTACTACTACGGGAATTATTTTCTATGGGGCACTACTACTGTGGGCATTATATGTATAAGGGACACCACTGTGGGTATTGTGTATAAGGGGCACTACTGTGTGTTGTAAACATTTTTACCATGTCAACATTTCTGATGTTGCCATTCTCTCCATGTTGACATTGGGGGTAATTCCAAGTTGATCGCAGCAGGAAATCTGTTAGCAATTGGGCAAAACCATGTGCACTGCAGGGGGGCAGATGTAACATGTGCAGAGAGAGTTAGATTTGGGTGTGGTGTGTTCAATCTGCAATCTAATTTGCAGTGTAAAAATAAAGCAGGCAGTATTTACCCTGCACAGAAATAAAATAACCCACCCAAATCTAACTCTCTCTGCAAATGTTATAACTGCCACACCTGCAGTGCACATGGTTTTGCCCAACTGCTAAAAAATTTCCTGCTGCGATCAACTTGGAATTACCCCCATTGTCCAGATGTTGACATTTATGTTGACATTTTTACCATGTCAGCATCATAACTGTTGATATCATAAATGTAGAGATTCCAGTGTCAATTTTATGAATATCAACATTATGACCATTGACAATAAGATTTCATACAATTCCATGAAGACTGTAGGAATTATATTATGAAACTACTGTACATTGTGGTTTAGTCACTCTTTAATAATAGAGACAGGTGTATGTATATTACGTTCTTTGGAATGTGTTAAAATAATTTAAACCTATAGACATTTATTGTACCTGTTGCATCTTCATTGTGCAATCTTGTGCCACACTGCATGGCATCTGCCACATGGTTCACATAGTGTGGCCTTGATACCTTGTCTGTACTTGTAGAATCTGGCAAAAGCCACAATTAAAAGATGCATTTTTTAAATTAGTAACATTTAAAAGATCCATAATTTTTTGTAATGCACAACCTACAAACTCTATCTAACATTGGTTATATGTATTTTCCTTTCCTGCTGCTTCGAGAGTTCAATGCTGTCTGGGGTCAACGTCAGTGAATTTGAAGTATTCAACAAAGAAATGTACCTTCTATTATCGAACCAGCATTGAACACATCTCAGGTTCATCACTAGGTGAGAAATGTCTGATGGATGCTCATTGATGGAGACTTTTTTTTCTTGCTTTGTTCTAGTGGTTTAAATCTGACACATCATCACATCTTCTTCAAGTGTGAAATTACCACTTATTGAGGACAGTTCAGACTGATAGAGGTCCCCTGCACTGTCCTTCAATACAATAAAGTGTAGCAAGTGTAGCATATATTGGAAAATATATTTCCCTAAATTCTGGACATTTTTAGTCATATGCACACACATAGTAACACACACATGTTTTGGATATGTATCTAATCTTTTCATTTCTACCCTCAAAAGTAATATGTCTGGGTAGATCTGTATGTAAGGAAAAATATTATGGACTGCAATGTCTCTTCCATTGTTGCATATGGAGCTAAGGAGTCAGATATAGATATGCCTGCTGAAATATTGTAATATCCATGTTTGAGTCTTCAAATTATTTATTTCAACCATAATAGTTAGCATATTGGTTTTAATTAGGCAAAAACATTTTAGTTACTATATCCTTTACATGGGTTTGGTATGCTGTACCGGTGGCCGAGATCCCGGCGGTCAGCATCCCAATACCGGGATCCCAGTCACAGAATGCTCGGGAAGGGGGGAAGGGTGAGCGGAACAAAGCCCCATTGGGCTCGGTGGTGAGCAGCGCTTGCTGCAGGTTCTATTCCCATTCTATGGGTGTCGTGGACACCCACGATTGGGAGTAGTCCCTGCTAGTCAGCATGCCGACTGTCGGGATTATGAGTCTGCTGGATATTGGGGTCGGTATTGTGACTGGCGGTCTCCTGACAGCTGGTCACATAACTACATCCCCGTTACATATGTATATATGACTTATATGTGATTTAAATATAAATATATTATTGGAATCTCTACCTCTGGTTATGGCTACTGTGGCGGTATGAAGGAAAATAAGATTTTACTTACCGATAAATCTATTTCTCGTAGTCCGTAGTGGATGCTGGGGACTCCGTCAGGACCATGGGGATAGCGGCTCCGCAGGAGACAGGGCACAAAAGTAAAAGCTTTAGGATCAGGTGGTGTGCACTGGCTCCTCCCCCTATGACCCTCCTCCAAGCCTCAGTTAGGATACTGTGCCCGGACGAGCGTACACAATAAGGAAGGATTTTGAATCCCGGGTAAGACTCAAACCAGCCACACCAATCACACTGTACAACCTGTGATCTGAACCCAGTTTACAGCATGATAACAGCGGAGCCTCTGAAAAGATGGCTCACAACAATAATAACCCGATTTTTGTAACAATAACTAAGTATTGCAGACAATCCGCACTTGGGATGGGCGCCCAGCATCCACTACGGACTACGAGAAATAGATTTATCGGTAAGTAAAATCTTATTTTCTCTGACGTCCTAGTGGATGCTGGGGACTCCGTCAGGACCATGGGGATTATACCAAAGCTCCCAAACGGGCGGGAGAGTGCGGATGACTCTGCAGCACCGAATGAGAGAACTCCAGGTCCTCTTTAGCCAGGGTATCAAATTTGTAGAATTTTACAAACGTGTTCTCCCCCGACCACGTAGCTGCTCGGCAGAGTTGTAATGCCGAGACCCCTCGGGCAGCCGCCCAGGATGAGCCCACCTTCCTTGTGGAATGGGCCTTGACAGATTTAGGCTGTGGCAGGCCTGCCACAGAATGTGGAAGTTGAAATGTGCTACAAATCCAACGAGCAATCGTCTGCTTAGAAGCAAGAGCACCCAGTTTGTTGGGTGCATACAGGATAACAGCGAGTCAGTTTTCCTGACTCCAGCCGTCCTGGAAACCTATATTTTCAGGGCCCTGACAACATCTAGCAACTTGGAGTCCTCCAAGTCCCTAGTAGCCGCAGGTACCACAATAAGCTGGTTCAGGTGAAACGCTGACACCACCTTAGGAAGAAACTGGGGACGAGTCCGCAGCTCTGCCCTGTCCGAATGGACAATCAGATATGGCTTTTGTGAGACAAAGCCGCCAATTCTGACACTCGCCTGGCCGAGGCCAGGGCCAACAGCATGGTCACTTTTCATGTGAGATATTTCAAATCCACAGATTTGAGCGGTTTAAAATGTGATTTGAGGAATCCCAGAACTACGTTGAGATCCCACAGTGCCACTGGAGGCACAAAAAGGGGGTTGTATATGCAATACTCCCTTGACAAACTTCTGGACTTCAGGAACTGAAGCCAATTCTTTCTGGAAGAAAATTGACAGGGCCGAAATTTGAACCTTAATGGACCCCAATTTGAGGCCCATAGACACTCCTGTTTGCAGGAAATGCAGGAATCGACAGAGTTGAAATTTCTTCGTGGGGCCTTCCTGGCCTCACACCACGCCACATATTTTCGCCACATGTGGTGATAATGTTTTGCGGTCACCTCCTTCCTGGCTTTGACCAGGGTAGAAATTACCTCTTCCGGAATGCCTTTTTCCCTTAGGATCTGGCGTTCCACCGCCATGCCGTCAAACGCAGCCGCGGTAAGTCTTGGAACAGACCTGGTACTTGCTGAAGCAAGTCCCTTCTTAGCGGCAGAGGCCATGAGTCCTCTGTGAGCATTTCTTGAAGTTCCGGGTGCCACGTCCTTCTTGGCCAATCCGGAGCCACGAGTATAGTTATTACTCCTCTACGTCTTATAATTCTCAGTACCTTGGTTATGAGAAGCAGAGGAGGGAACACATACACCGACTGGTACACCCACGGTGTTACCAGAACGTCCACAGATATTGCTTGAGGGTCTCTTGACCTGGCGCAATACCTGTCCAGTTTTTTGTTCAGGCGGGACGCCATCATGTCCACCTTTGGTCTTTCCCAACGGTTCACAATCATGTGGAATACTTCCCGATGAAGTCCCCACTCTCCCGGGTGGAGGTCGTGCCTGCTGAGGAAGTCTGCTTCCCAGTTGTCCACTCCCGGAATGAACACTGCTGACAGTGCTATCACATGATTTTTCGCCCAGCGAAGAATCTTTGCAGTTTCCGCCATTGCCCTCCTGCTTCTTGTGCCGCCCTGTCTGTTTACGTGGGCGACTGCCGTGATGTTGTCCCACTGGATCAATACCGGCTGACCTTGAAGCAGAGGTCTTGCTAAGCTTAGAATATTGTAAATTGCCCTTAGCTCCAGTATATTTATGTGGAGAGAAGTCTCCAGACTTGATCACACTCCCTGGAAATTTTTTCCCTGTGTGACTGCTCCCCAGCCTCTCAGGCTGGCATCCGTGGTCACCAGGACCCAGTCCTGAATGCCGAATCTGCGGCCCTTTAGTAGATGAGCACTCTGCAGCCACCGCAGAAGAAACACCCTTGTCCTTGGAGACAGAGTTATCCGCTGATGCATCTGAAGATGCGATCCGGACCATTTTTCCAGCAGATCCCACTGAAAAGTTCTTGCGTGAAATCTACCGAATGGAATCGCTTCGTAAGAAGCCACCATTTTTTCCCAGGACCCTTGTGCAATGATGCACTGACACTTTTCCTGGTTTTAGGAGGTTCCTGACTAGCTCGGATAACTCCCTGGCTTTCTTCTCCGGGAGAAACACCTTTTTCTGGACTGTGTCCAGAATCATCCCTAGGAACAGCAGACGTGTCGTTGGAAACAGCTGCGGTTTTGGAACATTTAGAATCCACACGTGCTGTCGTAGAACTACTTGAGATAGTGCTACTCCGACCTCCAACTGTTCTCTGGACCTTGCCCCTATCAGGAGATCGTCCATTTTCTTTGAAGAAGAATCATCATTTCGGCCATTACCTTGGTAAGGACCCGGGGTGCCGTGGACAATCCAACCGGCAGCGTCTGAAACTGATAGTGACAGTTCTGTACCACGAACCTGAGGTACCCTTGGTGAGAAGGGCAAATTGGGACACGGAGGTAAGCATCCCTGATGTCCCGGGACACCATATAGTCCCCTTCTTCCTGGTTCGCTATCACTGCTCTGAGTGACTCCATCTTGATTTGAACCTTTGTATGTAAGTGTTCAACTATTTCAGATTTAGAATAGGTCTCACCGAGCCGTCTGGCTTCAGTACCCCAATATAGTGTGGAATAATACCCTTTTCCTTGTTGTAGGAGGGGTACTTTGATTATCACCTGCTGGGAATACAGCTTGTGAATTGTTTCCACTACTGCCTCCCTGTCGGAGGGAGACGTTGGTAAAGCAGACTTCAGGAACCTGCGAGGGGGAGACGTCTCGAATTTCCAATCTGTACCCCTGGGATACTACTTGTAGGATCCAGGGGTCCACTTGCGAGTGAGCCCACTGCGTGCTGAAACTCTTGAGACGACCCCCCCCCCACCGCACCTGAGTCCGCTTGTACGGCCCCAGCGTCATGCTGAGGACTTGGCAGAAGCGGTGGAGGGCTTCTGTTTCTGGGAATGGGCTGCCTGCTGCAGTCTTCTTCCCTTTCCTCTATCCCATGGCAGATATGACTGGCCTTTTGCCCGCTTGCCCTTATGGGGACGAAAGGACTGAGGCTGAAAAGACGTTGTCTTTTTCTCCTTTATACGGCAATACTTCCATGTGCCGTTTGGAATCTGCATCACCTGACCACTGTCGTGTCCATAAAAAACTTCTGGCAGATATGGACATCGCACTTACTCTTGATGCCAGAGTGCAAATATCCCTCTGTGCATCTCGCATATATAGAAATGCATCCTTTAAATGCTCTATAGTCAATAAAATACTGTCCCTGTCAAGGGTATCAATATTTTCAGTCAGGGAATCCGACCAAGCCACCCCAGCGCTGCACATCCAGGCTGAGGCGATCGCTGGTCGCAGTATAACACCAGTATGTGTGTATATACTTTTTTGGATATTTTCCAGCCTCCTATCAGCTGGCTCCTTGAGGGCAGCCCTATCTGGAGACGGTACCGCCACTTGTTTTGATAAGCGTGTGAGCGCCTTATCCACCCTAAGGGGTGTTTCCCAACGCACCCTAACTTCTGGCGGGAAAGGGTATACCGCCAATAATTTTCTATCGGGGGAAACCCACGCATCATCACACACTTCATTTAATTTATCTGATTCAGGAAAAACTACAGGTAGTTTTTTCACACTCCACATAATACCCTTTTTTGTGGTACTTGTAGTATCAGAAATATGTAACACCTCCTTCATTGCCCTTAACAAGTAACGTGTGGCCCTAAAGGAAAATACGTTTGTTTCTTCACCGTCGACACTAGAGTCAGTGTCCGTGTCTGTGTCTGTGTCGACCGACTGAGGTAAAAGGACGTTTTAACGCCCCTGACGGTGTTTGAGACGCCTGGACAGGTACTAATTGGTTTGCCGGCCGTCTCATGTCGTCAACCGACCTTGCAGCGTGTTGACATTATCACGTAATTCCTTAAATAAGCCATCCATTCCGGTGTCGACTCCCTAGAGAGTGACATCACCATTACAGGCAATTGCTCCGCCTCCTCACCAACATCGTCCTCATACATGTCGACACACACGTACCGACACACAGCACACACACAGGGAATGCTCTGATAGAGGACAGGACCCCACTAGCCCTTTGGGGAGACAGAGGGAGAGTTTGCCAGCACACACCAAAAACGCTATAATTATACAGGGACAACCTTTATATAAGTGTTTTTCCCTTATAGCATTTTAATATATATAGTCATATCGCCAAATAAGTGCCCCCCCTCTCTGTTTTAACCCTGTTTCTGTAGTGCAGTGCAGGGGAGAGCCTGGGAGCCTTCCCACCAGCATTTCTGTGAGGGAAAATGGCGCTGTGTGCTGAGGAGAATAGGCCCCGCCCCCTTTTCGGCGGGCTTCTTCTCCCGTTTTTCTGAGACCTGGCAGGGGTTAAATACATCCATATAGCCCCCAGGGGCTATATGTGATGTATTTTTAGCCAGAATAAGGTACTATCATTGCTGCCCAGGGCGCCCCCCCCAGCGCCCTGCACCCTCAGTGACCGCTGCTATGAAGTGTGCTGACAACAATGGCGCACAGCTGCAGTGCTGTGCGCTTCCTTATGAAGACTGAAAAGTCTTCTGCCGCCGGTTTCTGGACCTCTTCACTTTTCGGCATCTGCAAGGGGGTCGGCGGCGCGGCTCCGGGACGAACCCCAGGGTGAGACCTGTGTTCCGACTCCCTCTGGAGCTAATGGTGTCCAGTAGCCTAAGAAGCCAATCCATCCTGCACGCAGGTGAGTTCACTTCTCTCCCCTAAGTCCCTCGATGCAGTGAGCCTGTTGCCAGCAGGACTCACTGAAAATAAAAAACCTAACAAAACGTTTACTCTAAGCAGCTCTTTAGGAGAGCCACCTAGATTGCACCCTTCTCGGCCGGGCACAAAAATCTAACTGAGGCTTGGAGGAGGGTCATAGGGGGAGGAGCCAGTGCACACCACCTGATCCTAAAGCTTTTACTTTTGTGCCCTGTCTCCTGCGGAGCCGCTATCCCCATGGTCCTGACGGAGTCCCCAGCATCCACTAGGACGTCAGAGAAAATGGCATTAGTGAGACATGCATTTTGTGTTAGGCAGGAGGGATCCGTCCACACATAGAAGAAAACACAGGTTTGAGCACACCTATTACCTGCAGCTGGAGAATGCAAACAGTCTGGGTGAGAATGTTACAGCCAAATGAGGCTGCTGTCCTGTGGAGACAGAACACAGTTAGGGTTAAATATAACAGTGTGCTAGAAGGGACTGATGTATCAAAAATGGGAAATTCCCTAAAAGATTGTGAGGTACCTTGAGTGACATTCAGCTTCCCGTTGTAGTTGAAGGTGTGAAGACTTCCCAAAAGGTTACAGTTCCAGACAACATACAGTAGCAGCGCCTAAAGTTGGTTATAAAGAACTGACAAATACAGATGTTGACCACATGACCTGTGAGGCAAAAGTACAGAAGATTATGAGGAAAAGAACTTGCTTGGTTTTGATGTAGTTGATAAGAGTGAAGAAGAAGTATGGTACTTTAGGGAGTTACTTCAAATTCGTAATGCCTAATGCGGTATCAAAGAATGAATCTCAAATACAGCATATAAAAAGCAAGGGGTTCAAAGGGTTCCATGAAGTTAGGAAAAATGTTAGGAGAAAAGGAAACTTCAGAATGTGGAAAATTAGACCCGAAGAGATCATAGGAGTCTGATTGATCTCGGATGCGATGGATGGCCCTCATGAGAAAATTGAAGAGAAACTTTGCCATGAGAATGTAACTTAACCTACATTGCCATCTAACTCAACTTAGGGGTTGTGAGCTGGGGAGGGAAATATGTGGTGGTATGAAGGAAAATGGCATCAGTGAGACATGCATTTTGTTTGAGGCAGGACGGATCTGCCAACACAGAAAAGAAAAGGCAGGTGTGAGCACATATAATGGCTGCAGCTAGAGAGTGCAAACAGTCTGGGAGAGTGCAAACAGCCAGAGGAGGCTGCTGCCCTGTGGAGACAGAACCCAGTTATAGCAGTGGGACTGCAGTCAGAGTGCAGTGTGTGCTTCGAAGCCGCTGGGAGCCAGGAGGCCAGTGTCTCCACCTGTAGAAGACGGTAAAGACCACCAAACTCTGACACTGCATCTGTGGAGCTATGGCAGTGTTCCACGCCAGTCTGGGTCCTGTGTTACCCTCCATAAAGCAGACTGGGAGACTTTGTTTGCAGGCTAGCAGCCCATGGATAGTCAAGGGCAAATAAGTGAGTCAGTGCCCTAAATGGGGGACTAGGTTGTTTTTGTAATACAATATTTAATTTATTCCACGGAGAAGCTATGTGTGGACTCTGACTATGCACCTAGACAATGCACCAATACACCCATCAATCGAGTTATTTACCCCATGTCATCAAACTACTGTATGAAAAAAACATATAGTGACACATTGTATAATTTCTGTCAATTTCCATCTAAAAAAATACAATGTTTTTTTATGTTTCTCTTGGGTATTCATATATATACGATTCAACAACCAGCAATGATGTAATGGATAAGCTATGAAAAGTTCCTAATAGAATTAATTACAGCAATGTGTTTTCTGTTGATTGTATACCCATTATAAATGTCTACCACAAGATAATGTCTGATGATATTAATTTGCAAACTTCATCACACAGTGAGTTCGAAATACAAACTGTCATCTGATGAAAGATGATAGAAATTCTGAGTCATTTAGATATGTAGAAAATAAATTTTGTAAATTGATTATAAGACTTGAAACAGCTGGCTTTTTTACATTTGGATAGCATCTTGTAATAAATAACGTTTTCATTTTCCTTATAGAAGAATACCACTGAAGTATATGGAGCAGTATCACATACACAATTTGTAGTCAGGAATGAAGCTCGGGTTATAGTGTGACAATTTCATAACTTAAATGCATTTCCTGTCAGAGCAGCAGGCAACAAGCTTTCACACAAAATGAACACCTATTAAAAGTAATATGTAAGAAAAAGAATGAAGGGTTCAGAAAGTCACTAGGGAAAATTGTCATTCATTAGCAGTTATCTGTTCTTGGTAGAATTTGTTCGTGTGATATTACTGAGAGATTAATTTAGATATTCCAGTACAGTGTGTGACCTGCTCATATTTGCACCTTTACAGATATAAAAATCTGCTCCAGAACCTGGAATTTAACTGTTATGAACATAGAATATATAATTGCTTGTATTTTAAAGTCTACTGCAACCTACCAGAGGTATACATTAGCTGACAACTTGCATTGCTGATGGTTAGTTAAGGAGAACATTGTATGGGAAATGGGTTAGTGACCTTGAATATCCTATAGATTATAAGACTGTGAGCACTGTCCTTCTATTACTTCACATGCTAATACCCAGTCTCGTTTTATTAGTGTTTGTTCCCAAATGTAAAGTGCTAGAGTATGCTAGTGCTATATAAATAAATGTTAATAAACATTAGCCAATATACCATTTGTAGTGTGTTTGCTCCTTAATTAAAGGTCACATCTCCTAGGAGATAGCACAGCTGGTGGAGTTACATTTAACTAATGCTGTTAAAAATTGTCTTCATCGTTCTGTGTCATTGAGTGCATAAAAACGGCAAGTGAGATTTTCAAGTGACTGTAAGTAGGTTATTATGACCAACACTTAACTGTTAGGGATAGGAATAAAGTAGATTAGAAAACAGGAAACACAGTCTCAAACATTAACCACAATTAGAGACGTGGAGTAATTAACAACCTTTACTTTAAATGTAGAAAGTTAACACTAAGGGGCTTTAGAAGTAGGGATGTTGCCCATGGCAACTAACAGATTATATCATGTATCTAGCACCTTCCAGACAAAAAATAACTAGAATCTGATTTGTTGCTATGGCCAACATCTCCACTTTTACAAACCTGCACTTTAGTAAATATACCCCTAAGTATGCAAATAAATATAAAATCAGATCAGATATTAGGCACAGTGCAAATGTAGGATCAAGTAACAAAACAAATATGGTACCCCAAATAAATTGATGGATGTTTTGTGTGATGGATCCCTTCACTGGTCTGGTGTTGCCTGATGGCGACAAGATGCAGGGATTTTGCTTTTGCTCTCGTACTCTGTTCCCAGTGCACTGTTTCTTTCCAACTTTTCTCCACAGCTAAGACGCCAGAGATCCCACCCTGAAACACAGTTTATACACAACCAATTTGATGCAAAAGTATAACAGGCATGTGCAAGGTACTATGGGAAATATGTAATCAATGCTTAGCGTGAGTCTAATGATAGCGACTTGGGTCACTTTTAGGATATTGTGTACACAGTTGGGGTCCATAAGCGTGTGTTTGCAGTACTGTTATATAAATAAAATGCATAAATACCAATTTCAAGAAATAGATACTTTTTACAATAAAATGTTTTCAGCTCACCAAAGCTGAAGGCAAATATTTGGAAACAGCTTCCCCACAAACAACTTGACACAACAGGGGATCACTCAACTTAGGGGATCACTCAACTTATGGAACCCTGCAGTTTTGTGCTATTTCCAGTTCCAGGCAGGCTGAATTTATACACATATATTTCCTGTTGAGCGGACTTTTGTATTACTGTATAATACTGCTCAAGAGGACAAAACTGATACCAATTTTCTGAGACAATAGTGAAGTGGAAAACACTTTCTACAGGCTCATTAACATCAGACTTCTTGTAAGCAGATCTATCAAAGGGGTTTGGAAAAACAAGAATAATTGCATTCAGACTTTTCCTCTTTAATAGTTGATTAAGTGGCACTATTACTGTGGGCGTTATGTGTAAGGGGCACCACTACTGTGGCCATTGTGTGTATAAGGGGCATTATTACTGCAGGCATTATGTGTATGAGGGGCACTACTACTGTAGACCTTATGTATATAAATGGCACTACTGTGGGCATAGTTTATAACAGGCACTACTGTGTGGCATGACATGTGTAAAGGGTACTACTGTATAGCATAATGTGCATAAGGGACACTACAGTGTGGTGTTATATGATTCAGGGGCATTGTATGCAGTGCAATGTGAATAAGACTGTTCTATTGTGTGGTGTAATTTGAATTGGGGGTACAATTGTGTGTCCATCCATACCCCTTCTTTGTAAGACCACACCCATTTGCAGCACCTGTCTTCGGTGCAGGCTGTCCTTTCCTTAGGTATGGGAGAGAGGGTGCAAATTTATAGTTTGCAAGGAGGCACTGAACACCCTAGCACTGGCCCTGCCAGGGATACTTTTTTTTCTATACTTTATTTATTGGGGTAAAGTTGGGTAATCCATATTTTCTATTTCTGCAGAGATAGGTTTTGGTGCCACCAATAGAACTTTTCTGAAATGTAGAAGTAACCTGTTGAAATGACCTTTGCTGTATTGGAACAGCTCTATCTGACTCTGTTTCTATCTCAACTTTGTCAATAATCCTGACAAAAAGAAATACTGCTTCAATTTATAATTAACATTAATGTCTGATTCATAGTAATAAGCAAATAAAAAAACAGAGCAAATAGGGAACAATGTGCCCTAGAACATGTCATGTTGCAATGCAAGTTACAGTATGCCAATGCATTTATTTTTTGCATGCAGGGTAAATACCGGCTGCTTTTGCATGTAGCAAACAAATACAGCAGCCATTTCCAACCGTGGTCCTTAAGGCACACCAACAGTGCAGGTTTTAGTGATATCTGAGGTACTAATTAAGTCACCTGTGCTCAAGCCTGGATATCACTAAAACCAGGACTGTTAGTGTGCCTTGAAGACCGAGGTTGGGAAACACTGAAATACAGGGCAGCTTTGCTTTCACAGTATACTGAATTTAAAATTAAGCTATAGTACATCCAGTGCCATTTCTTGGGTAGTTCGAGTCATGCGATCGCACAGGGTGCTCTAGCCACGGAAACTGTCTGGAATACTATTGAAAATGTCCCTCCCAAAATGTCTGCCGCTCATAGAAGACAGTTTTAAGGATGCTAGAGTAGAGGGTGGCCATTTTAAGAACTAAATTTTCACTACTTTGAACTGCAGTCAGGTGCAAACAGCAGTCACCACCGTGACTGCAGAGTGCAGCAGCGGGGGCCAAGTGGGAACCCCTAACAAAAAGCAGAACCCCTTGACAATTAGCAGGTACTGTGATATTACAGTAGGGGCATAATGTGACATGGGCACATGGGGGCATAATTTGGTGTCAGGGACATTGCAGTGGGGGCATAATATGATGACAGGGGCATGTGGGGGAATAATATGGTGTCAGTGGCATTACAGTGGACAGGAGCATAATCATGGGTGCTTAATATGGGGGCAGGGACACTACTGTGTAGGGCATAATATGGTGTAAAGGACACAATGTCGGTGAAAATGAGCCTTTTCCCACAAGGCCACACCCATTGCATGAAAACCACACTCATTACAGTGAGGCCACACCCCCTTTGGGGACACGCATGCCTGTAGTGCACGCAAATGTTAATTTTTTATATGTATACGGGGGACAAGGGGGGTCTTTTTTTTAGTGTTCGTATTAGGGGCCAATTGTCTAGAAACGTTTCTGAGTACACCCCTTCCCAGCTATAAATCTCTCTGCATGTTTTAAATCTAACACACCTGCAATGCCACATATTGTACTTTAGTCAAGGTGAAAATTACTCCTTTTTTTGTTATTTCTTCCTAACACAAACTCAGGCTCTTAGTGTCCCAGAATGCCTATTTGAACATTAGAAGGCATGCTACCAGAAGCATATGCAATTAGCAATAACTGTTCCCTGTATGTCTGGCTTTATGTTAAAGCTTTTCAAATCTTGGGTCGCTAGTTTTATTTTTCACTTTGCCGTTGACAATTTCATTACAGCTAGCCTTACAGTGCAACTGGTACCCACAGCAGAAAGTATTTTCTTGAAAACAAGGATGATTGAAAGTTGGTCTTGGGAACCAGAACACCTGCTTACACTACATACAGCTAAGCCAGGCAGCTTCATGGCTCAGTGACTGCAACAAACTAAACAATATTTAACAATATCTTTTGTTAAGCCTAAGGAAATGTATTTTATTATCTCCATTGAGAGGCACAGGACACGTACAGATCCATGTCTTAAAATAAATTGTGTCCAATGATAACGTACCTTGAAATTCACTAATACCAGTGTTTACACATCAACAAATGTATTTCAACATGTATTTCTATCCAGGAGAGTCTTGCTTAAGAGGATGAAGAAGGGAGCTGATGAAAAGGACAATAAACTGAAACATGATTTGTTTTTAACCCCCAAATATATTTTTCTGCCGTTCTTGCTGCTTTTTAAAACAAATATAGCATCATTCAGAGGTTATGTTCATAATTTATTTTCACATTAAACGATTCTACTATGCTTTACATTTAATTTTTACCACTAGAGCCAGGGCCTTATTATTATTATAAGCAGTCCATTGGCTTTATTCTTACCCTTATCCCCTCCTTCCCCTACCACCTTTTCCCCCAATAACGACTTTTACAACTGAATTGCGATTTAAAGGGGTCACAGCCAAATTTATTGATCAAATTAGAATTGGTACTCTAGATGTGGGTGGCGAGAAAGCAGTGTGTGCCCTCGGCTACGGCCTCCTTCTTAAGTTTGCCTAAAAAACAATGCCGCGGGTCCAGGGACGGATCCAGAAGAAAATGAAAGGAGGGGCACCATGATAGGAGAACGGTAATAGTTATATATACATGCACCTAAGGCACGTGTGCTCCCAGATATGGGGTGTGGTATCACAGGGGGCATGGCCTAACAGAATACGCCATCAGGTAATGATTGGTTGTAGGAGTGCATCCTGGTTTATTGCCAATGTTTCACCCTGATGAAAAGGCTGATTGGGCCTTGAAATGTTGGTCACCTGTTCCATTAGTTTTGGGAGCCTGGAAGGCACCCCAGCACAATATAATTATTATAGTTTTTAGTTGGTGGTGGCAGGAGCAGCATACCTTTTTTTGGCACTGCAGAGAAACTCAGACTGCAGGACACGAACTGCCCATCTTTGATTAGCAGAAGCAGCCAGCTGGATCTCCAACAAGCAGCATAAGACATCTGCAGGACAGCCCTGTCACAATCACATGGGTCGCCTTCTCAAAGCTGAGGCTGAGTTTGACTGCACCTGGCATGGTGGCAAAGGAAGTGGAGGAGGAGGTGCTGGGAAACTGTGCGGTACAGTGAGGGCAAATGAAGCCTTCTGCGCCGTCATAAGTAACAGTTTTACTCGATGTTGGTATTTGAACCCCGTGCCTGGGCTGGACTCTGGACGGCTGGCAGTGGGGGAGGTAGTTTGCGGTGTGAGCATGGGGAGGCTGGAGCTGCCGCTCCAGCCTCCCCATTGGTTACCACAAGGACTTGCTATTAGAGCCACGGCAGGTCCTAGTGCCTGCCGGCTCTTTTATCAAATCTGCTGCTGCTGTTCTCCTTTTGAAAAAAAAAAAAGAAACGGGTGCACCCCTTCCTGGATTTGCCTATGCACGGGACTGTATCTCCCGCCCTTGGCAATTTAGCTGAGCGGTACCATTTCCCACCATACTGACATAGCACCGGTCCACCCTTAAGATGATGACCGGGTCGGCCCTTGAGGCAACGGCAAACTCGCCGCTTATCTGGGAGAAGTGCCGGCCAACCGTTTTTACACTACTACAGTCCGCTGAGGGGCACTGTTGCCGTGCCGGGCTGGACCTCACTTGTCAGGTGATAATTAAACTTCTGATAGACCTGACGGTGTTTTCCAACAGAATAATTTTCATAAATTCATGTTAACAATCTTCTGAACAAATAACGTGCCATTAATCTCCATTCCAATTGGGCAGGCTGGTGGGTGTCTTCTTGGATTCTGGCCACAAAAAGAGATAGCCGGCTGCCTTCCCTGACCTTTTATATCCCCCCAGGTAACTCTCCTTCCCTTTATACCATAGGATGCTGTCCTTTGTTATCTCTCCTTCCTGCACTCCCCTTCTCTCTCCTCCCCCCCTCCCGGTCCCAGCACCAGGCTTCCTTCCATAAAAATCCAGGACACTTATTTGTTCTCTGACCTATTCGGTACTCAAATTCTTTTATTATTATTTCAATCATAATCTTTTATTTATGTTTCACCACAGGGGCTGTAAAAGCGGACCATAGGCAATATTATAAAAGTAGAAATATAGCTGTGAAGGATGGTTACAGACAATTTCACTATATATATATATATATATATATATATATATACCAACAAATATAAAACCACAGCACTCACCACCCCAGAAGCAGGGTGCAGTGTCTCACTCACCACTCATAGGGTGGGGTGCATGTAGCCCATGGCGAGCTACTTAAAAATATACAATCAGAAAGTTCAGCACTTACCAAAGCAAGCTCACTTATTTTCACCTTGGCGAGCGATTTGCAGGCTTCCGTGCATTGGCCAATTCACTAACTAGACCCCCATCATTTATTTATTGATGTTGTGAAAATAAGTGAGCTTGCTTTGGTGAGTGCTGAACTTTCTGTTTGTATATTTTTAAGTAGGTCGTCATGGGCTACATGCACCCCACCCTATGAGTGGTGAGTGCTGACACTGCACCCCGCTTCTGGGGTGGTGAGTGCTGTGGTTTTATATTTGTTGGTATATTGTAGGGTTAATCTTTGGTTAACTCATATTAACTGTGGCCACAAGCTTTGTTCGTGCACCCTTATGCAAGCCCAATTATCTTAAACCTGAGTCAGCTGTTCTTTAGTAATTTATCAGCCAGTGTCAGGTGACTAGTGTAAAAAAGCCATGGAGTATTTGGCAGGTACACATTAAACCAAGTAGGCATATTTGCAGTTATATTATGTGTGATAAAGTTGCCAGATTTTAATTTTTGAGACTCTGTGATAGTGTAGGACCTGCATGAAGATGAGGTACCTTGGCGAGCGGATTGCAGGCTTCCGTACATTGGCTAATTCACTAACTAAACTCCCATCATTTATTTATTGATGTTGTGAAAATAAGTGAGCTTGCTTTGGTGAGTGCTGAACTTTCTGTATATATATATATATATATATATACACACAGCTCAAAAAAATAAAGGGAACACTTAAACAACACAATGTAACTCCAAGCCAATCACACTTCTGTGAAATCAAACTGTCCACTTAGGAAGCAACACTGATTGACAATCAATTTCACATGCTGTTGTGCAAATGGAATAGACAACAGGTGGGAGTTATAGGCAATTAGCAAGACACCCCCATTAAAGGAGTTGTTCTGCAGGTGGTGACCACAGACCACTTCTCAGCTTCTATGCTTTCTGGCTGATGTTTTGGTCACTTTTGGAAGCTGGCTGTGCTTTCACTCTAGTGGTAGCATGAGACGGTGTCTACAACCCACACACGTGGCTCAGATAGTGCAGCTCATCCAGGATGGCACATCAATGCGTGTTGTGGCAAGAAGGCTTGCTGTGTCTGTCAGCGTAGTGTCCAGAGCATGGAGGTGCTGCCAGGAGACAGGCCAGTACATCAGGAGACGTGTAGGAGGCCGTAGGAGGGCAACAACCCAGCAGCAGGACCGCTACCTCTGCCTTTGTGCAAGGAGGAACAGGAGGAGCACTGCCAGAGCCCTGAAAAATGACTTCCAGCAAGCCACAAATGTGCATGTGTCTACTCAAACGATCAGAAACAGACTCCATGAGGGTGGTATGAGGGCCCGACGTCCACAGGTGGGGGTTGTGCTTACAGCCCAACACCGTGCAGGACGTTTGGCATTTGCCAGAGAACACCAAGATTGGCAAATTCGCCACTGGCACCCTGTGCTCTTCACAGATGAAAGCAGGTTCTCACTGAGCACATGTGACAGACGTGACAGAGTCTGGAGACGCCAAGGAGAACGTTCTGCTGCCTGCATCATCCTCCAGTATGACCGGTTTGGCAGTGGGTCAGTAATGGTGTGGGGTGGCATTTCTTTGGGGGGCCGCACAGCCCTCCATGTGCTCGCCAGAGGTAGCCTGACTGCCATTAGGTACCGAGATGAGATCCTCAGACCCCTTGTGCTGGTGCGGTTGGCCCTGGGTTCCTCCTAATGCAAGACAATGCTAAACCTCATGTGGCTGGAGTGTGTCAGCAGGTCCTGCAAGATGAAGGCATTGATGCTATGGACTGGCCCGCCCGTTCCCCAGACCTGAATCCAATTGAGCACATCTGGGACATCATGTCTCGCTCTATCCACCAACTCCACGTTGCACCACAGACAGTCCAGGAGTTGGCGGATGCTTTAGTCCAGGTCTGGGAGGTGATCCCTCAGGAGACCATCTGCCACCTCGTCAGGAGCATACCCAGGTGTTGTAGGGAGGTCATACAGGCACGTGGAGGCCACATACACTACTGAGCCTCATTTTGACTTGTTTTAAGGACATTACATCAAAGTTGGATCAGCCTGTACTGTGTTTTTCCACTTTAATTTTGAGTGTGACTCCAAATCCAGACCTCCATGGGTTAATAAATTTGATTTCCATTGATAATTTTTGTGTGATTTTGTTGTCCGCACATTCAACTATGTAAAGAACAAAGTATTTAATATGAATATTTAATTCTTTCTTTCAGATCTAGGATGTGTTATTTTAGTGTTCCCTTTATTTTTTTGAGCAGTGTATATATATATATATATATATATATATATATAATTGACAAGATAGACGGCACTCGTGAGATGGTTCTTTTGCAGAAAACACTTAGTTTTATTGTAGTATAGTCCTACATATGTTTCAGGCTTCCGCCCGTTGTCAGGGTCAAACACTGTGATATAACAAACATCAAACATATATACTCTCGAACAAGGCATCTTCAGTTTATCCAATCATGTACTGGAAAGTGCTGAGAATGCTGTTCTAAGTAAGGGCCTTAAATTTGCTCCATCAAAACAGATGAATTGATTTGAAACCTTTATTGATATAAACAAATTTGCTAGGTCTCTGACCCTCAAGAGACATTTTGCCAAAAAAGAACAAGATAACATCCACATAGAACCCTCAAAATCAGGTCTCAAACGAAAATCTAAATTCTATCCCTTAGAATCAAAGGGTAGCCACATTAGTGTTTTTCAGGAACTTGTTAAAAAGGACCTATGTGAGATGGATTCAACATCATATCCATACTCCAATCTCAAAAATAAGGAAAAACAAGCTTTGAAAACATTACAGGAAAATACTAATATTGTGATCAAGCAAGCAGACAAAGGGAGAGGCATTATCCTCCTGGACAGGGAAGCATATGAGCAAGAAACTTACCGCCTTTTGAATGATACAACATCCTACAAGAAATTATTACAGGACCCTACAAATTCTTTCATTGAAGAATTAAGACCAATACTACTTCATTATTTTCATAACAATGTTTTGGACAATAATGAATTTCAGTTTCTAATGAGGACAACTCTGGTGATACCTACCTTTTACTACTTGCCTAAGATGCATAAATCACTAATTAAGCCACCAGGAAGACCCATTATATTGGGCATTGACTCCCTTACAAGCCATCTTTCCGAGTATATTGACATCTTCCTATAAAAATATGTTATCTCATTACCATCCTTTTTAAAAGACACCAGTAGTATAATTCACATCTAATCCAAAACTGAATGGAAAGAGACATACATCTGGATTACTATCGATGTTCAAAGTCTATATACCTGTATCAAACATGAAAAGGGCATAGAAGCATGCAGAAGATTCCTGGATAGAGATCTGGAAATTACGTTAACCCACAAAAATGCAATCTGTGATTTTATGAGGTTCACTCTTAGTCACAACTATTTCATATTCCAGAAGACTTTCTTTCTACAAACTTGCGGGACCACAATGGGTACTACTTTTGCACCTAGTTTCGCTAATTTGCTGATGGGATCATTGGAGGAGGAGTGTATCTACAACAACAACCCTTATCTCAAAAATCTTATAGTCTATAAAAGATATATAGACGATATCCTTATCATTTGGGAAGGAGAATTTAACCTGTTCAAAGACTTCTTCAGGACACTCGAGCATAACAACTATAACTTGAAATTTACACACGAAATCAACAGCGAAAAAATCAACTTCCTAGATTTTACCGTGTCAAATAATGGAACACAGATTGTCACCAGTAATCACATCAAAAATGTAGACACCAACCGTTATCTTCACTTTAAAAGTTGCCATGCTAAAAATTGGAAAACAAACATTCCATATTCTCAATTTTACCGTATCAAGCGGAATTGTAGCAACCAACATGACTGTGACAATCAGCTAACCATGTATGCCAATAGATTAAAGGAGAGAAAATATCCAGAACCTGTTATCAATAAAGCATTGAAAAAAACAGCTACTTTGACAAGATCTGAATTATTCAAAAAGAAAACCATTGAAAAAGACAAGAATTTCACACCCTTCACTACCACCTTCAGCAATCAAGAACAGAAAGTCAAACAAACTGTTTAGAAACATTGGGATATTCTCCTTCTAGACCTTATCCTTAAAGAGGTCTTTCCTCCTAAACCGGATATAGTTTTTCGAAAAAACCAGCAATCTGAAAGACATTTTGGCTCCAAGCCACCTGCCAACCAAATCAACAACCACAAGAGGAAATATTGGAACCTGTAAGGGATGCTACAAATGCGGCAAGTGTAATATTTGCAAATTTCTCCACCCTAATAGGAAAAAGTTCTTTAACCATAACAATACAAAGGAATATCTAATTAAGGACTTCCTCAATTGCAATTCCACAAAGATAAAATAACAGTTGGAATGCACATGTGGACTGAAATATGTTGGTAAAACCAAAAGGGTTCTAAAATTCCGTATACAGGAGCACATCAGAAATATAAAAAATAAAGTTGATAGCCATTCAGTATCAAAACATTTCATTGAAAAACATAAATCAAACCCTGAAGAAATCACATTTAAGGCCATAGAGTGGGTCAAACTTGAAGATAGAGGTGCCGATATACTCAAAAACTCTCTAAACGAGAAATGTTTTGGATCCACGAACTTCAAACATTGTCCCCACAAGGACTAAATGAAGCCTTTGAGATTGCCCCTTTCCTTTAAAATCCCTATCATTCCTCTAACTTGTTCACTCTGTCATATGAAACTTATGGTCACTGCATTTATGAGGTTTTTATATTAATCCTTTTTGTTCCTTTTTTCAGCCCATTCGACTTCTACAATATTAACAGATGGACTATTACGCAGTACAAGATGGATATCTTCCTCGGATCTAATGGAAGCTTTATTAAAATGAATACATAAAAACTATACAAAAAATATATAAATATACAAAAATTCTTCTTAGGCTTTATAAGCTACTTTTATCACATTGGCGGTGTTTTCTATTGGTCCTTTTTTACCGCCATTAATAACACTAATTTGGTGGGTTGTACATCTTTTAATCACCTATACTATTCCCATTACCCTGAATTTTATGTGTATTTAGGGTTCCCTCACTCTATATTTATTAATTGGCTCAAAATCCACAATTTTGACCACTTCTAATATGGTGGTGTCTTCCACCAACACTAATATACACAAAAAGTAGACAGTAGACTGTGTCCTAGGCGCTTAAAAGATAAGTGATGTATACAATATGTTCCTTCTAGAGAGGGATGACCTTGGAATTGGTTCACTCCACAAGGAAGAATCGCAATCTCATCCAGTTATGTTGTGTCGTAGTTATTCGCATATGTAAAATGTAAAATAATAACATACAATGTGTAATATTGCTTATAGTCCAATATTAACAGAAAGTAATAAACAGCTGGTATATTTAGTGGATAATGATGATTTTATAATGTCTTGCGTACCCCACTCACACTAAGATAAATATTGATGTGCCCATAAAGGTATCTTTTATGCAGTGGTATTAGCAGCATCCAGGTGACCAGACATCCAATTGTAATGGGTTAATCATACACAGGCGTACCCAAGACTCACACGAAGGATGTAGAGGGCACTCCTTAAAAGGTATCTTTAAACTTAGTATTCTTCATATAAATGAGGCGTACCCCAACTCACACTGGAACTGGATATTCTGCTCCTATCAAGGTATCTTTATGGTGGTGCTGTTGGCAGACTTTGATGGTTTGATTCAGTAGCTCATAAATGTGTAGAAAAAGAAGAACAATAACAAACAATGTGTAGTATTGTTTTTGGGCAATAGAATGTGCACAAATTATAGGGCACTGATATTTTGGTGAGAAGTGGTAGATAACTAATGTCTCGCGTACCCCACTCACATCAATAGATAGGTGGTAATATACCTGTAAAGGTATCTTTTATATGGAGACTCTCACAGCTCATAAACTGAAGTTTATCCAAAAATATATTGATACACACAGGCGTACCCGAACCCACACAGGGTATATAACAGACACTCCTATAACGGTATCTTTACACCATGCTTCTCAGATATAGGCGTACCCAGACTCACGTTGAAGTGGCATAGCTGAATCCTATCAGGGTATCTTTTTTGGACTCGAATGATTATTCTCTCTATCCGGTCTTCCAAGAATACACCAATCAGTGTATAATAGCAAAAAGAATCTGTTAAAGTATAATATTCACTGTTGATGATGTGTGGTTTTTCCCAAAAAGATTTAGGTGTAGGCAATAGCATTCGTAAGACAAAAAGTTTTTAAAGACATTATCTGGACTGTGAGTAGCAAGATTCCACATTCATTTTTTTGCTAGAACTTTTTTCTTAATAGAAAATAATTTTTTCATGTTGCTCAGATTTTTTATGCAATTTTTATGTACTTTTTAAATTTTAAATTTATTGTTAAACTTCATTTTTGTTGGAATAGATTAAAAAAACTTTTTGTCTTACGAATGCTATTGCCTACACCTGAATCTTTTTGGGAAAAACCACACATCATCAACAGTGAATATTAGACTTTAACAGATTCTTTTTGCTATTATACACTGATTGGTGTATTCTTGGAAGACCGGATAGAGAGAAAAATCATTCGAGTCCAAAAAAGATACCCTGATAGGATTCAGCTATGCCACTTCAACGTGAGTCTGGGTACGCCTATATCTGAGAAGCGTGGTGTAAAGATACCGTTATAGGAGTGTCTGTTATATACCCTGTGTGAGTTCGGGTACGCCTGTGTGTATCAATATATTTTCGGATAAACTTCAGTTTATGAGCTGTGAGAGTCTCCATATAAAAGATACCTTTACGGGTATATTACCACCTATCTATTGATGTGAGTGGGGTACGCGAGACATTAGTTATCTACCACTTCTCACCAAAATATCAGTGCCCTATAATCTGTGCACATTCTATTGCCCAAAAACAATACTACACATTGTTTGTTATTGTTCTTCTTTTTCTACACATTTATGAGCTACTGAATCAAACCATCAAAGTCTGCCAACAGCACCACCATAAAGATACCTTGATAGGAGCAGAATATCCAGTTCCAGTGTGAGTTGGGGTACGCCTCATTTATATGAAGAATACTAAGTTTAAAGATACCTTTTAAGGAGTGCCCTCTACATCCTTCGTGTGAGTCTTGGGTACGCCTGTGTATGATTAACCCATTACAATTGGATGTCTTGTCACCTGGATGCTGCTAATACCACTGCATAAAAGATACCTTTATGGGCACACCAATATTTATCTTAGTGTGAGTGGGGTACGCAAGACGTTATAAAATCATCATTATCCACTAAATATACCAGCTGTTTATTACTTTCTGTTAATATTGGACTATAAGCAATATTACACATTGTATGTTATTATTTTACATTTTACATATGCGAATAACTACGACACAACATAACTGGATGAGATTGCGATTCTTCCTTGTGGAGTGAACCAATTCCGAGGTCATCCCTCTCTAGAAGGAACGTGTTGTATACATCACTTATCTTTAAAGCGCCTAGGACACAGTCTGTCTACTTTTTGTGTATATTTGTGTTCTATAAATGTGGTGACATTTATTTTGACATTAGAAGTGTACAGGCAGCTTTGAGCCTAAAGAACTCGCTTGACTGTTTTTTACACTTTGTTCTTCCACCAACACTGTCTTTCATGCGCACCAAAATGGCGGTGCGTTCCACTCAAAATGGCGGTGCGTTCCACCATTGCGGATTCACTTTATTTAATATAAATTAATGTCATATTTCACACCCCACACTTCACAATTTCAAATCCCTGAGCCAGGGGTGGAAATAACACTATAGATATTGCTGTTGCGCTTCACAAACCCAGGACACGAGCGACGGAAGTGATGTATTAAAGATGGCAATGGCGGTGCGTTCCAATATGCAGTACGGATGGTGTAATGGTTAGCATTACTGCCTCACAGCACTGAGGTCATGGGTTCGATTCCCACCATGGCCCTAACTGTGGGGAGTTTGTATATTCTCCCCGTACTTGCGTGGGTTTCCCCCGGGTACTCCAGTTTCCTGCCACAATCCAAAAATATACTGGTAGGTTAATTGGCTCCCAACAAAATTAACCCTAGCATGAATGTGTGTGCGTGTACATGTGATAGGGATTATAGATTGTAAACTCCCCTGGGGCAGGGACTTATGTGAATGACCGAATATTCTCTGTAAAGCGCTGCGGAATTTGTGTGCACTATATAAATAACTGGTAATAAATAAATAAATAAATAATATGCGTTCCATCACCGCCTTTTCATTGATACGAGCGGCAGAAGTGACGTTTTAAGATGGCGGTGCGTTCCACCTGACCTTCAGACGGCGGTGCGTTTCAAACTGCGTTCCACCACCGTCTATTCACTTTCCATTCACTTTAAACTTATTTTCACTAACAGCTTCATCACTTTTGATAATCTCTTGCTAAAATGAAGTATTTGTTGGTTGCTAAATTACCTATAAAGTCTTTTTTGTCTCACCTTTCAACTGACAATCACAACAACACAGGAAGTGATGTCAGAAAGATCAATCATGTGCAATTACCATTCTAATGGTATAAATAGAGCATTTTGGGCTCACTTGACTTATCCCCTTAAAGAAGTCCAGACTTGACGGACGAAACGCGTTGGAACTGTGTGCTGCTGAACTCTTTTTGATGGACAGATAAGCATTTGATCTTTTAAATTCTGTACGCATGTTCTCTAGCTACTTCTATATCTTTGGGACAGTTTGCTGCTGGCCTCCCTATTTGTCGGACAGATAAGCTTTCATTAATTTTAATCTTGTACGTGTGTCATCCAGCTATTTGTATGTCTGTATTTATTAAAATCATGTCATGTTTTATTCTTTATGTTTTGGGCTATTGAATATGCTATATTGGGAACAAGCCTGTCCCCTAATTTACTGTCCTCCATTGCAAATGACATTTTTTTTGTGAGAACGGTACACACTATGTCTTTGTTGTGTTTCTCTTTTACATGTAAACCCTAAATGCTGAACACCCGTTGGAAGTTCATTTGAACCAGATAAGTGTTCTTGGCCATAACTATACCCACCTTAATATTCCTTTCATATCCTGTTATCACACTCATAAGCGCTTATTTTCTCCATTACCTACCCTCACATTTATTCACAAAATGATCAAACACCTCTCACCTGTACATTACAACATACAAAGTGTCCATTAGTAAACTACACAGACATTACATATACTGTATTAAAATAAGTTGGAATACAGCAAATTGAATAAGTTTAAGTAAGAGATTGTTTGGAAAAAATACTGCACCATGGCTATAATCAAGCAGATATAGACAACGCATCAATGAACAAGTAATTCATTATTACCTGTGATAACCATATAAATCAAGTCATAAAAAAACAATGCAAAAACAATGCAACCCCATTGTCTCATTGAGACCCCTGGGAGCTATAATATCGAGAATAAAGATCCACCTACTTTCTAATTGTAACAGTTTCCTGCCATGATCACCCCCTCGCATAGAAGGGGGAATATGATCTATAAGTTTGGGTTCATGACATAACTGGCAGGAGCCGTGGTGTGGAGTCCGGCGGGACTACATGGCAGGGTCTGACAGGTGAGACGTGCTTCATCATTATGTGAATAAATGTGAGCTTATATTTGTTTGATTTTTGTTATATCACAGTGTTTGTCCCTGACGATGGGTGGAAGCCCGAAACATATGTAGGACTATAATAGAGATGAGCGGGTTCGGTTCTCAGAGAACCGAACCCTACTGGACTTCACGTCACAAGCCTGGATGCGAGTCAGGCTCGGGTTTTCCCGCCTGACTCGGAAACCAGAACGAGGCAAAACGTCATTATCCCGCTGGCGGATTCTCGCGGGGTTTGGATTCCATATAAGGAGCCGCGCGTCTCCCCCATTTTCACTCTGGCATTAGAGAGTGTAGAGAGAGGATATGTCTCCGTTCTCTCAGTGTCTTCAGTGTCCATGTCTTGTGCTGCATCTGTCCAGTCACAGTGGTTGTGTCCTCTGCTGCCATATGTCCAATGCTGCTGTATTATAAGTCCCTTACAGTGTTGCTGTGTTGTCCTGCATGAGACCAGTGGTAGTGTCTTGTGCATCATTCAGTCCAGTGACCAGTCACAGTGGTGTCCTCTGCTGCCATATGTCCAGTGCCCGCTGTATAGGGTGCTGTGTTGTGCTACATCAGTACAGTGGTAGTGTCTTGTGCTGCATCATTCTAGTCACAGTGGCGGTGTCCTCTGCTGCCATATGTCCAGTGCTGCTGTATAAATCCAGTCCATTGCAGTGGTGCTGTGTTGTCCTGCATCAGTCCAGTGGTGGTGTCCCTGTGCTGCCGTATATGTCCAGTTGTACTGCCGTATATGTCCAGTGGAACTGCTGTATATGTCTAGCGATCCTGCCGTATATGTCCAGCGGTACTGCCGTATATATCCAGCGGTACTGCCGTATAAATCCAATGATCCTGCCGTATAACTCCAATAATCCTGCCATATAATTCCAGTGGTCCTGCCATATAAATCCAGTGATCCTGCCATATAATTCCAGTAATTCTGCCGTATAATTCCAGTGATCCTGCCGTATAATACAGTAATCCTGACGTAAAATTCCAGTGATCCTGCCGTATAATTCCAGTAATCCTGCCGTATAATTCCAATATTCCTGCTGTATCATTACCGTAATCCTGCTTTAAAATTCCAGTGATCCTGCCATATAATTCCAGTAATCCTGCCGCATAATTCCAGTGATCCTGCCGTATAATTCCAGTAATCCTGCCATATAATTACAGTGGTACTGGTGTATAATTACAGTGATCCTGCCGTATAAATCCAATGATCCTGCCGTACAATTCCAGTGATCCTACCGTATAATACCAGTAATCCTGCCGCATAATTCCAGTTATCCTGACGTATAATTCCAATAATCCTGCCATATAATTACAGTGGTACTGGTGTATAATTACAGTGATCCTGTCGTATAAATCCAATGATCCTGCCGTATAATTACAGTGATCCTGCCATATCATTCCAGTGATCCTGCTATATAATTACAGTGAAATCGTATAATTCCAGTAATCCTGCCGTATAATTACAGTGGTACTGGAGTATAATTACAGTGATCCTGCCGTTTAAATCCAGTGATCCTGCCGTATAAATCCAGTGATCCTGCCATATAATTACAGTGGTACTGGCACTTAAATCCAGTCCAGTGATACTGCCGTATATATATATATATATATATATATATATATATGCCCTGTTGCAAAGCGGATGACTGAGGCCATAACAACTATGCTGGTGTTAGACGTGAGTCCAGTATCCGCTATTAGTGCAGTGGGACTGCAGTGCCAACCCTAGATGGGCCATGTGTTTGTACCGCACACTTGTGTCGCTTAGCTTAGTCATACAGCTACCTCATTGCCCTCTTTTACTTCTTGGCATGATGTGCTGTTTGGGAATTATTTTTTTTAAGTGCCCTCCTGTCTGACACTGCAATGCCACTTCTAGATGGGCCAATTGTTTGTGTCACTAAATTTAGTCATACAGCTACCTCATTGCACCTCTTTTACATCTTTGCATGACGTGCTGTTTGGGGCATGGTTTTTAAAAGTGCCATCCTGTCTGACACTGACGTATAAGTCCAGGGGTACTGCTGTATTAGTCCAGGGGTAATGTCGTACAAGTCCACCAATTGCAGAATTTTTGAAAAATTACAGGGGCGTGCTGGAGATGCTGTCAGTGTACTGAAAAATTGAAGGCCACTTTCTGCATTCAGCCACTGCATGCCACTACTAGATGGGCCAGGTGGTTGTGTCGCTTACCTTAGTCATACAGCAACCTAGGTGCACTTTTCTTTGCATCAGGTGTTGTTTGGGGCCTATTTTTTTAAATATGCCATCCTGTCTGTTACTGCAGTGCCACTCCTTGATGGGCCAGGAGTTTGTGCTGCTTAGCTTAGTCATACAGCCACCTCAGTGCAACCTTTTGGCCTAAAAATAATATTGTGAGGTGTTCAGAATAGACTAGAAATGATGGAAATGAATGTTGTTGAGGTTAATAATACCATAGGATCAAAATTACTCCAAAATTCTGTGATTCTAGCTGTTTTTAGTTTTTTTTCAAAAATTATCCAGATCCAAAACCAAAACACGAAAGGGTGGTTTTGGCAAAACCAAGCCAAAACCAAAACACGAGCGGGAATTAGAACCAAAACCAAAACACGAAAAGTGTCTGCCGCACATTTATAGACTATACTTCAATAAAACTACGTGTTTTCTGCAAAAGAACTCTCTCACTTCCTGTCTTTAGGTATAATTACCTATACTATTGCCCTCATTACACACCTTGAAAAAGACATCAGTCGAAACGCGTTGGTGTGAGGGCTAGGACCACCTTGGAATAACTTGTGCTGCGAGATTTGAGATGATAAAGTCTGGACTTTCATATCACTTACCCATCCTTGCATTTCCATCTCTCCCAGTTATAACCAAGGGTCCACAGCCGTTTTTAGCTCATTTTTATTGTCTCTTTTATTGTGTTTTTTATCTGTGGAATAAAATGTAAACTTTTTGTATACACTTTCATTGTGTTCCTGACATGCAATTTTTTTTCTGCATACCAATTTCCACCTCATCCGAGGTATGGAATTACCAATTGGAGCTAAGAAGTTACAAGGACCTCTAAAGAAACCTTTATGGACGTGTCTCCACGTATTTAAGTGAGATTTGGGTAAGCCCCTTATATCTTTCATTGTCTCGCTTATGTCTGGTGACCTTTGCTGTGGTATGCAGGATTAGAAGCATTCCAAAGAGGATAATTCTGTTGGATTAAAGATACCACATATATGTGTCCATTACCCTTTATGGATGTGAGTATGGTACGCACATCACCAGCCTAAGAATCCCTATAGTAAGGAAATGTACCTTCTGGGCAAAAAACCTACTACACCATTGGTTGTCCATTTTGGTTTTAGCAGCCGTGCAAACGCTATGCCACCGCCCACTGGGGAGTGTATTTTAGCTTATCAGAAGTGCGAACGCTCGTGCAGCCGAGCACTGCAAAAACAGTTTGTGCAGTTTCAGAGTAGCTCTGAACCTACTCAGCGCTTGTGATCACTTCAGCCTATTCGTGTTCGGATTTGACGTCATACACCAGCCCTGTGAACGCCCAGCCATGCCTGTTTTTCAGACACGCCTACGTTTTTGCAAACACTCCCTGAAAACATCCAGTTGACACCCAGAAACGTCCCTTTCCTGTCAGTGTAAAGAAAAACTTCGCTAGAACCAGAGCACAACCACAAAGGGCATTGTACCTGTACGTCGCACGTGCGCATTGCAGGGCATATGCATGCGCAGAAATGCCATTTTTTAACCTGATCGCTGCACTGCGAAAATCGGCAGCGAGCGATCAACTCAGAATGACCCCCGTAAACACTTAGATTGAGGATTACTGTGCATCCCCCATTGTTTACCTCTGAATTACTCTGTGTTATATTTAGTTAGTTCATGTAATGCTAGCCTTTCCCATTTAGATAGATTAGAATTGACATGTCTGGTCTGTGAAAATATTTGTTTGAGCCCATCAAGAGTAAATTAATAGAAGCATTCTATTCTTATATTTTTATTTTAGATTGGGAAAAATTAAATTTCATCTTAAATAAATAAATATTTTTTTTAATATTGTAAATGTATGTACAGTACTATTAGACTGTATGTTTCCTTCCTCATACAATCCAAAAATATTAGGTCCAGATGAAGCTGTAAACTTTAGCCCTTTCCAATTTTTTGGTTCACTGTAAGGACTTTTTAAGAAAGGTTGTATATGGATTTATCTTGTTCTAATATTCTGCTCTAATTTTTTTGCATTGTTTTTCTTTCTTCCCCTTTTTTTCCATGGAGCTTGACGTGGAGTGGGGAGGATTATCATTACATAAACATTGGCACTGAATAACCTCCTTGGTTTTTATTACATATAAAAATGTTAACTGTTGTTAATTTTTTTGACTGGTTACATTTGTGTGCATGCTGCTAACATATTTTATTTTTAAGGAACCATGTATTGTATTGTATCTATGCACAAATTGGACTTTACACCACTTTAACTGCTGTCATTGACAACTATGAGAAAAAATGGGGGAGCTAGGACTGCATACCCTATTTTTAAACTTAAGAGATACTACCATGATGAGCTTTCTAGTACCACACAGGAAAAAGAAAGTAAAATTGCTGGTGCACACTCTAAGCACTAAGAATACTGATAGTCAAAGTAATGTTGATGAAGTCTTACAATTAACATGGAGTATAAGTGAAGTTCTTTGCACAAATTTGGGCAAATATGTGGGTACATCCACCGCGTCCAGGTAAACTTCATTAGATGGGTCCCTAACAACTGTAATACTAGTATATTATACAAATTGATCCAGGCCTTACTGTATCTTTAGATAGAGGACATTCTAATATATAGTCAGCAATGCAGAAACCTATGCTAACTAAAACACCAGGTGGTAGATGGGAGGTGTGCTAATTCCAGAATGAAGGAGCCTCACCTTCTGGTGTGTAATGAATACACAAAGATAGAGAAAAAAGGGGGGCTAAGTCTTCACACCCTATTTTTAAACATAAGAGATGCTACCATGCAGAGACCTGCTCATATGATATGACAAATATACAGAGGAAGCGAGGGGGGGTGAGTGTATTATAGCGCACATATCATGCTGCTATAATGCTTCTTGCTTCACCTCTTTACTGAGGCAAAGAAGGAAGCAACACCAACAAAATGTATAAACATCTCATTTGTCAAAGTGGGGGAGTGAAAACTCCCCCCTCCACTGTTCCCCACCAGAGCCCCACAGCGCAATAACCTAGTGCTGATGCGCTGCGTCTTTCCTCCCAGCCAGCTAACTGCACATGTGCAAGTTCTCGCTATTATCACAAGATCTCCCATGTAGCCTGGAGCCAGCAGCCGCCACAGCCAGGGACTGAGCTGTCACTGCTGTAATGATGGGGTAACGTCACCTGCAGCTCTTTAAATCGATAGCTGACCATTCATAGGACCAGATGCATCATTGCTTGGATAGTGATAACATGGAGAGTGATAAATGACCAGCCAATCAGCTCCTAACTGACATTTTTCAAACAGGGCCTGTGAATTAGCAGTTAGTACCTGATTGGCTGCCACTTTTTCTTTCTCCATTTTATCACTCTTCGAGTGATGATACATCTAGCCTTTGTCAGTAATTACTGCTGTCTTACATGGGTGAGACGCAATATCAAGGCACATAACATGTGCTGATACCACTTCTTCCCCATAACGCCTGGTCTTACATCTACTCCAAATTTTCAGAAGTGGCTGCGATCCACTATTCTTCATAATAAAAAATTAAAACATAATTGTAGGTGGTGATACATTTGAAAGAAGAACACCAGGTAAATATGCTTTATAATAAAGAAAACCATAACCCTCTCAATTAGCTGAACATACTGTATCGCTGTAAACAAAACCCACGTTCACTGGTTACACTGGTTAATGTATTAGTAATAAACAGCAACAAAGGAGATTAAGGGGGTCATTCAGATCTGATCGCTGGGCTGCTAATTTTGCTGGCCTGCGTTCCGATAGTCGCCGCCTCCAGGGGGAGTGTAAATTCTCTGTGCAAGTGTGCAATCCTACTGTATGTGTATGCTGAGCTGCTAAAATCCTCTTTGTGCAGTCTCTTCACAGACCAGGACTTGCTCCTACAGTGCGATCACATCAGACTGATCGGGACTGGAGCTGACGTAAGACGCACTCCCTGAAAACACTTGGGAACGCCTGCGTTTTTCCAGACGCTCCCAGTAAATGGTCAATTACCACCCACACGGCTTCCTCCTGTCAATCACCTTGCGAACGCTAATGCGATCGGATTTTTCACACCATCCTGTCGCTGACCAGCAATGCCCTTTGTTGCTGTCCGTCACGCGTGTGCATTGCGGTGCATACGCATGCGCAGTTAGTACCTGATCATCCAATGTGCAAAAACGCACAGCAACAATCAGATCTGAATTTTCCCCTAAAGCTCCTCAGCCTTGCTCTGCCTTAGATAACATTTGTGAATTAAAGGGTTAATCGATTATTGGTACAGGTAGCACTGCTGATTTGCAGTTAGCCAATCAGTATCTTGGTGGGAACGGTTAACTAGGGTCATACTGTATATATTGGAGGGTTGAGTGTAGCTAGGTCTCTTCATCCAGAGAACATTTACCCTCTTTTTTTTTTCTTTGGTGTTTAAGTATGTTTTTTAGTGTTTCTTCTAGGTGGCGATAAAGCACAGTAAATATTGGCCATTTTGGCACTAGCCTGGGTTGACTGAATGTGGAGAAAAAATACTTAGAAATGCCACCTACATGGGTGATGCATAATTGCAAGTATCTTGTTTGAGATTAATGCACTATTTATTTGACCCTAGGGTACAAGGGTGAGTGCTAACACCCCCCATTTTGACATTGTGAATTCAAGTGTTGCTGAACACAAAGTACTGTACCTGAGGACAGAAGATGTCCCACCAGCCATGTGTCTCCAGGGAGGATGGGGGCCTTCCTTTCTCACAGTGTCCCCATTCCAAAGCTAAACAGTATGGAGATGAGGAGGCATGCCAGGATAATAAAAAATAACTTTATTTCATTTAATGTATATTCGTTTTCAGGGACAGTGGGGAGTAGTACGGAGTGTCAGAGTGAGTCACTGCGCAGCATTTGTCATAATAAACATATACTGTAGTCCCAATCCTGGGCTACTGGCTGCACTGTAGTGTGGGCTGGCTCATAGGATTAAACTGCAGAGACAGATACACATTATGTGTAACACACTACAAAGCAAGTGGCTGGACTCCAATCATGATGGCACATAAAGAATGCTACTGGACATTGCTTGACTCTGAGACTCTGTGGCCAGGATGGCATAAGGTCTGTCACTGGCACATGAGTGGCAAGCTCTCACTGATTGAGTCACATATAAAAGTCCATGCCATGAGGGGGTCTCTGGCATTAGAGGCATATAAAGTGTCACATATCTGATGGCATATGTAGGTGCATGAGAGGGCTCTGGCATATATGGGCCATGTAGAATCTCTGATGCCATATAAAGTGACATTATGCGTCTCTGGCATATAAAGAGTCATGAGGTGTCCCTTATAGCATATGAAGGGGCATGAATGGACTCTGAAGAATATAAAGCAGAATGAGGGGACTCTTTATTATAAATAGTTTGTTTTTCAGGTGATCAGTTATCTGTGCCAGCAAATAAGTTGCAGCAATCCTCAGCTGTGTCATATTTCACGCCAGCCATGCTGCTACCATCTTCTTCTTGTCCCATTGCTCAAGGTTATTGCATTGTAGTTGATAGCTCCACCAGTGGCCAACTAGTGAAGCAAACCAAAGGTCATTTCAATGACGTGAACATTGAGCACAGTTCTCATGCCTATCCCATCCAACTACAGAGAAATCTTTTCTTATATGATAGGTAGAGGAGTTGCATGCTCTCATACCTTGGGGGCCACAGGCAACCCATATACAGCCTATGGGCAGCATGTTGGGTACCAGCAAACATTTGTGTTATGCCACGGATGGGGAACAGTATTTACTAGCACAGACTTGGACTATTTATGATCTGGTCAAGATACCCGGCTGCTGGGATTACGGCCGTCAGAATGACAACACCGTCAGAAGGCTGATGCTGAAATCCCGACAGGATCAGGAGATCATCACCGGAATCCCGGCAGCCAGCATCTCCAACATATGTATAGAGCCTGGGTTAGGTTTAGGGCCGGGGGGGGGGAGGTTAGAGTTAGGCTGCAGGGGTGGGGGAGATTTGGGTTAGGCTGCGGGAAGGGGCGTTATAGTTAGGCACCACAGGGGGAGGTTAGGTTTAGGCACTAAGGGGGAGGGTTAGCGTTAGGCTGGGGAGCAGGGGAGTTAGGTTTAGGCAGCTCCAGTGAGAGGTTAGGGTTAGGCTGCTGGAAGGGAGGGTTAGGTTTAGGGGGTAGGGGAAAGGTGGGAACCCTCTTACCTCCCCTCTGTCGAGATTTCAAACACCGGGATGTTGGCGTCTGTATACTGACCGCCGGTATCCCGTGTGTTGGCATATCATACGGAACCCCTATATTCAAGAGTATACTGGCATGCAGTAGCGGATTTTGCCACGGGCAAGCAGGACTTTTGCCCGGGGGGCCGCCTTTCCGGAGGGCGCCGGTGCCATCCGGAGGGCGCCGCACCATGGCAAGATCCGCTGCTGCTGTGGTGCCCCCCGCTGCCGCGGCCCGCTGTCCGTTGTGAAGGGAAACTAGACGCTACGCGTCTAGTTTCCCTTCGTGGACTGCCCGTTGTGAAGGGAAACTAGACGCTACGCGTCTAATTCCCCTTCCTGGAGAGAACCTTCACTGTAATGATGTGCGGTGCGCGTTGACGTCATCGCGCACCGCACAGCAAAGGTCCTCTCCACAAAGGGAACTAGACGCTTAGCGTCTAGTTTACCTTCGTGGAGAGGACCTTTGCTGTGCGGTGCGCGATGACGTCATCGCGCACCGCACATCCTACAACAGTACAGGGGGCGTAACTGACAACGCCCCCTGTATGAAGCCACGCCCCCTAATGCCACCCGGGGCACCAGAAGCCCCGGAACCGGCCCTGCTGGCATGTATAGGGCTGGGCATATTATTTACTGCCATTGATTGAAAATATCTATTATTGGTAAGGACGGGATGTGCTGAAGTTGGTTATAGTCTGAAATGTTGGCATGGACTAAACCTACAGCTGCTACAAATTTCCATTAAATCTTTCTCTAAATTTCCATTTAAAAATCTGATAAAAGTTAGTTTATGCTAGGCAGCAGCATACGATAAAGAATTACATCAGTGCATAGCACTTTGAGCTTAGTTCTGCACTGAATTATACTTTAAACAACTATGAAATTAAGAAATTATGTGCAGGGACTTGAAAAGTTATTGATACTAAAATCATCTAAATGGGAATTTGAAAGTTGTCATCTGCAGCATCTAGAAATAAAAGTCAGTGAGTGCGCCTTTACTCATATTAAAGAAATTAGTGCTGGCCTTTGAAATTTTCTTTTAAAGATTCAATAATTATTGACATTTTTCTGCTAGTACTGAAGCTTTATTCCTCATAAGCAGAACTTTCATTGTCACGCAGTTCTACTTCAGTGCATTAATGCAAATGAAAAGATGTGAAGACATGACATTTCAAAGCTAGTACGACCTGTCAGGTTCCGTCTCTCTTCAAGGTCCTCTGACTCCTGGTGTAGGTAAATCATCATGTCATACCTCAGCAAGAAAAAACACTTCATCATTCTTGAAAGAAAACTCCTAAAATGCTATTTTAAATGTATTCTTGAAAACAGTACAGGCTAGGTATCAATCTTGCCGAAGTAAAAAATAACATTTTCTGCCATCTATTTATCAGGTCTCCCAGATTGTGCACCAGTATCTGTTTAAATATTTATAAAAGTAGAAACTAAAGTTCACTTAATGGATATTGTGAACTATGAAAAATGTTAGATTATCCTGTACTGTATAGTGGTAGCAAAAATGTTTCCATGACAATGGAATTCTTGCCATAAACAACATATTGTAAGTTGTTTATTAGTTTGGGTATTAAATCGATTAAAGCCTTAGACAATATTGTTAATTTAGTCAATATACTTTGGGATCTATTTGGAAGAGCTGTAACCAGATATTTTGGTGCCCTGTGCCAGAAAGTAAATTGGTGTCACCCCCCATATTTCAAGTAAAGGGGCGGGATTTCAAGGGACATAGCCACGGTGTCACTCCTGAGGTCTAACTGCGACCAGTGGAGATCTCAGGCGTAGGGGCTGACTGGAATGTGAATCTGGGAGCTAGGCCAGAGGGCATGACCAGAATGGAGGAGAATATAAAATAAAATAAGTATTTTATTCAGCGCGCAAGATGGTACAGATAGCGACAGATGGTAATAAACTCAATAATCAGTATCACAGATAATGCAGTAACATTGGCACAGGAACATAGGTAATACTGTAGCAGATGTAACATCGATGGCAAGATGTAATATAAGATGCAGAGTGACCCACTAATGAAGTCCCAATATAATAAACCTACAATAGCAGACGCAGTTGCAGTGTAAACCACTGATGAAGTCCCAATATAAATGAGCACACAATAATAGACACAGTTGCAGTGTAAACCACTGATGAAGTCCAAATAGACTGTAAGTGAGCACACAATGTTACTGACCACTGGAGATGGGAAAGATACCGATGGTACTGGATATTGATGACAGAGCACCAATGTAGCTAAAGAACGATGACAGAACACCAATGGGGGAGATCGATGGCAGAACACTGATAGAAGTGAGTATCGATGGCAGAACACCGATGGAGCTGAGTATCGATGGTGAAACACCAATGGAGCTGGAGATCGATGGCGTAACACTGATGGAGCCAGGCAGTGGTGCAAGCAGGATGGAACTCAAGTCTCAGGGTAGAATGGAATCTCCTGGAGCAAGGTAACCTTGAAGCAGCTGAGAGCCTCAACTATACACGATATGACAACCATAGCATTGGCGATTAGGCAGTCCTTGCCCAGCATTCTTATAGGAGCCAGTGTGCAAGGATTGGCTGGGATGATCAGCTGTACAGCAGGATGCTCAGGATAGGCTCACTGGAATCAGATGACTGGATCAAACATGGCAGCACCCATGTTTGGTTTAGGAGGAAAATTATGTTTGTGTCACATGTGGCTGCAGATCTGCCACACTACGCAGTGGACGCAGACTACGCTGATAGCAACCGGACCTGGAGCATAGTGACAGCTTGGACAGGCACTTGAGAGGTAAGAATATCTGTTTAATTACCCGGACCGTGACACACGGAATAGTAGCAATTCACGTTACAACATACAGTAGTCCATTGTCCATTATTAACATTATATCACACATTAGTACCCCATTATACCACACAGTAGTACCCCTTAAACATGTTACACCACACAGTAGTACCCATTATACCAGGGGTGGGCAATTATTTCAGCTGAGGGGCCACTTGACATTTCCTGTCAGTATCCGAGGGCCACATACAAATAGCAGCTCCCCCCACTTGCCAAAAATATAGGGACGTGGCTTCATGTGGAAGGGCTGTGGGCAAAAAATAATACAGATTCATATTAGGCTGCACAATAGTCTCCATTATTCAAATTGAACCACTCAGCGCCACTTACACACATTACACCAGGTAGAGCCCCTTTTACACACATTACGGCAGGTAGAGCTCCCTTTTACACAGTATGGCAGGTAGAGCCCCCTTTTTCACATTACAGCAGGTAGAGCCCCCTTTTACACATTAACATTTTATTTAGGATAATTATTGTGCAGCAAGCAAATTATCCAGTGTCTTATGGCCCCTGGGGAAAGATGTGACATGGTGACAGAACACGGGGGTGTGACACAGTGACAGAACACGGGGAGGGGGGGTGACAGTGACAGAACACGGGGTGTGTGACAAAGTGACAGAACACGGTGGGGGTGACACGGTGACAGAACACGGGGTTGTAACATAGTGACAGAAATTGGGGGAATGACAGTGACAGAACACGGAGGGGTGACACAGTGACAGAACACGGGGGGGGTGACACGTGACAGAACATGGGAGGGGCTGGTACAGCGAGAGCTAAAGATCTCTCTCCCAAACCTAAAAACAGTCTGACGCCGCTGCCCGCACACACAAATATACGCACACTATCACACACACACTCTCTCTCTCACACACACACACACACACACACACACACACACGCACACACGCACACACACACCCTTTCTTTCTCTCACTCACTTTTCCCATTAACTTACTGATCTGGCCGGCAGTGGCAGGAAGGATGGATCTGTAGCAGTCTGCCTCTTGTCCCGTGTAGCTCCGCCCCCTGAGGTCCCGTGTAGCCCGCCCCCTCATTGGCATGTAGCCCCGCCCCTTTTTCGGCAGAACACAGCCATTGTCACTGGGGACTCTGGAGGCGGGAGGAGGAGGCTGCTGCAACGCAGCAGCAGCAGGGGAGAGCGGCGCTGTCGGCAGCTTGGAGGTACTGCAGTGCAGAGCAATGACAAGCAGCTCAGCCGGTCAAGCCGCTTGTCATTGCTCACTGGTGGAAGGCAGTGGGCCAGGCAGGATCGGTTTGCGGGCCGCTTCCGGCCCGCGGGCCATATTTTGCCAACCCCTACCTTATACACATTACACCACACAGTAGTACCCCTTATACACATTTCAAAACAGTAAAGTTACTCATCATCATTACTCCTCCTCCCTCCTCCTCATCATCATTGCTCCTCATCATTATCATCATTCCTCATTCCGCCTCATCATCATTCCTCTTCCTTTTCATTCCTCCTCCTCATCATCATCATCTTCCTCATTCCCTCCAGAGCTGCTCTTCATCAACATCATCATCATCATTCCTTCTCATCATCATGATCATCATCATCATTCCTGCTCCTCATTTCTGACAGCATAAATTTGATGGGATGGGGTGGGGTACACAGTCACTGGGTGCTGCACTGCTCCCTCACGGCTGCTAACTGGCCCTGTACTCCAGACATTTCCATCTTCAGATATCAGTCAACTGAGCTTACCTCTGACTCTGTATGGGCTGCCTTGCCAGCCCTTCTCCTGACCCCTGTTTATACTGTCACTATGTGCTATTGCCTGTCAAAACACTGTGGTTGTCCTAATGGCTACTCGAAACAGGGCACTGTGGGAATGGACTGTGAGAGATGGCATAGCATCTCTTTCATGACCAAGAGACAGGGGCAGGCAGCAGCCGCCCACTGCTATGTGTAATGGTAGTGGTGTGTCTGACAGAGGAGCCAGGCACACCACTACTATTATACATTGCCGCGGGTGGTACACTGCAGCATGCAGTACACAGCAGCAGGTGGCGTACACAGACAAAGGCAATCACAGGTGGATGCGACTAGTTTTGCCCACACGGCATACATACGTTATGTGCTGAGCACCATCCACACCACCCTAGTAAAGGGTATATATACGCTATGTATAGAGCACCATACACACCAACCTAGTTATAGCCCTGTTAGTTGGTCTTATAGTCAGCCATGTTTTGTTGTCCTCAGCAGCATTTGAGACTATGAATAATGATTTGTCAGTAGTCATGCTGCTGAATTTAAATGCCAGATGGCAAATACTGTATGTGAACACTGCTGCATAGACAGGTAGTGCAGTGTACTGTAAGTTACACAAGTTTTGAAAATGGCATAGTGATAGTGAAATTTAACAATATTTACAGTTCCATCAAGAACAGCGCAATGTGCCGTGGGACGTTACTGCACTCCATCTGGGAGGCAGGCTATAAAATTATTTTAAACAGGCTTCTGATTTTGGACATTGCAGGCTTCAAAATATGGGTGCGTTTGGAACTGACAGCGGCCCTGGATAAAATTCTGAAGTGGGCTCTCATAGACAGGACCAAGTTAACACAAAAATACAGTAGGTAAAGAAAGCTTACCATTAGGTCTCTTAAAATTAATCCTAACTAATGGTGGTTACTCCGTGGGGGCCGCAGCTCAGACCACAAATAGCAGTGGGGAGGCTACTTAAAACATAGGGCCTTAAAGGTGTTTCTATATCTTAGATATATAAATGACTTAATATTATGGACAAGAACAAATGGACAGTTAGAAGAAGTTTTCAATCATAATCAAACAGGACACCCTATTAGTTTAGTTTTACCTTTGGCATTCACAATAATAAGATTAACTACTTAGACATAACTATTAAAAGACGTGATTCTAGTCTGGTTACAATGATCTTTACTAAGACAACTGATCATAACAACATTTTACACATTAGAAGTTTTCATCCAATTAGTCTAAAAAGAGAGTTTACCTTACTCTCAGTTATTGAGGTTATGTTGAATAAACAATGATGGAAGTAAGGTGTAAGAACAATTGGAATTACTGGTTACAAAATTCCATGCAAAGGGATATAACTTAAAAAAAACATGTTGAAAGTTTGAAACAAAAACAAAAAGCTCTTAAAAAAATCAAGACACATTACTATCTACTAAACAAAACACAGAAAATCACAAAGAATTTGCAGGGTGAACCACTATAATAGTGAAAGTCAGCTGATTAGAAAACCGTTGAATAAACACTGGCCGATAATGACGAGCGATTCGGATTTAACATCTTTTCATAATAAGTCAATCATGCATTGCTACACAAGGGTGCAAGAACCTCAGGTGTATTTTAGTTAAACCAGATATCACCATAAAAAAAAAACAGGTTCCCAACATAAAAAAGGTTTTTTTCAATGTGTGAATTTTATCACTTGTAGATACATGAAGCCAGGCAATACCTTCTATCATCCACAAACGGGGTTTGTCTTTAAGATAGACCACTTTTTGACATGCACAACTAAATTTGTAATTTATGTAATTATGTGCCCTTGTAGTACTGTATGTGCTTTCCAGGCAAAAGGATCCGCACATTTGAGGAGCGAATGGCGTTCCACAGAAGTACCATGGATCTGGCTTTGGACAAAGAAGAAAGTGACCAACAAGCCAAACACTTGTTAAAAGCAAAACATAACCTCTCTTCAATCAGATATAAGATATCAGATATAAGATAATAGATCATGTATGTCAACAAGCAGTGGCGTAAGTTCGTCCTAGTCGCCCGGAGGCATGATACATTTTGGTGCCCCCCTACACATACACACACATACCATATGTAGCTATCCGGCACCCAGGGTGAACAGTAGCAGCGTGCTCAGGTACCTTTCCCAATAGTAATATAGATACACATAGAAAGTGGACGCACTCCAAGTCAGTCATTACAATAAAACAGACACCAGCATACCATTATAGTACACCTACAGTGCTCCCTCACCCGCCAGGTCTCCATGGAGATGCTTTGGCGCAGCGGTGTGCCAATATAATTAGTGTTCACTGTGGTATTTTTTTTTAGGGCAGGGTGCTGATCACGGGGAGGGCACATTTTTCATTCGGGAGGGCACATTTTTAAGTTAGATGGGCAAACTTAGGTACATACTATAATGCTTGGTGCTCCCATTGCTATGGCCAAACATGGACAGTGCGCACCGAATGTGCGCAGCAAAAATCTAGGGGCGTTGTTTCGTGGGGAAGGTAGTGCCCCTAATACACATTGCACCAGTTAGAACCTCCTATACACACTGCGCCAGGTAGAGCACGTTATACATATTGCGCCAGATAGAGCACATTATACACATTGCGTCAGATAGAGCACATTATACACATTGCGTCAGGTAGGGAGCACTGAGGCACATTGCACCAGGTAAAGAGCACTGAGACACATTGCACCAGGTAAAGAGCACTGAGGCACAATGCACCAGGTAGAGAGCACTGAGATACATTGCACCAGGTAGAGAGCACTGAGGCACACTGCACCAGGTAGAGAGCACTGAGGCACACTGCACCAGGTAGAGAGCACTGAGGCACACTGCACCAGGTAGAGAGCACTGAGGCACACTGCACCAGGTAGAGAGCACTGAGGCACACTGCACCAGGTAGAGAGCACTGAGGCACACTGCACCAGGTAGAGAGCACTGAGGCACACTGCACCAGGTAGAGAGCACTGAGGCACACTGCACCAGGTAGAGAGCACTGAGGCACACTGCACCAGGTAGAGAGCACTGAGGCACACTGCACCAGGCAGAGAGCACTGAGGCACACTGCACCAGGTAAAGAGCACTGAGGCACACTGCACCAGGTAGAGAGCACTGAGGCACACTGCACCAGGTAGAGAGCACTGAGGCACACTGCACCAGGTAGAGAGCACTGAGGCACACTGCACCAGGTAGAGAGCACTCAGGCACACTGCACCAGGTAGGGAGCACTGAGGCACACTGCACCAGGTAGGGAGCACTAAGGCACACTGCACCAGGTAGGGAGCACTGAGGCACACTGCACCAGGTAGAGAGCACTGAGGCACACTGCACCAGGTAGAGAGCACTGAGGCACACTACACCAGGTAGAGAGCACTGAGGCACACTGCACCAGGTAGAGAGCACTCAGGCACACTGCACTAGGTAGGGAACACTGAGGCACACTGCACCAGGTAGGGAGCACTGAGGCACACTGCACCAGGTAGAGAGCACTGAGGCACACTGCACCAGGTAGAGAGCACTGAGGCACACTACACCAGGTAGAGAGCACTCAGGAACACTGCACCAGGTAGGGAGCACTGAGGCACACTGCACCAGGTAGAGAGCACTGAGGCACACTGCACCAGGTAGAGAGCACTGAGATACATTGCACCAGGTAGAGAGCACTGAGATTAATGTTTACAGCTGCAAAATACTTACAAGGTTAATTTAGCCCAGGGGGACTCTCATGTACGTACCGGGTCTGGCGGCGCACGGCTGGCCGACGTGGAGGGGTCCGGCAGGCAGCAAACGGCGGGGCGGCAGGGCGCACAAAAACGGGCAGGGCGGGATTCAGCTGTCTAAAAAAGGGGCAGACACCTAGCGTGAACACTAGATATATATTAAAAAAAACACAAACGCCTCATTCACTTAAACACTCACACACGTCTCACTTAAACACACACGCCTCTCACTTACATACACATGCCTCTCACTTACACACACCTCTCACACACGTGCCTCTCACTTACACACACCTCTCACACAAGTGCCTCTCACATACACGTGCCTCTCATATACACATGCCTCTCACTTACATACACATGCCTCTCACTTATAGGCCCTACACACATAGCGATTTCACTGCACGATATGAACGATCTTGTTCATTAATGAACGAGATATCGTTCATATCGTGCAGTGTGGAGTCCCCAGCGATGAACGATGTGCGGCCCCGCGCTCGTTCATCGCTGGGGCCATGTCGGCTGTGCATGCAGGCCAATATGGACGAGATCGTCCATATTTGCCTGCAAGTCTACGGAGCCGAGTGACGGAGGGAGTGAAGAAACTTCACTCCCCCCGTCACTGCCCCCCCGCCGCCGGGTCGCTCGTCGGCCGTATCGGCCGTCGGGCACCTTGGTGGCGCATCGCCTAGTGTGTAGGGCCCCTTACATACACATGCCTCTCACACACACACACACACACACACACACATGCCTCTCACTTACATACACATGCCTCCCACTTACATACACATGCCTCACACACACACACACACACACACACACACACACACACACACACATATGCCTCTCACTTACATACACATACATGCCTCTCACACACATGCCACTCTCACACACACATCACACATGCCTCTTTTACTTGAATGTACAACTTTCCTTAAAAACACACACACCTCACTTAAAAACAAGCACACACAAAACACAGTACTTCCCCCCCATATACACCTCTCCCCCACCCCCCACACAGTGCCTACCTTTGGCTATCATCCAGAGCATGGAGGAGCAGAGAGTTCTGAGCTTCCCTCGGCTGGCTTACTAAGGGCCCGGGAGGAGCTGTGCTCTGGAGCTCCCCCTAGCTGCAGCCAGTGCCATCTCTCTCTACAGGAGGCAGCTTCCGTGTCACTGACACAGCTCCTCCATCTGCAATAGCAGCGCAGTTCTCAGGCTGCGGGAGACAGTGGAGGAGATGCGCCCCCTTGTGGCCAGGAGCCCGGCGGCAGCCGACTCCACTGCCTCCCACAGTTCCGCCCCTGTCAACAAGGGGATGTGACAGAGTGAGAATGCTTCGGCAAAGGGAAGCACTATGGACAGATTGTTTAGATACTAGAGGCGGGATGTAATAGCGGCTGAGTTTGCCGGAGGTGCGGGATGCCAGACAAACTCTGATGTTTTTTTTAAATGGGGAATCATTTACAAGGCAAAACTATGCCTTGTAAATGATTGCCTCTTTAAAAAAATGTCCAAGTTCGGCCAGCATCTCACACCTCTGGCAAACTCAGCCGCTATTAAATCCCGCCTCATGTCTCCAAAAGGACTGTATGAACAACTCAGCCTACATTGTTTCCTTTGATGTTTATCTGAATAACAATCATGCATTCTATTAATCTTGTTCTAGTATGCACAAATTAAATGTAACTGTATTATGACCAAGTACAAATAATTAATGTTAAGTATTATATAAGTATTTCATACTTGATATTGCAGTTTGTTTTTTTTACCATTTTTTTCCTAGATCTTTATGTATTTATTTTACATTTGTATTATCTCTCCTGTCTTCTGATTACTTCCTCCTACTCCTATATCCAAGATTTTTAACGTGCTGCTCCCTTTCTCTGGAATTCTTTACCTCTCCCCCTCAGACTCTCCACGTCTCTACAAAACTTCAAACGGGCTTTTAAGACCCACTTCTTTACTAAACCTAGCCAAATCTCATCCTAACCCTCTGTTCCACGCTCTCTATGTACCCCATCTGTGTCACCCCTGTCTGTCTACCTCTCCCCTTAGAATGTAAGCTCTCACGAGTAGGGCCCTCTTCTCTCATGTGCTTATACTTTTCTTACTTAAATAATCCTCAACTGCCCAAATCCTGCAATGTTTTGGCCACCTTAAAATTCATCTCTATGTCGTTTACTGGTGTAGTTATGATTAGTTACCCTGTACTTGTCCTATATTGTCTTCAACTGTAAGTCACTGTTTTCCTGTTTTGATTATGTGCATATGTACTCTGTAATTGGGCGCTGTGGAACCCTTGTGGCACCATATAAATAAAGGATGATAATAATAATAATAATAATAATAATTATTATTATTATTATTATCAGAAACAGATTGGGAGTATTTTACTGTGATCATGACAAATTCTGATACAGTATATGCTAGAAATGAGCGGGTTCGGTTCTCAGAGAACCGAACCCGCCCGCACGACAGCCATCGAGCCCGGATCCAGAACGAGGCAAAACGTCATCATCCCGCTGTTGGATTCTCACGGGGTTTGGATTCCATATAAGTCACCGAGCGTTGCTGCCATTTTCACTCCGGCATTGGAGAGTGTAGAGAGAGGACGTGTCTCCGTCCTCAATGTCCTGCATCAGTTCAGTGTTAGTGTCTTGTGCTGCATCAGTCCAGTCACAGTGGTTGTGTCCTCTGTTGCCATATGTCCAGTGCTGCTGTATAAGTCCAGTCCAGTGGTGCTGTGTTGTGCTGCATCAGTCCAGTGGTGGTGTCTTGTGCTGCATCAGTCCAGTCACAGTGGTGGTGTCCTCTGCTGCCACATGTCCAGTGCTGCTGTATAAGTCCAGTCCAGTGGTGCTGTGTTGTGCTGCATCAGTTCAGTGGTGGTGTATTGTGCTGCATCAGTCCAGTCACAGTGGTGGTGTCCTCTGCTGCCATATGTCCAGTGCTGCTGTATAAGTCCAATCCATTGCAGTGGTGCTGTATTGTCCTGCATCAGTCCAGTGGTGGTGTCCCTATGCTGCCGTATATGTCCAGTTATACTGCCGTATATGTCCATTGATACTGCCATATATGTCCAGCGGTGCTGCCGTATAAATCCAGTGATCCTGTCGTATAATTCCAGTTATCCTGCCATATAATTCCAGTGGTACTAGCGTATAAGTCCAGTCCAGTGATACTGCCGTATATGTCCAGTGGTACTGCCGTATAAGTCCAGTGGTACTGCCGTATAAGTCCAGTGGTCCTGCCATAGAATTCCAGTGATCCTGCTGTATAATTCCAGTGGTACTTGCGTATAAATCCAGTGATTCTGCCGTATAATTCCAGTGATCCTGCCATATAATTCCAGTGATCATGCCATATAAATCCAGTGGTATTGGCGTATAAGTCCAGTCCAGTGATACTGCCGTATATGTCCAGTGGTATTGCCCTATAAATCCAGTAGTACTGCCGTATAATTCCAGTGATCCTTCTGTATAATTTCAGTGGTACTGGCGTAAAAATCTAGTGATCCTGCCATTAAATTCCAGTGGTTCTGGTGTATAAATCCAGTGATCCTGCCGTATAATTCCATTGGTAATGGTGTATAATACCAGTGATCCTGCTGTATAATTCCAGTGATACTGGCATATAACTCAAGTGATCCTGCCGTGTAATTCCAGTGGTACTGGGGTATAAATCCAGTGATCCTGCCATATAATTCCAGTGATACTGCCGTATAATTCCAGTGATCCTGCCGTATAATTCCAGTGGTACTGGTGAATAAATCCAGTCCAGTGATACTGCCGTATATGTCCAGTGGTACTGCCGTATAAATCCAGTAGTAATTCCTTATAATTTCATTGATTCTGCCATATAATTCCAGTGGTTATGGCATATAAATCCAGTCCAGTGATACTGTCGTATATGTCCAGTGGTACTGCCATAAAAATCCAGTGACCCTGCCGTATAATTCCAGTGGAACTGGCGTATAAGACCAGTGATCCTGCCGTATAAATCCAGTGGTACTGGCGTATAATTACAGTAATCCTGCCGTATAATTCCAGTGGTACTGGCGTATAATACCAGTGATCCTGCCGTATAATTCTAGTGGTACTGGTGTATAATTCCAGTGATCCTGCCATATAATTCCAGTGGTACTGGCGTATAAGTCCAGTGATCCTGCCGTATATTTCCAGTGATCCTGCTGTATAATTCCAGCGATCCTGTCGTATAAATCCATTGGTATTGGTTTATAAATCCAGTGATCCTGCCGTATAATTCCAGTGATCCTGCCGTATAATTCCAGTGATCCTGCCATAGAAGTCCAGTCCAGTGATTCTGCTGTATATTTCCAGTGGTACTGCCATAAAACAGTGGTGCTGCCATATAAGTTCAGTGGTGCTGTCCTGTGCTGTATATTATTTACTCCAAATAATGGGGTTATTAATATTTAATCCAAATAATTGTCACAGTGTTTGCCCTGTGTGGTGTAGAGGTACGCTCTCCTGTTCCGCATATTGTTATATAACTCCAGAAAAATAATGGAGAACAAAAATTTGGAGGTTAAAATAGGGAAAGATCAAGAACCACTTCCTCCTAGTGCTGAAGCTGCTGCCACTAGTCATGACATAGATGATGAAATCCCATCAACGTCGTCTGCCAAGGCCGATACCCAATGTGATAGTAGAGGTCATGTAAAATCCAAAAAGCCAAAGTTCAGTAATAAGACCAAAAAAAGAAATTTAAATGGTCTGAGGAGAAACGTAAACTTGCCAATATGCCATTTACGACACAGAGTGGCAAGGAACGGCTGAGGCCCTGGCCTATGTTCATGACTTGTGGTTCAGCTTTACATGACGATGGAAGCCCTCATCCTCCCACTAGAAAAATGATAATAGTTAAGCTGGAAAGAGCACAGCAAAGAACTGTGCATTCTAAGATGGTATCACAAATCCCCAAGGAGAGTCCAAATGTGTCAAAGGTTGCGATGCCTGACCTTCCCAACACTGGACGGGAAGAGGTGGCTCCTTCCACCATTTGCATGCCCTCTGCAAGTGCTGGAAGGAGCACCCACAGTTCAATTTCTGATATTCAAATTGAAGATGTCACTGTTGAAGTACACCAAGATGAGGATATGGGTGTTGCTGGCACTGAGGAGGAAGTTGACGATGAGGATACTGATGGTGATGTGGTTTGTTTAAACCGAGGGAGACCTCTGTTGCCCGTGGGATGAATAAGACCATTGTGATGCCTGGGCAAAATACCAAAAAAGCCACCTCTTCGGTGTGGAATTATTTTTCCACAAATCCAGACAACAGGTGTCAAGCCATGTGTTGCCTCTGTCAATCTGCAATAAGTAGGGGTAAGGACATTAACCACCTAGGAACATCCTCCCTTATACATCACCTGCAGTGCATTCATCAGAAGTCAGTGCCAAGTTGTGAAATTTTGGGTAAGAGCGTAAGCAGTCCACTGACACCTAAATCCCTTCTTCCTCATGTAACCAAGCTCCTGCAAGCCACACCACCAACTCCCTCAATGTCAACTTCCTCCTCAGCCAGGAACATCAGTAGTCCTGCAGGCCATGTCACTGACAAGACTGAGGAGTCCTCTCCTAACTGGGATTCCTACTAAGGTACTGCTACTGCTGTTGCTGCCACTGCTGTTGTTGCTGTTGGGAGTCGATTGTCATCCCAGAGGGGAAGTCGGAAAGTCCAACTGTACTACTTCAACTAAGCAATTGACTGTCCAACAGTCCTTTTTGAGGAAGATGAAATATGACAGCAGTGATCCTTCTGCAAAGTGGATAACTGAGGCCTTGACAGCTATGTTGGTGTTAGATGTGCAACCAGTATCCACCATTAGTTCAGTGGGACTTAGAGAATTGTTTAAGGTACTGTATCTCCGGTACCAAATCCCATCTAGGTTCCATTTCACTAGGCAGGCGATTCCGAGACATCTGAAAAAGTGTCCTCAGTGTCCTAAAAATGCAGTTGTACCCACTGTCCACTTAACCACAGACATAAGGACAAGGGGAACAGGGCAGACTCAGGACTATATTACTATGACAGCCCACTGAGTAGATGTATGGCCTCCTGCAGCAGCAACAACAGCAGCGGCACCAGTAACAGCATCTCACAAACGTCAACTCGTTCCTAAGCAGGCTACGCTATGTATCACCGCTTTCTGTAAGAGGCACACTGCTGACAACCTCTTATGGAAACTGAGGTACATCATCGCACAATGGCTTACACCAATTATACTCTCCTAGGGATTTGTGATATCGGACAACGCCACCAACATTGTGCGTGCATTACATCTAGGCAAAATCCAGCATGTCCCATGTTTTACACATACAATTAATTTGGTGGTGCAGAATTTTTTTTTAAATGACAGGGGCGTGCAAGAGATGCTGTTGGTGGCCCGAAAAATTGCGGGCCACTTTCGGCTTTCAGCCACTGCGTGCCAAAGACTGGAGCACCATTATTATTATTAGTATCCTTTATTTATAAGGTGCCACAAGGGTTCCGCAGCGCCCAATTACAGAGTACATATGCACATAATCAAAACAGGAAAACAGTGACTTACAGTTGAAGACAATTTAGGACAAGTACAGGGTAACTAAGCATAACTACACCAGTAAATGGCAGAGATAAGTTCCAGGTGGCCAAAAAACTGTGTGATTTGGGCAGTTGAGGATTGTTAAAGTAAGAAAAGGATAAGCACATGAGAAAAGAGGGCCCTACTCGTGAGAGCTTACATTCTAAGGAGAGGGGTAGACAGACAGGGGTGACAGAGATGGGGTACATAGAGAGCGTGGAACAGAGGGTTAGGATGAGATTTGGCTGGGTTTGGTAAAGAAATGGGTCTTAAGAGCCCGTTTGAAGTTTTGTAGAGAGGTGGAGAGTCTGATGGGGAGAGGTAAAGAATTCCAGAGGAAGGGAGCAGCACGTGAAAAATCTTGGAGATAGGAGTGGAAGTAATCAGAAGACAGGAGAGCCGGCGTGCATTAGCAGAGTGAAGAGGACGGGTGGGAAAGTAAAGGGAGATAAGGTCAGAGATGTAAATGGGAGAGGAGTGGGTGAGTGCTTTGTAAGTGAGAGTGAGAAGTTTGAATTGGATTCTGAAAGGGAAGGGAAGCCAGTGAAGGGCTTGTAGGAGAGGGAAGGTGGACGTAGTGCGTTTGGTGAGGAAGATAAGCCGGGCAGCAGCATTGAGGATAGATTGGAGTGGAGAGAGGTAATTGTCAGGGAGGCCAGTTAGGAGGAGATTACACCATCAAACACTCCTAAACCTGCCCTGCCATCAACTGAAGCAACAGGTGGTAACAAGGTGGAATTCAACACTCTATATGCTTCAGAGGATGGAAGAGCAGCAGAAGGCCATTCAAGCCTATACATCCACCTACGATATAGGCAAAGGAGAGGAAACCTGACTCAAGTGCAGTGGAGAATGATTTCTGTTTTGTGCAAGGTACTCCGATACCCTTGAACTTGCCACACGTGAAGTCAGTTCAAACACTGCCAGCTTGAGTCAGGTCATTCCCCTCACCAGGCTTTTGCAGAAGCAGCTGGATAAATTGAAGGAGGAGCTAAGACAGAGCGATTCTGCAAAGTTTGTGGGACTTGTGCATGGAGCCCTTCATTCGCTTTGCCAGGATTCAAGGGTTGTCAATCTGTTGAAATCAGACCACTACATTTTGGCCACCGTGCTCGATCCTAGGTTTAAAGCCTACATTGTACCTCTCTTTCTGGCAGAGACAATTCTGCAGAGATTCAAAGACCTGCTGGTGAGAAATTGTCAACTCAAGCGGAATGTCACCCGTCAACAGCTAATCCTACATTTTCTCCCGCAACTGGGGCTGCGAGGAAAAGGATAAGATTTCCTAACCCACCCACTGGCGGTGATGCAGGGCAGTCAGGAGCAAGTGCTGACATCTGGTCCTGACTGAAGGACCTGCCAACGATTACTGATATGTCTACTGTCACTGTATATGATTCTGTCACCATTGAAAGAATGGTGGAGGATTATATGAGTGACAGCATCCAAGTAGGCATGTCAGACAGTCCGTACATATACTGGCAGGAAAAAGAAGCAATTTGGATACCCTTGCACAACCTGGCTTTTTTTTACCTAAGTTGCCCCCCCTCCAGTTTGTACTCCAAAAGAGTGTTTAGTGCAGCTGGTAACCTTGTCAGCGATCGGCGTAGGAGGTTACTTCCAAAAAATGTGGAGAAGATGATGTTCATCAAAATTAATTCTAAATTCCTCCGGGAAGACCATTACCAGCAATTGCCTACAGAAAGTACACAGGGACCTGTGATCAGTGGCGGATCCAGGGGGGGGGCACTCGGGCCCGTGCCCCCCCTGTCATTTGTGGCCTCCGTCCGCGGTGTCCCCCCCGGCGTCGGCGCCGCACAGGGAGATGACGGGCGCCCGCTGAGATTGTGTTACTAGCGGGCGCCCGTCTCCCTGCACAGCGACAGCCAGAGGCAGGAGCTCAGTACTGAGCTCCGGCCTCCAGCGCTGTCACTGTGCGGCGTGCGCTATGGGAGAGATGTCAGTCATGACGTCTCTCTCATAGTGCTGAGGAGAGGACGCCAAGAGGAGGACTGCAGCGGTCTGGAAGCGGGAACGGGGCTTGGTAAGTATGTTCTGTTTTATCTTCCTTAATGCAGCGGGGGCATCTACTGGGGGCAAACTACGGGGGACATTACTACAGGGGAGGCATCAACAAGGGGCATTACTACTGGGGGGCATAACTACTGGGGCATTATTACTGGGGGGCATCTACTGGGGGCATTACTACTGGGGGGTCATCTTTTGGGGGCATTACTACTGGGGCAGCTACTGGGGGCCATCTACTGGGGGCATTATTACTGGGGGCCATCTACTGGGGGCATTATTACTGGGGGGTATCTACTGGGGGCATTACTACTGGGGGGTCATCTATTGGGGGCATTACTACTGGGGGCAGCTACTGGGGGCAAACTACTGGAGGACATTATTACTGGGGTGGCATCTACTGGGGGCAAACTACTGGGGGACATTATTACTGGGGGTCAACTACAAAGGGGCTAACTACTGGGGGCATACTACAGGAGGGCATTACTACTGGTGGCGTAACTACAGGGGCATTACTACTGGTGGCTTAACTACAGGGGGGCCAGACTACTGGGGGCATAACTACAGGGGCCAAACTACTGGGGGATAACTACTGGGGGCATTACTACTGGGGGCTAAACTACAAGGGGGGCATAACTATAGGGGCTAAACTACAATGGGGCAAACTACAGGGGTGCATTACTACTGGTGGCTAAACTACAAGCAGGCAAACTACTGGGGGCATTACCACTGGTAGGCTAAACTAAAGGTGGCGAGGGTAAACTACTGGGGTCATAACTGCAGGGGCATTACCACTGGGGGCATAACTACTAGGGTGCTAAATGATTGGGGGCATTACTACAGGCAACATTACTACTGGGGGTAATACGAGCATTGCATAAGGGGCACCACTACTATGGGGTTTATATAAGGGGCACTACCAGTACAGTGGACATTGCATAATGAGCGCTACAACTGTGGGCATTGTATAAGATGCGCCACCTCACATGCACCGAAGCCGCACGCAAATGTACTTGCCCCTTTCATGGTGCCCCCCCTATCATTTTCTTCTGGATCCGCCCCTGCCTGTGATGGTGGATTCCAGTGGGGATGAATTAATAGTCTGTGAGGAGAAGTTACACACTGGAAGGGTGAGGAATTGGAGGATGAGCATGAGGTCGACATCTTGCCTCTGTAGAGCCAGTTTGTGCAAGGAAAGATTGCTTCATTTTTGGTGGGGGCCCAAACAAACCAGTAATTTCAGCCACAGTCGTGTGGCAGACTCTGATGTTGAAATGATTGGTTTGTTAAAGTGTGCGTGTCCTGTTTATACAACATAAGGGTGGGTGGGAGAGTCCAAGGACAATTCCATCTTGCACCTCTTTTTCTTCTTTGCATCATGTGCTGTTTGTGGACTAGTTTTTAAAGTGCCATCCTGTCTGACACTGCCGTACAACTCCAGGGTTACTGCTGTATAAGTCCAGTCCTGTGGTGGTGTCTTTTGCTGCATCAGTCCAGTGGTGGTGTCTTGTGCTGCCATAAGTCTAGTGGTGGTGTCCTGTGCTGTATATTATTTACTCCAAATAAAAGGGTTATATACATTACTTATATTATTATCCAAATAATTATTACAGGGTTTGCCCTGTGTGGTATAGGGGTATGCTCGCCTGTGCTGCATATTATTATAATAGCTTCAAATAAAAGGGTTATTATTATCCAAATTAATTTTACAGGCTTTGCCATGTGTGTGTGTGTGGTTTAGGGGTAGATTTTCCTGTGCCACCAATATTGTGCGTGTATTACATCTGGGCAAATTACAGCATGTCCCATGTTGTTTGTGCCACGCACTTGTGTAGCTTAGCTTAGTCATACCGCTACCTCATTGCACCTCTTTTACTTCTCTGCATGATGTGCTGTTTAGGGCCTAGTTTTTTTAAGTGCCATCCTGTCTGCAACTGCAGTTCCACTCCTGGATGGGCCAGGTGTTTGTTCCGCACATTTGTGTCGCTTAGCTTAGTCATACAGCTACCTTATTGCACCTCTTTTTCTTCTTTGCATGTTGTGCTGTTTGGGGACTAGTTTTTTTAGGTGCCATCCTGTCTGCAACTGCAGTGCTACACCTATATGGGCCAGGTGTTTGTGTCGCCTACTTGTGTCACTTAGCTTAGCCATCCAGCTACCTCATTGCACTCTTTTACTTCTTTATGTGATGTGCTGTTTGGGGCCTATTTTTTAAATCTTTCAACCTGTCTGCCACTTCAGTGCCACTCGTAGATGGGCCAGGTGTTTGTGCCGCACACTTGTGTCGCTTAGCTTAGTCATCCAGCCACCTCGGTGCAACCTTTTGGCCTAAAAAAAATATTGTGAGGTGTGAGGTGTTCAGAATAGACTGGAAATAAGTGGAAATGAATGTTATTGAGGTTAATAATAACATAGGATCAAAATTACCCCCACATTCTGTGATTTTAGCTGTTTTTATGTTTTTTTCAAAAATCATCCAGATCCAAAACCAAAATACGAAAGGGTGGTTTTGGCAAAACCAATCCAGATCCAAAACATGAGGATGGAACCAGAACCAAAACACAAAACATGAAAAGTGCCCGTCGCACATCTCTAGTATATGCTGAGTAATGTAAGTATAAGAGAATACACTAATGTGCTTCCCATATATTTTTTTATCTACATAGGCTTCTGTAGATGATCAAATTTGACTTTGTATTTTCTATGTGGTGAAGGGTAATCAGAAAGCAATTACTGATGTCCATGTTGAGTTGGACATGGGGCATTAACTTGTTGGTGTTGAAGTTGTTATAAGGTATAAGGAAAGCTTTGTCATTTGTATATGTAATTTGCATATATATATACTGGGGATGTGCGTTGGCCCAATCCTCAGGTTTTGGGTTTTTGTTTTGGGTCTCTTTCTCCTTCGTGTTTTGGATCTGTATTTGTTTTGAATCTGTATTTTTACAGATCATAAAAACAGCTAAAATAACAGAATTTGGGGGTGTTTTTGATCCTTCAGCATTATTAACCTAAATAACATTAAGGGGTCGATTTACTACGCCATGAATGGAGATAAAGTGGACAGAGATAAAGTACCAGCCAATCAGCTCTTAGCTGCCATGTTACAGGCTGGATTTGAAAAATGACAGTTAGGAGCTGATTGGCTGGTACTTTATCTCCGTTCACTTTATCTCTATCCAAGGCTTAGTAAATAGACCTCTTATTTCCACTCATTTCCAGTCAACTTTGATCTACCTCACAGCTCACAATGCTGTTTTCATCCAGTTTAGGCCAAAAGGTTGTACCAAGGTAGCTGGATGACTAATCTAAGCAACAGAAGTGGGTGGCACAAACATGTGGCACTTAAACTTCCAACATGGCACATTTAGGAAACAGAATGGCACTGCAGTTGCAGAAGGGTATCAATTTTCTCCTCTGTGAAACTGAAAATGTTTGTCGGCTACACAAAAAGACAGTCAGCAATGCTCCAAACAGCACATAATGCAAAGAAAAGAGGTGCAAGATGCAATTGTCCTTGGGCCCCCCCAACCATGCAAAAAAAAGAGGTGCAAGATGGAATTGTCCTTGGGCCCCCCCATCCACCCACACATTTCAGCAACAGGTACTGCGACTTAAGTTGTGGTTGAAATGACTGGTTTGTTTGGGCCCCCACAAAACAAGCTGGCAATGGGTAGTGCACAAACTGGCTCTACATAGGTAAGATGTCATCATCAGTATCTGATTCCTCATCCCCATCAGTGTGTACATCCTCCTCTTCACACAATATTAATTCATCCCCGCTGGAATCCACCATTACAGGTGCCTCTTTATTTTGTGGCTGTAAATGTTGGTAAAGATCTTCCTTGTGAAACTGGTAATTAATTTTGATGAACATCATCTTTTTCACATTTTGCGGAAGTACCCTCCTACGCTGATCGCTGACAAGGTTCAGGCTGTGCTGAAAACTCTTTCTGAGTACACACTGGAGGGTGTGCAACTTAAGTAAAGCAAAGCCAGTTTGTGCATGGGCCTCCAAATTGCTTTTTTTCCTGCCAGCAGTGAAGCAGACTGTCTGACATGCCTATTTGACATGCGTATTTATAATCCGTGTATGATTAGGAAATAAAATCTATTACTGTGATACCACCTTCTCCCACAGCATCAAAAAATTGAACACTGCGGTTGACCTTCACCAACAGTGTCGCACAATGGGGGTAATTCTGAGTTGATCACAGCAGGATTTTTGTTAGCAGTTGGGCAAAACCATGTGCACTGCAGGAGAGGCAGATATAACATGTGCAGAGAGAGTTAGATTTGGGTCGGTTATTTTGTTTCTGTGCAGGGTAAATACTGGCTCCTTTATTTTTACACTGCAATTTAGATTGCAGATTGACACACCACACCCAAATCTAACTCTCTCTGCACATGTTATATCTGCCTCCCCTGCAGTGCACTTGGTTTTGCCCAACTGCTAACAAAAATCCTGCTGCGATCAACTCAGAATTACCTCCAATATGTGCAGTGGCGGAACTAGCGAGCGGTGGGCCCATGTGCAACAAAATGGCTTGCCCCCCCCCCCATCCCATCCAAGTCCACCCCCTCACCCCTGGAGAGGATCTGGTGAGGGGGGACCTGCTCAGGGAAGTGGATACCTAGCAACAGTGCCGTAACTAGACATTTTAGCACTGTGTGCAAGAAACGGCATTGGAGCCCCACCCCTGCATGCAAAACAGGGGCAGTGCGCGCCCGTAGGCGCGCGCAAAAATACATAGTGGCGTGGCTTCGTGGGGAAGGGGTGTGGCCACAAAATAATACCAATTCATAAAACGGTGCACAGTAGTCTCCATTATTCAAATTACGCCGCACAGTAGCACCACTACACCAGGTAGAGACCCTTTTACACCTTACGGCGGACAGATTACTCTTTTTACACATTACGGCAGACAGCGTCCCCCTTTTTTACACACAACGGCAGACAGCGTGCCCTTTTTACACATAACGGCAGACAGCGTGCCCTTTTTACACATAACGGCAGACAGCGTGCACTTTTTACACATAACGGCAGACAGCGTGCCCTTTTTACACATAACGGCAGACAGCGTGCCCTTTTTACACATAACGGCAGACAGCGTCCCCCTTTTTTACACATAACGGCAGACAGCGTGCACTTTTTACACATAACGGCAGACAGCGTCCCCTTTTTACACATAACGGCAGACAGCGTGCCCTTTTTACACATAACGGCAGACAGCGTCCCCCTTTTTTACACATAACGGCAGACAGCGTGCACTTTTTTACACATAACGGCAGACAGCGTCCCCTTTTTACACATAACGGCAGACAGCATGCCCTTTTTACACATAACGGCAGACAGCGTCCCCCTTTTTTACACATAACGGCAGACAGCGTCCCCTTTTTACACATAACGGCAGACAGCGTGCCCTTTTTACACATTACGGCAGACAGCGTGCCCTTGTTACACATAGCGGCAGACAGTGTACACTTTTTTCACATAACGGCAGACAGCGTGCCCTTGTTAAACATAGCGGCAGACAGCGTACACTTTAAACACATAACGGCAGACCGCGTGCCCTTTTTACACATAATGGCAGACAGCGTCCCCTTTTTACACATTACGGCAGACAGCGTGCCCTTGTTACACATTACGGCAGACAGTGTGCCCTTGTTACACATTACGGCAGACAGCGTGCCCTTGTTACACATTACGGCAGACAGCGTGCCCTTGTTACACATTACGGCAGACAGCGTGCCCTTGTTACCCATTACGGCAGACAGCGTGCCCTTGTTACCCATTACGGCAGACAGCGTGTCCTTGTTACACATTACGGCAGGCAGATTCCCCCTTTTTACACATTGCGGCAGACAGCGTGTCCTTGTTACACATAGCGGCAGGCAGATTCCCCCTTTTTACACATTGCAGCAGGCAGATTCCCCGTTTTTACACATTGTGGCAGGCAGATTCCCCGTTTTTACACATTGCAGCAGGCAGATTCCCCATTTTTACACATTGCGGCAGGCAGATTCCCCGTTTTTACACATTGCGGCAGGTAGATTCCCCGTTTTTACACAATGCGGCTTGCGGCAGGCAAATTCCCCATTTTTACACATTGCAGCAGGCAGATTCCCCGTTTTTACACATTACGGCAGGCAGATTCCCCGTTTATACACATTGCGGCAGGCAGATTCCCCATTTTTACACATTGCGGCAGGCAGATTCCCCATTTTTACACATTGCGGCAGGCAGATTCCCCATTTTTGTTGGAAAGAAAGAAAAAGAGAAAGAAAGAAAGAAAGAAAGAAAGAAAGAAAGAAAGAAAGAAAGAAAGAAAGAAAGAAAGAAAGAAAGAAAGAAAGAAAGAAAGAAAGAATTATACTTACCCTCTCCGCTGGCTCAGGCTCCTCGGTGCAGCGTCAGACGATTCCCGGGCAGTAGAGAATGAAGAGGAGGGAGGAGGAGGAGGGAGCCGCAGCAGCGCTTTGTTACTGGTGGAGGCGCTGCTGCTGCTGCCCCTCTGCTTCACTATAGGCTGTTCTCGGAAGACAGCCTATAGTGAAGCAGAGGGGCAGCAGCAGCAGCGCCTCCACCAGTAACAAAGCGCTGCTACGGCTCCCTCCTTCACCTCCCTCCTCCTCCTTCTCCCGTCCATGCCGCTGCTCCTCTCCTCTGTGGTCGGCTGTGCGCTGCGGGCAGCGGTTGCCCGCAGCGCACAGCGGCATGTAATGAGTCAGTTTGACTCATTACATGCTTGGGCCCCTGGACAGAGGCGGGCCCCAGTGCAACGCACTGCTTGCACTGGCGGTAGTTCCGCCTCTGAATATGTGTATGAGTACGAAATAATTACTGCGGTCTGACAGGCAGTGTCACAGTACTTATGAAAATAAAATAAAGATTGTATAGTACACTGGGATACAGCACAAACAAACAAAAAAAATATTTTTTTATAATTATATTTTTAGGCTTTTTGTTTTTAGCTTTTATTATTTTAATTTTACATTGGGTGGATCCCCTGAATGGACGGACAGATACATCTTTCAGATACAGCAGACAGAGCACCCCTGGACTGATACAACAGACAGGGCACCCCTGGACTGATACAACAGACAGGGCACCCCTGGACTGATACAGCAGACTGAGCACCCCTGGACTGATACAGCAGACAGAGCACCCCTGGACTGATACAGCAGACAGAGCGGGTGTGGTTCATCAAATCGACAGTATCTAGGTCGACAATGTTTAGGTCGACCACTATAGGTCAACAGTCACTAGGTCGACATGGATGGAAGGTCGACAGGGTTTCTAGGTCGACATGTGCTAGGTCGACAGGTCTAAAGGTCGACATGAGGATTTTTTTTTTTTTGGTGTCGTTTTCTTCGTAGAGTGACCGGGATCCCAAATTAGTGCACCGCGTCCCCTCGCATGGCTCGCTTCGCTCGCCATGCTTCGGGCATGGTGCCTTCGCTCCGCTACCGCTTCGCTCGGCACAGATTACTGTTCCAATCGTAGTCCACGTGGATCGTTAAGTATGAAAAAAATCAAAAAAAGAAAAAAAATTTGAAAAACTCATGTCGACCTTTAGACCTGTCGACCTAGCATATGTCGACCTAGAAACCCTGTCGACCTTCCATCCATGTCGACCTAGTGACTGTCGACCTATAGTGGTCGACCTAAACATTGTCGACCTAGATACTGTTGATCTTCAGACCGGATCCCGACAGAGCACCCCAGGACTGATGATACAGCAGACAGAGCACCCCTGGACTGATACAGTAGACAGAGCACCCCTGGACTGATACAATAGACAGAGCACCCCTGGACTGATACAGCAGACAGAGCACCCCTGGACTGATACAATAGACAGAGCACCCCTGGACTGATACAGCAGACAGAGCACCCCTGGACTGATGATACAGCAGACAGAGCACCAGCCCCACGCCAGACAAAACAGTACTGAGAAGGACATGTCCGTCCAGTACACTCTCCATAGCCAGAATGAAGATGGCGCCGATCACCGGGAACCTCTATAGAATCCAAAACCCGCAAGAATCCAAAAGCAGGGCAATGACGTTTTGCCTTGTTTTAGGATCTGAGTCTGGCAGGAAACCTCGAGCCGGAAACCTCCACAAGGGTGAGCTGGTGGGTGAAAGGGAAACAAAGGTGAGTTGGGGGCTATGGGAACATATGGGAGCACTAGTGCGGCTGGGGACAAGCACACATGAGCTAGGGGGCTGAGAGGACATACATGTGAGCTGGTGTTGTGAGGAGACACACACTTGAGAAGCTAGGGGTGAGTAGATGTAAAGGTGAGATAGTGGGGGAGAGAGGACACACAGACGAACATATAGAACTGGTTATCTTGTTGGGGTAGACACACAGGTGAACTGGTGGAGATGAGGGGACACACAGGTGGGCTCGGGCGAGGTAAAACATCGGTGAGGTGGTGGTGTTGAAGTGAGACATATGTGAGATGATGGGATGAGGGGACACACAAGTGAGCTATTGATGGAGAGAAGAAACTCAGGTAAGCTACTAGGGCTAGGGGTTCACAAAGCTAAGCTTGTTAGGGAGATAGGACACACAGGTAACCTGGTGAGGCTGAGTGGACTGGACACGTGTGAGCTGGGGGGTGAGAGGACACAGAGGTGACCGGGTGGGGGAGAAGGGACACACAGGTGGGGAGGTGGGGCTAAGTGGACACACAAGTGAGCTGGTTGCGGTAAGAGGAAACAGATGAGCTAGCAGGGCTGAGGGGACATACAGGTGAGCTGGTGGGGGTGAGAGGACACACAGGTGAGCTGGTGTTGGTAAGCGGATACACAGGTGACATGGAGGTACTGTAATACGCAGACATCCGTGAGGACAACACTTAAAACAGGGGATGTTTTGTTTGCATACCTCCCATGCTTAAAAAAAACACAATGTCAGTTCTAACTTCAGTTTACAATAATACACTTTGGTGTTCAGATTGGCCTTTAATAGATTGCTTGGTGTAAAAACCTCAAATCATAATGAAGGATACTGTAAGCTGTTTGAACAAACCGCAGGTTAGTACATTTCCCTACTGTTCTAGTACTGTTATTATAAGTCTATAAATTAAAATTTCACATATTTGCATAGTTGTGGAATGGTTATAGGGTGATTATCCAGGAAGTACAAATCATTCCAGGTGTCATCAATCATTTTAATGAGCAATTTCACTTAATTGGATCTTTTTCTGTAATATGAGACCACAGAACATAAAATGAGTATGTTGCTGAGTGTGTTCATCATCCAAGACATGGATGAGGATTTAGAAAAGAAAAAAAAAACACGTTTGTTTGTTTACCTGTTAATATATGGAATTATTTTAAGTTAAAAACCCCATTGAAAGAAACAACTTTCTACTGAAAATATATTATGTCTTCATAATAATTTAAGTCGATTTTCAAGAATATTTTTGGCATGTAAAATTAAAACAGATGTTCTTGAAAACGAGTACAGTATCTTACTACAGAACAATGGAAGTCATTTTAAAAAGTGCATAAAAGAAGGCTCACAGCACATTATGCATTTTGTGATATACGTAATTCACTAAGATATTAAAGGGGTCCAAACTTAGAATCTTCTGATGAAATTAATTGGCTAATTTATTGCTTAATGCAAGCACTTTCCTAAAAAAAGCCTTTAGATTTGTAGGAAGAGATATTTAAAAGTAATTTCAGGATTAACTGGGACATTCATGTACTGTAGGACCACTGAACCCTTCCATGGCCTTATTAACAGCATAGTAGACCCTGGGCAAAGCAGTGCAGTGGGGCCCCTAAACACCCATTCACCGGTATCAATTAAAAAAATCATTAGAACGTGTTCCTCCTGTGGTTCCGCACCGTCTCTTTTCATGCTTTCATACAGTAAATGTCTGTCAGCACTCTAAACGACGGATAGCCCCAGTCATTTACTGATAGCATGCTGACAGCCTTCACTGTCTGGCTGCAGGCTGGGAGGCAGGTAGAGAATGCTGTCTGGACATTCTGATTGTATGACCACTACACACCCCTGCTCAAAGGTCCCTAATTGTGGAGCCCTGGGCAGCTGCCCAGTGTGCCTATACATTAAGATGGCCCTGAATCACAAGATAACTATTATTCTATTTACTGTATCTGTATGTCCACGAAGGTGACAGTGTCTAGTCCAGTGTTTTCCAAATCCGATACTCATGCACCACAAGTAGCTTATGTATTCATCATTTCTGTAATCATGCACATGTGACTTACAGGGGTTGGTTGGTTGGTTGGTTGGTTGGTTGGTACTTCATCCATCCACTTTATCTCACTCCAATGCTTAGTACATAAGCAATTTCTTTCACAGAACACTGCCATCTGTTCTCTGGTACTGTATGTGTACTTGTCTTTGACTGCAAGGACAATGTCCCACTAGTGGTAATGTTGAATAGGATTGATGAGCTGGAGAGACATCATCAAGATACATCTCCCATAAGCTTGGCATTACTTTTACCTCTCTTGTTCTATCTTGGGGAAGAGAAAATGGGTGATATCAACTGTACCAGACATTATCATATAATCACAGAATTTAAGAACCCCCAGTGGCGCATGCAGGGGGGGTTTCCGAGTACCTGGAAACCCCCCCTGATGAGCCAACATTTTTATTTTTGAGACGGAGACAGCAGTGTCTCCATCTCAGTAAAACCCATGATCGCGTACACGACCGCGACAGCGGAGCTGCTGCAGCAGAGAGTATGTAGCTCTCTGTATAGAGAGTGTCCCGGGGAGCTGCTGGCTGCGCATGCTCAGCCACAGCAGCTCCCTCCGTCGTCCACACAGCGCCGCTTGTCTGCTCCTGCCTCCCAGCCCCTGATGGTACAGTACTGTGTGTGAATGCAATATGTACTGTATACAGCATGTGAAGTTTGTGTGTACAGTATGTATGTGTGTTTCTGTGTGTGCTTGTGTATATATGTTTGTACGTACGTACATGTGTCTGTATGAATGATTGTGTGCTATATATATATATCTATATATACATACAGTATATATATATATATATATATATATTTATATATACATACAAATGTGTGTACATGTGTATGTGTATATATATATACATATATATACACACACACACACATACATGTATATATATATATATATATATATATGTGTGTGTATATACTGTATATACACACGCAGCATATATGTGTGTGTGTGTGTGTGTGTGTGTGTGTGTATATGTTTGTCTGTGTGTGTATATATGTACATATATATATATACTCACTAGTGATGAGCGGGTTCGGTTCCTCGGAATCTGAACCCCCCCGAACTTCAGCCTTTTTACACGGATCCGAGGCAGACTCGGATCTTCCCGCCTTGCTCGGCTAACCCGAGCGCGCCCGAACGTCATCATCCCGCTGTCAGATTCTCGCGAGGCTCGGATTCTATCGCGAGACTCGGATTCTATATAAGGAGCCGAGCGTCGCCGCCATTTTCACACGTGCATTGAGATTCATAGGGAGAGGACGTGGCTGGCGTCCTCTCCATTTAGATTAGAAGAGAGAGAGTGAGAGTGAGACACTTGATTTACTGGAGCTTAGGAGTACTCAGAGAGTGCAGAGTTTACTAGTGACTGACCAGTGACCACCAGTGCAGTTTTATTATATTATTATTTAATATAATCCGTTCTCTGCCTGAAAAAAAATGATACACAGTGACACAGTAACAGTATACCATATCTGTGCTCAGCCTCAGTGTGCTGCATCATCTATGTATATCTGACTGTGCTGAGTGCTCAGTGCTCACACAGCTTAATTGTGGGGGAGACTGGGGAGCAGTAGCAGGAGTACATATTATTTAACAGTGCACACTTTTGCTGCCATAGTGCCACTGCCAGTGTGACTGACCAGTGACCACTGTCTGACCACCAGTATATTGTGATAGTCTGCCTGAAAAAGTTAAACACTCGTCGTGTGGTGTTTTTATTCTATAAACGCATTCTGCTGACAGTGTCCAGCAGGTCCGTCATTAATTATATAATATATACCTGTCCGGCTGCAGTAGTGATATATATATATATTTTTTATATCATTATCATCCAGTCTATATTAGCAGCAGACGCAGTACGGTAGTCCACGGCTTTAGCTACCTCTGTGTCGGCAGTCGCTCGTCCATCCATAATTGTATACCACCTACCTGTGGTGTTTTTTTTTTTTTCTATCTTCTTGATACTAGTAGCTTACTTTAGGAGTCTGCAGTGCTGACAGTGTCCAGCAGGTCCGTCATTATAATATATACCTGTCCGGCTGCAGTAGTGATATATATATATTTTTTATATCATTATCATCCAGTCTATATTAGCAGCAGACGCAGTATGGTAGTCCACGGCTGTAGCTACCTCTGTGTCGGCAGTCGCTCGTCCATCCATAATTGTATACCACCTACCTGTGGTGTTTTTTTTCTATCTTCTTGATACTACTAGTAGCTTACTTTAGGAGTCTGCAGTGCTGCTGACAGTGTCCAGCAGGTCCGTCATTATATAATATATACCTGTCCGGCTGCAGTAGTGATATATATATATTTTTTATATCATTATCATCCAGTCTATATTAGCAGCAGACGCAGTACGGTAGTCCACGGCTGTAGCTACCTCTGTGTCGGCAGTCGCTCGTCCATCCATAATTGTATACCACCTACCCGTGGTGTTTTTTTTTTTTCTATCTTCTTGATACTACTAGTAGCTTACTTTAGGAGTCTGCAGTGCTGCTGACAGTGTCCAGCAGGTCAGTCATTATATAATATATACCTGTCCTGCTGCAGTAGTGATATATATATATATATATTTTATATCATTATCATCCAGTCTATATTAGCAGCAGACGCAGTACGGTAGTCCACGGCTGTAGCTACCCCTGTGTCGGCAGTCGCTCGTCCATCCATAATTGTATACCACCTACCTGTGGTGTTTTTTTTTTTCTATCTTCTTGATACTACTAGTAGCTTACTTTAGGAGTCTGCAGTGCTGCTGACAGTGTCCAGCAGGTCCGTCATTATATAATATATACCTGTCCGGCTGCAGTAGTGATATATATATATTTTTTATATCATTATCATCCAGTCTATATTAGCAGCAGACGCAGTACGGTAGTCCACGGCTGTAGCTACCTCTGTGTCGGCAGTCGCTCGTCCATCCATAATTGTATACCACCTACCTGTTGTGTTTTTTTTTTTTTTATCTTCTTGATACTAGTAGCTTACTTTAGGAGTCTGCAGTGCTGACAGTGTCCAGCAGGTCCGTCATTATATAATATATACCTGTCCGGCTGCAGTAGTGATATATATATTTTTTTTATATCATTATCATCCAGTCTATATTAGCAGCAGGCGCAGTACGGTAGCCCACGGCTGTAGCTACCTCTGTGTCGGCAGTCACTCGTCCATCCATAAGTATACTTGTATCCATCCATCTCCATTGTTTACCTGAGGTGCCTTTTAGTTGTGCCTATTAAAATATGGAGAACAAAAATGTTGAGGTTCCAAAAATAGGGAAAGATCAAGATCGACTTCCACCTCGTGCTGAAGCTGCTGCCACTAGTCATGGCCGAGACGATGAAATGCCAGCAACGTCGTCTGCCAAGGCCGATGCCCAATGTCATAGTACAGAGCATGTAAAATCCAAAACACCAAATATCAGTAAAAAAAGGACTCAAAAATCTAAAATAAAATTGTCAGAGGAGAAGCGTAAACTTGCCAATATGCCATTTACCACACGGAGTGGCAAGGAACGGCTGAGGCCCTGGCCTATGTTCATGGCTAGTGGTTCAGCTTCACATGAGGATGGAAGCACTCAGCCTCTCGCTAGAAAAATGAAAAGACTCAAGCTGGCAAAAGCACAGCAAAGAACTGTGCGTTCTTCGAAATCCCAAATCCACAAGGAGAGTCCAATTGTGTCGTTTGCGATGCCTGACCTTCCCAACACTGGACGTGAAGAGCATGCGCCTTCCACCATTTGCACGCCCCCTGCAAGTGCTGGAAGGAGCACCCGCAGTCCAGTTCCTGATAGTCAGATTGAAGATGTCAGTGTTGAAGTACACCAGGATGAGGAGGATATGGGTGTTGCTGGCGCTGGGGAGGAAATTGACCAGGAGGATTCTGATGGTGAGGTGGTTTGTTTAAGTCAGGCACCCGGGGAGACACCTGTTGTCCGTGGGAGGAATAGGGCCATTGACATGCCTGGTGAAAATACCAAAAAAATCAGCTCTTCGGTGTGGAAGTATTTCAACAGAAATGCGGACAACATTTGTCAAGCCGTGTGTTGCCTTTGTCAAGCTGTAATAAGTAGGGGTAAGGACGTTAACCACCTCGGAACATCCTCCCTTATACGTCACCTGCAGCGCATTCATCATAAGTCAGTGACAAGTTCAAAAACTTTGGGCGACAGCGGAAGCAGTCCACTGACCAGTAAATCCCTTCCTCTTGTAACCAAGCTCACGCAAACCACCCCACCAACTCCCTCAGTGTCAATTTCCTCCTTCCCCAGGAATGCCAATAGTCCTGCAGGCCATGTCACTGGCAATTCTGACAAGTCCTCTCCTGCCTGGGATTCCTCCGATGCATCCTTGCGTGTAACGCCTACTGCTACTGGCGCTGCTGTTGTTGCTGCTGGGAGTCGATGGTCATCCCAGAGTGGAAGTCGTACTCGTAAGACCACTTTTACTACTTCCACCAAGCAATTGACTGTCCAACAGTCCTTTGCGAGGAAGATGAAATATCACAGCAGTCATCCTGCTGCAAAGCGGATAACTGAGGCCTTGGCATCCTGGGCGGTGAGAAACGTGGTTCCGGTATCCATCATTACTGCAGAGCCAACTAGAGACTTGTTGGAGGTACTGTGTCCCCGGTACCAAATACCATCTAGGTTCCATTTCTCTAGGCAGGCGATACCGAAAATGTACACAGACCTCAGAAAAAGACTCACCAGTGTCCTAAAAAATGCAGTTGTACCCAATGTCCACTTAACCACGGACATGTGGACAAGTGGAGCAGGGCAGGCTCAGGACTATATGACTGTGACAGCCCACTGGGTAGATGTATGGACTCCCGCCGCAAGAACAGCAGCGGCGGCACCAGTAGCAGCATCTCGCAAACGCCAACTCTTTCCTAGGCAGGCTACGCTTTGTATCACCGCTTTCCAGAATACGCACACAGCTAAAAACCTCTTACGGCAACTGAGGAAGATCATCGCAGAATGGCTTACCCCAATTGGACTCTCCTGTGGATTTGTGGCATCGGACAATGCCAGCAATATTGTGTGTGCATTAAATCTGGGCAAATTCCAGCGCGTCCCATGTTTTGCACATACCTTGAATTTGGTGGTGCAGAATTATTTAAAAAACGAGAGGGGCGTGCAAGATATGCTGTCGGTGGCCAGAAGAATTGCGGCACACTTTCGGCGTAGAGGCACCACGTACAGAAGACTGGAGCAACACCAAAAACGCCTGAACCTGCCCTGCCATCATCTGAAGCAAGAAGTGGTAACGAGGTGGAATTCAACCCTCTATATGCTTCAGAGGTTGGAGGAGCAGCAAAAGGCCATTCAAGCCTATACAACTGAGCACGATATAGGAGGTGGAATGCACCTGTCTCAAGCGCAGTGGAGAATGATTTCAACGTTGTGCAAGGTTCTGCAACCTTTTGAACTTGCCACACGTGAAGTCAGTTCAGACACTGCCAGCCTGAGTCAGGTCATTCCCCTCATCAGGCTTTTGCAGAAGAAGCTGGAGACATTGAAGGAGGAGCTAACACAGAGCGATTCCGCTAGGCATGTGGGACTTGTGGATGGAGCCCTTAATTCGTTTAACAAGGATTCACAGGTGGTCAATCTGTTGAAATCAGAGCACTACATTTTGGCCACCGTGCTCGATCCTAGATTTAAAACCTACCTTGGATCTCTCTTTCCGGCAGACACAAGTCTGCTGGGGTTCAAAGAACTGCTGGTGACAAAATTGTCAAGTCAAGCGGAACGCGACCTGTCAACATCTCCTCCTTCACATTCTCCCGCAACTGGGGGTGCGAGGAAAAGGCTCAGAATTCCGAGCCCACCCGCTGGCGGTGATGCAGGGCAGTCTGGAGCGACTGCTGATGCTGACATCTGGTCCGGACTGAAGGACCTGACAACGATTACGGACATGTCGTCTACTGTCACTGCATATGATTCTCTCACCATTGAAAGAATGGTGGAGGATTATATGAGTGACCGCATCCAAGTAGGCACGTCAGACAGTCCGTACTTATACTGGCAGGAAAAAGAGGCAATTTGGAGGCCCTTGCACAAACTGGCTTTATTCTACCTAAGTTGCCCTCCCACAAGTGTGTACTCCGAAAGAGTGTTTAGTGCCGCCGCTCACCTTGTCAGCAATCGGCGTACGAGGTTACATCCAGAAAATGTGGAGAAGATGATGTTCATAAAAATGAATTATAATCAATTCCTCCGTGGAGACATTCACCAGCAGCAATTGCCTCCACAAAGTACACAGGGAGCTGAGATGGTGGATTCCAGTGGGGACGAATTGATAATCTGTGAGGAGAGGGATGTACACGGTGATATATCGGAGGATGATGATGAGGTGGACATCTTGCCTCTGTAGAGCCAGTTTGTGCAAGGAGAGATTAATTGCTTCTTTTTTGGTGGGGGTCCAAACCAACCCGTCATTTCAGTCACAGTCGTGTGGCAGACCCTGTCACTGAAATGATGGGTTGGTTAAAGTGTGCATGTCCTGTTTATACAACATAAGGGTGGGTGGGAGGGCCCAAGGACAATTCCATCTTGCACCTCTTTTTTCTTTCATTTTTCTTTGCGTCATGTGCTGTTTGGGGGGTGTTTTTTGGAAGGGCCATTCTGCGTGACACTGCAGTGCCACTCCTAGATGGGCCAGGTGTTTGTGTCGGCCACTAGGGTCGCTTAGCTTAGTCACACAGCTACCTCATTGCGGCTCTTTTTTTTCTTCTTTGCGTCATGTGCTGTTTGGGGACTAGTTTTTTGAAGGGCCATCCTGCGTGACACTGCAGTGCCACTCCTAGATGGGCCAGGTGTTTGTGTCGGCCACTTGGGTCGCTTATCTTAGTCACACAGCTACCTCATTCCGCCTCTTTTTTTTCTTCTTTGCGTCATGTGCTGTTTGGGGGGTGTTTTTTGGAAGGGCCATCCTGCGTGACACTGCAGTGCCACTCCTAGATGGGCCAGGTGTTTGTGTCGGCCACTTGGGTCGCTGAGCTTAGTCATCCAGCGACCTCGGTGCAAATTTTAGGACTAAAAATAATATTGTAAGGTGTGAGGTGTTCAGAATAGACTGAAAATGAGTGGAAATAATGGTTATTGAGGTTAATAATACTTTGGGATCAAAATGACCCCCAAATTCTATGATTTAAGCTGTTTTTTAGGGTTTTTTGAAAAAAATAAACCGAATCCAAAACACACCTGAATCCGACAAAAAAAAATCGGTGAGGTTTTGCCAAAACGCGTTCGAACCCAAAACACGGCCGCAGAACCGAACCCAAAACCAAAACACAAAACCCGAAAAATTTCCGGTGCTCATCACTAATACTCACACATACACACAGAAACCCCGCTGACTAGATCCTGCGTTTGCCCCTGACCCCACTGATCATCTTGTTCTACTCAAACTTATGAGACATGAGGCTTGGGACCTTCACAATTTTCAAGTCCCATAGTCATTGTGTCATAGTCATTGTATAAAACATGTAGAGAAATCTTCAAAATGTTTGGGGCAGTCTTTGAAAACTGGCATCACTTTTTTTCCCATTTTACAGGTGGCCCTTATATTGGAGACCTATTGTCACCACCCAATTGTCTTGCTGTCTTGCTAGCAGGACTGTTTCCTCAATTTTTTAGTACATTTCCTCAAGGTGTTAAGCTTCTCTTTACCAGACATCATACAGGTTGAGTATCCCATATCCAAATATTCCGAAATACGTAATATTCCGAAATACGGACTTTTTTGAGTGAGAGTGAGATAGTGAAACCTTTGTTTTCTGATGGCTCAATGTACACAAACTTTGTTTAATACACAAAGTTATTAAAAATATTGTATTAAATGACCTTCAGGCTGTGTGTATAAGGTGTATATGAAACATAAATGAATTGTGTGAATGCAGACACACTTTGTTTAATGCACAAAGTTATAAAAAATATTGGCTAAAATTACCTTCAGGCTGTGTGTATAAGGTGTATATTTAACATAAATGCATTCTGTGCTTAGATTTAGGTCCCATCACCATGATATCTCATTATGGTATGCAATTATTCCAAAATACGGAAAAATCCCATATCCAAAATACCTCTGGTCCCAAGCATTTTGTATAAGGGAGACTCAACCTGTATAACTCCCTATTAAAAGATAATTCTGTTTGTACCTTGATCAACTCATTTTTCCCTGGATGTAGTAATCATGATAGATCAGAATAAATGATTGACGACAATACTTCTCTTTGGTCTCCATTGAGGTTATCACTCAGTTGATGGGTAACAAAAGGTTATCTTCATGTTTCCAGAGCTGTAACTTCTACCCACTAATATCACTGACTCGATGGACATTACAGAGAGTCAGCATTAGAGTTGGTTATGCCCAGCTGTTATTTGAGGCAGAAATTATACATTGTTAGAAATAGTGGTACGTCCAAAGGCATTAAACATAATGGATTAGCTAGTTGCAAACACAAAATCATTCCCGTAAAGGTAGCTAAGCATTTGTCAATCACAGTCATCATCAATTCCAACAACACATTCTTATGCCCTTAATATTTCTGTTCACTGGAGGATGTTTCTTATTTTTGTTGCATATTAATTTTGGTTAGTTTACTCTCAATGTCTGCATTTTGAAATGAATAAATTTGAGCAGATAAGCCATAGCTGAAAGACTTTCCCATAGGGCCTTGCCATCTGTTGAGGTGTTTTGGTCTTTGGTAGGAAGTGATTGATAATAATATATAGTCTATGACACTTGGCCATTTTTCTGATGTACCACTGCTGGTAATGTTGTCCAGGGTTGCAAAACTGGAGAGACATCTTGCTGTCCTGGTGAAGAGTTAGAAGCAAAGTGATAGCTTTTCTATACTGTACTTCCATGTATGAGCCTAATGCTGTTCTGCTCCAGGCTCAGTCACACACAATATACAAGTGCCATAAATTAAATTAATCAGCAATCTTCTGGTGTGTAGTAGTCACATTGCATTGCGACTAAGACGCCAGATGTTAGCAGAGTTGCATGGCACCTGGGGGCACACTCATGCCAGACATCTCGCGTTGCATGGCATATTGAGGCTAGATGTACAGTATGAGGATGCATCTGTAGGCTGTGATTGTGTCATTACTCCTTTAGGGGAATATTTGTATACAGGAATAGACACAGGGCCGGCTCCAGGCCTACTAGTGCCCTGAGCAAGAACATTTCGAAGCACCACACCTATGCGCGCACCTAAGGCGCACGCACGCCTGGAAAAGTGGGTGTGGCCTCAAAACTTTACATTACCAAACTATAAATAAATATATTTTCACACCCACTCTACACATGCACAATTAGCAGCCTTACACATAACGACCATAGGAGTGTTCCTTACACATAAAGTCTCCAGTATAGTGTCAGATACAAATAATGACTCCAGTAGTGCAGCGCCAGATACACATATGCCCCCAGTAGCGCCAAATACACATACACCCCCAGTAGTGCCAGATACACATTATGTGCTTCCAGCAGTGCCAGATACACATATGCCCCCAGTAGTGCAGTTTCAGATACACATATGCACCCAGTAGTGCAGTGCTAGATACACATATGCCCCCAGCAGTGCCAGATACACATATGCCCCCACAGTGCAGTGCCAGATACACATTATATGCCCCCACAGTGCCAGATACACATTATATGCCCCCACAGTGCCAAACACACATTATTTGCCCCCACAGTGCCAGATACACATAATATGCCCCTACATTGTCAGATACACATAATATGCCCCCACAGTGCCAGATACACATAATATGACCCCACTTTGTCAGATACACATGTCCCCATAATGTCAGATACACATAATATGCCCCCACATTGTTCGCCCTTAGGATTCGGCGCTCCTAAGGAACGTGCCTGGAGCTGGCCCTGAATAGACATTCCAAGATACAAAATTGCATTTGATTGTTTCACCCATGTTTTTCCATAGGCACATATTTGGACTATAGTATAGAATATAATACCCTTTCTTCACTACCAGAGGACAATAAAAACATTTTTTTAAGTCTGTCTAAGAAGTTTATAGTGAATTTATATTTATTTATTTATTTATTTATTTATTTATTTATGTATTCAATTGTGCAGGGGCTGATTGGGATGGAAAAACATCCTATGAATTTCTCTGAAGTAGCCCAAATGGAATCAAGGTCCTACATATAATACCAGCAAAGGTGCCCATTGCATTACACTGCCAGGGGAGCAGATCATATTATATACTGGCTGTGTATCCCTTCATGTTACACCAATAGTGGTGACACTGACAATATTGCAGAAAAGATGCCCATTATTTTACACCAAAGTAGTTCCTAATCATATTAATCAAGGAAGGGTACTCATCATGTGTTACCAATACAGATTTGTAAGAATCACATTATACCAAAAGAAATTAAAAAAACACATTATACTGGTAGAGGGCCCAATAACGGGTGTGGTATGTTAGATAGACTTAGGTTGACAGTGTCTAGGTTGACCTCTATTGGTCGACATGGTTTCTAGGTCGACAGGGACTCTAGGTCAACATGTACTATGTTGACATGAAAAAAAGGTCGACATGAGGGTTTTTTTGGTGGAAAATTGGTGTAGTTTTCTTTGTAGAGTGACCGGGAACCCCAATTAGTGCACTGTGTCCCCTTGCATGACTCGCTTCACTCGCCATGCTTTGGGCAAGGTGCCTCACTCAGCGCTCGGCACAGGTTACCGGTCCCAATTGTAGTCCACGTGGATTGTAAAGTATGAAAAAGTTCAAAAAATGTAAAAAAAATGTGAAAAACCCATGTTGACCTTTTGTCATGTCGACATTTTGTCATGTCGATCTAGAGTCCCTATCGACCTAGAAACCACGTCGGCCTACATTCTGTTGACCAATAGTGGTCGAACTAGACATTGTCGACCTAAGTTTTGTCGACCTTGAGACTGGATCCCCCCAATAACATGAATTATTAATTTTGACAGCTTCTGGGGTAATGTGGGAAAGCAGATATGAGGGAACAAGTTTATACATCTCCTCCTGCACATTCTGGAGGAGCCAGAGAATAAGCTCACAGGCAAAGTTGGACAAGAGGTCGTCAACTATAGTTAAGGTACACCCAAGCTGGATGCTCACCAAATGGCACTTGTGTGGAGAGTTTATTCACCTGACTGAGAGGATGAAGTCCAGCTGCGTTATCTCCAGAAGTGATAATCAGCTGGTGGAGGACTATCTGTGGAAACAGAGCTTCTCTGCAGAGACAAGGCCAACAATGAGATCCCACCCAATTGATTCTGAGCGGACCAGACCTCTTCCTCCACCATCTGCCGCCAGCACATCATAGTGAACTGGTGGAAGGCAGAGGGCAGTATTTTGCTAACCCCTTCACGGACTATACAGTGAGCTTCTGCACCTGCTCTGAAAGTTACCTGATTGGAGCTCAGCAGGAGTTATAAATCGGCCCTCGGATACAGGGGTGCGCTGTAGTAAGCCACTGTCAGGTGCGTAGGAACTGTCTCATTTTCCCATATAGATAGATAGATAGATAGATAGATAGATAGATAGATAGATAGATAGATAGATAGATAGAGTATAATTGGTTTTCTCTTTATTATATTTCTCTTGACACTTTTATTTCTGGGTAAATTGAAGAACCAGTGCTGAAATCTTTTGTACACTTCCCATAAAGTGATCTCAGTACTATACGTATGCTTCATTATGTGAGCATTAAATCAGTATAAAAGCCTCTTATAAGTGAAAACAAATGTTACCAGCAATTTTTGCATGTTTTAGCGGCTAGTAACCTAAATGTAGTACTCCATTTTGTCATAGCAGATTACTAATGCGATTACCAGTTAATAATCACAATATTGTGGAACATTTTATAACAAATTTATTTGGAATATTATGCCCCAGATTTATCAAGCCTTGGAGAGTGATAAATAGCACGGGGATAAAGTACCAGCCAACCAGCTCCTGTCATTTTTCAAACACAGCCTGTGACATGGAAGTTAGGAGCTGATTGGTTGGTACTTTATGACCGTGCTATTTATCACTCTCCAAGGCTTGATAAATGGGGCCTACTGTATGTGTATAAATAAATGTTAGTTATATACATTGTATTTGTGATAATTGACAGTTCCACATATTAATTGATGATCTTGAAAGATGGACCAGTTGTGCTCAGCTGTGCCTGATTATGGGGTATATGCAATTGCGGTCGAATTGCCGAAAATGTCGAAAACGGAGCATTTTCGACACAAAAAAAAAATTGACAATGCAATACAGTACTTTTCAACAAAAAAACAGACTTTTCAGATTCGACTTTTTGAAATTCGACAGTTCACAAATTCGACATGTCTGCAATGGTAAAAATGCGGCTTTTCGGCAAAAGTATATTCAATTGAAGAATGTCGATTCGACAACAGTGCTTTTCGACAGTAATTTCGTCAATTTCATTCCGCTTCACTTTGCTGGCGGAATCTAAATAAAAAATTTAAAAACATGTTTTTTTGTGTGTTTTTTTTATTGCTAATAGCATATCTATTTATATTAGAAGGGATTAGGTACGTGGTTTGTCTATTAGGATTTACAACTATTATTTATATATTTTTTAAAATAATATATTTTTTTTAACTGACTAAAATTGAGAGAGCATGGTTTTCAGTGGCAAGGAGTGGGAAGGGGTGAGAATGGGTTAAAATCACGAAGAAAAAAAAGCGTGGGGTCCCCCCTCCTAAGCATAACCAGCCTCAAGCTCTTTGAGCCGGTCCTGGTTGTAAAAATATGGGGGAAAATGGACAGGGGATCCCCCGTATTTTTAGAACCAGCACCGGGCTCTGCGTCCGGTCCTGGTGTAAAAAATATGGGGGACAAAAAGCGTAGGGGTCCCCCATATTTTTTGAACCAGCACCGGGCTCCACTAGCTGCGGAGATAATGCCACAGCCGGGGGACACTTTTATACCGGTCCCTGCGTCCGTGGCATTAAATACCCAACTAGTCACCCCTGGCCGGGGTACCCTGGAGGAGTGGGGACCCCTTAAATCAAGGGGACCCCCTCCAGCCACCCAAGGGCCAGGGGTGAAGCCCGACGCTGTCCCCCCCCATCCAAGGGCTGCGGATGGGGGGCTGATAGCCTTGTGTAAAATCAAAGAATATTGTTTTTTGCAGAAGAACTACAAGTCCCAGCAAGCCTCCCCCTCAAGCGGCTGACCGCGGGTAACCTCACCGCTGACCACAAAGTTCCCACCATTGAATATAATGGAGGGGCTGTGCGATGCGCTGTCTGACAGCTCAGACGCGCATAGCCAATCAGGAGAGTGCCACGACGTGGAGTCACGGGGGGTCACGGCATTCGAGGAAAGGGGTCCCATGCGGTTTGTTTTTTTGCCAAGTACGTGGATTACAAAAAAAAGTACAGGACACACTGGATTTAGGTGAGTATAATTTTATTTTCAGGTACCCCGGATTCTACTTGGAGACATCGACAGACGGAGACGTGGCCAGAGTCGGCGTGTCAACATAGGTAAGTATGTGTGTGTCGGCATGTATGTAATAAAGTTTTACTTTCAAGGTGTACGTGTCCTGTTTTTATTTGGGTATTTTTTTTGCAGTAGAACTACAGGTACCTGCGGGCTCGTTTAAACCCCCCATGCTGGTACTTGTGGTTCGCCAAGTACCAGCTTGCGGAGGAGGCTTGCTGGGACTTGTAGTTCTTCTGCAAAAAACAATATTCTTTGATTTTACACAAGGCTATCAGCCCCCCATCTGCAGCCCTTGGATGGGGGGGGGACAGCCTCGGGCTTTACCCCTGGCCCTTGGGTGGCTGGAGGGGGGGACCCCTTGATTTAAGGGGTCCCCACTCCTCCAGGGTACCCCGGCCAGGGGTGTCTTGTTGGGTATTTATTGCCACGGCCGCAGGGACCGGTATAAAAGTGTCCCCCGGCTTTGGCATTATTTCCCCAGCTAGTGGAGCCCGGTGCTGGTTCAAAAAATATGGGGCACCCCTATGCTTTTTGTCCCCCATATTTTTTGCACCAGGACCGGACGCAGAGCCCAGTGCTGGTTCTAAAAATTTGCGGGATCCCCTGTCCATTTTTTCACCATATTTTTACAACCTGGACCAGCTCAAAGAGCTCGAGGGTGGTTATGCTTAGGAGGGGGGACCCCACGCAATTTTTTCTGTGTTTTTTAACCATTTTTGCGCCGTTGGAAAAGTCAAATCCAGGACGCACTTATCCGTCAATTGGTCCATTTTTCGACAGCGGGACTGTCAAATCCATTTTTTATTGAATATGTCGAATTCCGGCACCCGCCGGCCGGAATTCGACGGTCGAATTGTGTCGAATTTAAAAACGGGCGGAAAAAAGCCGCAATTCGCCCGGAATTGCATATACCCCTATGTGTCATAGGTACACATACTGTAGCTTCATGCCCACTCTACACTTTGGAATGACTGTAAGGTTAAGGTAAGGGGTATATTTTACTAAAGGTTCTAAAAATGAAAAGTGGTGATGTTTCTCATAGTAACCAATCAGATTCTGTCTATCATTTTCTAGGATGCAATAGAGAAATGATAGAATATGATTGGTTGCTATGAGCAACATCATCACTTTTCATTTTTAGAACCTTTAGTAAATTTACCCCTCTGTGTGGCAATTTGTAAGAATGCATGTTGATTTAGAAATGCACATGGTGAAGAAAGCAAAAACATCACATGAATATATTTTTTTTGTTTTTTTGTTACTGTTTGACCTCATATTTTAAATACAACCTTTATGTTTCTCTTCTTAATTACCTTGCTAGTAAGAGCCTCATTAATATCTTAAGTAAGTCACGGGAGTAAGCTTATCTAGTGCTGACTTGATTTAATTTAATGTGTTATATTTGTACCTTTTATGTTTGTATGAAATACAGTAGTTGTACCAGCGGGCCCATTTTTCTCCCGCATGCTGGTACTTGTGGTTCTCCAAGTACCAGATTGCGGGGGAGGCTTGCTGGGACTTGTAGTACTACTGGAAAAAACAATATTCTTTCATTTTTCTCAAGGCTATCAGCCCCCCATCCGCAGCCCTTGGATGGGGGGGACAGCCTCTGGCTTCACCCCTGGCCCTTGGGTGGCTGGGGGGGGACCCCTTGATTGAAGGGGTCCCCACTCCCCCAGGGTACCCCGGCCAGGGGTGACTAGTTGGATATTTAATGCCACGGCCGCAGGGCGCTGTATAAAAGTGACCCCCGGCTGTGGCATTATCTGTCCAGCTAGTGGAGCCCGATGCTGGTGTAAAAAATACGGGGGACCCCTACTCTTTTTGTCCCCCGTGTTTTTTGCACCAGCACCAGGCGCAGAGCCCGGTGCTGGTTTTAAAAATACGGGGGATCCCCTGTCAGTTTTTCCCCCGGATTTTTAGAACCAGGACCGGCTCGAAGAGCCCGAGGCTGGTTATGCTTTGGAGGGGGACCCCACGCAATTTTTTTTGGGTTTTTTAAAAATTGGATCAAAATCCGTCAAATCGGCCGTTTTTCGACAGCGGGACTGTCGAATCCATTTTTTATTGATTATGTTGAATTTCGGCACCCACTTGCCAGAATTCGATGGTCGAATTGTGTCGAATTAAAAAACGGGCGAAAAATTGCCGCGATTCGCCGCTAATTGCATATACCCCTAAACCTCTAGCCTACATGCAAGCATCCAGTTGCCACTCAGTTACACTCGGCCACAAATGCTGTCTGCCTCTCCATTTGCATAGAACTCTTTGAGGTCTATTTGCTAATCTGTGGAGAGTGATAAAGTGGATGGAGATAAAGTACCAACCAATCAACTCCTAATTGCCATATTACAGACCTAGGCGCTGCTTGGTTGGTACAGTACTGTATCTCTCTATACTTTATCTCTCCCAAATGCGTAGCAAATAGATCCCTTAATCACCTGTAGTTGCTCAAAGTTGCATATGCAGACTTCAACACATGAGCAGTTGTGGAAGTTCGCGAAAAGCTTGGGGGAGAACATATAAACTCCACATCTATACAGGGTTGCCTTGTTCAGAGACCACAACCCCAGCACTGGAAAGCAGCAATGCCATCCAGTATGCCACCTCTACCCAGTCAGTAAATCTTCATGTTTTTCCAACGTTCTCTGGGGGTAATTTAGAGTTGATTGCTAAAACACACTCCCCAGTGGGCGGCGGCATAGCGTTTGCACGGCTGCTAAAACTAACCAGCGAGCGATCAACTCGGAATGACCCCCTATGGGCCTGATTCAGACCTGATTGTAGCAGCAAATTTGTTAGCAGATGGGCAAAACCATGTGCAGTGCAGGGGGGCCAAATATGTGCAGAGAGGGTTATATTGTTTCTGTGCAGGGTAAATACTGTCTGCTTTATTTCTACACTGCAATTTAGATTTCAGATTGAACATACCCCACCCACACATGTTATATCTGCCAACCCCCACCCCCACCCCCCTGCAGTGCACATGGGGGGTAATTCCAAGTTGATCGCAGCAGGAAATTTTTTAGCAGTTGGGCAAAACCATGTGCACTGCAGGGTGGGCAGATATAACATGTGCAGAAAGAGTTAGATTTGGGTGGGTTATTTTATTTCTGTGCAGGGTAAATACTGGCTGCTTTATTTTTACACTGCAAATTAGATTTCAGATTGAACACACCACACCCAAATCTAACTCTCTCTGCACATGTTATATCTGCCTCCCCTGCACTGCACATGGTTTTGCCCAATTGCTAACAGAATTCCTGCTGCGATCAACTTGGAATTACCCCCATGGTTTTGCCCAACTGCTAACAAATTTGTTGCTACGATCATCTCGGAATTACCCCGTCTGTCCCTTAGAATCTGCATGCTACTAATAAAGGTCAGAGTACCTACAGTAATGAAACATAATGTGCACAGCTATCTCTGAGAAATGACCTGGGAAAATATGAACAGGAAATGAACTACAGAAAACTTAAATCATTTATCATTAGAGTATCATCTATAATTATTCAGCTCTTATCCTGTGGGCTCCATTAACGTTCCAACTGTTACATAGCAAATCATTGATTTTCTAATTTAAGGATGGAAAAACATTCAGACAACATATTGCAGTGTCAGACTGTTGTTAGTTACTTTACCCCTAATTATTCCCAATTAAGTAGATAACTAAATACATTGTAGGATAAGGGTTTAATTTTCCCCGTAGTTACTTTTTTGGCACTATTTGTAATAGAAGCAACCTTTCAATACATGGTTCTTGGATATGCTTTATATAAGATGTGCACATTTTTAGAACCTACTGTAGATTAGAAGATGAAAATGATGCTGGTGAGGTGGTTCCGCACCATTCTTTACACACATTCTCCTGTCACTTGAGGCATATTTTTTAAACTATTTGAAAACCTTTAAAATTGCTACATTTGTCTGTCTCTTAGGGTCCTTGGACAAAATGAAGTTGCAGTAACCTAGAGGTTAGCACAATTTTCCTGTCAGATATTTACTTTCAATTCTTGTGAGATTCTCAATCAACAACTATCATTTGCACACCTCTGCAGGGACGTAGCACAGAATTTATCAAACTATAGCAGTCAGTCATGAGCAGTTACTGGCTGATTTTTCCAATTGGGTATACTGCTGACTCCATTATTATACGGTTTCTGCCTCATTGACTGAATCCATTTACCAATTGAGGTATTTTTCTATTACTGACATATTGAACATTCTCATTAATAATCAGAGCAGAACTTTCATTTATATAATCAATAAATGTAAGTGGAGGACTGCTGTCTCATAAGTCAGTATTTCTTCTTAACGGGGAATGTATTGACTAATGAAAATGTGTAAAAATGTAAATGTGTAGGTGAAGGTGGATTTCTTTACCAACTGCTATTACTGTATATGCGGGTCATGCAGTAAGCTAAATGCTTGTAAAACAACAAAAACTGCTTTTCATTTATTCATTTTAAACATATAAACAACAAAAAAACGTCTGTTTACCTCCTATAATGGATGTTATTGGAATGTAGACTGAAACGTGGAATTTTCTAGGATATTGTGCATCGTACTGTAAATATATATTTATGGGGTTGGATATGTGTTACCGTCGGCCATGTTTCCAGCAGTCAACATCCCGACGCCATGATCACGGTCGCAGAATGCTGGTGAGGGGAGGGAGACGAGCGCAACGAAGCCCCTTGCGGGCTTGCTGCGCTTGCCACGCTGCAGGCTCAATGACAGATTCTATTCCCACTCTATGGGTGTCATGGACACCCATGAGTGGGAATAGTCCCATTTAGTCGGAATGCCAGCTGTCGGGATTGTGAGTGTTCAGGATGTAGGGGGAGGTATTGTGACTGGCGGTCTCCTGACTGCCGGTCACATAACCACGGATGGAGACACGCTGGTTGTGGCTCCATCTGTGACTACGGCGCACCTATTGCCGAGTGCATCCCTGTCCGTCGGGCGCGCACTCATGACAGAGACGCACCCCATTCACTTGAATGGAGAGCGTCTCCGTCTGCGCTCCCAAACAGAGACGCTCTGAATGGGAGCCTATCTGTGCACTCCTGGCGTGACTAGGTGGACGGATTGCCTAGTCACGTCGGGAGTGCACGTTTGCAATGGAGCCGCCTCAGATGAGCACGGCTCCATCTGTACATCCCTATTTATGGGCTTAAGGCAGGGGCGTAACTCTGGGAGGCAACGGAGTCATCTGCCGCCGGGCTCCTGCTCTGAAGGGGGGCACCTCTCCTCCCATTCTGTGACACCATTGAATTAAGTGAGCTGCTGCTCTCTTATCAGTAACCAATTGCCTCACTGGTCCCTGCACCTTACAAATCACACCCTTTTTATTATACTTTAGATACACATTTTACAAGTGTCATACCCGGGATTAGAAACCATGACCTATTACACTGGAAGCAGACACCTTACTGATGAAGCTATTTGCTCCTGTATAGGAAATATGAGAATTCTAACTATATGAAGTTACTTCTCTGACAATTACACATAACTTCGTATAGTAAGAATTCTCATGCTTCCTGTACAGGTGCAAATAGCTCTATCAGTAAAGTGTCTGCTGTCAGTGTAACAGGTCATGGGTTCTAATCCTGGGTATGACTGCTAAGAAATGTGTGATTTAAAATAAAAGACAATGAAATGTATATATACAGTATATACTTTTTTTTTCAGAATTACACACACACACACACACACACACACACACACACACACACACACACACAAACAAATAAATAAATATAGGGGGGGCACCAATATTTATCTCGCCTCCGGGCTACTGGGACGAACTTACGCCACTGGCTTAAGGTATTTCCATTTAATACTGAAAGTTCTATACTTTTGCGCAGTTAAAAAGCAAATAAAATGTCTGCAGCCACATTTATAATAGTTCATTGCTGTATTGTTTGTACAAGCAGAAGTAGATGGAGCTGGGAGCAATTGAGAAAAACACTAGTTGTATAGTTATTAGACAACATAAAATATTTTGGAATTACAAGTGTGCCCTGTGCTAGTTTTGGACATCTTTTTTTGCCAAAAATGTGTCTAAGTCACAACGAGATGTGGCTGGGATGCACCAGTAAACTGTGCTGATTAATTTGATGTGCCATACTTGTATACTGTATGTGACTGAGTCTGTATATGGAGCACAACGGAACTTGTATTGGAATAAAGCTGCGACTGCTATATGGTAGCACTTCTTTACAGATTCAGAGATTCAGTCACACACAGATATACAGCTGCATCCTTTTATATTGTGGCTGCGGTAGGCAGGGTGCTCCGGCGCTGTCTGTATATCATGACACGGTGCAACCTCCTGCAGCCGCCTGCAGCCATTGGCTTCCCATACACAAGTATGGGAAGAAGGAGCGTGCATACACACACTCCCTGCTACCGCGGCTGGCTGCCTGTTACCTTTGCCACTTCCACTATAATCTACTTACCTCCAGGGGGTTTGAAGTATGTGTATGACAGTGGAAAGCGTGAGCATCACTAGGGGTGCCAATACATGTATTTATTTATTTATTTATTTATTTATGTTTTTAATTATTTATTTATTTACTTATTTTCATATACAGTAAATGCTGGCTGCTTTTGCATGTAGGCCACAAATGCTGAACAGCTTTGTTTTTACACTGCAATAGTTGGATACACACTTGTCCAATCCTTAGGAGATCCAAATCCTGACCAACCGATTTGTCCGACATTGGACAAGTGTGTATCCTCCATCAACTGACCCATTCCACCGATCCTGGTTGCTTTTCAAGTCTCCTTGACCAACATTGTAGTGTGTAGCCTCTTTGGTCCCGGTAGCCCAGCACTCCATCAACTTAGCAGCAGTGCAGGATCCGGAAGATCTGGGGACTGTCTGTCGCTGCTGCAGGGCCCAGCAGGAAGCACCTATTGCAAGGGGCATGGTAGCAGATGGTGGTTGGTGGTGGCAAAAGTCATCGTGACCGGGAGCAGCAGAGGGCACGGTGGTGGGTGATGGCATAGGGCATTATGGCAGGACTGGAGCTCTTTACCTGCATGCAGAGTTTGTCAGCAGGCAAAGGGGGATATTCAATTTGGCCCAAAGAAACATCGGGAGTAAAAAACCCAGATGTTTCTTCGGATGCTGCGGTCGGGCTATTTAATTAGCTTGGCCAATAACAAGTCCTTTTACACCCGTAAATACACAGCTTCAGTGAAACCTGTGTGTTTTTGGGTGAAATAGCCCCATTTTCGGATGAAAACGGGGCTGTTATCAGGCATTTTGTTTCGCTAGCCGGAGGCAGGTGAAGCAAAATCCCTGATAAGCCGTGGTTAATTAGATAGCCCCCGGCGGCGTCACTTTACACCCACAATCGTTGCAGGTAATTAAATATCCTGGAAAGTGCACAATGGCGGCATTTCCCTTTTTAAAAATGGTGCCACAGTGCCATTTTAAAAAAACAAGATGACTATGGCTTACTGCGTCATTGCCCAATCCCCTGGCGATAGCTACTATTAGCCAGCGGGAGGAAGTGGGTGTCAGTCTGATGTCAGAGGAGGAGTGATGTAGAGCTCCTGAAGATGGAAAATGCCATGGAATTCCAGGATGGGCGGCAGCCATGCAAAAGAGCTTAAAGGGGCCATCACCCTCCAGGTGAAGACGTTGTGGAAGTCCTGGATGTGCAGCGGATATGCAGAAGAGCTTAAAGGCAGCCGTTCTCCAGGTGAAGACACCGTGGAAGTCCTGGATGGGTAGCAGCCATGCAAAAGAGCTTAGCCGCCGCCCTCCAAGTGAACATGCCATGGAAGTTCTGGGTGGGAATGCCCCCCCCCCCCAATCCACCTCCCCCCTCCGGTTGAAGATCAAAGAAAATGCAGCTGGCTCCGCAAGCACTGGGGAGGCAGCAGCCACACAAAAGAATTTAAAGGCCGCCGCCCCCAAGGTGAAGGTACTGGCTAATAAACTATAACATTAGGTGTTGTGTCTTTATTTTAATATTTTCTGTAAAGGTGGACTACGAGTGCCAGTGGGCCCTTTATGTTCGGAACGTTGATACTTGTGGTACTTCAAGTGCCGGTATGCCTAGGATTGCCTGCTAGGACCGGTATGCTGCCTGTAAAGAACAGTATTAATATACCATAAAGCCTGCACCCACTGCCAGGGGTGTATCTAGGTGTCTGAGCATCCCTGGCAAATTAATGGGCTGGTGCCCCATCCCCATATTTTAAATAAGGATGGTGTGAGTCCCAAAAAGGGGTGTGGTCTTGTGGGGGAGGGGGCTTGGCCATACAATATTACCCCAATTCAAATTATGCCACATAGTAGTGTCCCTTATTCACATGACACCACACATTAGCATCCCTTACTCATATTGCCCAGCACAGTAGTGTTCCTTATTCACATTACACTGCATATTAGTGTCCTCTATTCAGGCTTGGACTGGCCCATAGGGGCACAGGGGAAACCCACTGTGGGCCACAGTGCCTGGAGGCCCACCTGATCCTCTAGGGATCTGGTTCGAGACTGCAAAAATTATACATTATATGCAAATGTTACCTTATACTGCACAGGAATATGGTGTATTCTCTACAGTACATTGCTGTTATTAATCTGGTACATTACCATACATGCGCTTGCAGTATTTACTATATATATTTATTAAGGAGCCCAGACCATACACTCTCCAATGATTAGCCAAGCCTCTATGGTGACTAGCCACACCCTCCAGAGACTGGCCACACCCCTAAGCATGGGCCTCTACCACTGCATTTCCCCGGTGGGCCCTTCATGCCCCAGTCTGACACTGCCTCTGTTCATATTACACTGCATAATAGTGTTAGTTACTCACATCACACCACATAGTAGTGTACATTATTCACATTATACCACACTGCATTGTTTCTTATTCACGTTACTCTACACAGACATTTTATGCACATTATGCCACACAGTATTACTATTATTATCCTTTATTTACATGACGCCACAAGGGATCCACAGCGCCCAACTACAGAGTACATACACAAAATAATCAAAACAGGAAAAGAGTGACATACAGTTAAAGGCAATACAGGACAAATACAGGGTAAATAAATGGGAGGAAATCAATTTGCCGGCTATCAGGATCCCGGCAGTCAGGATAACGGTGCCAGAATCCCGACAGCCGACAATGCCAAAAGCCAGAATACCAGCTAACAGGAGCTATTCCCACTCATGGGTGTCCACGAGGGGACTCGTAGTGATCAAGCCACTGCCAGCATTCTGGCGGGTGGGATGCCACTGTCGGGATATTAACAACCGGCATCCTGTCCGCTGGGAATACATATGTATTCCAAATAAACATAGATACAGCAGCAGACAACACTGACATAAGTATCAGGGTGGCAGAAAACCATGGGATTTGGTGCCATTGAAGATGGTTTAAGTAAGCGAAGGAAAAACACATATGGGTTGAGGACCCTGCTCATGAGGGCTTACATTCTAGTGCCCCTTACACATTATACCCATATTAGTATTGCCCCTTACACATTATGCCCACCAGAGCTGGATTTAGACCTAATGGGGCCCTAGGCAAGATACTCCTTTGGGGCCTTCATTTTGCCACACACAGTAATGCCCATTATAACACATTATGCCACACAAAGTAATGCCCATTATGCCACATACAGTAATGCACACAATAGCACATTGAGGGAGATGTACTAAGCCTTGCAAAAGTGAAAAATTTCAGCCAATCAGCTCCTGCCATGTTATAGGCTGGGTTTGAAAAATGATAGATATGAGCTGGTTGGCTGGTACTTTATCACCGTGAAATGTATCATTTTTTAAGGCTTAGTACACCTGGTCCAATATTGTGCCACACACAGTAATGCTTATTATGCCAAACACAGTAATGCCCATTATAGCACAATATACCACACACATTAATGTCCATTATGCCACATAATACCACACACAGTAATGCCCATTGTGCTACACACAGTAATTCTCATTATAACATATTATGCCACACACCGTAATGCCCATTGTGCCACACATATTAATGCCCATTGTGTTACACACAGTAATGCCCAGTATAACACATTATGTCACACACAGTAATGCTCCTTATGCCACACACAGTAATGCCCATTGTAACACATTATGCCACACATAGTAATGCCCATTATGCCACACAGTAATGCCCATTATGCCACATTATACCACACACAGTAATGCCCATTGTGCCACACACAGTAATACCCATTATAACACATTATGCCACAAACAGTAATGCCCATTATGACACACACAGTAATATCCATTATGCCACATTATACCATACACAGTAATGGCCATTGTGCCACACATAGTAATTCCCATTATAACACATTATGCCACACACCGTAATGCCCATTGTGCCACATACAGTAATGCCCATTATTACACATTATGCCACTCTCTGTAATGCCCATTATGCCACATTATGCCACAGACAATAATGCCCATTGTGCCACACACAGTAATGCCCATTGTGCCACACACAGTAATGCCCAGGAGGAGAAGTCGAACAGAGAAACACTACAGTCATATCAGTCACCACAATGGTGTCACTAACCGGGAAAGGAGGCTTCTCTAGTGGTCTCAGGGACTTGTCCGGCATCCATTGTAGATTTCTGTGGCCACAGGTTCAGCTGTGTCTCTCCTCTGACTGCGTCCCACCAGGCACTGCTATCTTGCCTCTGTGTTTCTTGCAGTTTCAGCCTCTAGCTAGAGGCTCTTAAAATGCGTCAGGTGCCTGGAGCACCTGATGCTGCCAGTCCTGAACCAAATATGCACCTGTGTAGTGTTATCTCATGACACAGCCACATCTTTCAGAAACCAAGCCCAACACTACTGTATGTGGCTCATCTGGCCATCGGCCCTTCTGGCATTTGCCAAAACTGCCAGATGACCAGTCCGGCCTTGTGCTTGCTGCTTCAATACAAAAAAATAAATAAATGCAGCACAGCTGTAAAACACAATTCTGTACCAAGCTCCTCAGTGTGTTACTTCCTTTGGGATTCCGGTGTCGGGCGGCATTTTAATTGCATCCCGCTCTTAGATATTTGTGTACTGTGTATTGTAAACCTATCTAACTTTCCTTAAAGTGTAGTCCTGATTAAGGTTAGAGATGTGTACTTGAAATTTTTCGGGTTTTGTGTTTTGGTTTTGGGTTCGGTTCCGCGGCCGTGTTTTGGGTTCGACCGCGTTTTGGCAAAACCTCACCGAATTTTTTTTGTCGGATTCGGGTGTGTTTTGGATTCGGGTGTTTTTTTCAAAAAAACCCTAAAAAACAGCTTAAATCATAGAATTTGGGGGTCATTTTGATCCCAAAGTATTATTAACCTCAAAAACCATAATTTCCACTCATTTTCAGTCTATTCTGAATACCTCACACCTCACAATATTATTTTTAGTCCTAAAATTTGCACCGAGGTAGCTGTGTGAGTAAGATAAGCGACCCTAGTGGCCGACACAAACACCGGGCCCATCTAGGAGTGGCACTGCAGTGTCACGCAGGATGGCCCTTCCAAAAAACACTCCCCAAACAGCACATGACGCAAAGAAAAAAAGAGGCGCAATGAGGTAGCTGTGTGAGTAAGATAAGCGACCCTAGTGGCCGACACAAACACCTGGCCCATCTAGGAGTGGCACTGCAGTGTCACGCAGGATGGCCCTTCCAAAAAACACTCCCCAAACAGCACATGACGCAAAGAAAAAAAGAGGCGCAATGAGGTAGCTGTGTGAGTAAGATAAGCGACCCTAGTGGCCGACACAACCACCGGGCCCATCTAGGAGTGGCACTGCAGTGTCACGCAGGATGGCCCTTCCAAAAAACACTCCCCAAACAGCACATGACGCAAAGAAAAAAAGAGGCGCAATGAGGTAGCTGTGTGAGTAAGATAAGCGACCCTAGTGGCCGACACAAACACCGGGCCCATCTAGGAGTGGCACTGCAGTGTCACGCAGGATGGCCCTTCCAAAAAACACTCCCCAAACAGCACATGACGCAAAGAAAAAAAGAGGCGCAATGAGGTAGCTGTGTGAGTAAGATAAGCGACCCTAGTGGCCGACACAAACACCGGGCCCATCTAGGAGTGGCACTGCAGTGTCACGCAGGATGGCCCTTCCAAAAAACACTCCCCAAACAGCACATGACGCAAAGAAAAAAAGAGGCGCAATGAGGTAGCTGTGTGAGTAAGATAAGCGACCCTAGTGGCCGACACAAACACCTGGCCCATCTAGGAGTGACACTGCAGTGTCACGCAGGATGGCCCTTCCAAAAAACACTCCCCAAACAGCACATGACGCAAAGAAAAATTTAAAAAAGAGGTGCAAGATGGAATTGTCCTTGGGCCCTCCCACCCACCCTTATGTTGTATAAACAGGACATGCACACTTTAACCAACCCATCATTTCAGTGACAGGGTCTGCCACACGACTGTGACTGAAATGACGGGTTGGTTTGGACCCCCACCGAAAAAGAAGCAATTAATCTCTCCTTGCACAAACTGGCTCTACAGAGGCAAGATGTCCACCTCATCATCATCCTCCGATATATCACCGTGTACATCCCGCTCCTCACAGATTATCAATTCGTCCCCACTGGAATCCACCATCTCAGCTCCCTGTGTACTTTGTGGAGGCAATTGCTGCTGGTCAATGTCTCCACGGAGGAATTGATTATAATTCATTTTAATGAACATCATCTTCTCCACATTTTCTGGAAGTAACCTCGTACGCCGATTGCTGACAAGGTGAGCGGCGGCACTAAACACTCTTTCGGAGTAGACACTTGTGGGAGGGCAACTTAGGTAGAATAAAGCCAGTTTGTGCAAGGGCCTCCAAATTGCCTCTTTTTCCTGCCAGTATAAGCACGGACTGTCTGACGTGCCTACTTGGATGCGGTCACTCATATAATCCTCCACCATTCTTTCAATGGTGAGAGAATCATATGCAGTGACAGTAGACGACATGTCCGTAATCGTTGTCAGGTCCTTCAGTCCGGACCAGATGTCAGCATCAGCAGTCGCTCCAGACTGCCCTGCATCACCGCCAGCGGGTGGGCTCGGAATTCTGAGCCTTTTCCTCGCACCCCCAGTTGCGGGAGAATGTGAAGGAGGAGATGTTGACAGGTCGCGTTCCGCTTGACTTGACAATTTTCTCACCAGCAGGTCTTTGAACCCCAGCAGACTTGTGTCTGCCGGAAAGAGAGATCCAAGGTAGGTTTTAAATCTAGGATCGAGCACGGTGGCCAAAATGTAGTGCTATGATTTCAACAGATTGACCACCCGTGAATCCTTGTTAAGCGAATTAAGGGCTCCATCCACAAGTCCCACATGCCTAGCGGAATCGCTCCCTTTTAGCTCCTCCTTCAATGCCTCCAGCTTCTTCTGCAAAAGCCTGATGAGGGGAATGACCTGACTCAGGCTGGCAGTGTCTGAACTGACTTCACGTGTGGCAAGTTCAAAAGGTTGCAGAACCTTGCACAACGTTGAAATCATTCTCCACTGCGCTTGAGACAGGTACATTCCACCTCCTATATCGTGCTCAATTGTATAGGCTTGAATGGCCTTTTGCTGCTCCTCCAACCTCTGAAGCATATATAGGGTTGAATTCCACCTCGTTACCACTTCTTGCTTCAGATGATGGCAGGGCAGGTTCAGGCGTTTTTGGTGGTGCTCCAGTCTTCTGTATGTGGTGCCTGTACGCCGAAAGTGTCCCGCAATTCTTCTGGCCACCGACAGCATCTCTTGCACACCCCTGTCGTTTTTAAAAAAATTCTGCACCACCAAATTCAAGGTATGTGCAAAACATGGGACGTGCTGGAATTTGCCCATATTTAATGCACACACAATATTGCTGGCGTTGTCCGATGCCACAAATCCACAGGAGAGTCCAATTGGGGTAAGCCATTCCGCGATGATCTTCCTCAGTTGCCGTAAGAGGTTTTCAGCTATGTGCGTATTCTGGAAAGCGGTGATACAAAGCGTAGCCTGCCTAGGAAAGAGTTGGCGTTTGCGAGATGCTGCTACTGGTGCCGCCGCTGCTGTTCTTGCGGTGGGAGTCCATACATCTACCCAGTGGGCTGTCACAGTCATATAGTCCTGACCCTGCCCTGCTCCACTTGTCCACATGTCCGTGGTTAAGTGGACATTGGGTACAACTGCATTTTTTAGGACACTGGTGAGTCTTTTTCTGACGTCCGTGTACATTCTCGGTATCGCCTGCCTAGAGAAGTGGAACCTAGATGGTATTTGGTAACGGGGGCACACTACCTCAAGAAATTGTCTAGTTCCCTGTGAACTAACGGCGGATACCGGACGCACGTCTAACACCAACATAGTTGTCAAGGCCTCAGTTATCCGCTTTGCAACAGGATGACTGCTGTGATATTTCATCTTCCTCGCAAAGGACTGTTGGACAGTCAATTGCTTGGTGGAAGTAGTAAAAGTGGGCTTACGACTTCCCCTCTGGGATGACCATCGACTCCCAGCAGCAACAACAGCAGCGCCAGCAGCAGTAGGCGTTACACGCAAGGATGCATCGGAGGAATCCCAGGCAGGAGAGGACTCGTCAGAATTGCCAGTGACATGGCCTGCAGGACTATTGGCATTCCTGGGGAAGGAGGAAATTGACACTGAGGGAGTTGGTGGGGTGGTTTGCGTGAGCTTGGTTACAAGAGGAAGGGATTTACTGGTCAGTGGACTGCTTCCGCTGTCGCCCAAAGTTTTTGAACTTGTCACTGACTTATTATGAATGCGCTGCAGGTGACGTATAAGGGAGGATGTTCCGAGGTGGTTAACGTCCTTACCCCTACTTATTACAGCTTGACAAAGGCAACACACGGCTTGACAAATGTTGTCCGCATTTCTGGTGAAATACTTCCACACCGAAGAGCTGATTTTTTTGGTATTTTCACCAGGCATGTCAACGGCCCTATTCCTCCCACGGACAACAGGTGTCTCCCCGGGTGCCTGACTTAAACAAACCACCTCACCATCAGAATCCTCCTTGTCAATTTCCTCCCCAGCGCCAGCAACACCCATATCCTCCTCATCCTGGTGTACTTCAACACTGACATCTTCAATCTGACTATCAGGAACTGGACTGCGGGTGCTCCTTCTAGCACTTGCAGGGGGCGTGCAAATAGTGGAAGGCGCATGCTCTTCACGTCCAGTGTTGGGAAGGTCAGGCATCGCAACCGACACAATTGGACTCTCCTTGTGGATTTGGGATTTCGAAGAACGCACAGTTCTTTGCGGTGCTTTTGCCAGCTTGAGTCTTTTCAGTTTTCTAGCGAGAGGCTGAGTGCTTCCATCCTCATGTGAAGCTGAACCACTAGCCATGAACATAGGCCAGGGCCTCAGCCGTTCCTTGCCACTCCGTGTGGTAAATGGCATATTGGCAAGTTTACGCTTCTCCTCCGACAATTTTATTTTAGATTTTGGAGTCCTTTTTTTACTGATATTTGGTGTTTTGGATTTTACATGCTCTGTACTATGACATTGGGCATCGGCCTTGGCAGACGACGTTGCTGGCATTTCATCGTCTCGGCCATGACTAGTGGCAGCAGCTTCAGCACGAGGTGGAAGTGGATCTTGATCTTTCCCTAATTTTGGAACCTCAACATTTTTGTTCTCCATATTTTAATAGGCACAACTAAAAGGCACCTCAGGTAAACAATGGAGATGGATGGATAGTAGTATACTTATGGATGGACAAGCGACTGCCGACACAGAGGTAGCTACAGCCGTGGACTACCATACTGTGTCTGCTGCTAATATAGACTGGATGATAATGAGATGAAATCAATATATATTATATCACACTAGTACTGCAGCCGGACAGGTATATATATTTATTATGTAATGACTGATGACGGACCTGCTGGACACTGTCAGCTCAGCAGCACCGCAGACTGCTACAGTAAGCTACTATAGTAGTATGTATTAAGAAGAAAAAAAAAAAAAAACACGGGTAGGTGGTATACAATTATGGATGGACGAGCGACTGCCGACACAGAGGTAGCTACAGCCGTGGACTACCGTACTGTGTTCTGCTGCTAATATAGACTGGATGATAATGAGATGAAATCAATATATATTATATCACACTAGTACTGCAGCCGGACAGGTAGATATATTTATTATGTAATGACTGATGACGGACCTGCTGGACACAGTCAGCTCAGCAGCACCGCAGACTGCTACAGTAAGCTACTATAGTAGTATGTATAAAGAAGAAAGAAAAAAAAAAAAACCACGGGTAGGTGGTATACAATTATGGATGGACGAGCGACTGCCGACACAGAGGTAGCTACAGCCGTGGACTACCGTACTGTGTCTGCTGCTAATATAGACTGGATGATAATGAGATGAAATCAATATATATATATATAATATCACTAGTACTGCAGCCGGACAGGTATATATATTTATTATGTAATGACTGATGACGGACCTGCTGGACACTGTCAGCTCAGCAGCACCGCAGACTGCTACAGTAAGCTACTATAGTAGTATGTATAAAGAAGAAAGAAAAAAAAAAACCACGGGTAGGTGGTATACAATTATGGATGGACGAGCGACTGCCGACACAGAGGTAGCTACAGCCGTGGACTACCGTACTGTGTCTGCTGCTAATATAGACTGGATGATAATGAGATGAAATCAATATATATATATATATATATATATATATATATAATATCACTAGTACTGCAGCCGGACAAGTATATATATTTATTATGTAATGACTGATGACGGACCTGCTGGACACTGTCAGCTCAGCAGCACCGCAGACTGCTACAGTAAGCTACTATAGTAGTATGTATAAAGAAGAAAGAAAAAAAAAAAACCACGGGTAGGTGGTATACAATTATGGATGGACGAGCGACTGCCGACACAGAGGTAGCTACAGCCGTGGACTACCGTACTGTGTCTGCTGCTTATATAGACTGGATGATAATGAGATGAAATCAATATATATATATATATAATATCACTAGTACTGCAGCCGGACAGGTATATATATTTATTATGTAATGACTGATGACGGACCTGCTGGACACTGTCAGCTCAGCAGCACCGCAGACTGCTACAGTAAGCTACTATAGTAGTATGTATAAAGAAGAAAGAAGAAAAAAAAAACACGGGTAGGTGGTATACAATTATGGATGGACGATCGACTGCCGACACAGAGGTAGCTACAGCCGTGGACTACCGTACTGTGTCTGCTGCTAATATAGACTGGATGATAATGAGATGAAATCAATATATATATATATATAATATCACTAGTACTGCAGCCGGACAGGTATATATATTTATTATGTAATGACTGATGACGGACCTGCTGGACACAGTCAGCTCAGCAGCACCGCAGACTGCTACAGTAAGCTACTATAGTAGTATGTATAAAGAAGAAAGAAAAGAAAAAAAAACACGGGTAGGTGGTATACAATATTATATATATATTATATACAATTATATATATATATATATATATATATATATATATATATATATTAAACTGGTGGTGACTGGTGGTCAGGTCACTGGTCACACTATCAGCAACTTGCAAGTAGTACTCCTAAGCAGACAATCACAATATATATTATACTGGTGGTCAGTGTGGTCACAATGGCAGTGTGGCACTCTGGCAGCAAAAGTGTGCACTGTACGTTATATGTACTCCTGAGTCCTGCTCTCAGACTCTAACTGCTCCCCACTGTCAGTGTCTCCCCCACAAGTCAGATAATATACAGTCACACTATCTATCACTTCAGCAAGTAACTAGTACTCCTCCTAATGCTCCCCAAAATTACTACTGTGTCTCTCTCTACTGTCTCACTCTCTTCTCTATAAACGGAGAGGACGTCAGCCACGTCCTCTCCCTATGAATCTCAATGCACGTGTGAAAATGGCGGCGACGCGCGGCTCCTTATATAGAATCCGAGTCTCGCGATAGAATCCGAGCCTCGCGAGAATCCGACAGCGGGATGATGACGTTCGGGCGCGCTCGGGTTAACCGAGCAAGGCGGGAAGATCCGAGTCGCTCGGACCCGTGTAAAAAAACATGAAGTTCGGGCGGGTTCGGTTTCCGAGGAACCGAACCCGCTCATCTCTAATTAAGGTCCCCACTGACATACTGTTATGTATAAATAGACATGTGGACGCTATGTAAAAATTATATCTACATCTATATCTATCTGACTTATTGCACACAAAGACTCTGCCTAAAGTTTTTGCTTATGAGCAGAGATATTGGGATACTGATACCGTGTTTCCCCGATAATAAGACACTGTCTTATTATTTTTTTTGGACAGAAAAACACCAGAGGGCTTATTTTCAGGGGAGGGCTGTAATGAACATTGACAGCAATTTTAATAAACAGGTAAATGTGAACAAAAAAAATGTACCTTTATTCAATAATGATCATCATGCCCCTTTTATCCTCCATCATGCCCCCTCACTCCCGCTTACATACCGGGTTTTTATGTTGTCCTGCCTCAGCTCTCCTCCGCGGCACTGCTCTCAATGGCGCCAGCAAGCAAATCACTGAGGAAGAACAGGATGACGCGCTCACTGCTGCAGCTCTGATTGGATGCAGCTCGGAGCGCGGCGTGCGTTTCACCGGGGGGGGCGGTGCATACAGAGGGTACCGTAATGTCGCGTGTAGCGCAGGGGATCACCTTCACTACAGTAGCAATCTCAATAGGGCTTATTTTCGGGGGAGGGCTTATTTTAGAGGAATCTTACACAGTAAGGGAAGGGCTTATTTTCGGGATAGGTCTTATTATCGGGGAAACACGGTAGCAGATTGTTTCGGCAGATGCTTATGGGAGGTTTGCTGAAAAATTGGACAAGTGTGTACTGTAGTTTGGATTGGATGTAGAATTTGCGGGCAGGTCTGCAGCAGGATTGTATAAACAGTCTGATTTGAAGTCTGATCTGCCAAGGATTGGTGTGTACCCAGTTTAATCTCACTGGTTTGGCCCTCTTGTCCGGTCGGAATCCAGCAACAGATCTCTGGTTTGGTTACAGTTAAGGGGCCTGAATTATGTTTGGAGTGGACTGTGTGTTTTTGAAAGCTATTCAGAAACATACTGTACACCGAAGGCAGGAGAACAAAGTGTGCGAACAACTGATGAAAAAAAGAAGAAATATCTCAAAACATGCACCATGTCACACTAAGCCAATGCAATACAGTGAATATTTCCAAAGTGTTTATCATGGTGAAACAGTATTTAATGACTATTATAGTACTTACTATAAAGAAGTTACTGAAATGGTGAATAAGATCAACTGAAAGCACTGCACAGCAGCTCTTTGCCTAACACAGTGTACAGTAGCTTCGATTTCATGCCTAAAATTGTCTGCAAATCTCCCCAGGTAGAAATGAGGCTGGAAGTGTGATAATAGGAGCACATCAGGGGGTGTATTTGTTAAGTGTTATTCTTGCAATTTCTGCCGATTTGCAAAGCTTTACAGATTGCATCTTGCTGCATTACTAAAGCCCATACCCACTAGAGCCCCCCCCCACCCTCCCGAATGGAAAACTGTGGAATACAATAAAAAAAATCGAAGCACTTACAGATGTAGCCACACTCATCTTGGCTACATCTAGGCACGAATGTGCCACATTTGCTGTGACCATCTTACCATCTTAGATGCGTGCACACTCCATTCAAAGTGAATGGAGTGACAAAAGACGGAGGCCAACTAGGCGTAGGTGCAGCTAGCCATGCCAGGAATGCCTGTGTCATCAAGATGTAGCCATGATGGGTGTGGCTAAATTTGTACATTGTTTTTCCCGTTAGACTTAAAACAATCCCAATTTTACTAAGCAATGGGTTTAGAAACCGCTGCAAGCCCATCAAAAAAATGTGGTGGTCCCTTTAAATTGTAGAAAGAGCAGCATGATTTCCCTATGAGAGTCACAGTCACCTGCACAAAGAGACACTGTAGCCAGAAAAAAGGGTGCCAGCCTGGGAGAGACTCCGCACCAATGCCCTGCTGCAGATCCTGCAGACCAGTGTTGCCGGACCAGTTCCAGCGAACTATGACATTACCACCCCCTCTCTAGGGGTGGGTACCGAGCACCTAACAAATGGCTTGTTAGGGAACTTTTGGTGAAAGTCTGAAGGAGTTGAGGAGCATGAATATCTGAGGCCTTGACCCAACAACGTTCCTCAGGACCATATCCTTTCCAGTCCACTAGATATTGAACTGAGTCTCGATAACTTCTGGAGTCCAGAATTTTTTTACCTCAAGGTCTGCTAGATTTTGAGAATTGATTGAGAACCAGGGGTTTAAGGAGAAAAACATGGAACATGTTTGGGCAAAAGTGAAGTTATACATAAAATTGCGGCCAACAAGAATTTAATAGAAACTGAAATGGGTTACAAACTAAAGACCGACAATGGAGAAGAGTACCAAACAAAGTTATTTTTGGACTTTGGGCCTAAGTTATATACTTACGCAAACCTGATGGTTTGAGTACAAATAAAATGTTTGGGATCTGCACAGGCGCAATACCAGTTCTGCACAACTCCCCCTGTCAGCTGCAGCATGATTGTCACCCAGCACCATTCTTCAACATATGGATGTGTCTGTTTTGAATGTATGATGCAATTCCTTACAGTCATGAATTAGGGGGACATTTACTAAGCAGTGATAATAGCGGAGAAGTGAGCCAGTGGAGAAGTGGCCAGATCAACCAATCAGCAGCTCTGTATCATTCTATAGTATGTAAATTATAGATGTTACTTCAGTGCTTGCCATGGGCAACTTCCCCACTGGCCCACTTCTATGCTCTTATCACTGCTTAGTAAATGTCCCCATTAGTCCCTTAATGAGAAAATATGGGATCAAGCATCAGATAACCATGGCGTATACACAAGAACAAAATGGTGTTATTGAGAGTGCAAATTGAACTATAGTGTAAAGAACTTGTGCAACGCTGAACGATGCTGGTTTTAAAAAGTAATTTTGGGCTGAGGAGTTCAAACAGCAGTTTATCTAAAGAACAACACTGTTGTAGTGAAAGGGAAAATATGGATTAAAGCATAGACCAATAATAAACCTGAAATAAATCACTTTAGTGTATATGGTTGCAAAGCTTCTATACATATTCCAAACGAAAGAAGGCACAAGTTGGAATGCAAATCACAAGACTGGATTTTTGTTGGTTATTATCTTGAGAGCAAGGAATATAGGGGGTAATTCCAAGTTGATCGCAGCAGGAATTTTGTTAGCAGTTGGGAAAAACCATGGCCCTCATTCCGAGTTGTTCGCTCGTTGCCGAGTTTCGCTATATTGCGATTAGTCGCTTACTGCGCATGCGCAAGATTCGCAGAGCGCATGCGCTTAGTTATTTTACTCAAAAGTTAGGTATTTTACTCACGGCATAACAAGGATTTTTCATCGTTCTGGTGATCGGAGTGTGATTGACAGGAAGTGGGTGTTTCTGGGCGGAAACTGGCCGTTTTATGGGAGTGTGCGAAAAAACGCTGGCGTTTCTGGGAAAAACGCAGGAGTGTCTGAAGAAACGGGGGAGTGTCTGGGCGAACGCTGGGTGTGTTTGTGATGTCAAAACAGGAACGAAACTGACTGAACTGATCGCAATGGCTGAGTAAGTCTGGAGCTACTCAGAAACTGCTAAGAATTTTCTATTCGCAAATCTGCTAATCTTTCGTTCGCAATTCTGCTAAGCTAAGATACACTCCCAGAGGGCGGTGGCTTAGCGTGTGCAATGCTGCTAAAAGCAGCTAGCGAGCGAACAACTCGGAATGAGGGCCCATGTGTACTGCAGGGGAGGCAGATATAACATGTGCAGAAAGAGTTAGATTTGGGTGGGTTATTTTATTTCTGTGCAGGGTAAATATTGGCTGCTTTATTTTTACACTGCAAATTAGATTGCAGATTGAACACACCACACCCAAATCTAACTCTCTCTGCACATGTTAAATCTGCCTCCCCTGCAGTGCACATGGTTTTGCCCAACTGCTAACAAAATTCCTGCTGCGATCAACTTGGAATTACCCCCATAGACTTTGAAACATTGCTAACAAAAACTTGTTAAATTCTGAGAAGTCCTATTTCATGGGTCAAACTATGAAGTGCCTGATAAATATGTAATGCTTGAATTACAGTACCTGTGAATACCAATACAGGTTGAGTATCCCTTATCCAAAATGCTTGGGACCAGAGGTATTTTGGATATCGGATTTTTCCGTATTTTGGAATAATTGCGTACCATAATGAGATATCATGGTGATGGGACCTAAATCTAAGCACAGAATGCATTTATGTTACATATACACCTTATACACACAGCCTGAAGGTAATTTTAGCCAATATTTTTTGTAACTTTGTGCATTAAACAAAGTGTGTCTACATTCACACAATTCATTTAGGTTTCATATACACCTTATACACAGAGCCTGAAGGTCATTTAATACAATATTTTTAATAACTTTGTGTATTAAACAAAGTTTGTGTACATTGAGTCATCAAAAAACAAAGTTTTCACTATCTCAATCTCAGTCAAAAAAGTCCGTATTTCGGAATATTCCGTATTTCGGAATATTTGGATATGGGATACTCAACCTGTACTGTACTTCTAACCAAGAGACTTTAAACTAGTTATGTGCACCGGAAATTTTTCGGGTTTTGTGTTTTGGTTTTGGATTCGGTTCCGTGGCTGTGTTTTGGATTCGGACGCGTTTTGGCAAAACCTCCCTAAAAAAAATTTTGTCGGATTCGGGTGTGTTTTGGATTCAGGTGTTTTTTTTACAAAAAACCATTAAAAACAGCTTAAATCATAGAATTTGGGGGTCATTTTGATCCCATAGTATTATTAACCTCAATAACCATAATTTCCACTCATTTCCAATCTATTCTGAATATCTCACACCTCACAATATTATTTTTAGTCCTAAAATTTGCACCAAGGTCGCTGGATGGCTAAGCTAAGCGACCCAAGTGGCCGACACAAACACCTGGCCCATCTAGGAGTGGCACTGCAGTGTCAGACAGGATGGCAGATTTAAAAAATAGTCCCCAAACAGCACATGATGCAAAGGAAAAAAGAGGTGCAATGAGGTAGCTGTGTGACTAAGCTAAGCGACCCAAGTGGCCGACACAAACACCTGGCCCATCTAGGAGTGGCATTGCAGTTTTCTAGCTAGAGGATGAGTGCTTACATCCTCATGTGAATCTGAACCACTAGCCATGAACATAGGCCAGGGCCTCAGCCATTCCTAGCCACTCCGTGTCGTAAATGGCATATTGGCAAGTTTACGCTTCTCATCAGACGCTTTTAATTTTGATTTTTTTTGTCATTTTACTGAACTTTTGTAGTATACTTGAAGACACGGAGGTAGAGCAGTGGACTACTGTACCGTACTGCTATATATATACTGGTGGTCAGCATAATTCTGCACTGTCCTCCTACTATATACTGCGCACAACTAAAATGCAGCACAGGTATGGATGGATAGTATACTTGATGACACAGAGGTAGAGCAGTGGACTACTGTACCGTACTGCTATAAATATACTGGTGGTCAGCAAAATTCTGCACTGTCCTCCTACTATATACTGCACACAACTAAAATGCAGCACAGGTATGGATGGATAGTATACTTGATGACACAGAGGTAGAGCAGTGGACTACTGTACCGTACTGCTATAAATATACTGGTGGTCAGCAAAATTCTGCACTGTCCTCCTACTATATACTGCGCACAACTAAAATGCAGCACAGGTATGGATGGATAGTATACTTGACGACACAGAGGTAGAGCAGTGGACTACTGTACCGTACTGCTATACATATACTGGTGGTCAGCAAAATTCTTCACTGTCCTCCTACTATATACTGCGCACAACTAAAATGCAGCACAGGTATGGATGGATAGTATACTTGATGACACAGAGGTAGAGCAGTGGACTACTGTACCGTACTGCAATATATATATATATACTGGTGGTCAGCAAAATTCTGCACTGTCCTCTTACTATATACTGCGCACAACTAAAATGCAGCACAGGTATGGATGGATAGTATACTTGACGACACAGATGTAGAGCAGTGGACTACTGTTCTGTACTGCTATATATATATACTGGTGGTCACAAAATTCTGCACTGTCCTCCTACTATATACTGCGCACAACTAAAATGCAGCACAGGTATGGATGGATAGTATACTTGACGAAACAGAGGTAGAGCAATGGACTACTGTACCGTACTACTATATATATACTGGTGGACAGCAAAATTCTGCACTGTCCTCCTACTATATACTACAATGCAGCACAGATATGGAGCATTTTTCAGGCAGAGAACGTAGATATTTTCAGCACACTGAGCACAGATATTTGCAAGCACACTGAGCACAGATATTTGCAGCACACTGAGCACAGATATTTGCAGCACACTGAACACAGAAACTGAGAGAACGCAGCCACGTCCTCTCGCTATCATCTCCAAAGCACGAGTGAAAATGGCGGCGCCGCGCGGCTCCTTATATAGAATACGAATCTCGCGAGAATCCAACAGCCGGATGATGACGTTCGGGGGCATTCTGGTTAACCGAGCAAGGCGGGAAGATCGGAGGCTGCCTCGGAACCGTGTAAAATGGGTGAAGTTCGGGGGGGGGCGGATCCCGAGGAACCGAACCCGCTCATCACTACTTTAAACCTTAAAATCCAACAGCAAACAAAGATTTCAACAAGACATAGCAAAGGGAGACTTTCAAAGAGGTATAGTGAAGAAAATTTGGCAAAGTTTAGAAGAAACAAAATAGAGCAATGAGGTCTGAATGGATGTATGCTGTAGATAAAGTAATTACATCCTTAAATTAAAATAGGACTGGAACTCTTGTGAACAGACTGATCCACTGGAAATTTTTTTTAGAACAAGTGGAATTTCTGTAGAAAGCTAAATGCAGAAGAATCAATTGCCCGTTAAAAGGCTCAGTTTGTTGCAAAGGGATATACTCAAAGGTCCGGAATTGACTATTGTGAAGGCAGTGGTGTCATTACCTGAGATGACACCCGGTGCAGGGGACTTGTTCATTGCACGCCGAAGACATGCTCGCTGTTGAAAAGGGGTGTGACCTTGAGGGTAGGAGGAGGCATGGTCTCACAGGTAGGGGGAGTGGTCTCACGGACCAGACCCCCGTCTTTATCACTCCAGGTGTCCGGGAGATGCAGACTGCCCTCGGTGACTTCTGTGGCTGCAGTGTCAGCTCCTACACTGTGACAGGACCTGAGTGCTGCATTTAATGTTACAGTGCATCACACGGCTCATGTTCTCCCGGGTCACAAGGTACCATACCCTATATTTAATAATTGCTATATCTGCACTATGGGCCTGACTTGTACTGAGTTGTATGCTATATGAATGTAGACGCTGGCATCCCGACTGTAAGTATAGCAGGTGGGTTAGGCTGAGACCCCACCTGGGGGGGTTAGGGTTAGGCTGCAGGGGAGTGGAGATTAGGGTTAGGCTACAGGTAGGGGGTATTATGGTTAGGCACCACTTAGGGGGGGTTAAGTTTAGGCACTAATGGGGAGAGTTAGCATTAGGGTTAGGCTGCAGGGAAGGGGGGTTAGGGCTAGGCTATGGAAAGGGGGGGTTAAGGTTAGGGGGTAGGGAAGAGGGGATTTACACTATCTGGCATCGGTATTCTGACCGCCGGCATCCCATCAGCCAGGACAGTAAAAAAAAAAAGGGCTCACTAATATAAAAAATGCAATAAATAGTATACAATACGTTTAGATGAAAGTTCATATCCAGAATTCTCCCGAAAACTGTATAGAATAGAATAGAATAGAATAGATTCTGGACCTATTATTTTTACTCAGTCTGCAAGTGTTCATAGATCTTCAGAAAGAAATGTTCTCAAAATATATGTATATTTATATATGGGTGTGGTATGTTAGATAGACTATACGCAGGTTGACAGTGTCTAGGTCAACCACTTTTGGTCGACAGTAAGTAGGTCAACATGGTTTCTAGGTCGACAGGGACTCTAGGTCGACATGAGAAAAGGTCAACATGAGGTTTTTTTTGGTGTGTGTCATAAAGTATGAAAAAGTTTAAAAAATGAAAAAAGGTGAAAAACCCATGTCGACCTTTTGTCAATGTCGACCTAGAACATGTCGACCTACAGTCCCAGTTGACCAAGAAACCATGTCTGCCTACTTACTGTCGACCAATAGTGGTCAATCTAGACAGTGTCAACCTACTTACTGTCGACCTAAAGACTGGAACCCATTTATGTTGGGTGTCATATTGTTTCCATAGTTTTAATTGCCACTCCTATTGTATACAGTATATGATCCTTCCTTTGTGTGCATGACTTAATATTATACCAACTAGTTTTTGAATCGGCATATCTTAATGGTGAACCAGCTGGTCCAGAAAGTCACACTGAAAAATGTAAAGAGCTTCTAGGAGAAAAAATGTAATTGAAAGACCTAGGTCTGCAAATCACCTGCTGGGTATTCTGCACAATCTAAAAGCTTGAACTATCAGTATAGATCAGCTAAACTATATTGAAACTGTACTACTGAAATATGGTCTGTCAGATGCAAAACCAGCACATACTCATATCAACAAAAGTACCAAACTAACTGCATTAGCTAGTTTTCACTGAATACAGGAAAACAGCATAGGTTAGCAGTTAAGCGGATCTTGAGATACCTAAAAGGTACTAGCTCAATAAAACTTGTGGATTGGGGGCAGATGAAGATGACAAATGTTCTTATTCTGGCTACAATATCTAGTTGAATTAGCAGGCGTAGCAATAAGTTGGTGAAGTAAGAAACAACCAAAAGTTGATTTATCTTCAACATTGTTATCAACCATCATTTCATCTGGGAACTTTTTGAGAATGAGTTCATACAGAATCCTGCAGCCTAATCGCGGCAAACGTGACTCATTTGCCATGAATAGTGTGCCCGCAGCTGTGTGAGGGCACGTGCATGCACACCCACTTTCATAGCAATGCACAGTGCATACAGTAAGCAGGCTGTGACTAGTAATTGCAGGTTGAAAATAGCCGCTGCTGCATGCGTACACATCGTTGCAGGCAGAAAACTGTAGCATTGTATCTGTACTCACCAAATGACTTACAGCACATGTTTGAGACACCGGACTTAAAGCTCAGGCTGATTAGAAGCAGGTGCATGTTATTTTTTTTAGCTCTACAAAAGGGTTTCCATATGCCCAAGCCTGCCACTGCGTTATTGGAGCATCATAGTGCTGTATGGCTGTACAGTACTTAGCCAAGGAGAGGTTGATACCTTATCCTATTGACTGCTATTTATCTTCAATCGCCTGTATCCTGTTATCTTCAATAAAACCTACTCTGGTTTTGTAAGTCAACATGTGGACTAAGGGCCTAATTCAGACCTGGTCACTGCAGCAGCAGCTAAAGTGCGTACGCCTCTGCGTGATTGACAGGAAGAGGTGGACACGGAGCTTGTCGATGGTGTTGCGCCAGTGTTTTTGTTGCGTGCTCTGGACAACGCAGGCATGTCCGGACCATTTGCGGGTCAGGCCACTGTGGCTGCATGACATCCCACGCAGCCGCTATGGCCAAAAACATGGCAGGTAGCTGCCTACATTTGCAGCTAGGCTGCATAGGCATGGAGCTACTTGTCAGGTGCGAAAGCATCGCCGCTGTGCAATGCTTTCGCATGTCAGTGCTGGGCGTCCCCCCACATGTCAGAGATTTTGTTCGTAGATGTGCGTTTTTTCGTACATCTACAATCAGCTCTGAATTAGGCCCTAACTTCCTTCTTCACATACGCTACACACCTACCAACCTATAGGCATCTGCCAATAAAAAGTTGTTTCAAATCCCCAGTAAACCCATTGTTTATCAAATTTACCCCTGGCTATCAATTAAGTATTCATAATTGATATAAGAGCATTGAAAAATATTGGCATTATTCAAAATACTCACAAGTACAACTGTCTAATGCACTACAAGAGTACACTTGTAGGCACATTTATCAGCAATATGTTTTGAAATCTTTCTCCGCTTGCTATATGTTAGAATGCTTACAAGAGTTACTATGGAACAGCATAATTTTTAATTCCCATGAGACATAATAACAGTTGTATTGTCTAAGGCCATTCATAATGACCAATTAATAATGTTTTTGGTTTTCTTCATTCAGTGGTTGAACTTTAACTATAATCAATAGCCTAGCAAATAGTAATTTGTTCAGCAAACCCTAAGCAACTTTGCTTATCTTTACAAAAATGTAATCAAGACAAATGTTTGTGAATGAGTGTGCAAGTGGGCTAGGAACTGTATACCACAAGAAACTATTGGTTAAATATGCTGATGATGGAAAATCTAAAAAAAATTAATTATTCATGCAGTAGCTATCAATAACCATAGTTGCTGATAATTCTATTCCAGGGGCATTATATTGTTTTATTAAATATCACGTCATTGGTAAGAGAACATGTGGATTAATAATAGCCATTGTACAGAAATTACATATAGTACTTGCAAATAACAAGATTTAATAAAGTAATAAAAATCAAAGTTCAGTGCACTTAAGTTCTACATGTAAATTGCTGAATAACTATCTGCACAGAAGATACAAAGACTGGCTATATTTGCAAAAACATTGGCAGTAAGATGCACCACGAGCAGCAGGTATATAGGGGGGGGGGGGCTGCTAATGGGCAGCCCATTTGATAAAATTACTCTGATTGCGCCACGGCCCTTGATTCATCTGTGTTAGCTGAGTCTATTGTGGTCAGAGTTCTGTTTTTGACTCTACTTGCTCATTAATTCTGATTAGGTTGCTCGCTATCTGTTACTTTGGACCAGATTCTTCAAGAGTTGCTGGTGATCTGGGCCTGACATCTACTATTTACAACTGAGGTCCTGCGAGATATCATTTATTTAGGGCTTATGCCCAAATACTGATGGAAACAGACTACCATTAAAATTCTGATGGTATCAGGGAAGAGTGGTCTTTTGAAAATAGGATTACTAACACAATTACCTAATTCAGCTACAATATTTCCCACCACAGTGACCAAGATTGCTGCAAGTGGTACAGTAAATACCATACTAACCAAGCTCAGGGTGTTCAAATATGGAGTGTGGGCCTAGATGTCACACTCAATAAGGCAAAAAGAAAACTTTGGAAGATTGGTTAAGAGAAGGCAGAACAGGCCTGGTGTGAGTTAAACCAGAAGTGTCACCATGTGTGGTGACACCCGGTGCGCGCTCTGTATTATTTCGGAGTTGTGGGCATCCGAAAAGAGGGTGTATCCTAATTTAAAAGGTGCGTGTCCTCATATATCTTTTCTCCTTTGCTCCAGGGGCATGTCCAGCTTCCCTGAAGATGCTGGCTGCCCCCGGAGACTGGGCAGAGTGCAGTGCCAGCTCTTATCTGTGACAGGAGCCGAGTACTGCAGGAGATTATCTCACTGCAGCACTCAGTTCCTGTCACTGCAGAAGAGCTGGCACTTTGGTGTCAACCATTCCGAGGGGGACACCCGAGTGCGTGCCGCACCTGCCACTGGATTAAACTACTAGGCCATGGGTTTGGAGGTTACATGACAGTTGATAGCCTGTTAGATTGGTGTGGCGTGTTTTTAGGCTAGGTTTTTTTATGTTATGGCAGAGTTGGTTTGGACCTCTTTTTTAAAGAAATTTAGAGGTGACACAGTGGGTATTTATACTGTCTAGTGACGGAATTTATTGTGAGTGTTTATTTAAATGCTTGCTCTTTACTTCCCTTCTTACTTGTATCCTTTCTGGATGTCAATTATTGAATTTGCTTTTTCTTAATTTTTTTCCCTCTTTCATCCTCTACCCCCATTCTTACCCTCCTCCCAACCCTTCTGCCCCTACCTATTGCTCTGCTACTCTACTCTACTATCCTGTACGGCCTTTACTTTCCTTCCTTTTATTAGCTTCCTCCCTGAGGCCTCATGTGCCATTACGGAATGCTGCTGACTAGGGCCATCGTAACCTATAGGCACAATGGGCAGCTGCCCAGGGCCCCACAACACTAGGGCCTTTGAGGAGGTGTGTGTGGTGACCAGGCAGCATTCTCTAACTGCTTCCCAGCCTACAGCCAAACATTGAATGGCTGTTAGCATGCTGATTGGAGGAAGGCTGGAACTTTCCACCAATCACAGTGTTGACAGCCATTCACTGTATGGAAGTATGTGGAGAGACAGAGCAGGACTGCAGGAGGGGAAGTTATGATTTTTTTTTCATTGGTACCAGTGAAAGGGTGGTTAGGGGCCCAAGTGCATTGCTTTGCTCAGGGCCTACAATGCTGTTTAGATGGCAATGGTGCTAGCCCTGCTCCTGTTACTGGTATTATGGTACACTCTGGCTGATTTTCTTGATGTTATAGCTGTGCCACATAAGACAATTTGGACATGGTGATTTCATTTTGCAGCTGGGACTCTACTGTACAGATATTAGTTCACTGAGGCTTGCTATGACTGAGTACGTAGTGTTCTAGTTGAAGAATTGAACAGTAGCTCGCCTGTTCAATTCTACAATATATAGCTTTACTGCACTGGTGTGCATTTGTTGATAGTATGGCCTTTGGTAAGTTTAGGGGGTAATTTAGGTCAGGTATTTTAGGTTTTCATATGGTAGAGGTTCTGTAAAAAGAAATTTGCTTTGGCAGGAAAGAACGGCAATTCATCAGACAGGGAGCAGTTTGTATGTTGGGTTCACTAACAGTAACTGAAGTCTATACCACCCCAATAGGGCAGCACCACCACCACCACCCTAACGAGATGTATATTATAGCTGGAAGTGAATTGGATACTCTGACTTATGTTAAATGCCCATTGGGGGTGATCTTCGCCCACAATGCATGTGTTTAGTTGCGAGACGGTGCATTGCTGTTCTGCACTGATTATGCCCATCCTTTCTCCCACCTTATAGTTTGCTACAAATTCCAATAAATAGCTCACCTATTTTAATTCCAAATCTATGTCTCCATGTCTTTCTTTTAGTTAATTAGCAAGTGACTCACACAGAACACAGTTACGCTGTTAGTAGGTTTATAATTATCCAGAATTCTATTCTTTATTCTCAGTTTCAGTAGCTTATGTGTACTGTATATTGGGGGTCATTCCGAGTTGACCGTAGCTGTGTTAGATTTAGCACAGCTACGATCATCTTCCCTGACATGCAGGGGGACGCCCAGCACAGGGCTAGTCCGCTCCACATGTCAGTGCCGCCCCCCCCCCCGCACAAATACAAAAGCATCGCACAGCGGCGATGCCTTTGTATTTGAGGAGTAACTCCTGGCCAGTGCAGCTACTGCGGCTGGCCGGGAGTTAATTGACGCTGCCGCTGGCCGCAGCGGCTGCGTGAGACGTCACGCAGCCACCGCGGCCCAACCCCCCAACGGTTCCGGCCATGCCTGCGTTGGCCGGACCGCTCCCCCTAAATGGCAGCTTAACGCTGCCGTTCAGCCCCCTTCCGCCCAGCGACGACCAGGCGATCGCTAGGCAATGAAAGCTACCATGCGCCGGCGACAAACTGCAGAGAGCGATCATGTTGGAATGACCCCCATTGTTCCTAGAAAGTATAGCTTAGAAATATTCCTTACACTTTGCATTTAGTAATAATTTGTCACTTTCTCTGTATTTTTAGGTCTCGTTAATAGTGAGTAAATTGACTTCTTTTCAGTTTTGACATAAACTATTGAAGAACATTTTACAGATTTGTAGCATGTGCCTTCCGTGTAAAAACTTTCATTAGTCTCTAAGAAGAATTAATTCAAACCTAATTTTTTTAAGATTGCAACATACAATAAATAACATTTTATTACTGTTTATCATCTAGCTCAAGGCTATTTGGTGCAAAAACATGTTATAGGGTCCTGTCTTGCAGCAATGAAAACTATCTACTGGCAGGAAAAAGAGCCTTGTAAATCGAGAGCATCTTGGAGTCTTATTACAGCACAGACAGCATTGTAAATCCCCTTTTCCCAGCAAAATGATGTATAATAGTATGTTTCATTTTATGGCCTCATTTATATAGACATTATAATATTTTGTTCAGAGGTATTACGAAGCTTTTGAAAAACGTTTCTAGTCAAATTTCCCTGCTCATGTTTAAAGTAGAGATGAGCGGGTTCGGTTTCTTTGAATCCGAACCCGCACGAACTTCACTTTTTTTTTCACGGGTCCGAGCGACTCGGATCTTCCCGCCTTGCTCGGTTAACCCGAGCGCGCCCGAACGTCATCATGACGCTGTCGGATTCTCGCGAGACTCGGATTCTATATAAGGAGCCGCGCGTCGCCGCCATTTTCACACGTGCATTGAGATTGATAGGGAGAGGACGTGGCTGGCGTCCTCTCCATTAGAATAGATTAGAAGAGAGAGAGAGAGATTGTGCAGACAGAGTTTACCACAGTGACCAGTGCAGTTGTTGTTAAGTTAACTTTTATTTAATATATCCGTTCTCTGCTATATCCGTTCTCTGCCTGAAAAAAACGATACACAGCAGTCACACAGTGTGACTCAGTCTGTGTGCACTCAGCTCAGCCCAGTGTGCTGCACATCAATGTATAAAAGCTTATAATAATTGTGGGGGAGACTGGGGAGCACTGCAGGTTGTTATAGCAGGAGCCAGGAGTACATAATATTATATTAATTTAAAATTAAACAGTGCACACTTTTGCTGCAGGAGTGCCACTGCCAGTGTGACTAGTGGTGACCAGTGCCTGACCACCAGTATAGTAGTATATTGTTGTATACTATCTCTTTATCAACCAGTCTATATTAGCAGCAGACACAGTACAGTGCGGTAGTTCACGGCTGTGGCTACCTCTGTGTCGGCAGTCGGCACTCGGCAGGCAGTCCGTCCATCCATAATTGTATAATTATATACCACCTAACCGTGGTATTTTTTTTTCTTTCTTTATACCGTCGTCATAGTCATACTAGTTGTTACGAGTATACTACTATCTCTTTATCAACCAGTGTACAGTGCGGTAGTTCACGGCTGTGGCTACCTCTGTGTCGGCAGTCGGCAGGCAGTCCGTCCATCCATAATTGTATTATTATAATATATACCACCTAACCGTGGTTTTTTTTTCATTCTTTATACCGTCATAGTGTCATACTAGTTGTTACGAGTATACTACTATCTCTTTATCAACCAGTGTACAGTGCGGTAGTTCACGGCTGTGGCTACCTCTGTGTCGGCAGTCGGCAGGCAGTCCGTCCATCCATAATTGTATTATAATATATACCACCTAACCGTGGTTTTTTTTTCATTCTTTATACCGTCATAGTGTCATACTAGTTGTTACGAGTATACTACTATCTCTTTATCAACCAGTGTACAGTGCGGTAGTTCACGGCTGTGGCTACCTCTGTGTCGGCAGTCGGCAGGCAGTCCGTCCATCCATAATTGTATTATAATATATACCACCTAACCGTGGTTTTTTTTTCATTCTTTATACCGTCATAGTCAGTCATACTAGTTGTTACGAGTATACTACTATCTCTTTATCAACCAGTGTACAGTGCGGTAGTTCACGGCTGTGGCTACCTCTGTGTCGGAACTCGGCAGGCAGTCCGTCCATCCATAATTGTATTACAATATATACCACCTAACCGTGGTTTTTTTTTCATTCTTTATACCGTCATAGTCAGTCATACTAGTTGTTACGAGTATACTACTATCTCTTTATCAACCAGTGTACAGTGCGGTAGTTCACGGCTGTGGCTACCTCTGTGTCGGCACTCGGCAGGCAGTCCGTCCATCCATAATTGTATTACAATATATACCACCTAACCGTGGTTTTTTTATACCACCTAACCGTGGCAGTCCGTCCATAATTGTATACTAGTATCCAATCCATCCATCTCCATTGTTTACCTGAGGTGCCTTTTAGTTCTGCCTATAAAATATGGAGAACAAAAAAGTTGAGCTTCCAAAATTAGGGAAAGATCAAGATCCACTTCCACCTCGTGCTGAAGCTGCTGCCACTAGTCATGGACGAGACGATGAAATGCCAGCAACGTCGTCTGCCAAGGCCGATGCCCAATGTCATAGTACAGAGCATGTCAAATCCAAAACACCAAATATCAGTAAAAAGCCTCTTTTTTTCTTTGCGTCATGTGCTGTTTGGGGAGGGTTTTTTGGAAGGGACATCCTGCGTGACACTGCAGTGCCTCTCCTAGATGGGCCCGGTGTTTGTGTCGGCCACTAGGGTCGCTAATCTTACTCACACAGCTACCTCATTGCGCCTCTTTTTTTCTTTGCGTCATGTGCTGTTTGGGGAGGGTTTTTTTCGAAGGGACATCCTGCGTGACACTGCAGTGCCACTCCTAGATGGGCCCGGTGTTTGTGTCGGCCACTAGGGTCGCTTATCTTACTCACACAGCGACCTCGGTGCAAATTTTAGGACTAAAAATAATATTGTGAGGTGTGAGGTATTCAGAATAGACTGAAAATGAGTGTAAATTATGGTTTTTGAGGTTAATAATACTTTGGGATCAAAATGACCCCCAAATTCTATGATTTAAGCTGTTTTTTAGTGTTTTTGGAAAAAAACACCCGAATCCAAAACACACCCGAATCCGACAAAAATAATTCGGTGAGGTTTTGCAAAAACGCGTTCGAACCCAAAACACGGCCGCGGAACCGAACCCAAAACCAAAACACAAAACCCGAAAAATTTCAGGCGCTCATCTCTAGTTTAAAGCAAGGTATTCAATACTGCATCAACCTCTATACAATACAGTAGACTTTATATGCCATGTAATACACTGCAGCAAATATTTTACACAACAGCAGAAGCAGCTTGTCTTCAGTAGCCCAATAAATTTATTTGTCCTAGATCTCATACTCCTCATACATCTCTGCAGGGCCATCACCATTGCAAAGTACAAAATCACAGAGGCCAGCTGGCTGTTTTGAAAAGGATAGCTAAGCGATTGTTTGAGAGTGGCACTAGTTTAACCCCGAGATTGTGTCTTTTGCGTATTCACCCGGGTTGGGTGTTAAGGTTTAAAATGTGTTTGGTTTAAAGTTTATTTAGTTTGACAGGTATTGATGTATGTTTGATTGATGAGTGTTGGTAGGGAGAGTCATAACAAGACTATTTACTGTAGGTGATCTGCTCTTCCTGCTTCCCCATTTATGAATTCTGGAATCTACCCTCCTGATCTCCCCATTGTCAGTTAGTTTGTGGTGTTGTTTTTGGAGCGATTGGACAGAAGTGTGGGTGGCGGTGTGAAACGGCTCAGGTTAAGGCCCAGATTAATCAAGCCTTGGAGAGTGATAAAGTGCACTGTGATAAAGTACCAGCCAATCAGCTCCTAACTGTCATGTTACAGGCTATTTTTAAAACATTACAGTTAGGAGCTGATTGGTTGGTACTTTATCACCATGCAATTTATCACTCTCCAAGGCTTGACAAATCTGGGCCAATGTTTGATATTTTTAAAGATTTGGGTGTTCCTTCCCTTAATTTGGTGAAGCTGATGGCCCTGAATGGGCACAGCAACAGGTACACCATAAGGGGATTCAATGGAAGGGTGGTACTCCAGTGACTTTTTGTATGATATGTTGGTATATTATTGCCATTTCTTATGGGTCCTCTACCATACCTTTCTACTCAATTACATTGACTCTATATAGTCCACAGGTAATCTTACATATTTTATCTTTATTCACTTCACCCCTGGCCAACATTGCTATGTGACTAGATCATACAGCAACCAAGAACCTTTGCAATCTGGCTGGACCATTATGCAATAGATAGCACCTATCCTTGTGTGTCAATGCCTATTTCCCTATAGATTGTAAGCTTGTAAACAGGGCCTTCCTACCTCTATGTCTGTGTGTTATAACTTTAAATTACCCAGTTTTGTTCTATTACTGTTGTTTCCAATTGTAAATCATGAAATACGCTGTGCTATATAATAAACTGTTAATAATACTACTACTACTACCACCTTTCCTTCCCTACTATCTTCCTGATTTTTGCTAACACATTTTTGCCAAATTCTCTGTCTCTGGTTAGTTGACTAAATTATTTTACTGTGTTTATTCAGTATGCATTTGGATTAAATTACAGTATAAGCTTTGATTCAGAGTCTAGCACAAGGGTGGAATTGCAGGAGACAATGGAGTCAGTTTCCACCAGGGACTAGCCCTGAAGGGGGGCACCTCCGCCATTGTCCCCTGTTCCATGTCCTTACTGCTGTAAGAGAATAGCCGCCAAGCGGAGTGACAATCAGCATCGGCTCCTTCTCTGTGACCTGGACTCTGTGCTCTGCTGTGCTCTAGTTGCGGACATCACGTAACATTGGACCCTGAGCCTAACTGAGTAGCTGGGAGACAATGCGAGATTGCAGAGAAGAGGGTGGCTCAGCTCAGCTGTCACTGTGACTGTGGATGGGAGTAGATAAAGCAGCAGGCCCAGAGGTGGGCAGTCAGAAACAGTATGAGATGGACAGTTTGGATTGGAAGTAATGTAATTTTCAATATGAATGACTTCAAATTAGTGGAGAGCAATTTGTGACAGTATGTCTGCAGTAGATTTGCAGGATGCTGAGACAGCTGTTATATTGCAGGTAAAAATAGGTCTCACTTCTACTATGGCACTCTTAACACGGTTTCAAGATGTCTATGCACATGCTCAGTAGTAGCCCTGGTGGCCATCTTGGTATAGAGAATGAAGTTTCCATTGAGGAGTAGCAACCTGGAGTCTGCGCAGTAGCGCACCCCACTTTCTATTAGAGATGAGCAGTTTGGATACTGTGAACCGCTCCGAATATTGGGATCTGAGTCCCTCCTGAGCCATGGCTCGGGTGCTCCCGCAAGGCTTGGAATCCCATTCGAGGCTGAAAGTCATCTTCCCAGCATTGGATTCTCACGGAACTTGGATTCTAAAACATGCCTCCCCAAATAACCTCTTCATTTTCTGAGCTGGTTTGAATACTGTATGTTTGTTCGTGTAATTCTCAGCATGAGAGAGAGTTTGAGAAAAAGGAGGTATGTGTTTATATTCTTGCTGCTATGGCAATGACACTGGAGAAAGAGGAACAAAAATCTGATTTGTTGGACCAAGGATTGGCTGCAGAGGCAAGACACCTTCTCCCACATGCCTCTGATTCAGCAGATACGTGAGAACAACTGTCATTACTTTTTTATGGATGGATGACCCATCCTTCCAGGAGCTTCTCTGGCAGGTAAACCCGCTCATACAAAGGGAGGAAACCTATATAAGGAAGCTAATTTTTCCTAAACAGAGATTGGTGGCTATACTGCGCTACCTTGCTAAAGGGAGGGCACTGGCTGATCTGCGGTATAGCACCGCCATATCATCTCAGGCCCTGGAGTAGATCATAGCTGACACCTGTGAGGCCATAACTGAAGTCCTGCACAATAAATACATTAAGGTAAATTTACAATAAAAGAAACACAAAGCAGTTACAAAAAAATTTTGTCGAACTATAGATGTGTCCTTTACCGTCTCACATCACGGCACACAAAATGTGCCATACGTGGATGCATGCATACAGAAATAGGAAGGGAGTTGCAGAAAAGTCGTTCCCAGCCTGTGAACGATAGGACGGTGGCCAGGAACTTGCAGGAATATGGCCTTAGTGGTAGGGTTGCGGTAAGAAAACCACTTCTACGTGCTAAAAACTAGTGATGTGCACCGGACATTTTTCGGGTTTTGTGTTTTGGTTTTGGGTTCGAACGCGTTTTGGCAAAACCTCACCGAATTATTTTTGTCGGATTCGGGTGTGTTTTGGATTCGGGTGTTTTTTTAAAAAAACCCTAAAAAACAGCTTAAATCATTGAATTTGGGGGTCATTTTGATCCCATAGTATTATTAACCTCAATAACCATAATTTACACTCATTTTCAGTCTATTCTGAACACCTCACACCTCACAATATTATTTTTAGTCCTAAAATTTGCACCGAGGTCGCTGGATGGCTAAGCTAAGCGACCCAAGTGGCCGACACAAACACCTGGCCCATCTAGGAGTGGCACTGCAGTGTCAGGCAGGATGGCCCTTCCAAAAAATACTCCCCTCCCCAAACAGCACATGACGCAAAGAAAAAAAGAGGCGCAATGAGGTAGCTGTGTGAGTAAGCTAAGCGACCCTAGTGGCCGACACAAACACCTGGCCCATCTAGGAGTGGCACTGCAGTGTCAGGCAGGATGGCCCTTCCAAAAAATACTCCCCAAACAGCACATGACGCAAAGAAAAAAAGAGGCGCAATGAGGTAGCTGTGTGAGTAAGCTAAGCGACCCTAGTGGCCGACACAAACACCTGGCCCATCTAGGAGTGGCACTGCAGTGTCACGCAGGATGGCCCTTCCAAAAAATACTCCCCAAACAGCACATGACGCAAATAAAAATGAAAGAAAAAAGAGGTGCAAGATGGAATTGTCCTTGGGCCCTCCCACCCACCCTTATGTTGTATAAACAGGACATGCACACTTTAACGAACCCATCATTTCAGTGACAGGGTCTGCCACACGACTGTGACTGAAATGACTGGTTGGTTTGGGCCCCCACCAAAAAAGAAGCAATCAATCTCTCCTTGCACAAACTGGCTCTATGGAGGCAAGATGTCCACCTCATCATCATCGTCCGATTCATCACCCCTTTCACTGTGTACATCCCCCTCCTCACAGATTATTAATTCGTCCCCACTGGAATCCACCATCTCAGATCCCCGTGTACTTTGTGGAGGCAATTGCTGCTGGTGAATGTCTCCATGGAGGAATTGATTATAATTCATTTTAATGAACATCATCTTCTCCACATTTTCTGGAAGTAACCTCGTACGCCGATTGCTGACAAGGTGAGCGGCGGCACTAAACACTCTTTCGGAGTACACACTGGAGGGAGGGCAACTTAGGTAGAATAAAGCCAGTTTGTGCAAGGGCCTCCAAATTGCCTCTTTTTCCTGCCAGTATACGTACGGACTGTCTGACGTGCCTACTTGGATGCGGTCACTCATATAATCCTCCACCATTCTTTCAATGGTGAGAGAATCATATGCAGTGACAGTAGACGACATGTCAGTAATCGTTGGCAGGTCCTTCAGTCCGGACCAGATGTCAGCATCAGCAGTCGCTCCAGACTGCCCTGCATCACCGCCAGCGGGTGGGCTCGGAATTCGTAGCCTTTTCCTCGCACCCCCAGTTGCGGGAGAATGTGAAGGAGGAGATGTTGACAGGTCGCGTTCCGCTTGACTTGACAGTTTTCTCACCAGCAGTTCTTTGAACATCTGCAGACTTGTGTCTGCCAGAAAGAGAGATCCAACGTAGGTTTTAAATCTAGTTTCGAGCACCTTGGCCAAAATGTAGTGCTCTGATTTCAACAGATTGACCACACGTGAATCCTGGTTAAGCGAATGAAGGGCTCCATCCACAAGTCCCACATGCCTAGCGGAATCGCTCTGTTTTAGCTCCTCCTTCAATGCCTCCAGCTTCTTCTGCAAAAGCCTGATGAGGGGAATGACCTGACTCAGGCTGGCAGTGTCTGAACTGACTTCACGTGTGGCAAGTTCAAAGGGCAGCAGAACCTTGCACAACGTTGAAATCATTCTCCACCGCGCTTGAGAAAGGTGCATTCCACCTCCTTTGCCTATATCGTGGCCAGATGTATAGGCTTGAATGGCCTTTTGCTGCTCCTCCATCCTCTGAAGCATATAGAGGGTTGAATTCCACCTCGTTACCACCTCTTGCTTCAGATGATGGCAGGGCAGGTTCAGGTTTTTTTGGTGGTGCTCCAGTCTTCTGTACGCGGTGCCTGTACGCCGAAAGTGGCCCGCAATTCTTCGGGCCACCGACAGCATCTCTTGCACGCCCCTGTCGTTTTTTTAAATAATTCTGCACCACCAAATTCAAGGTATGTGCAAAACATGGGACGTGCTGGAATTTGCCCAGATGTAATGCACGCACAATATTGCTGGCGTTGTCCGATGCCACAAATCCCCAGGAGAGTCCAATTGGGGTAAGCCATTCTGCGATGATCTTCCTCATTTGCCGTAAGAGGTTGTCAGCTGTGTGCGTATTCTGGAAAGCGGTGATACAAAGCGTAGCCTGCCTAGGAACGAGTTGGCGTTTGCGAGATGCTGCTACTGGTGCCGCCGCTGCTGTTCTTGCAGCGGGAGGCAATACATCTACCCAGTGGGCTGTCACAGTCATGTAGTCCTGAGTCTGCCCTGCTCCACTTGTCCACATGTCCGTGGTTAAGTGGACATTGGGTACAACTGCATTTTTTTAGGACACTGGTGAGTCTTTTTCTGACGTCCGTGTACATTCTTGGTATCGCCTGCCTAGAGAAGTGGAACCTAGATGGTATTTGGTAACGGGGGCACACTACCTCAAGAAATTGTCTAGTTCCCTGTGAACTAACGGCGGATACCGGATGCACGTCTAACACCAACATAGTTGTCAAGGCCTCAGTTATCCGCTTTGCAACAGGATGACTGCTGTGATATTTCATCTTCCTCGCAAAGGACTGTTGGACAGTCAATTGCTTACTGGAAGTAGTACAAGTGGTCTTCCGACTTCCCCTCTGGGATGACGATCGACTCCCAGCAGCAACAACAGCAGCGCCAGCAGCAGTAGGCGTTACACTCAAGGATGCATCGGAGGAATCTCAGGCAGGAGAGGACTCGTCAGACTTGCCAGTGACATGGCCTGCAGGACTATTGGCTTTCCTGGGTAAGGAGGAAATTGACACTGAGGGAGTTGGTGGTGTGGTTTGTGCGAGCTTGGTTACAAGAGGAAGGGATTTACTGGTCAGTGGACTGCTTTCGCTGTCGCCCAAAGTTTTTGAACTTGTCACTGACTTATTATGAATGCGCTGCAGGTGACGTATAAGGGAGGATGTTCCGAGGTGGTTAACGTCCTTACCCCTACTTATTACAGCTTGACAAAGGCAACACACGGCTTGACACCTGTTGTCCGCATTTCTGTTGAAATACTTCCACACTGAAGAGCTGATTTTTTTGGTATTTTCACCAGGCATGTCAATGGCCATATTCCTCCCACGTACAACAGGTGTCTCCCCGGGTGCCTGACTTAAACAAACCACCTCACCATCAGAATCCTCCTTGTCAATTTCCTCCCCAGCCCAAGCAACACCCATATCCTCCTCATCCTGGTGTACTTCAACACTGACATCTTCAATTTCACTATCAGGAACTGGACTGCGGGTGCTACTTTCAACACTTGCAGGGGGCGTGCAAATGGTGGAAGGCGCAAGCTCTTCCCGTCCAGTGTTGGGAAGGTCAGGCATCGCAACCGACACAATTGGACTCTCCTTTGGGATTTGGGATTTCGAAGAACGCACAGTTCTTTGCTGTGCTTTTGCCGCAAGTCTTTTCTTTTTTCTAGCGAGAGGATGAGTGCTTCCATCCTCATGTGAAGCTGAACCACTAGCCATGAACATAGGCCAGGGCCTCAGCCGTTCCTTGCCACTCCGTGTCGTAAATGGCATATTGGCAAGTTTACGCTTCTCCTCAGACGCTTTTAATTTTGATTTTTGGGTCATTTTTTTACTGATCTTTTGTGTTTTGGATTTTACATGCTCTGTACTATGACATTGGGCATCGGCCTTGGCAGACGACGTTGATTGCATTTCATCGTCTCGGCCATGACTAGTGGCAGCAGCTTCAGCACAAGATGGAAGTGGATCTTGATCTTTCCCTATTTTTTTAACCTCCACATTTTTGTTCTCCATATTTTGCGCACAACTAAAAAACACCACAGGTATACAATGTAGATGGGTGGATAGTATACTATTATTACTTATACTTATGGACGACGAGTGACGACACAGAGGTAGGTACAGCCGTGGCCTACCGTACTGCTGCTTATATATATATAATATACTGTATAACGGACCTGGTGGACACTGTCAGCAGACTGCTAAACTAGTATGAAGAAAGAAAAAAAAAACACCACAGGTATACAATGTAGATGGGTGGATAGTATACTATTATTACTTATACTTATGGACGACGAGTGACGACACAGAGGTAGGTACAGCCGTGGCCTACCGTACTGCTGCTTATATAATATACTGTATAACGGACCTGGTGGACACTGTCAGCAGACTGCTAAACTAGTATGAAGAAAGAAAAAAAAACACCACAGGTATACAATGTAGATGGGTGGATAGTATACTATTATTACCTATACTTATGGACGACGAGTGACGACACAGAGGTAGGTACAGCCGTGGCCTACCGTACTGCTGCTTATATAATATACTGTATAACGGACCTGGTGGACACTGTCAGCAGACTGCTAAACTAGTATGAAGAAAGAAAAAGAAAACACCACAGGTATACAATGTAGATGGGTGGATAGTATACTATTATTACCTATACTTATGGACGACGAGTGACGACACAGAGGTAGGTACAGCCGTGGCCTACCGTACTGCTGCTTATATATATATATATAATATACTGTATAACGGACCTGGTGGACACTGTCAGCAGACTGCTAAACTAGTATGAAGAAAGAAAAAACACCACAGGTATACAATGTAGATGGATGGATAGTATAGTATTATATTACTTATGGATGACGAGTGCACTGACGACACAGAGGTAGGTACAGCCGTGGCCTACCGTACTGCTGCTTATATATATATATAATATACTGTATAACGGACCTGGTGGACACTGTCAGCAGACTGCTATACTAGTATGAAGAAAGAAAAAAAAACACCACAGGTATACAATGTAGATGGGTGGATAGTATACTATTATTACTTATACTAATGGACGACGAGTGACGACACAGAGGTAGGTACAGCCGTGGCCTACCGTACTGCTGCTTATATATATATAATATACTGTATAACGGACCTGGTGGACACTGTCAGCAGACTGCTAAACTAGTATGAAGAAAGAAAAAACACCACAGGTATACAATGTAGATGGATGGATAGTATAGTATTACTTATACTTATGGACGACGAGTGACGACACAGAGGTAGGTACAGCCATGGCCTACCGTACTGCTGCTTATATATATATAATATACTGTATAACGGACCTGGTGGACACTGTCAGCAGACTGCTAAACTAGTATGAAGAAAGAAAAAACACCACAGGTATACAATGTAGATGGATGGATAGTATAGTATTACTTATACTTATGGACGACGAGTGACGACACAGAGGTAGGTACAGCCGTGGCCTACCGTACTGCTGCTTATATAATATACTGTATAACGGACCTGGTGGACACTGTCAGCAGACTGCTAAACTAGTATGAAGAAAGAAAAAACACCACAGGTATACAATGTAGATGGGTGGATAGTATACTATTATTACTTATACTTATGGACGACGAGTGACGACACAGAGGTAGGTACAGCCGTGGCCTACCGTACTGCTGCTTATATAATATACTGTATAACGGACCTGGTGGACACTGTCAGCAGACTGCTAAACTAGTATGAAGAAAGAAAAAACACCACAGGTATACAATGTAGATGGATGGATAGTATAGTATTACTTATACTTATGGACGACGAGTGACGACACAGAGGTAGGTACAGCCGTGGCCTACCGTACTGCTGCTTATATATATATATAATATACTGTATAACGGACCTGGTGGACACTGTCAGCAGACTGCTAAACAAACTAGTATGAAGAAAGAAAAAACACCACAGGTATACAATGTAGATGGACGGATAGTATAGTATTATATTACTTATGGACGACGAGTGCACTGACGACACAGAGGTAGGTACAGCCGTGGCCTACCGTACTGCTGCTTATATATATATAATATACTGTATAACAGACCTGGTGGACACTGTCAGCAGACTGCTAAACTAGTATGAAGAAAGAAAAAAAAAACACCACAGGTATACAATGTAGATGGATGGATAGTATAGTATTATATTACTTATGGACGACGAGTGCACTAACGACACAGAGGTAGGTACAGCCGTGGCCTACCGTACTGCTGCTTATATATACATAATATACTGTATAACGGACCTGGTGGACACTGTCAGCAGACTGCTAAACTAGTATGAAGAAAAAAAAACCACCACAGGTATACAATGTAGATGGATGGATAGTATAGTATTATATTACTTATGGACGACGAGTGCACTGATGACACAGAGGTAGGTACAGCCGTGGCCTACCGTACTGCTGCTTATATAATATACTGTATAACGGACCTGGTGGACACTGTCAGCAGACTGCTAAACTAGTATGAAGAAAGAAAAAAAAAACACCACAGGTATACAATGTAGATGGATGGATAGTATAGTATTATATTACTTATGGATGACGAGTGCACTGACGACACAGAGGTAGGTACAGCCGTGGCCTACCGTACTGCTGCTTATATAATATACTGTATAACGGACCTGGTGGACACTGTCAGCAGACTGCTAAACAAACTAGTATGAAGAAAAAAAAATACACAGGAGTGTTTTTCAGGCAGACAAACGTATACTGGTGGTCACTGTCAGCAAAACTGTGCACTGTACTCCTGCTATAACTGCTCCCCAGTCCCCACAATTAGGCAGTGTGAGCAGTGCACTCAGCACAGATATATCATGCAGCAGTGCAGCACACTGAGTGAGCACAGATATGGTGGTCGGAGCGTTTTTTTCAGGCAGAGAAACAAAGGATTAAACTCACTGGTGGTATAATCAAAACCCTGCACTGTACTCCCTAACAGCTGCTCCCTGTCCCCAATCCTCCCCACAATTATAACAATGTCACTCTTAGTCTTTTCTTTAACGGAGAGGACGCCAGCCACGTCCTCTCCCTATCAATCTCAATGCACGTGTGAAAATGGCGGCGACGCGCGGCTCCTTATATAGAATCCGAGTCTCGCGAGAATCCGACAGCGGGATGATGATGTTCGGGCGCGCTCGGGTTAACCGAGCAAGGCGGGAGGATCCGAGTCGCTCGGACCCGTGTAAAAAAAAGTGAAGTTCGGGCGGGTTCGGATTCCGAGGAACCGAACCCGCTCATCACTACTAAAAGCATAGCAAAAAGGTATACATGGCCTAAGAATCATAAGGATTGGACTGAGGAACAGTGGAAGAGGGTGCAACTTTTTGCTGTGCTGTGATCAGATAATCGCCGCCTATGGGGGAGTGTATTTTCGCTTTGCAAGTGTGCAAACGCTTTTGCAGACGATGGCACAAAAACATTTTTTGTAGTTTCTGAGTACTGTAGCTCTGGACTTACTCAGCCACTGCGATCACTTCAGTCTTTTTGGTCCCGGAATTGACGTCAGACACCCGTCCTGCAAACGCTTGGAGACGCCTGCGTTTTTCCAAACACTCCCAGAAAACAGTCAGTTGACACCCACAAATGCCCTCTTTCTGTCAATCACCTTGCGATCGGCTGTGCGAATGGATTGTTTGTTAAATCCATTACCCAGCACCGATCCTCTTTGTACCCGTACGACGTGCCTGCGCATTGAGGTGCATATGCATGCACAGTTATGCCGAGATTTAACCTGATTGCAGAGCTGCAAAAAGTTGCTAGTGAGCGATCAACTCAGAATGACCCCCTTAGTCAGAATCAACGGAATAATGGATGAAAAGGTGTACCACATCATATTAGTGCGTCATGCGATTCCCTCCGGAAGGCAACTCGTGGGTCAGAACTTTGTTCTCCAACAAGATAACAATCCAAAACATACGTCCAAGTTGTGTACTAATTATTTTCAAAAGAAAGAAGATGCTCAAGTCGTAACAAAAATGGAATGGCCCCCTCAATCACCAGATGTTCCACCCATGGAGCTTTTGTGGGAAGAACTAGACAGGGAAGTCCGAAAACAGATGCCTACCAACACTGAGGGACTCTGAGAGGCTCTTCAAAGCTGCTGGAGTCGAATGGATTGCCAAAAGCTGGAAAAGTTAGTAAATAGGATGCCAAGGATATGCAAAGTGCTTATCAAAGCTAAGGGTCATCACTTCGCTGAAAGCAGACTACCTAAATAAACTTGACTAAAAGTATTTTTTTTGTTTCCTTATTGTTCAAATAGTTGTTTATTTTGTAAACAAAGCCAATAAAACAGGTTTTATTTAATTACTGTGAAGTTAAATTGAAAATTCCTTAAACTATACTGGTGTGCTTTGACAAGTACTGTATTTCCCCTCGGGTGGTGGCGTGGACCACCACCCAAGTGGGAATACTGGGCTTGGGTTGGGATTCTGACCATCGGCATTTCCCCAGCTGTCGGGTTTCCAGTGTAAGTATCCTGACTGGCGGGATCCTCGCAGCCGGTAAATTAACCACATACTAGATGGAGATGGGTCTTGTTATTGTGCTGGAATGGTGCACCTCCCACTGCCACAAATAATGGTGGCAGGGGAGGTTGTGGGAGCTTGGATGGTGATGTCTAGCGCATGTTATATTGTCCATACTGGGGATACCCCTGGGGTACATAACCGGGTGCAGGTGGTGGGGGCAGTGGGGAAGTGTAGATTGGGCTGAACTCAGTGGGATTGGGGATAGGGGGGTCATCTGTAAGTTGGGGGCACTTGGAAATTGTCCCAATATTTGTCCTTTAAAAGGCCTCATTAATAATGCGCTCCACCTTGTAATGGGTTGTGTGGTCCAAGACCCTCAGTTTTTTGGCATAGGAGCTTGCCAGAATGCCATGATTGTCCTAATCGAGTGAGTCATGAAGGCTGACTTATCCACTCCTTGATGTGGCCTTTTGCGTACCCGCCTCATGCAGGCATCTGCTTGCTGTGTTGGTTGTTGTCTGCTGGGGGGAGGGCTTGAGCTTGGAGGCTACATTGAGAAATGGGATAGTTGTTGGGTGCTGTGCTGGTAATGGGGGCTGAGCAGAGCAATGGTGATGGAGTGCTGATATTGTCCTCAATTGGTGTCAGTCTCCCTAATTCCATCAAAAGAAAAGGCTGTGTAAAAATAAAAGAAGATAAAAAAAGAAGAAAAAATTGGTATTTGATATTAGTTAATTGACGTGACACTTAAAATTGTTCTTTTTTCAGTTTCCTAATATGGTTGAAGAGTGGATAGATGTTGTCAAAGACTTTAAAGAGCAATTAAATTTCCATAATTGTGGTGGAGTTAATGACTGGAGACATATTTGCGTCATCCCGCCAGCTGATAGTGCATCCTTCTACTACAACTACAAAGGATTGTTTAGAATTGTCCTAATGCCCATTGTGAATGCCAAATATACATTTTTTGTATGTGGGCATTGGCAAAATGGTAGAGTAGCTGATGGTGGTGCCAAGGAGCGCACTGTGTTTCATGACAAGCTGAAGAACAATACCCTGAACTTGCCCACAAGAGACAAAACTACATATTGCCTTAATTATGTATTTCTGGCTGATGAGTCCTTTGCTCTGCATAATCATGTATTAAACCTTACCTGCAAACGTCACTCACTAAAGAGATAGGGATTTTTAATTATAGATTGTCTAGAGTTAGGCAAGTGTAGAAAAATGCCTTTGCCGTTGGTAACCTAAGCAACAGTTATCACGTTCTCTGTGCTCCATTATCCTTCAGCTAGATAAAATAGATAAAGCAGTGATGGTGTGGTGTGTACTGCAGAACTATTTGCACCATGAAGAACACACAGTGCACACAATGCACTTTGCCACTGAGGATACAGATACAGATAATGGGGGTCATTGCGAGTTGATCGTAGCTGTGCTAAATTTAGCACAGCTACAATCAGGTACAAAGACGTGCGGGGGGACACCCAGCACAGGGCTAGCCCGCCCCGCATGTCAGTCCCTGCCCCGTCGCTGAAGTACAAAAGCATCACACAGCGGTGATGCTATTGTGCCTCAGGAGTAGCTCCCGGGCCAGCGCAGCTTTTGCGTGCTGGCCAGGAGCTACTCGTCGCTGCCTGGTTCGCAGCGGCTGCTTGTGACGTCATGCAGCCACTGCGGCCCACACACTGCACGGTCCGGCCACACCTGCGTTGGCCGGTCTGCGCCCACAAAACGGCGGGCAAACAACGCCGCGCCGCCCCCTCCTGCCCAGCGACTGCCTCTGCCTGTCAATCGGTCAGAGGTGATCACTAGGCAACGTCAGCCATCGGCGGTTAGCCATGTGCCGGCGCACTGCGGCACCGGAGCATTCGCAGTTTTGACCTGAACGCTGTGCTGCGAAGAACTGCAGCGAGCGTTAAGGTCAGAATGACCCCCAATGTACAGGAAGCAATAGACTTCACTCCTTTACAGGGAAATATAAGCTGTAATGCCAGTGCTAATCCATCATTTAGCCATGATGGGTATTTGCAGTATTTTAATGGTGTAGAAGCTGTGTCATGGCAGAATGACATGATCTGATAATGTTTCATAATTTTCTTGTAGTTATACATTTTTTGAAAATAAACACTTCAAAATATATGTTCTTTATGATTGAATGTGTACTTACAAAGCAACTTGAGGGACAGTCTTCTATTTCTGGCTGAGCCGGGGAAGATGCAGAGGCACCCTCGGCCTTGGCAGTTCTTGGCCTAAGTCCCCCTCCACTTTTACCTGGCAGTAGCAGCAGGGGCAAACACAGGATTTAGTGAGGGGGGTTTCCGTGTGTGTGTATGTGTGCATGTACACATATATTTATAAATTTATATATATATATATATATCACACACACGTACGTAGTCGTACAGTACAGTACATACGTACATACAGTAGAGATGAGCGCCTGAAATTTTTCGGGTTTTGTGTTTTGGTTTTGGGTTCGGTTCCGCGGCCGTGTTTTGGGTTCGAACGCGTTTTGGCAAAACCTCACCGAATTATTTTTGTCGGATTCGGGTGTGTTTTGGATTCGGGTGTTTTTTTCCAAAAACACTAAAAAACAGCTTAAATCATAGAATTTGGGGGTCATTTTGATCCCAAAGTATTATTAACCTCAAAAACCATAATTTACACTCATTTTCAGTCTATTCTGAATACCTCACACCTCACAATATTATTTTTAGTCCTAAAATTTGCACCGAGGTCGCTGTGTGAGTAAGATAAGCGACCCTAGTGGCCGACACAAACACCGGGCCCATCTAGGAGTGGCACTGCAGTGTCACGCAGGATGTCCCTTCCAAAAAACCCTCCCCAAACAGCACATGACGCAAAGAAAAAAAGAGGCGCAATGAGGTAGCTGTGTGAGTAAGATTAGCGACCCTAGTGGCCGACACAAACACCGGGCCCATCTAGGAGTGGCACTGCAGTGTCACGCAGGATGGCCCTTCCAAAAAACCCTCCCCAAACAGCACATGACGCAAAGAAAAAAAGAGGCGCAATGAGGTAGCTGTGTGAGTAAGATTAGCGACCCTAGTGGCCGACACAAACACCGGGCCCATCTAGGAGTGGCACTGCAGTGTCACGCAGGATGGCCCTTCCAAAAAACCCTCCCCAAACAGCACATGACGCAAAGAAAAAAAGAGGCGCAATGAGGTAGCTGACTGTGTGAGTAAGATTAGCGACCCTAGTGGCCGACACAAACACCGGGCCCATCTAGGAGTGGCACTGCAGTGTCACGCAGGATGTCCCTTCCAAAAAACCCTCCCCAAACAGCACATGACGCAAAGAAAAAAAGAGGCGCAATGAGGTAGCTGACTGTGTGAGTAAGATTAGCGACCCTAGTGGCCGACACAAACACCGGGCCCATCTAGGAGTGGCACTGCAGTGTCACGCAGGATGTCCCTTCCAAAAAACCCTCCCCAAACAGCACATGACGCAAAGAAAAAAAGAGGCGCAATGAGGTAGCTGTGTGAGTAAGATTAGCGACCCTAGTGGCCGACACAAACACCGGGCCCATCTAGGAGTGGCACTGCAGTGTCACGCAGGATGTCCCTTCCAAAAAACCCTCCCCAATCAGCACATGATGCAAAGAAAAAGAAAAGAAAAAAGAGGTGCAAGATGGAATTGTCCTTGGGCCCTCCCACCCACCCTTATGTTGTATAAACAAAACAGGACATGCACACTTTAACCAACCCATCATTTCAGTGACAGGGTCTGCCACACGACTGTGACTGATATGACGGGTTGGTTTGGACCCCCCCCAAAAAAGAAGCAATTAATCTCTCCTTGCACAAACTGGCTCTACAGAGGCAAGATGTCCACCTCATCTTCACCCTCCGATATATCACCGTGTACATCCCCCTCCTCACAGATTATCAATTCGTCCCCACTGGAATCCACCATCTCAGCTCCCTGTGTACTTTGTGGAGGCAATTGCTGCTGGTCAATGTCTCCGCGGAGGAATTGATTATAATTCATTTTAATGAACATCATCTTCTCCACATTTTCTGGATGTAACCTCGTACGCCGATTGCTGACAAGGTGAGCGGCGGCACTAAACACTCTTTCGGAGTACACACTTGTGGGAGGGCAACTTAGGTAGAATAAAGCCAGTTTGTGCAAGGGCCTCCAAATTGCCTCTTTTTCCTGCCAGTATAAGTACGGACTGTGTGACGTGCCTACTTGGATGCGGTCACTCATATAATCCTCCACCATTCTATCAATGTTGAGAGAATCATATGCAGTGACAGTAGACGACATGTCCGTAATCGTTGTCAGGTCCTTCAGTCCGGACCAGATGTCAGCATCAGCAGTCGCTCCAGACTGCCCTGCATCACCGCCAGCGGGTGGGCTCGGAATTCTGAGCCTTTTCCTCGCACCCCCAGTTGCGGGAGAATGTGAAGGAGGAGATGTTGACAGGTCGCGTTCCGCTTGACTTGACAATTTTGTCACCAGCAGGTCTTTCAACCCCAGCAGACCTGTGTCTGCCGGAAAGAGAGATCCAAGGTAGGCTTTAAATCTAGGATCGAGCACGGTGGCCAAAATGTAGTGCTCTGATTTCAACAGATTGACCACCCGTGAATCCTTGTTAAGCGAATTAAGGGCTGCATCCACAAGTCCCACATGCCTAGCGGAATCGCTCCGTGTTAGCTCCTTCTTCAATGCCTCCAGCTTCTTCTGCAAAAGCCTGATGAGGGGAATGACCTGACTCAGGCTGGCAGTGTCTGAACTGACTTCACGTGTGGCAAGTTCAAAGGGCATCAGAACCTTGCACAACGTTGAAATCATTCTCCACTGCACTTGAGACAGGTGCATTCCATCTCCTATATCGTGCTCAATTGTATAGGCTTGAATGGCCTTTTGCTGCTCCTCCAACCTCTGAAGCATATAGAGGGTTGAATTCCACCTCGTTACCACTTCTTGCTTCAGATGATGGCAGGGCAGGTTCAGTAGTTTTTGGTGGTGCTCCAGTCTTCTGTACGTGGTGCCTGTACGCCGAAAGTGTCCCGCAATTTTTCTGGCCACCGACAGCATCTCTTGCACGCCCCTGTCGTTTTTTAAAAAATTCTGCACCACCAAATTCAAGGTATGTGCAATTATGGGACGTGCTGGAATTTGCCCATATTTAATGCACACACAATATTGCTGGCGTTGTCCGATGCCACAAATCCACAGGAGAGTCCAATTGGGGTAAGCCATTCCGCGATGATCTTCCTCAGTTGCCGTAAGAGGTTTTCAGCTGTGTGCGTATTCTGGAAAGCGGTGATACAAAGCGTAGCCTGCCTAGGAAAGAGTTGGCGTTTGCGAGATGCTGCTACTGGTGCCGCCGCTGCTGTTCTTGCGGCGGGAGTCCATACATCTACCCAGTGGGCTGTCACAGTCATATAGTCCTGACCCTGCCCTGCTCCACTTGTCCACATGTCCGTGGTTAAGTGGACATTGGGTACAGCTGCATTTTTTAGGACACTGGTGACTCTTTTTCTGAGGTCTGTGTACATTTTCGGTATCGCCTGCCTAGAGAAATGGAACCTAGATGGTATTTGGTACCGGGGACACAGTACCTCCAACAAGTCTCTAGTTGGCTCTGCAGTAATGATGGATACCGGAACCACGTTTCTCACCACCCAGGATGCCAAGGCCTCAGTTATCCGCTTTGCAGTAGGATGACTGCTGTGATATTTCATCTTCCTCGCAAAGGACTGTTGAACAGTCAATTGCTTACTGGAAGTAGTACAAGTGGGCTTACGACTTCCCCTCTGGGATGACCATCGACTCCCAGCGGCAACAACAGCAGCGCCAGCAGCAGTAGGCGTTACACGCAAGGATGCATCGGAGGAATCCCAGGCAGGAGAGGACTCGTCAGACTTGCCAGTGACATGGCCTGCAGGACTATTGGCATTCCTGGGGTAGGAGGAAATTGACACTGAGGGAGTTGGTGGGGTGGTTTGCGTGAGCTTGGTTACAAGAGGAAGGGATTTACTGGTCAGTGGACTGCTTCCGCTGTCACCCAAAGTTTTTGAACTTGTCACTGACTTATTATGAATGCGCTGCAGGTGACGTATAAGGGAGGATGTTCCGAGGTGGTTAACGTCCTTACCCCTACTTATTACAGCTTGACAAAGGGAACACACGGCTTGACACCTGTTGTCCGCATTTCTGGTGAAATACCTCCACACCGAAGAGCTGATTTTTTTGGTATTTTCACCTGGCATGTCAACGGCCATATTCCTCCCACGGACAACAGGTGTCTCCCCGGGTGCCTGACTTAAACAAACCACCTCACCATCAGAATCCTTCTGGTCAATTTCCTCCCCAGCGCCAGCAACACCCATATCCTCCTCATCCTGGTGTACTTCAACACTGACATCTTCAATCTGACTATCAGGAACTGGACTGCGGGTGCTCCTTCCAGCACTTGCAGGGGGCATGCAAATAGTGGAAGGCGCATGCTCTTCACGTCCAGTGTTGGGAAGGTCAGGCATCGCAACCGACACAATTGGACTCTCCTTGTGGATTTGGGATTTCAAAGAACGCACAGTTCTTTGCGGTGCTTTTGCCAGCTTGAGTCTTTTCAGTTTTCTAGCGAGATGCTGAGTGCTTCCATCCTCATGTGAAGCTGAACCACTAGCCATGAACATAGGCCAGGGCCTCAGCCGTTCCTTGCCACTCCGTGTGGTAAATGGCATATTGGCAAGTTTACGCTTCTCCTCCGACAATTTTATTTTAGGTTTTGGAGTCCTTTTTTTTCTGATATTTGGTGTTTTGGATTTGACATGCTCTGTACTATGACATTGGGCATCGGCCTTGGCAGACGACGTTGCTGGCATTTCATCGTCTCGGCCATGACTAGTGGCAGCAGCTTCAGCACGAGGTGGAAGTGGATCTTGATCTTTCCCTAATTTTGGAACCTCAACTTTTTTGTTCTCCATATTTTATAGGCAGAACTAAAAGGCACCTCAGGTAAACAATGGAGATGGATGGATTGGATACTAGTATACAATTATGGACGGACTGCCACGGTTAGGTGGTATAAAAAAACCACGGTTAGGTGGTATATATTGTAATACAATTATGGATGGACGGACTGCCTGCCGAGTGCCGACACAGAGGTAGCCACAGCCGTGAACTACCGCACTGTACACTGGTTGATAAAGAGATAGTAGTATACTCGTAACAACTGGTATGACTGACTATGACGGTATAAAGAATGAAAAAAAAACCACGGTTAGGTGGTATATATTGTAATACAATTATGGATGGACGGACTGCCTGCCGAGTTCCGACACAGAGGTAGCCACAGCCGTGAACTACCGCACTGTACACTGGTTGATAAAGAGATAGTAGTATACTCGTAACAACTAGTATGACTGACTATGACGGTATAAAGAATGAAAAAAAAACCACGGTTAGGTGGTATATATTATAATACAATTATGGATGGACGGACTGCCTGCCGACTGCCGACACAGAGGTAGCCACAGCCGTGAACTACCGCACTGTACACTGGTTGATAAAGAGATAGTAGTATACTCGTAACAACTAGTATGACACTATGACGGTATAAAGAATGAAAAAAAAACCACGGTTAGGTGGTATATATTATAATAATACAATTATGGATGGACGGACTGCCTGCCGAGTTCCGACACAGAGGTAGCCACAGCCGTGAACTACCGCACTGTACACTGGTTGATAAAGAGATAGTAGTATACTCGTAACAACTAGTATGACTGACTATGACGGTATAAAGAATGAAAAAAAAACCACGGTTAGGTGGTATATATTGTAATACAATTATGGATGGACGGACTGCCTGCCGAGTTCCGACACAGAGGTAGCCACAGCCGTGAACTACCGCACTGTACACTGGTTGATAAAGAGATAGTAGTATACTCGTAACAACTAGTATGACTGACTATGACGGTATAAAGAATGAAAAAAAAACCACGGTTAGGTGGTATATATTATAATACAATTATGGATGGACGGACTGCCTGCCGACTGCCGACACAGAGGTAGCCACAGCCGTGAACTACCGCACTGTACACTGGTTGATAAAGAGATAGTAGTATACTCGTAACAACTAGTATGACACTATGACGGTATAAAGAATGAAAAAAAAACCACGGTTAGGTGGTATATATTATAATAATACAATTATGGATGGACGGACTGCCTGCCGAGTTCCGACACAGAGGTAGCCACAGCCGTGAACTACCGCACTGTACACTGGTTGATAAAGAGATAGTAGTATACTCGTAACAACTAGTATGACTGACTATGACGGTATAAAGAATGAAAAAAAAACCACGGTTAGGTGGTATATATTGTAATACAATTATGGATGGACGGACTGCCTGCCGAGTTCCGACACAGAGGTAGCCACAGCCGTGAACTACCGCACTGTACACTGGTTGATAAAGAGATAGTAGTATACTCGTAACAACTAGTATGACTGACTATGACGGTATAAAGAATGAAAAAAAAACCACGGTTAGGTGGTATATATTGTAATACAATTATGGATGGACGGACTGCCTGCCGAGTTCCGACACAGAGGTAGCCACAGCCGTGAACTACCGCACTGTACACTGGTTGATAAAGAGATAGTAGTATACTCGTAACAACTAGTATGACTGACTATAACGGTATAAAGAATGAAAAAAAAACCACGGTTAGGTGGTATATATTATAATACAATTATGGATGGACGGACTGCCTGCCGACTGCCGACACAGAGGTAGCCACAGCCGTGAACTACCGCACTGTACACTGGTTGATAAAGAGATAGTAGTATACTCGTAACAACTAGTATGACACTATGACGGTATAAAGAATGAAAAAAAAACCACGGTTAGGTGGTATATATTATAATACAATTATGGATGGACGGACTGCCTGCCGACTGCCGACACAGAGGTAGCCACAGCCGTGAACTACCGCACTGTACACTGGTTGATAAAGAGATAGTAGTATACTCGTAACAACTAGTATGACACTATGACGGTATAAAGAATGAAAAAAAAACCACGGTTAGGTGGTATATATTATAATACAATTATGGATGGACGGACTGCCTGCCGAGTGCCGACACAGAGGTAGCCACAGCCGTGAACTACCGCACTGTACACTGGTTGATAAAGAGATAGTAGTATACTCGTAACAACTAGTATGACTGACTATGACGGTATAAAGAATGAAAAAAAAACCACGGTTAGGTGGTATATATTATAATACAATTATGGATGGACGGACTGCCTGCCGACTGCCGACACAGAGGTAGCCACAGCCGTGAACTACCGCACTGTACACTGGTTGATAAAGAGATAGTAGTATACTCGTAACAACTAGTATGACACTATGACGGTATAAAGAATGAAAAAAAAAAACACGGTTAGGTGGTATATATTATAATACAATTATGGATGGACGGACTGCCTGCCGACTGCCGACACAGAGGTAGCCACAGCCGTGAACTACCGCACTGTACACTGGTTGATAAAGAGATAGTAGTATACTCGTAACAACTAGTATGACACTATGACGGTATAAAGAATGAAAAAAAAACCACGGTTAGGTGGTATATATTATAATAATACAATTATGGATGGACGGACTGCCTGCCGACTGCCGACACAGAGGTAGCCACAGCCGTGAACTACCGCACTGTACACTGGTTGATAAAGAGATAGTAGTATACTCGTAACAACTAGTATGACTATGACGACGGTATAAAGAAAGAAAAAAAAATACCACGGTTAGGTGGTATATAATTATACAATTATGGATGGACGGACTGCCTGCCGAGTGCCGACTGCCGACACAGAGGTAGCCACAGCCGTGAACTACCGCACTGTACTGTGTCTGCTGCTAATATAGACTGGTTGATAAAGAGATAGTATACAACAATATACTACTATACTGGTGGTCAGGCACTGGTCACCACTAGTCACACTGGCAGTGGCACTCCTGCAGCAAAAGTGTGCACTGTTTAATTTTAAATTAATATAATATTATGTACTCCTGGCTCCTGCTATAACAACCTGCAGTGCTCCCCAGTCTCCCCCACAATTATTATAAGCTTTTATACATTGATGTGCAGCACACTGGGCTGAGCTGAGTGCACACAGACTGAGTCACACTGTGTGACTGCTGTGTATCGTTTTTTTCAGGCAGAGAACGGATATAGCAGAGAACGGATATATTAAATAAAAGTTAACTTAACAACAACTGCACTGGTCACTGTGGTAAACTCTGTCTGCACAATCTCTCTCTCTCTCTTCTAATCTATTCTAATGGAGAGGACGCCAGCCACGTCCTCTCCCTATCAATCTCAATGCACGTGTGAAAATGGCGGCGACGCGCGGCTCCTTATATAGAATCCGAGTCTCGCGAGAATCCGACAGCGTCATGATGACGTTCGGGCGCGCTCGGGTTAACCGAGCAAGGCGGGAAGATCCGAGTCGCTCGGACCCGTGAAAAAAAAAGTGAAGTTCGTGCGGGTTCGGATTCAAAGAAACCGAACCCGCTCATCTCTAACATACAGTACATTCATATATATATATATATATATATATATATCTAGTTGGGGGGGAGGGGGTTTAGCGACCAATGGTGTCTAAAAGAATCACACTTTAGGTCACTTTGGGGAAGTGTAGATTGGGCTGAACTCAGTGGGATTGGGGATAGGGGGGTCTGAAGACTGTCCCTCAAGTTGCTTTGTAAGTACACATTCAATCATAAAGAACATATATTTTGAAGTGTTTATTTTCAAAAAATGTACAGGCCCCTTGATGAAGTCTTAAGGACGAAACGCGTTGGGCTATCTGGCAGTGACTACATACCAAGTTAAGGAATCTTTTTTACTATTTATTCATTTTTAACTGGTATTTTATATTTCTGTATGTATAGTTTTTATCCCATTTTTTTAGAAAAAGTTTCTTGTCATTTTTAAATTTTACACATTAATAAATTGTATTTTATTCTTAAATTATTCACCTAAAGTGTGATTCTTTTAGACACCATTGGTCGCTAAACCCCCTCCCCCCCAACTATATTTAATTTTCTTATACAGGGAACCGCCATCCCTGTTAGGGGGTAAGCAGACGCCCTTTTAAATTTCTAGGGAGTGTCAGATTAATTTTGTTTTAATTTTGCTTACGTCTAACGTTGGTGAACACAAGTGGCGCAGTAATTTTTTCTACTTCTATATATATATATCTATCTGAGACAAAAAGTAGGCACTCAATGTCAATACATACTGCTGTGTACTGGGCTGCAGTGTGCCAGGGAGGTGCTTAAAGTACTATGTTTTTTGTAATTTATTGTAAGTGTGCAGGGTTATGCCTCCCGTGGTTAGGCCACGTTCTTGAACAGTACCTGGGCCCGACCAGGCTTTCTGCTGCCCTGACTCCAGCCCCACCTCTGGAGCCGCCCCTGACTGTCACTCTAAAACTGACAGCAATATACAGCAGTTTACAAGTGGACAAACCTCCAGCAGTTCGGTTCAACCTAACGGAAAACTGCCACAAAAGAACCATGAAACCACCACATCTTCCATTCTAATCAGAAGGTGAGAAATCACAATACAGTTATATAATGAGGGTAATTTATTATGTATTGAATAAAAATCAATATTATAAATTCATTATATTGAAAGAATATTAATTAAATGTGAATTGGTGTTAAAGAATATTTTTATGACAGAACAACATTTATATGGCTGCAGAAATGGGGCCAATATTCTAAAATAATGAATCTTGCCCCATCATAATACTATTTTTTTAATCACCAATTAACATTTAATATCCCAGTTTACTGTAATTAATAAATATTATTGCCATCTTCATAAAATGAAATATTAACTTTGCACCCTAATAAATGAATAAACTAGACCTGCCTTCATAAGAGAATTATGAGGGTTATATGCCTCCCTCTGTAATACTGCACATAGGGGTACATTTACTAAGCGGGGATAAGAGCGGAGAAATGAGCCAGTGGAGAAGTTGCCCATGGCAACCAATCAGCACTGAAGTAACATCTATAATTTGCATACTATAAAATGATACAGAGCTGCTGATTGGTTGATGGGGAAATATCTCCACTGGCTCACTTCTCCGCTCTTATCACCGGTTAGTAAATATACCCCATAATGACTGCACTCTGAGTTCGGAACAAAGCAAAAAAAAAAAAGGAGCACTGTGACTTTGGACCTGGACAGATCATGTTGGCAACATGATGCTGCAATGCAAGGGGTGCAAATACTTTTATTTATCTTGAATGCAGGGTTAATACGAGCTGCTGTTGCATGTAGCCCACAAATGCTGGACCACTTTGTTTTTACACTGCAATTTAGATTTGAGCTACAGTAGGGCACAAACCTCCCAAACCTTATCTCGCTGCACATTTTACATTTACCCCACCTGCAGTGCAAAGATACTTGCTTATTTTTGCTCTGCTCCCAAATTAGTATCATCCCCCATAAGTGTACTGTAATTACAGACCTTCTGATTGACCAGATAGCTCAAGCAGGAAGCTTTTTTGAGATGTATCGCCTGCAAAAAAAATACACCTTGTTTTTCTGTCGTTTTTAAAGTGTTATTTTCCTGAAAACCACCACCAAACCACCGGAAAATGATATTGCTGTGACAGATGAGGTAGATAAACAAAAACAAATTGGAATGACAATTTGTTCTTAGAAATTTGTGATTTTATGGTGGTTTTCCAGTGGTTTTGCAAATCTGGAAGGGTGTGGATCAAAAGATCGACAATGAATCGGTCAACAGTCAATAGGTCGACACCATATGATAACATGCATCAGGTCGACAGGGTCAAAAGGTTGACATGGAAAAGATACAGATGGAGCCTCGCTCATCTACAGTATACCATCTATGGCGTTTTTCCTGATCAAGGAGTCACAGTGTGCCTGGTCGCAAGGTGGCGTGTTTAGTTGTAGGGTGGCCATAGAGCTTGGCATGGCATATGGCGTTACTTACTGGTGAGTGTAAGACCAGCAACCATCCACCAGATATCAGTTTTGAAAATCACCATTGTGCATGTGTGAGGTGTCCAATCATAGGCATTGGAATGGGGGGGCAAGGGGGCAGCATGCCCCCCAAACATGACAGAGGCGCAGGCATGGGGAGGGGGAGCGCTTACCCCCCAGACCACCAAAGAGACTATGACTTCGAAACTCTGGCGCCGCAGCGCGCTGCCACGTGTTCTGTCCAGCCGGCTCTTCACAGAGGCATTACTGGGTGGAGGCGGGGATGTTCCAGCAGGCTCAGCATGGCCACGTCTCCTCCCAGTAAAGCATTTGAGAGCTGGCTAGAACAGGAGGACACAGGGCAGCACGCTGTGGCGCCAGAGTTTTGAATCAGATTCTCCGTGGTGGTCTGGGTGGTAAATGCTCCCCGCGTGGTGTGGGGTGGGGGTGGATAGTCATGGGGGGGCGCCAAAATTTATTTTTATATATGCCCCCCCAACAACAACACGTTCTGGCACCCCTGTATCCAATAAAAAAACTATAGTGCAAGAATCACCATTGCGCATGCGTGAGGTTTCCATTGAAATACACTATAGCGCAAGAACTACTTTACTGTACAGTACTGTATGTTAAATTAGCATTTTTCTCAGAAAATATGATGGCGTAGGTTATGCATGTACTGTATATGGGCACTGTTGTCTTATTTTTGCTTCTAAAATGAAGTGCTGTGAATTGGACAAACAAACAGTTCCTGCTGTTTAAAATGATATGCAACATGCCTTTATTATGTGTGTAATAGCAACTGTATTTGCATGCAAATTGTTATGATACAATGTATTCCAGCAATACACTGTAACATAATCAGGTATAGTCGCAATAACACACTGAATACAACCATGCTGCATAAACTGCTTGTGCTTCCTGGACGACTGGAGATTATTTAGGGTGTGTGCTGCTTTAATCATGGGACTATGGGGGACTTTCTCTGACACATTTTTGTATGGGACTTGGATGCTCACATAACCCTAATTCCAATGGTCCATTGCTTTAACACGTAAGATTGCGTCTGTATACACTATTTTTATTTATTGATTTTTTTTTGGAACCAACAGAGAATGAATATTTTTTACAGCGTCCTTGAACACCAGCGTTCATTAGAAAAACATGCATAACTGCTGAAATGACAGTCCAGTAAAGTTCTGTGAATCTTACTGCAACCTCTTCATTCAATTCATACTGTAGGCAGGCTAACCGTCCCGCTGGTTACCCCCCCCCCTCCCCCTTTCACCTCCCCTGGGAGACTGCTCATTTCACAGATAGGGAGGCCATCTTACAGTCAATAAATTGACAAAACAGTATGTAAATGACGGGCTCACACTAGAGTAGCTTTGGCTGTGGAAAGGGACTAGAGGGGTCCCAAGAAACATATATATATTTTTTATTTGTAACTTTATTGCTAGACCCAGCACCACATACTGTATACAGGATATGTATATCAACCAGTAAGTGCTTATACAGTATGAAATACTGTACTATGGATTTTACATTGCAGATGCTCAGCCACTTCATAATGAAAACTGATCTTTTCCTGTGTTCATAATTATTTTGAAAGTAAGGTTCTTAAATGTATTAATGTTAAAAAAAAGAATGAATAAAGTGTCAAAGAAAAAATAGCATTCCTTCTTTCCAGGAATCAAACACGGGACCATGAGCATGGGGCACGATACACCTCACCGCTATGCCACGATGCCTGGTGATAAAGACGCATTTGTAAATAAAAGCAGTGATCCCTTGTCAATTGGTGTTGCTTATGCTGTATTGTCTATGGGACTTAGAAGCTTACATAACCCTAACGCCAATGGACCATTGCTTTAATACATAAGTTTGCGCCTGTATACATTATTTTTATTTATTGATTTGATTTCTGTTTTTGGTCCTGACAGAGAATGAATATTTTCTACAGCGTCCCTTTATTCACTGTATGCTATACACTTCAAGTTCCTGACTGACTCTCTCCGTCTGACCGTTGGTCTGTGTGTATAACATTACAGATGTCACTGGCCATTTCCCAGGGCTTGCTAAGAGTACACTATTACAGTATGATGACTGTACTGTACTGTATATCCATCAGCTGTGATTTACTCTACAGTACTAGATTAGTGGAGCATTAGCCACCCAGTGATTTTCTTGGACAGAGCTCTGTGTGTGCTAGTGAATGGGTAATTATGTCTAATAAAAAAAGGAAATAAATAAAAGTAAAAATAAATGAATATAAATAAAAAATAAAAATAAGAAAGGGAGGGGAGGAGATGAAGAAGAGAAAGAAGATTATAAGTGCAATGTTTACAGCTCCTTTGTTGTTTTTTTGTTGGAGCTCTTTGACACTTGATTAGAAGAAAATGACACAGGCCCTCATTCCGAGTTGTTCGCTCGTTCTTTTCCTTCGCATCGGTGCGATTTTCCGCTAACTGCGCATGCGCAATGTTCGCACTGCGACTGCGCCAAGTAAATTTGCTAAGAAGTTTGGTATTTTACTCACGGCATTACGAGGTTTTTTCTTCGTTCTGGTGATCGTAGTGTGATTGACAGCAAGTTGGTGTTTCTGGGCGGAAACTGGCCGTTTTATGGGAGTGTGTGAAAAAATGCTGCCGTTTCTGGGAAAAACGCGGGAGTGGCTGGAGAAACGGGGGGAGTGTCTGGGCGAACGCTGGGTGTGTTTGTGACATCAAACCAGGAATGACAAGCACTGAACTGATCGCACTGGAAGAGTAAGTCTGGAGCTAATCAGAAACTGCAAAGAAAAATCTTTTCGCAATATTGCGAATACTTCATTCGCAATTCTGCTAAGCTAAGATTCACTCCCAGAGTGTTAGGTTCCTGGTGCTCAGAACAAGGGAGATGTTGCGTAGTGAGTCCTGAGCACCAGAACGTGACACTGAAATAAGGTGTGGTGTGGAAATAGCCCCTAGCACCCTACCTCTGTTGTTTTACCCGTGTGGTCAGTTCACGCCTGAGTGACTATGGTTTCTTGGGCCCACGGCAGCCGCGTTTGAAGGGCGGATTATGTCTGCCCAACTCCGATGCCCCCAGGTCCTAGCGTGAGACAAGGCGTGAACCGAGACAGGATAATAACAAGGGGACCTCTAACTAAAACAACAGAAAGCTAGGGGCTACCAACTACCCTAAAACTAAATATATGTGCGGCACGCCGCCAAAGGAAAAGAACAACAAAGGAAATGCTGTCCACACGCCGACACAATACTTTTGCGTACCGGCGGTGACACCATAAGCAGAACCCTCTTCAAAGCACCAGTAACTAAATATAACCAAAGAATACTGCGGCCTAGGCCGACGGACGGGGCAAAGCCGCTACTCACGGAACCGGTACAAATACTGGCAAATGGACAGGAACCCCCAATGTAGCCGACACAGACTCTCAGAACTTGAGGACAGGCAGAATCCCAATCAACAGACCGGTGGACACCAAGAAGCCAGATATTTGACCAGGCACAGACAAAGCCACAGGACTTCTGGACAGGAATGCTTCACGGCAGGACACGGGATCAGACACTGGAATCGACACAGGAACCGACACTCGAAGCAGCTAGACTGACACTGCTAGACAGGAGCTCAGGAACTGGCAGAGACTAGCTCAGAACTCAAGAAGTCTGGAACTCAGGAAATATCACCAGCATCTGTGAATTGCACTGAGCCAGAATATAACAGAGAGTCTTAATTAATTATGTCGTGCAGCTGCCCTGCTGCACAACTGAGAGGTGCAATCAACAGACAGGTGAGGCTGAACACATGGGAACAAGCTGCAATTACACAGACTCACCACCGGCAGCAAACAAGAGTATTCTTAAACCAGAGCAATGGGAAAACCTGGCCTGCAAGACAACTATAAACATAAAATAGGAATGAACCACTACCTGTGGTTCATAACAGTACCCTTTCCTTAAGGGTGAGCTCCGAACACCCCATGACACCCACGGGGAACATGAACAGAAGTATAACGTAAAATACATAACCAAAATGCAAAACAGGAATGAGCCACAGCCGTGGCTCATAACTTTACCCCCCCCCCTTGAGGAGGGGTCAAAGGACCCCAAAATTCAGGTTTTCCAAAACAAGGTATACATTAATAAACCTGACACTGGAATAAACATACAAAGATAAGAAACAGAAACAAGCTGTGGCAACAGCTTATAACAGTGCCCCCCTCTTGACGGTGGCCACTGGACACAAGACAAGGGGAACATTTTTTTTTTTTTTTTTTTTTTATATCTCAAGACAAGAGTCAATAATTATTTATTTTTCCTCTTCTTCTTACTTTTACAAAGTTCTTGAGGTCTGACCAAGGTAATTCCCCAAACATTGTCTGAACTGATAGTACCTCCCAGCAAGGCTGGGTTCAAATCAGAGATTGGTTTCTTAAACTTGGGAGCTGAACTTTCAGGCAAAGTACTACAATTAGAAGAAGACAGAAAAGCACATCCTGCTGTCAAAACAACGGGCTGAGACTCTTGTGCCGAGTTTACAGTATACGGTGAACTCTCAGCAGATAAGACGGGTGACCTAGAGGAACCTGAACCAATTTCTTTGGAACCATATCTTTTAATAACTGCATCACTGAATACTGGGGGATCCTGAAGGATGGGATCTTCAGTTTTCATTAAATTGGATGCCCACTCAAAAGGCTCCCCTCTAAAGGAATATATCAGATAGAGCACAAGGTTCTCTGAAGTGACGCCCAGAAATGGTCTAGACAACATAATGATGTAATAGTGTTTGTAAAGCGCCAGAAATTGGACTAAGTCCCCATCAAAGATTATAGATGTTGAGATATCACCAGAGTCAGGATCTGCTTCATTCCCATCTGACTGACTAGAGTGCTTTGCTAGGACCTGGTCACTATTGACCTTACTCGAGGCTGAGACTTTCTGAACCCCACCCGGGGCAGTGACTTTCTGAACCCCACCCGGGGCAGTGACTTTCTGAACCCCACCCGGGGCATTGGCCTTCGGGAACCCCGCTGGGGCAGTGGCCTCCGGGAACCCCGCTGGGGCAGTGGCCTCCGGGAACCCCGCTGGGGCAGTGGCCTCCGGGAACCCCTCTGGGGCAGTGGCCTCCGGGAACCCCGCTGGGGTCAGCTCCTCGGATTCTTTTACTGGGACCGGACCGTCGGCCTCCCACTCAGGGACCGGGCCATCGGCCTCCCTCTCTGAGTCGATAATTATCGAAACTTCTCCCGGGACTATGACTTCCGGGACTTTTGCTGAAGCTATAACCTTCAGAACCTCCACTAATGCTATGCCTCTTAAGTCCTTTCCTGGGGAAACGACTTCTAGACCCTTCTCTGGGGCTGTGTCTCTCGAGACCCCACTTGGGGATATTATTTCAAAGATCCCTTCTGGGGTTTTGCTTCTCGAGTTCCCTTCTAGAACTATGGTTTTAGACACCTTCTCTGGAGTTGCGCTTTTCAAGTCTCTACCTGGGGTAACAGCTTCTGAGACCCCTTCCGGTATTGACACCTGAGCTATAATATTTGATGTCCCTCTATAACCTAGAGCATCGGGTACCGCTCCAGGACTCTGGGCATCGGGTACCGCTCCAGGACTCTGGGCATCGGGTACCGCTCCAGGACTCTGGGCATCGGGTACCGCTCCAGGACTCTGGGCATCGGGTACCGCTCCAGGACTCTGGGCATTGGGTACCACTCCAGGACTCTGGGCATCGGGTACCGCTCCAGGGGCTTGCAACTCTGCTTCAACAGGAAAATCAAGAGAGGAGAGAAACATTCTCCTTTGGTTCCTGAATCTATAATGGGGCTCCCTAGCCCAAGGACCCCAATTATAGGACAGAGTGCTTTTTAGTGTGGGTTGTGTGACAAGTACCTCTGCCACAGTAGAGACAGGAGTAGGTCTTGTATCCTGACTCAACTTGGCCAGAGGGCAGGACTTGTCGCCACACTTTGGCTTGCGCAACTCACAGGTCTGCAGATAGTGGCCTAAACCCCCACAATATAGGCATAAATCTAAGTTTCTGCGACGCAGACGCTCCTCTTCTGAGAGCCTAGGCCGCAGAAAACTTTCAAACCTTTTTCTCTCCAACTGAACCTGAGGATTCTCTTGTCACCATATTGTGAACAAGAGTCTCTTTAGAGGTAGATGAACTCTCAATAACTTCTGGCAAGATAAGCAAAATTTTAGTCAGAAGGTTTTACAGTTGCTTTAAGGATTGCTGCAAAACTTCCAGTCGCTCAGGTTTCAAAGCACTGAAAGCAGAGTTCAGGGCTGAGAGAGATGCTTGCAGGGCTTGCATAGTAGGCATAGGAGGATTTCAAACTAGACAAGACAAGACTAGACACGATTTTTAAACACCGGACTGGATTTTTAAACACCGGACTGGATTCTGCACTGAATTCTAGACAGGACTGGATTCTAAACACCGGACTGGATTCTTGACAGGACTCTGGACCAAAAAAGAAAAAACTACTATAGAGCTTTGTTTCTTTTTTGTTGTATGGCTGGTGATAATGTTAGGTTCCTGGTGCTCAGAACAAAGGAGATGTTGCGTAGTGAGTCCTGAGCACCAGAACGTGACACTGAAATAAGGTGTGGTGTGGAAATAGCCCCTAGCACCCTACCTCCGTTGTTTTACCCGTGTGGTCAGTTTACGCCTGAGTGACTATGGTTTCTTGGGCCCACGGCAGCCACGTTTGAAGGGCGGATTATGTCTGCCCAACTCCGATGCCCCCAGGTCTTAGCGTGAGACAAGGCGTGAACCGAGACAGGATAATAACAAGGGGACCTCTAACTAAAACAACAGAAAGCTAGGGGCTACCAACTACCCTAAAACTAAATATATGTGCGGCACGCCGCCAAAGGAAAATAACAACAAAGGAAATGCTGTCCACACGCCGACACAATACTTTTGCGTACCGGCGGTGACAGCATAAGCAGAACCCTCTGCAAAACACCAGTAACTAAATATAACCAAAGAATACTGCGCCTAGGCCGATGGACGCGGCAAAGCCGCTACTCATGGAACCGGTACAAATACTGGCAAACGGACAGGAACCCCCAATGTAGCCGACACAGACTCTCAGAACTGGAGGACAGGCAGAATCCCAAATGACAGACCGGTGGACACCAAGAAGCCAGATATTTGACCAGGCACAGACAAAGCCACAGGACTTCTGGACAGGAATGCTTCACGGCCGGACACGGGATCAGACACTGGAATCGACACAGGAACCGACACTCGAAGCAGCTAGACTGACACTGCTAGACAGGAGCTCAGGAACTGGCAGAGACTAGCTCAGAACTCAAGAAGTCTGGAACTCAGGAAATATCACCAGCGTCTGTGAATTGCACTGAGCCAGAATATAACAGAGAATCTTAATTAATTATGTCGTGCAGCTGCCCTGCTGCACAACTGAGAGGTGCAATCAACAGACAGGTGAGGCTGAACACATGGGAACAAGCTGCAATTACACAGACTCACCACCGGCAGCAAACAAGAGTATTCTTAAACCAGAGCAACGGGAAAACCAGGCCTGCAAGACAACTATAAACATAAAATTGGAATGAACCACTACCTGTGGTTCATAACAGTACCCTTTCCTTAAGGGTGAGCTCCGAACACCCCATGACACCCACGGGGAACATGAACAGAAGTATAACATAAAATACATAACCAAAATGCAAAACAGGAATGAGCCACAGCCGTGGCTCATAACACAGAGGGCGGCGGCTTAGCGTGTGCACTGCTGCGAAAAGCGGCTAGCGAGCAAACAACTCGGAATGAGGGCCACAGTCTCTTTGGGTATAAACTATCCCTGTCTTACCCTGCTTCTCCTGCTGTGCTGCGGCCGCTCTCTGCGCCAGTTGGCCGTAACCGGAAGTTCGGATGTGCACTTCCGGTAATCCGAATACTGATGGCAGTAGTGTTGTTTTCGGGAGGGCTGTCCTCCCTTGTGTACTGTACTGCGGCCGCTCTCTGTGTCCTCTTTTCGCTTGCTGCACTGCGGCGGCTCTCTGCGCCGGTCCGCCGTGACCGGAAGTTCGGGTATCCGCTTCCGGTAGTTCGAATGCTGGCGGCGGCAGTGTCTTCGTCCTTTGTGTCCGCTCCAGGGTAAGACAGGGATAGTTTATACCCAAAGAGACTGTATCATTTTCTTCTAATCAAGTGTCAAAGAGCTCCAACAAAAAAACAACAAAGAAGCTGTAAACATTGCACTTATAATCTTCTTTCTCTGCGTCATCTCCTCTCCTCCCTTTCTTATTTTTATTTTTTATTTATATTCATTTATTTTTACTTTTATTTATTTCCTTTTTTTACTATACATAATTACCCATTCACTAGCACACACAGCGCTCGGTCCAAGAAAATCCCTAATCTTTTGTTCTAAAATAACCTGAGCAGCTCTTTCACAGCGCAGCAAACTATACAATACCCAGTGGTGAAGATGTGGATTGCATGCTGTGTATGTTGGCACATCTCAACGAGCCTCTCTGTGCAACACCTCAACAACCTGAGCTATTGCTAAGGTGGGACAAATACTCCATTTATGCAGAGAATCTGCAACAATGAGGGAGGCTCTATCTGTAGTACAAAATGTCAGCAGGCACAAAAGGTCAACAAGGTCAATAGGTTGACATGAAAATGGTCGACAAGTTTATTTGTGTTGTCATAAATATCTATGCCAAATTAGTGGAAAAGTGTACCCTTGCTGGCTCGCGCAACTCACCATGCTTTGGCCAAGATTCCTGACTCCACTGCTGCTGCACTCGGCACAGGTTAGTATTCCCAATCATAGTCCACATGGATGGTAAATGATGACAAAGTTGAAAAAATAGAAAAAAACTTATGTCGACCATATGCGTGTTGACCATTGTCATGTTGACCTTTTGAACCTATTGACCTTCTGTACCTGTCGACCTTTTGCACTGTTGACCTTTCATCTGTCGATCTTTTGTACCTTTCAACCTAATGCATGTTGACCATGTGATGTTGACCTATTGACTGCTGATCTATTGACTGTCTACCTATTGATTGTCAATATATTATCCGTAACCCAATTTGGAACACTATCAAACATTAGCAGTTTTGCAAAACCAACACTTAGTAATTTATATCCCTAATTTCCTTTCAATGATAGGTCCAGCTTACAGAGCACTGATCAGTTTTGTTATAATTATTTTTTAGAAGAATTTGCTTAATTAAAATGTTAATTCTTTTTTTGGGAAAGCAAAAGTATTCAACGTAATGGGCATAGTAAATCAAATCCAGTTGTCAAATTACTGTATGTGTACTGTATGTTGATTCCAATCTCCTTAAAGGGAACGTTCGTTCCGCTATGAAAGAATGTTAAGCATCTCCTTCATCAAATCTCATTACTGCTAACAAGATCCACCCGCTGCCAATATTCCAAGACCAGCACCTACCTACAGCAAATGTATCAGCTGAGACGCACACAAAAAATACAGAATTATCTAAATGTGCTTGATATTTACTATCTGTTGACAAGCAGACATAATGGCTAATTACAAATGCGGTATACAATCCAGAAATGTTGTTGTAGTTGGTAAAGCAGTAGGAGGTCTGGTTAACAAGGAGCCAAGACAGGTAAGTTGAGACCATTCAACATTAATGATATTCTTTTACAGATTACCATATTTCTGCAATCAATTTAATGTCAGCCATGTGCAGGGTGAATAAATGCATTCTGCAAGTTGATTATCTATTTATATGTATGCACCTTCATATTATTGTTACATATTGGTTTTAAATTGATTTTAGCTATGTTTTCACTAGTTTGTGTATAGGTGCTGGAGGGGATTGTTTGCCATTGCATTTTCTAAAGACAATACCCACTGTATTCTTAAAATAACCCCTCACAAAGGTACAAAAAGTTGTAACCCACTTATAACTGGAAGGGTGTTAGATAACTTCTACAGCATAATGTTCCATAATTTGTATACTACAGTACAATAAGCTCAAGTAGTTATTATTCAATACAGGGGTTAAAGTTAGAGGAAACAAGGTCGAACTGTGTTCCACCACCTATAATTGTAGGGGGAACTAGTTCCACCTCTTCCATTGCTCTGCACAGTAATTCCAACAGAAAAGCCCGCCCCATCACCGACATAAATAGATGATGCATGCAGTGCTAGTGTTACTGATGAGCTGCAACCACCTACCTCTTCCTCGGGTCCTGGTGGCTCCATTGTCCTCCTCCATCTACAGCCCAACCCTCCTGGTACTTACACACGTTGTGTGTGTTGGACAGCATTCATCCCCTACTCAGGTCCCAGTGGCTTCCTTTTCCGGTATGGCATACAGTATGTGATATCATGCTGTCACCACTGCTGAAGTGAAGAAGAGCCATGAAGAGGAGCAGGCTACATGCATCTTGAAAACAAGATGAGAGGGGGCTGGAGGGACAAGAGAGGTGGGGAAGCTGCTGGAGGGATACAGGGCATGAGCTGCTGGAGTGACAGAGGCAGAGATGTGTATAAGGGGCACTGCTGTGGGCATTAAGTGTACAAGTTGCACTACTGTGGACATTAATTGTAAGGGGCACTACTATTGTGGGCATTATATATAAGGGGTATTACTACTGTGGGCATTCTGTATATTATCTGCACAACTACTGTGAGCTTTTTGTGCATAAGTAGCACTTCTGTAGGCATTTTTTGTATAAACAGCACTACTGTGGTCATTATGTGTAAGGGGCACTACAACTGTGGCCATTGTATATAAGGGGCACTACTGTGTGGCATAACATGTATAAAGGATACTATTGTGTAGTGCAATGTGAATAAAGGGCACTACTGAGTGACGTAACCTGAATAAGGGGCATTATTATATGGTGTAATATGAATCAAGGGCACTAAATGCGGTGTAATGTGAATAAGATTGTGCTACTGTGTGGTGTTATTTGAATTGGGAGTACTATCGTGTGAACATACCGCTTCTTTGTGAGATCAATGTCCATTTATGGAGTATGGGAAATAGAGCACTAATTTATAGTTTGCAGGGGGGTATAAAAAAAACTAGCACTTGCCCTGGCACCACTCAATGTAAGCGGGGGTAGGTGGCGGGGTAAATGAGTTCCACCACCGCTCCAGGACCACTTTAAGCCCTGATCCAATATAATAAGAGGCTAATGCTGCTCTTCACCTCTATGGGGGAATTCTAGAGTTTTGTGTACCACTAAATGCAGGGCCGGCTCTACCATTAGGCAGCTTTAGGCAGCTGCCTAGGGGCGCCAGCTCCTGGAGGGTGCCACTGAATTCATCTAGCAAAAAACTGAAGGATGTCTCTGTATGCGGCCTCTTCCTTTTACACTGCGCTGGCTGCTGCTGCGGGTCTAATCAAGTGCAGCTACCACTATCAGGCTGTACCACATAGGGTCTCGGTGCTTCCTTTGTGCTGACATGAGTAACATCAAGTCATGTTAAGGCACATAGGAGGCGGATGTAACTATGGCTCCCGAGGGGCACCCCCACGGCTGCTCCTCATAGCCCTGATGCACCTCCTGGAGGGGGGTTGCAGGTTAGGGGGCACCGGGTTGAAGCTTTGCCTAGGGTGCATAGAGACCTTGCACCGGCCCTGACTAAATGGCGCACACCGAGAAATGGCGCACACAGAGTTTTGTGTGCCACTAAATGGCGCACACAGAGAAATTCAATTGTTGTTCCAGCCACTGCTGCTGACATTACTGTTATGTTGTTCCATTATTTTGACAGGCTCATAAGTAGTATATTTAAATATACTTTTGTATTTGTGTATTATATTTGTACAATGGGAATACCCAAAAGTAAATGTTGAAGTAAGTTAGAATGGAATGAAGGAATGATGACCATGTAAAGCCTTATTTTACATACAGTACAGTATGTTATTTGCCAATTTACCAATGTATTTGAACTATGGAAGCATGCTATTGCCCCTGGTTTAAAATCAGCTAGTTTAGTTATATACAAGTTGGATGTCTCAACTTTGTTTCATTAAGCCATTTTTAACTCAGTATTTTTACCAATGTTGGTTGGAATATAATGTAAATGGAATGCAATGTAAAATGATCCACTATTCTAATCTTCTAGTTTGTCCATTGGCTCGGAAATAAATATTGATTTTTTTTTCACTTGTACAGTAGCTCCTTTTGCCCACAGGACATCTGAATTGTCCTCAATAAATATAGGACTGTTAATAGATATACACCAGGTCCTCAGGAACAGGTACTCATAACATATCAAGAGGTAATTGGACACATGCAGCTTTAGTTATCCCAATATAAATTCTCAAGCCATACTAGATCAGTATATCAGGGGCAGTTATCTAAGATGTATTGTGGTATTTTAATGAAATTAAGAGAATGCAATATAACATAAATTATAAAGGAATAAGTAATGCTTCATCTGAAGTGAGACAATAAACCATTATTTCATCATCACGAAATAAGCAGCATTGTCACTCGCCCCATCAGAGCTCTCCAAACACTACATTGCTGGGTTTAAAAATGTATTCTATCCTAAAATATCCCTTTCTTGGATAAAATGAACATAACCAAAATAAAAATAGATTAACTTCACTTAAAAAATATCAAAATATGTTTAATTGAATGGTTTGATGCCTGAGATGGGAGTAGTAGAACAAGTATCACGATACATGTATTTAATTGAAGGTAGGATTAAACTAATGTAAAGCTAAATGTAATAAAACTTTTTTTAAAACATGTATTAAACTTATATAGTCTTCTAAGGTGATAATAATGAAAATGTTGCCAGTTCGCTGGATTTGTTTTAAGAGAAACATTTGAACATCATATACTACAGTATGTATGCTACTTATTAGGTGCATACACATTAAAATTCATCTAATTTCTCACTCTAATACTTGCTGAGCAAAGTACTTGCTCAAAGACCTTTAATTGGCAGTGGCTATTTTTTTATAATTATTATTATGATTATAGTGATTACATTTATAAATAAACTTATTAGTTCTTCATTGGTGGTCTGCTGGTTTCATTTCATGCTTATTTTTCATTATTAAGTTTAGGCAGTGGATATGTAATATATTCAAGGGCTTGGACTACTTAAAAGTGACTGAGAAGGTTTAACGTGCATATCGGAAATAATCATCCTACATATATTGACTAAGACTGTGAAAAGCAATTTATTCCTACTCACTTTAATAAATGCATCACTCAATCATAGCAGATAATATATAAATTATAGGTAAGATTTTACATGAACTAATTTTTATATGAGAAGACGTTCTACTTTCCCATTTTTGCTACTTAAATATCAGATAAACTGCTTGAATTAAACTGTAATTGATCTATATAAATTGTAAAGGAAGATTCCTACTAGTAAGTACACATAAATTACATTGCTATGTACTGTATGCTTCCATGACTGATGTGTATTTATGAGTTTACATTTATTAATTTGTTTTTCACAATGTAGTTAATTGAATAATGTACAGGAAGATCCGTTTTGCTATACATGACATTACCTGTAGAGTTTTGGAATAATTTACCTGTACAAGTATCTCTATGGTCACCAGCCCAAAGGTTTTAATCATCTTTAAACCATCCTGGTTTTGTAGCCACACTAATCAATCAAAATTAATGTAAAGAAAAACAGTATTTACTCTTGGTAAAGTAGAAATAGGTGAAATAAAAATGCAGAGCTTTAAAGAAATTCTGCCCCCTTGCTTAGTTCCTCCTGGCACTTCACCCCCTTATTCACAGGGGAAGTTACCCTATTAACTGGGACCTCCCACTTCCCCACTTCCGTGTGCACTGACTCTTACTTCCTTTCCCTTGTTCGTTTTTCATTACGAACTTCTTACTTTGCACCTGTCCCTTGACACCTTTAATAAGTCTCTCTCCTGTTTTCCTCTTCCCTGGATCCATGCCCATTGTACCATCTCCCCTAACACTATCCCTTGTGACCTAGGAACCTCTCCCTGTAAATGTGTACTATCCCCTGGGAACCTCCATCCCCAGAAAAACACCAACTTTTTTGCATGTTCCAGATATAACCCGCAAAAAAGAGGAATAAACACTGGATTCCTAAAAAATCTGGTGAATGCTGGAAACCCTACATATATAATATTTTGATATGTGGCTATAATTTTCCTTGCAGTATACTGTACATTCAGTTAATATTAAATTTGTTATTTGCAATCCTGTAAAATAATGAGTTGTGTTTTGAAATCAGAGTTGTTATTATTATTATTATTATTATTATCCTTTATTTATATGGTGCAACATAGGATCCACAGCGCCCAATTACAGAGTACATAAACAAATAAGCAGAAACAAGGAAACAGTGACTTACAATATAAGACAAATTGAGGGTATATAAACATAGCTGCATCAGCAGACAACACTGAAATAAGTATCAGGGTGGCAGAAAACAGAGGGTTTGGGCATCATCAGAGGGAGTATTGAAAAGAAGATAGGTTAAGTAAGAGACGTAAAAGCACATGAGGGGGGAGAGAGGTGGAGAGTCTGAGGGGGAGAGGTAGAGAATTCCAGAGAAATGGAGGAGCACGTGCAAAATCTTGGAGGTAGGAGTGAGAGGAGGTAATCAGTAGGCAAGAGAAGTGGCATGCATTAGCAGAGCGAAGAGGATGGGCGGGAGTGGGAAGGAAGATAAGGTCAGAGATGTATCTGGGAGAGGAGTGAGTGAGGGCTTTGTAAGTAAGTGTGAGAAACTTGAAATGGATTCTGAAGGGAAAGGGGAACCAGCGAATAGCTTGTAAGAGAGGGGTGATGGATGTAATACATTTGGTGAGGAAGATGAACCAGGCTGCAGCATTGAGGATAGATTTTAATGGAGAGAGGTAATTGTCACGGGTGCCAGAAAGGAGAAGATTACAGTAGTCTAGTCGGGAGATGACCAGTGAGTGGATAAGGGTCTTAGTGGCATCCTGGGGGAGAAAGGGTCTGATCCTGTAAATATTTTTGAGATGAAAATGACAGGTTTGTGAGAGATGTGGAATGTGTGGTTTGAAGGACAGGGAAGAGTCAATGATTACTCCAAGACGATGCACTTGGGGGCTAGAGGAGATAGTAGTGTCATAAATAGATAATGAAATTGTGGGAGGTGACGTTGTGCTGGAGGGTGGGAATATGATCAGCTCAGTCTTAGACATGTTAAGCTTAAGAACATGCTGGGACAACCAAAAAGAGATAGCAAAGAGACAGTTGGATACACGAGTGAGGAGAAGAATTGAGAGGTCATGGGAGGAAAGGTAGATTTGAGTATCATCAGCATAAAGATGATATTGTAAGGCAAAAGAGCTAATGAGTTCACCTAAAGAGGACGTGTAGAGAGAGAAAAGGATAGGACCAAGAACACAACCTTAGGTGACACATGCAGTTATTGGAAGTGTGGGGGAAGAGGAACCATGAGAGGAGACAGAGAAGGAATGGTCAGAGAGGTAGGACAGGAGAGGCCAGTATCATGCAGACCAAGGGAGTGAAGGATTTGCAGAAAGACAGGGTGGTCCACAGTGTTAAGATCAACAGAGAGGTCAAGTAGAATAAGCAAAGAGTACTGGCCATTGGAATAAGCAAAAAGGAGGTCATTGCAGACTTTTGTGATGGCAGTTTCAGTGGAGTGTAGAGGATGGAAGCCAGACTGGAATGGGTCAAGCAGTGAGTGGGAGTAAAGAAAGGCAGTAAGGCGGTTATAGACAATACACTAAAGGCATTTGTAGGTAAAAGGGTGGAGAGAGATGGGTCAATAGTTGGAGAGAGTGTGTGGATTAAGGGTAGGTTTTTTTAAGAATAGGTGAGATGAGCGCATGCTTGAAGGCAGAGGGGACAGTGCCTGATGAGAGGTAAAGATTGAGGTGGGCAAGATGGAACAGGCAGAGAGAGAGAGAGGTAGCAGAGAAATCGAGAGATGATAGGATCAAGTGGGGAGGTGGAGGGGGGTGAGTAACGGATGAGCGCCATGACTTCCTCACCAGATATATTAGTGAAAGACGTTAGAGTTGGTGAGATGGATGTGTAGGGGTGGTAAGAGAGAAGAGGAGGCTGGTTGTTGATGGTTTGGTGGCATGTGATGTCCCGAAGTATGGAGTAAATTTTGGATGCAAAGTAAGTGGCAAAGTCAAGAGCAGAGAGTGAGGAGGGGCGATGAGGTGGGGGTGGGCAGAGGAGGCAGCTGAGAGTGGCAAAGAGGTGCTGGGAGTTCGAAGACTGGGAGGAGATGAGGTTCTTGAAGTATGACTCTTTGGCGATGGAAAGTGTAACACTGAAGGATGAGAGTTTGAAATTGAGGAAGTCTGCCTTAGATCTTGATTTCCTCCACAGTCGCTGAGCATGTGCATTTTTGCAAATATCTGATGCATTTGGTGTGCCAGAGGTGAGGTATTGATCTGCGATGGTGAATAGTGGTTGGTGGAACCACAGAGTCAAGAGTAGAAGTATGGGAAGCATTGCATCGAGCAGGTATGATAGGGAAGTGGTGTCAATATTCTTTATGTTACGTTTAACGATGGTAGTCTTAGGACTTAAAGATGCAGTAGCAGAGTTAAAGGACAGCAGGTGGTGGTCTGAAAGGGGAAATGAGGAGTTGTGGAAATGAGAAACATCACAGCGGTGAGTGAAGACCAGAGCTCCCATTCACATGGAAGGGGGAAGAGGTCCACTTGGAGAGATCAAGCGAAGATGTAAGGTTAAGGAGTTTAGAGGCAGGAGATTTTCCTGGGGATATCAGTTGGGATGTTGAAGTCACCTAAGATAATGGAGGGAATGTTAGAATGGAGGAAGTGAGGAATCCAGGAAGCAAAGTTGTCAAGGAATTTGGAGGGCATACCAGGGGGGGCAGTAAATGACAGCTACTCGAAGATGGACAGGTTGAAAGAGGCGTATAGCATGGACCTCAAATGTAGAGAATATAAGGGACAGTACTGGGAGTATGAGTTGCTAAGAGTAGCTGCCAGGCAGTAGGACACCAGCAGAGAGAACAGCAGGAGAAGTGGTGTCACAGGGAGTAATCCAGGCTTTTGTAATGGCCAGGAGATGCAGGGAGTTGGAGATAAAAAGGTCATGGGTGGGGACCAGTTTGTTACAAACAGATCTTACATTCCATAGGGCACGGAATAGGGGGTGTGAGTTTGAGGGAGAGATGCAAATGAGATTATCAAAGTTGCTGTAGAGTTGAGGTGATATTAATTTGGATGGTGCAGCATTTTGGTGACCAACAGAAGATAGTTGTACAGTACAGTAGGCCATTGCTGTATCTTTCAGCTCCGTGTCCCTGCAAGTATCCATTCCATATCTGTGCTGCATTTTTGTGAGCAGTATATATAGTAGTACAGTGCAGCATTTTGGTGACCAACAAGATATAGTTGTACAGTACAGTAGGCCATTGCTGTATCTTGCAGCTCCGTGTCACTGCAAGTATCCATTCCATATCTGTGCTGCTTTTTTTGTGAGCAGTATATATAGTAGTACAGTGCAGCATTTTGGTGACCAACAGTATATAGTTGTACAGTACAGTAGGCCATTGCTGTATCTTGCAGCTCCGTGTCACTGCAAGTATCCATTCCATATCTGTGCTGCATTTTTTGTGAGCAGTATATATAGTAGTACAGTGCAGCATTTTGGTGATCAACAGTATATAGTTGTACAGTACAGTAGGCCATTGCTATTGATATAATAATATTACTGGCATATAATTCCACACATTAAAAAATGGAGAACAAAAATGTGGAGGGTGAAATAGGGAAAGATCAAGATCCACTTCTACCTAGAGCTGAAGCTGCTGCCAGTAGTCATGGCAGATATGATGAAATGCCATCAACGTCGTCTGCCAAGGCCGATGCCCAATGTCATAGTAGAGAGCATGTAAAATCAAAAAAACAAAAGTTCAGTAAAATGACCCAAAAATCTAAATTAAAAGCGCCTGAGGAGAAGCGTAAACTTGCCAATATGCCATTTACGACACCGAGTGGCAAGGAACGGCTGAGGCCCTGGCCTATGTTCATGGCTAGTGGTTCAGCTTCACATGAGGATGGAAGCACTCATCCTCCCGCTAGAAAAATGAAAAGAGTTAAGATGGCAAAAGCACAGCAAAGAACTGTGCGTTCTTCTAAATCACAAATCCCCAAGGAGAGTCTAATTGTGTCGGCGGTTGCGATGCCTGACCTTCCCAACACTGGACGTGAAGAGGTGGCTCCTTCCACCATTTGCTCACCCCCTGCAAGTGCTGGAAGGAGCACCCACAGTCCAGTTCCTGATAGTCAAATTGAAGATGTCACTGTTGAAGTATACCAGGATGAGGATATGGGTGTTGCTGGTGGTGAAGAAGAAATTGACGAGGAGGATTCTGATGGTGAGGTGGTTTGTTTAAGTCAGGCACCCGGGGAGACACCAGTTGTCCATGAAATGAATATGGCCATTGACATGCTTGGTCAAAATACAAAAAAATCACCTCTTCGGTGTGGAATTATTTTAACAGAAATGCGGACAACAGGTGTCAAGCCGTGTGTTGTCTTTGTCAAGCTGTAATAAGTAGGGGTAAGGACGTTAACCACCTAGGAACATCCTCCCTTATACGTCACCTGGAGCACATTCATCAGAAGTCATTGACAAGTTCAAAAACTTTGGGTGACAGCGGAAGCAGTCCACTGACAACTAAATCCCTTCTTCCTCTTGTACCAAAGCTCCCAGTGCAAACCACACCACCAACTCCCTCAATGTCAATTTCCTCCTTAGACAGGAACGCAAATAGTCCTGCAGGCCATGTCACTGGCAAGTCTGATGAGTCCTCTCCTGACTGAGATTCCTCCGATGGATCCTTGAGTGTAATGCCTACTGCTCCTGGCTCTGCTGTTGTTGTTGATGGGAGTCGATTGTCATCCCAGAGGGAAAGTCGGAAGACCACTTGTACTACTTCCAGTAAGCAATTGACTGTCCAACAGTCCTTTGCGAGGAAGATGAAATGTCACAGCAGTCATCCTGCTGCAAAGCGGATAAATCAGGCCTTGGCAGCTGTGTTGGTGTTAGACGTGCGTCCGGTATCCGGCGTTAGTTCACAGGGACTTAGAGAATTTCTTGAGGTAGTGTGTCCCCAGTACCAAATGCCATCTAGGTTCCACTTCTCTAGGCAGGCGATACCGAGAATGTACACAGACGTCAGAAAAATACTCACCAGTATCCTAAAAAATGCAGTTGTATCCAATGTCCACTTAACCACGGACATGTGGACAAGTGGAGCAGGGCAGACTCAGGACTATATGACTGTGACAGCCCACTGGGTAGATGTATTGCCTCCCGCAGCAAGAACAGCAGCGGCGGCACCAGTAGCAGCATCTCGCAAATGCCAACTCGTTCCTAGGCAGGCTACGCTTTGTATCACCGCTTTCCATAAGAGGCACACAGCTGACAACCTCTTACAGAAACTGAGGAACATCATTGCAGATTGGCTTACACCAATTGGACTCTCCTGGGATTTGTGGCATCGGAAAACGCCACCAATATTGTGCGTGCATTACATGTGGGCAAATTCCAGCACGTCCCATGTTTTGCACATACATTGAATTTGGTGGTGCAGAATTTTTTAAAAAACGACAGGGGCGTGCAAGAGATGCTGTTGGTGGCCCGAAGAATTGCGGGCCACTTTCGGCATTCAGCCACTGCATGCCAAAGACTGGATCACCAGCAAACACCCCTGAACCTGCCCTGCCATCATCTGAAGCAAGAGGTGGTAACGAGGTGGAATTCAAACTCTAAATGCTTCAGAGGATGAAGGAGTAGCAAAAGGCCATTCAAGCCTATACATCTGCCTAAGATATAGGCAAAGGAGGGGGAATGCACCTGACTCAAGCGCAGTGGAGAATGATTTCAACGTTGTGCAAGGTGCTCCAACCCTTTGAACTTGCCACACGTGAAGTCAGTTCAGACACTGCCAGCCTGAGTCAGGTGATTGAAGGAGGAGCTAAAATGTAGCGATTCCGCTAGGCATGTGGGACTTGTGGATGGAGCCCTTCATTTGCTTAACCAGGATTCACGGGTGGTCAATCTGTTGAAATCAGAGCACTACATTTTGGCCACCGTGCTCGATCCTAGGTTTAAAGCCTACGTTGTATCTCTCTTTCCGGCAGACACAAGTCTGCAGATGTTCAAAGACCTGCTGGTGAGACACTTGTCAACTCAAGCGGAACGTTACCCATCAACAGCTCCTCCTTCACATTCTCCCGCAACTGGGGCTGCGAGGAAAAGGTTATGAATTCCTAGCCCACCAGCTGGGGGGGGTGCAGGGCAGTCTGGAGCGAGTGCTGACATCTGGTCCAGACTGAAGGACCTGCCAACGATTACTGACATGTCGTCTACTGTCACTGCATATGATTCTGTCACCATTGAAAGAATGGTGGAGGATTATATGAGTGACAGCATCCAAGTAGGCATGTCAGACAGTCCATACATATACTGGCAGGAAAAAGAGGCAATTTGGAGCCCCTTGCACAAACTTGCTTTATTTTACCTAAGTTGCCCCCCCTCCAGTGTGTACTCTGAAAGAGTGTTTAGTGCAGCCGGTCACCTTGTCAGCGATCGGCGTACAAGGTTACTTCCACAAAATGTGGAGAAGATGATGTTCATCAAAATTAATTATAATCAATTCCTCCATGGAGATATTCACCATCAATTGCCTCCAGAAAGTACACAGGAATCTGAGATGGTGGATTCTAGTGGGGACGAATTAATACTCTGTGAGGTGGGGGATGTAAACAGTCAAAGGGGTGAGGAATCGGAGGATGATAATGAGGTGGACATCTTGCCTCTGTAGAGCCAGTTTGAGCAAGGAGAGATTGATTGCTTTTTTTTTTGGTGGGGGCCCAAACCAACCAGTCATTTCAGCCACAGTCATGTGGCAGACCCTGTGGCTGAAATGATGGGTTTGTTAAAGTGTGCATGTCCTGTTTATACAACATAAGGGTGGGTGGGAGGGCCCAAGGACAATTCCATCTTGCACCTCTTTTTTTAATTTATCTTTGCATCATGTGATGTTTGTGGCCAATTTTTTTAAGTGCCATCCTGTCTGACACTGCAGTGCCACTCCTAGATGGGCCAGGTGTTTGTGCCGCCCACTTTGGTCGCTTAGATTAGTCATCCAGCGACCTCGGTGCAAATTTTAGGACTAAAAATAATATTGTGAGGTGTGAGGTTTTCAGAATCGACTGAAAATGAGTGGAAATTATGGTTTTTGAGGTTAATAATACTGTAGGATCAAAAATTCTATGATTTAAGCTGTTTTTAAGGGGTTTTTGAAAAAAACACCCGAATCCAAAACACACCCGAATCCGACAAAAAAATTTCAGGGAGGTTTTGTCAAAACGCGTCCGAATCCAAAACACGGCCGCGGAACCAAATCCAAAACACAAAACCCGAACATGCACATCTCTAATTATATATATATATATATATATATATATATATAGTAAAAGGGAGTGGAGCCTGTATGACAGAGACAGAGCAGTGGAATTGCAAGACTTCTGATAAAAGTACAGTGTTGGTAAAAGTGTATGTTAAAAGTACAGTGTTAGTTATGTTTTCGTTCCCTCTGAATACAGGTGAAACTCAGAAAATTAGAATATTGTACAAAAGTTCATTTATTTCAGTAATTCAATTTAAAAGTGAAACTAATATATATAGACTCATTACATGCAAAGTGAGATTTTTCAAGACTTTATTTGTTATAACTTTGAAGATTGTGGCTTACACCTTATGAAAACCCCAAATCCAAAATTTCAGAAAATAAGAATATTACATAAAATCAATAAAAAAAGGATTTTAAACACAGAAATGTTGGCCCTCTGAAAAGTATAATCATGCATATGTACTCAGTACTTGGTTTGGGCCCCTTTTGCATGAATTACTGCCTCAATGCGGCGTGGCATGGATTCTACCAGCCTGTGGCACTGCTGAGGTGTTATGGAAGACCAGGATGCTTCAATAGCGGCCTTCAGCTCTACTGCATTGTTCGGTCTCATGTCTCTCATCTCTCTCTTGGCAATGCCCCATAGTTTCTCTATGGGGTTCAGGTCAGGCGAATTTCCTGGCCAATCCAGCACAGTAATCCACGGTCATTGAACCAGGTTTTGGTATTTTTGTCAATGTGGACAGGTGCCAAGTTCTGCTAGAAAATGAAGTCAACATCTCCAAAAAGCTTGTCTGCTGAAGGAAGCATGAAGTGCTCTAAAATGTCCTGGTAGACGGCTGTGTTGACTCTGGACTTAATAAAGCACAGTAGACCAACACCAGCAGATGACATGGCTCCCCAAATCAACACAGACTGTGTAAATCTCACACATGATTTCAAGCATCTTGGATTCTGTTCCTCTCCATTCTTCCCCCATACTCTGGGACCTTGGTTTCTAAATGAGTTGCAAAATTTGCTCTTATCAGAAAACAGGACTTTGGACCACTGAGCAACAGACCAGTTATTTTTTTCTTTAGGCCAGGTAAGACACTTCTGATGTTGTTTGTTGTTCAGGAGCGGCTTGACAAGAGGAACACGACATTTGAAGCCAATGTCCAGGATCCGTCTGTGTGTGGTGGCTCTTGATTCACTAACTCCAGCCTCAGTCCACTCCTTGTGAAGCACCCCCACACTCGGCTGACCTGAACCCCATAGAGAATCTATGGGTAATTGCCAAGAGAAAGATGATAGACATGAAACAGAACAGCAGTAGAGCTGAAGGCTGCTATTGAAGTTTCCTGGTCTTCCATAACACCTCAGCAGTGCCACAGGCTGAAAGAATCCATGCCACACCACATTGAGGCAGTAATTAATGTAAAAGGGGCCCAAACCAAGTACTGAGTACATATGCAAAATTGGGCAGACATTTCTGTATTTAAAATCCTTTTTTTATTGATTTTATGTAATATTCTAAGTTTCGAGATTTTGGATTTGGGGTTTTCTTAAGCTGTAAGCCACAATCATCAAAATTATAACAATTAAAGGCTTGAAATATCTCCCTTTGCATGCAGTGAGTCTATATAATATATTAATTTCACCTGTTATATTGAATTACTGAAATAAATAAACTTTTGCACGATATTCTAATTTTCTGAGTTTCACCTATAGAGGCAACTTGACCACATGTTGGGAGTCAAGTTGCATCTATTTATAAAAATGTTGTGGGGGGGAAAAACAATGCTTTAAAATGCTGAATGTTTGACTAAAACAAAGCACACTAACATATTTTTATAGTATTGGAGTATTAGGGAACTATGCCAATATAACAATAATTATAAATAATAAATATATTTACATAATGATTTTCAGAAACGTAACATCAATGCAGTTTTTCGATCCATAGGGAACTGCATTCACATGAGGCAAGGTTGCAACTGTATGATGGCCCTCATTCCGAGTTGTTCGCTCGGTATTTTTCATCGCATCGCAGTGAAAATCCGCTTAGTACGCATGCGCAATGTTCGCACTGCGACTGCGCCAAGTAACTTTACTATGATGAAAGTATTTTTACTCACGGCTTTTTCTTCGCTCCGGCGATCGTAATGTGATTGACAGGAAATGGGTGTTACTGGGCGGAAACACGGCGTTTCAGGGGCGTGTGGCTGAAAACGCTACCGTTTCCGGAAAAAACGCAGGAGTGGCCGGAGAAACGGTGGGAGTGCCTGGGCGAACGCTGGGTGTGTTTGTGACGTCAACCAGGAACGACAAGCACTGAAATGATCGCACAGGCAGAGTAAGTCTGGAGCTACTCTGAAACTGCTAACTCGTTTGTAATCGCAATATTGCGCGTACGTCGGTCGCAATTTTAAGAAGCTAAGATTCACTCCCAGTAGGCGGCGGCTTAGCGTGTGTAACTCTGCTACATTCGCCTTGCGAGCGAACAACTCGGAATGAGGGCCGATATTCTGCAAATTTAAGTTAACAGCTCTTGGGCTCACCTGCCTCTGGTTTACATATGCTATGTATCTGTAATAGAATTCAATTAATTAGTTCCTTGATTGCGTTTCTCAAAGGAATTAGCTTGACACTGCATGGCCTCATGCCAGCACCGCTTTCTAAACTTAGCTGAAAAATGTAATTTTGCACTTTATTGTTATGTATAACGGAAGCTTGGCTTATTCTTTTCCTAATTCATTAGAGTGTATCACTGGTGATATTAGAGAACATTAAAATGTAAAATAACTAGATGCCATCAGTGTCACAGGATCAGCTAGTACAGGCACAGTAGGTTTGGTGGGAAACAGAGATAGGCATTTGCCTAACAATGAATCTAAGCATAACTGAATAATTTATGAACAGAATGCTGCAAAAAGTATTGAGCGGATTCCTGAGATTATGTTAAGTAGGTTTGTAACGGTATGCGGATGTGAATATTATTTATATATATATATATATATATCTTAGGTGATTCATCGTGCCCTAGAGGCACTCTTCACACCGTCGCAAGGGGCTTTGCCCCCTTAACCCCTGCACGTCCTTTGGGCGGGCAATATTTGTATTATATGGAGCATACAGTAATGTTGTTAGTGTTTAAATATTTTACGGGCAAAGGGCGATGGTCAAGGGGGCGAAGGCCCTTGCGATGGCGTGTAGATCGGACGCAGGGCACGATGAATGACCTAGTGTGTTAATAATATGTTATGTGTACATAATGTAGGTATAAAGACAATGTTTGGTTGATACCACATACACAGTGTGTGTGTTGGGAGATTATTACTCATATATATATCACTATACAGCCCCTTCCACTATATAACATCACATACACAGTGTGCACGCTAGGAACTTATACCTCATAACAGTATATGGTATTAGCCTCTTACCAGCTTCATTGTCCCCGCACACTGCACACTACAGACTCTCACTCTGCACTAGCACCAGAAACAGCAACCACCATGTTCCTTCCTGGCCGCGCAAGGCATACCGGGAGTTGTAGTCTCCCCACAGCACTGCTGTGATGTCATGGTGACACGCACAATGCCAGATATACATATGCCCCACAGTGCCAGTTATACATGTGCCCCATAGTGCCAGATATGCCTCACAGTGCAAGTTATACATATGCCTCACAATGCCAAATATACATATGCCCCACAATGCCAGATATACATATGCCCCACAGTGCCATATATATATGCCCCCAGTGCCAGATATGCCCCACAATGCCTGTTATAAAGATAGTGATAGCAGCTTGACACTTAATGCGTTTCCCTAGGCTCGGTCACCTAGCTTCATCTGATGAAGCTAGGTGACCGAGCCTAGGGAAACGCGTTAAGTGTCAAGCTGCTATCACCACAAGTATTCTACTCTTCAAAGGATCCAGATATGGACTTTTAAAACCTGCCTTTGGAACTTTCTCTGTGGGACTTCACCTCTACAGCATCGATTGGAGAGACCCAGTTTCTACATAAACGTCACAGCTTGCTTGCTGTTAATTTCCAAGCCTCTGGAAGTCTCCGTCGCCATGGGTAACACCGGCTGTATCTAATTTATTTTCCCCAGGGAACTTTGCACATTGTTCCAGTCCGGGATCCTTTGTGGACACTCATTAGCAGCCATTACAATCTCACTCTCAGCTCTATTTATGCCCTAAACTTCATGTTTTTATTGAATTCAATCTTATATTGTGCATGTAGTATGTGATGTCTAGATAATAAATTACATGTTATTTTAAATGAAATTCATCCACAGTCACTCATTATCATTGGAGAAACGCGTAGCGCCAGTCTTTTTCTCTTTTCACATTGTTTCTTTGGGACTGACAATCCCTCACTGGCAGCTGTGACAGCGCGTCTGGGCCTTGCTTTCATATATGAGGTGGGTGCCTGCATTATATATCAGTGCCTCCCCATCCCCCACACACACAAACACACACACATACTGATTGTAGCACATCATCCATCCCCTATTAGCAGGCTCCCCACTGTGTTGACTATATATCAGTGACTTTAGTGTGACTCCATTATGCGAGATCTGACAATTAAGTTAGCGATATGATTACTGTTCAGTAGCGGATTTACCAATAGGCATCCACAAGGCCGCAAGTGCCCGGTGTGTCCCAGGGAACTCGCTGACAGATCATGGAGTCAGAAGTCATAAATCAGTGTCAAGTTGTGAAACTTTGGGTAAGAGCGTAAGCAGTCCACTGACACCTAAATCCCTTCTTTCACCTGTACCCAAGTTCCTGCAAGCCATACCACCAACTCCCTCAACGTCAATTTCCTGCTCAGTCAGGGACATTAGTAGTCCTGCTGGGTATGTCACTGTCAAGACTGAGGAGTCCTCTCCCAACTGGGATTCCTCCAGAGGATCCTTGAGTGGTACGCCTGTTGTTGCTGCTGGGAGTCAATCGTTATCCCAGAGGGGAAGTCGGAAGACCACTTGTACTACTTCAACTAAGCAATTGACTGTCCAACAGTCCTTTGTGAGGAAGATGAAATATGACAGCAGTCATCCTGTTGCAAAGCGGATAACTGAGGCCTTGACACTTATTTTGGTGTTAGACGTGCATCCGGCATCTGCCATTAGTGCAGTGGGATTTAGACAATTGATGGAGGTATTGTGTCCCCGGTACCAAATCCCATCTAGGTTCCACTTCACTAGGCAGGCTATACTGAGAATGCACAAAGACATCAGAAAAAGAGTCAGCAGTGTCAAGGAGCGGATTTGCCCACCAGGACACCATGACAGATTCCGATGGGCCGGTCCTATACACCCCTCAGCCAGGCTGATTCACACTCAGGCTGGGCTGGCTCACACTGCTTCCAGTACTTGCGGTTTACTGGAATGCAATCCGGAAGTTAGACTAGCGGGCACTTCTAGGTGCCGCTAGCCCTGAAAACTGGTGAAGGTGTTCTGCCAATGGGGGACCTGGAGAAAATTAACCAGCCCAGTAGCATCCTCTCTCTGGTCCCGGCCAAAGGTCTTTTCAACTAGCTCGGCCCGGGAGCAGCAGCATAGCGATGATCGGAGCCAGGTTCACTACACCCGCCGCCACCCTAGCTTCCGCACTGTCACTGAACTGGCCAGAACAGCAACTGAGCACTGTAGGGGACCCGGCAGAGAGGTTATTTTTAATTACATTATTTGCATTATCATGATGGTGTAAGGGTTAGGGCGTCCCCGGTCACAGTGTATGGTTTGGGGACTGGTCAGGACTCAGGAGCAGGATGTACCTTGTTCTCAGGATTCCAGCTGATCAGGCAGCACTCACAGCCAGCCCTGGGACAATCTCTAATGCAAAGTCCTTCAGCCCTAAAGCTGCCCAATGTCTGTCCATGATGATGGGCCTATTTATGTAGTGCGGTGACTACATATGTAATGCGGAGGCTACATATGTAATGCTGTGGCTACATATGTAATGTGGTGCAATTTGTGTAATGACATGCTATACATGTAATGTGGTGCTAGTCGTATAATGCGGTGCTATACGTGTAGTGTGATCCTATACCTGTTATGTGGTGCTGTTTGTGTAATGCAGTGCTATACGTGTAGTGCGGTGCTATATATGTAATGCGGTGCTATATATGTAAAGTGGTGCTTTTCGTGAAATGTGGTGATATTCATGTAATAATGTGGTGGCTATGTATGTAATCAGGGGCGGATTGGCCACTGGGACAGATTCCGCTGCGTTGGCCCACTGTGTCTGTGTTTCACTACTTGTGTGTGCTCCCTCCCTGTTACTGTGCGGTATGTAGTGTGTGCTCCCTCCCTATACTGTGCTGTATGTAGTGTGTGCTCCCTCCCTGTACTGTGCTGTATGTAGTGTGTGCTCTCTCCCTGTACTGTGCTGTATGTAGTGTGTGCTCCCGCCCTGTGCTGTGCTGTATGTACTGTGTGCTCCCTCACTGTACTGTGCTGTCTGTAGTGTGTGCTCCCCCTCCCTGTGCTGTATGTAGTGTGTGCTCCCTCCCTGTACTGTGCTGTATGTAGTGTGTGCTCCCTCCCTGTACTGTGCTGTATGTAGTGTGTGCTCTCTCCCTGTACTGTGCTGTATGTAGTGTGTACTCCCTCCCTGTACTGTGCTGTATGTAGTGTGTGCTCCCCCTCCCTGTACTGTGCTGTATGTAGTGTGTGCTCCCTCCCTGTACTGTGCTGTATGTAGTGTGTGCTCTCTCCCTGTACTGTGCTGTATGTAGTGTGTACTCCCTTCCTGTACTGTGCTGTATGTAGTGTGTGCTCCCCCTCCCTGTACTGTGCTGTATGTAGTGTGTGATGTGCTCCCCCTCCCTATACTGTGCTGTATGTAGTGTGTGCTCCCTCCCTGTACTGTGCTGTATGTAGTGTGTGCTCCCCCTCCCTGTGCTGTGCTGTATGTAGTGTGTGCTCCCTCCCTGTACTGTGCTGTATGTAGTGTGTACTCCCTCCCTGTACTGTGCTGTATGTAGTGTGTGCTCCCCCTCCCTGTACTGTGCTGTATGTAGTGTGTGCTCCCCCTCCCTATACTGTGCTGTATGTAGTGTGTGCTCCCCCTCCCTATACTGTGCTGTATGTAGTGTGTGCTCCCTCCCTGTACTGTGCTGTATGTAGTGTGTGCTCCCCCTCCCTGTGCTGTGCTGTATGTAGTGTGTGCTCCCTCCCTGTACTGTGCTGTATGTAGTGTGTACTCCCTCCCTGTACTGTGCTGTATGTAGTGTGTGCTCCCTCCCTGTACTGTGCTGTATGTAGTGTGTGCTCCCTCCCTGTACTGTGCTGTATGTAGAGTGTGCTCCCCCTCCCTATACTGTGCTGTATGTAGTGTGTGCTCCCTCCCTGTGCTGTATGTAGTGTGTGCTCCCCCTCCCTGTGCTGTATGTAGTGTGTGCTCTCTCCCTGTACTGTGCTGTATGTAGTGTGTGCTCCCCCTCCCTGTGCTGTGCTGTATGTAGTGTGTGCTCCCCCTCCCTGTGCTGTGCTGTATGTAGTGTGTGTTCCCCCTCCCTGTGCTGTATGTAGTGTGTGCTCCCTCCCTGTACTGTGCTGTATGTAGTGTGTGCTCCCCCTCCCTGTGCTGTGCTGTATGTAGTGTGTGCTCCCCCTCCCTGTGCTGTATGTAGTGTGTGCTCCCTCCCTGTACTGTGCTGTATGTAGTGCGTGCTCCCCCTCCCTGTGCTGTATGTAGTGTGTGCTCCCCCCTCCCTATACTGTGTTGTAGGTAGTGTGTGCTCCCTCCCTGTACTGTGCTGTATGTAGTGTGTGCTTCCCCTCCCTGTGCTGTATGTAGTGTGTGCTTTATCCCTGTACTGTGCTGTATGTAGTGTGTGCTCCCCCTCCCTGTGCTGTGCTGTATGTAGTGTGTGCTCCCCCTCCCTGTGCTGTATGTAGTGTGTGTACCCTCCCAGTACTGTGCCGTATGTAGTGTGTGCTCCCCCTCCCTGTGCTGTGCTGTATGTAGTGTGTGCTCCCTCCCTTTACTGTGCTGTATGTAGTCTGTGCTCCCTCTCCATGTGCTGTGCTGTATGTAGTGTGTGCTCCCCCTCCCTATACTGTATTGTATGTAGTGTGTGCACCCTCCCCTCCCTGTGCTGTATGTAGTGTGTGCTTCCTCCCTGTACTGTGCTGTATGTAGTGTGTGCTCTCTCCCTGTGCTGTGCTGTGTGTAGTGTGTGCTCCCCCTCTCTGTTCTTTGAAACATATAAAGTTAAAAAAAGGGGTTTGTAGAATGTGAAATCAATAAAATCAGATGCAGATTAAAGGAATGACAGCAGTGTCAGTAGACACTGGGGGAGATTCCAGTGTTTGAAAAGTCAGTTGGGTGTCTGTTTTTTCCTGTCTATTAGACTTTTTTTTATTTTTGTGATATGCCTAAAAGTGGGCATATCACATACCTCCCAACTGTCCCGATTTTCGCAGGACAGTCCCTTATTTTGGGACTGTCCCACCCGCGGGCCACAGTGTCCCACGGTGGGGGGCAGTTGGGAGGCTCCTGCACTAGCTGCTCTGCTTAGCAGAGCAGCGGTGAATAGACGCTGTGCGCATGCATCTATTCGGTGGAAACAGGAGGAGAGGGGGCATGCCAGCAGCTCATGGAGCGCTGGGCATGCCCCATCAGTGATGAAAATGGGGCATGGCTCACGATCGTGGGCCCTCCCACACAGTCACTCCCCTTTTTTCATATGCCACACCCCCTTTTCGGGCAGACGCACGCTTCACATGCGCAGATGTCCCTCTTTACAGCACACAGAAGTTGGGAGGTATGATATCAGTCCGTGTATATTCAAAAGTACAGATGTACATCAGGGAAAGGCATTGTAGCAGCATATGCATAAAGTCGCAGGTAAACATTAGCATAACGTAAAGCAAAGGAGGCCCCAACTGTGTCTATCTCAGAATCAGGACCCCTGAGGAGTGATCCCGCCCTCCCTCCAACAGACTCCGCCCTCATTAGGGCTGCTTCTATAAATTTCCCGGGCTGGTGTTCGATCCCATTCCGCCCCTGCCAGTGTCCTACAAAATGCAATTGTATACAGTGTCCACTTAACCACGGACATGTGTACAAGTGGAACAGGGCAGACTAAGGACTATATGACTGTGACAGCCCACTGGGTAGATGTATGGCCTCCCAAAGCAACAACAGCAGCAGCAGCAAGAGTAGCAGCATCTCGCAAACACCAACTTGTTCCTAGACAGGCTACGCAATGTATCACAGCTTTCCGTAAGAGACACACAGCTGACAACCTCTTATGGAAACTGAGGGACATCATCGCAGAATGGCTTACCCCAATTAGACTCTCCTGGGGATTTGTGATATAGGACAATGCCACCAATATTTGCTACCATGTTTTGCACATACAATTAATTTGATGGTGCAGAATTTTTTTTTAAATGACAGAGGTGTACAGGAGATGCTATCGGTGGCCCGAAAAATTGCGGGCCACTTTCTACATTCTGCCACCATGTGCCGAAGACTGGAGCAACAGCAAACACCCCTGAACCTGCCTAGCCATCACCTGAAGCAAGAGGTAGTAACGAGGTGGAATTCAACACTATATATGCTTTACAGGATGGAGGAGCAGCAAAAGGCCATTAAAAGCCTATACATCCACGTACGAAATAGGCAAAGGAGGGGGAATGCACCTGACTCAAGTGCAGTGGAGAATGATTTCTGTCTTGTGCAAGGTTCTCCAACCCATCGAACTTGCCACAAGTGAAGTCGGTTCAGACTAGAGATGAGCGGGTTCGGATTTATTCGGTTCTTAATGCCAGAACTATCGCAAGTTCTTTTTTTCTGGGTTTTTCTTATTGGCTAACCAAAACACATGACGTCCGTGAGCCAATAAGGAGATTCGGGTAAATCCGCTCATATCTAGTTCAGACACTGCCAGCTTGAGTCAGGTCATTCCCCTCATCAGGCTTTTGCAGAAGCAGCTGGAGAAATTGAAGGAGGAGCTAAGACGGAGCGATTCCACAAAGTATGTGGGACTTGTGGATGGAGTCCTTCATTCGCTTTGCCAGTTTTCAAGGGTGGTCAATCTGTTGAAATCAGAGCACTACATTTTGGCCACCATGCTTGATTCTAGGTTTAAAGCCTACGTTGTATCTCTCTTTCTGGCAGACCAAGTCTGCCGAGGTGCAAAGACCTGCTGGTGAGTAAATTGTCAACTCAAGTGGAACGTGACCCATCAACAGCTCCTCCTTCAATTTTTCCCACCACTGGGGCTGCAAGGAAAAGGATAAGATTTCCTAGCCCACCAGCTGGTGGTGATGCAGGGCAGTCAGGAGCAAGTGCTGACATCTGGTCCGGACTGAAGGACCTACCAATGATTACTGACATGTCTACTGTCACTGCATATGATTCTATCACCATTGAAAGAATGGTGGAGGATTATATGAGTGACAGTATCCAAGTAGGCATGTCAGACAGTCCGTGTGTATACTGGCAGGAAAAAGAGGCAATTTGGATGCCCTTGCACAAACTGGCTTTAATTTACCTAAGTTGCCCCTCCTCCAGTGTGTACTCCGAAAGAGTGTTTAGTGCAACCGGTAACCTTGTCAGCGATCGGTGTAGGAGGTTACTTCCACAAAATGTGGAGAAGATTATGTTCATCAAAATGAATTATAAATTCCTCTGGGAAGACCTTTACCAGCAATTGCCTCCAGAAAGTACAGAGGGACCTGTGATGGTGAATTCCAGTGGGGATGAATTAATACTCTGTGAGGAGGAGGATGTACTGCCATTTAATTCCAGTGATTTGGACGTATAATTCCAGTGATTTTGCCATTTAATTCCAGTGTGAGATGTCGGATCGTTTCTGTCGGAAAGGATCCGACATCTATTGAATACACCCCTATACAGGTATGTAACAATTGTGTTCCAAACTAGGCACTCGCATATAATGAGTATTATCTAAAGACCAATTCGTTATTTCCTGCCATCATGTTCTGTTTCTATGTCAACATGAGCTTATATTATCCCTATGTCTAGATTTACTGAAATTTATGCCCATAATGAGACATATCTCATGCATAAATAGCGCCCTGTTAATATATGTGAAGTCATGTACAGTATGTATTAAAAATGAAGCAATTTAATCAAAATAAATAATAGCATAGCAAACTAATAATAATAATAAATAGTGCATAATATTGCAGTATGATATAGAGATTTGCATTTTGAGTTGAATAATCATAATTAGCCACAGCTTTAGTAATTACAAGACAATTATGTGCAATACAAACAATGATTACTTCATTTACAACAAATATTGAATAATATTTTTTTCAAAAGTACAGTATTTATTGTCTGTTTTATTAGGTGAAATTGCACAATTAATACAGCTGCATTTACTCTTACTTTTTGAATACATTATTAAAGTACAGTATAATGCTTCAACTTATAGAATGTACTAAAAAAACGTATGAAAGTAGTTGTGTGATAACAGAATTTCTTCCTCCCAAGGTAGCATTACTGTGTTTAATTTCCTTTCATTCTTTCTAAATTAGAGTTAAAAAAAAATCAGTGAATATGGCAGCACGAAGTGAAGTACTGTAGCTTAAGTACTTGGTACTGAAAGAAAAAAGCTGAAGCTAATTCATCACTTAAATAACAATGCATTTTATTATTAATGTCCTCTTGTTATCAGCTTGCAGTTTCAGGTAATTCCAGCTACAGTATAACTGATTAATGTTTCAGATCAGACTGTGTTTGAATTGTTCTAAGACAAAAAAAATATTTTGCTCTCGATTTTCGAAGCTGTGTTTTGTCTCGTTATGTTGGGCTTTAAAAGTATTTTACTAGGAAATGGAAAGCTCAATACAGGGATGAAGTGAATTATTATAGTGAATTGTTTTATCTTTTATTTCTAAACAGAACATCCCATTAGTCTTAACAGAGCCGGCCATAGGCATAGGCAAACTAGGCAATTGCTTAGGGCATTTGATATGCATAGGGGCATCAGAAGCTTCTGCTGATTAAAACGATATGCGGCATGCCTATATTCTGTGTGTAGCATTTCATATGCAGATACAGCCACAGTCTCACACAGTATATAGGCATGCTGCATAACATTTTAATCAGCAGAAGCTGCCTGTGCATCCTAGCCACATAGCAATGCAAATAAGATGCATTTTCATTAAATAAAGGTGCCCGACGTTAGCATTGAGGCAAGATTTATGAGGATACATCTGTATCCAAGCAGAGGCAGAGGTCACAGTTAGTGGCAGTGTGAGTGCTGTGTGTGAGTGGGTTGGTTGTGCAGTAGTGTTCGGAATATTTGTAAGGAGCATTATGTGTGTCATGTAAAAATGCATTAATTATGTGCAACATATGTGTAGGGGGCACTATGTGTGTCATTATGAGTATAAGGGCATTAATAATGTGCGGCATATGTGTAACAGGGTACTACTGTATGTGTCATTATGTGTATAGGGGCACTAATAATGTGCAGCAAATGTGTAGGGGGCACTATGTGTGTCATTATGTGTATAAGGGCATTAATAATGTGCGGCATATGTGTAACAGGGTACTACTGTATGTGTGTCATTATGTGTATGGGGGCACTAATAATGTGCAGCAAATGTGTAGGGGGCACTTGTGTATAAGGGCATTAATAATGTGCGGCATATGTGTAACAGGGTACTACTGTATGTGTGTCATTATGTGTGTAGGGGCACTAATAATGTGCAGCAAATGTGTAGGGGGCACTATGTGTGTCATTATGTGTATAAGGGCATTAATAATGTACGGTAAATGTGTAAGGGACATTATGTGTAAAAGGGCATTAATAAAGGTTGTCATAATGTGTAAGGCGCATTATTATTTATTATTTATTACCAGTTATTTATATAGCGCACACATATTCCGCAGCGCTGTACAGAGAATATTTGCCCATTCACATCAGTCCCTGCCCCAGTGGAGCTTACATTCTATATTCCCTACCACATGTACACAGACACATTCATACTAGTGTTAATTTTGTTGGGAGCCAATTAACCTACCAGTATATTTTTGGATTGTGGGAGGAAACCGGAGTACCCGGAGGAAACCCACGCAAGTACGGGGAGAATATACAAACTCCGCACAGTTAGGGCCATGGTGGGAATCGAACCCATGACCTCAGTGCTGTGAGGCAGTAATGCTAACCATTACACCATCCGTACTGTTGTCATAATGTGTAAGGCGCATTATGTTTATAAGGACATTAATAATGTGTCTCATATGTGTTAGGTACATTACTGTGTGGAATTTTGAGTATAAATGCATTACTAATGTGTGGCATTAGGTGCTCTACTATGTGGCGTTGCGTATAGAAAGGGCACTACTGTGTCGTCTAATGTGAATAAGGAGCAATTCAGTGTGATGTAATGTGAATAAGGGGCTCTACTGTGAGGAGTAACATTTATAAGGTAAAGTGATACTACTGTGGGATGTAATGTGAATAAGGGGCTCTACTGTGAGGAGTAACATTTATAAGGTAAAGTGATACTACTGTGGGATGTAATATGAATTATGGACACTATCAGATGATCAAATGTGAATAAAGTTGCAGTATTGTGTGGCGTCATTGGAATTGGGGTTACTATTGTGTGGCCATGCCTCTTGCCAGCAAAAACACACTCCTTTTTGGGCTGTGCTCCAAATGTGCGAACTGTCCCTATTTAAAATATAGGGGGTAGTAACACCAAAATAAGGACTGCTATGGGTGAGGGGTGATGATGCTGGGAAAGATTTGCAAGGTCAGAGGCGGAACCAGCGGTGGTGCTAGGGGGCACCAGCCAAAATATTGCCTAGGGCATCATATTGGTTAGGGCCGGCTCTGAGTCTTAAAAAAATGGAGGCTATATTACAGTACTTCGCGAAAGCTCCATGCATTCATATCACTGACTTACTGTTGGTGAGGTTTAAATTACAAAACTAAAGATACTATACAGTAGGTATTAGATGTCATAGCCATTCTCACTCACTCTCCCTATATTTCCGTGCGCTCCCAATTTTTTTTAAGTTCTCCTGCTCGACCAGAAGAGTAGACCAGTCTCCCGGATCCACCTATTTCCAAAGTGAAGTTGGTGATCTTGAAGCAGGATAAGATGTTTTCTGTTGAATAATGTCTGTGTAGCTCCACCCCTGGGGGCTCAGGATTAATTTTCAGTTTCAATTTTTAGACTACAGTATGACCAGTATTCAATTAGCCGTATTAATTTACCATGGCTAACTGACTGGCCTGCGGCTATTCAGTTGTACCCGATGCCGACAGTTATCAGGGATTTTGTTTTGCCTGCCTGAGGCAGGTGAAGCAATATATGCAATAATAAGCCTTATCAGCCCTGTTTTGTTCACAAAAACACATAGGTCAGGGAACTTATCCTGGATCCTATGTGTTTTTGCACGAAAACAGTGTATTTTTCACACTGAAAAGGGGTATAATTGATTAGTCCAAAGTGAAACATCGGGAAAAAGTTGCGATAAAATCCCTTTTTTTGTGCGAAAAGTTATTGGGGACAATTAAATACCCCCCTTTGTATTCCATTTTGCACATGTGTTTCGACAATGAAGTCCAACCAACAATTAAGGGGGTCATTCTGAGTTGATCGCAGCAGCAAGTTTGTTAGCAATTGGGCAAAACCATGTGCACTGCAATGGGGGAGGGGGGCAGATATAACATTTGCAGAGAGGGATAGATTTGGGTGGGTTATTTTGTTTCTATGCAGGGTAAATACTGGCTGCTTTATTTTTACACTGCAATTTAGATTTCAATTTGAACACACCACACCCAAATCTAACTCTCTCTGCACATGTTATATCTGACCCACCCGCAGTGCACATGGGCCCTCATTCCGAGTCATTCGCTCTGTATTTTTCATCGCATCGCAGTGAAATTCCGCATAGTGCGCATGCGCAATATTCGCACTGCGACTGCGCCAAGTATCTTTGCTATGAAGATAGTATTTTTACTCACAGCTTTTTCATCGCTCCGGCGATCGTAATGTGATTGACAGGAAATGGGTGTTACTGGGCGGAAACACGGCGTTTTATGGGCGTGTGGCTGAAAACGCTACCGTTTCCGGAAAAAACGCAGGAGTGGCCGGAGAAACGGGGGAGTGGTTGGGCGAACGCTGGGTGTGTTTGTGACGTCAAACCAGGAACGACAAGCACTGAAATGATCGCACAGGCAAAGTAAGTGTGGAGCTACTCTAAAACTGCTAAGTAGTTTGTGATCGCAATATTGCGAATACATCGGTCGCAATTTTAAGATGCTAAGATACACTCCCAGTAGGCGGCGGCTTAGCGTGTGTAACTCTGCTAAATTCGCCTTGCGACCGATCAACTCAGAATGAGGGCCATGGGCCCTCATTCCGAGTTGATCGGTCGCAAGGCGAATTTAGCAGAGTTACACACGCTTAGTCTACGCCTACTGGGAGTGTATCTTAGCATCTTAAAAGTGCGAACGATGTTTAGGGGAGCTATTTATCAAAGCTTGGAGAGCGATAAAATTGTGAGAGATACCAACCAATCAGCTCCTGTCTTTTTTTCAAACATAGGCTTTAAAATGTAAGGCAGAAATTGATTGGCTAGTACTTTGGGGTCTATGTACTAAGCCTTGTGGAGCGATGTAATGCAGGCCGAGATCGCCGGAAGTGCGGGTTGCCGGCTGATCTCGGATGCTTTTTAAAGGGACAATCACTTACATGACATGGTTTTGCCTAATGAGTGATTGTCCCTTTAAAAATAACGTCCAAGATTTGCTGTCAACCCGCACCTCCGGCGATCTCGGACTTCATTACATCGCCATTGGAGAGAGATAAAGTGGACTGAAATAAAGAACTCGCTAATCAGCTCCTAAATGCCATGTTACAGGCTGTTAATGACAGTTAATGACAGTTAGGAGTTGGTTCGTATCTCTGGCCACTTTAGCCCTTACAAAGGCTTAGAGTACATAGAGGGGTCTATTTACTAAGACTTGAACTTAGTAACGTAGATGGAGATAAAGTTCCAGCCAATCAGCTCCTAACTACCATGTCACAGGCTGGGTTTGAAAAATGGCAGTTAGGAGCTGTTTGGCTAGGACTTTATCTCCATCCACTTGATCTAAATCTAAGGCTTAGTACAGATGGAGCCAGGCTAGTTGTGGCTCCGACTGTGCCTGGGCGCACCCACCCAGGCGTGCCTAGCGACTCAGGCATCTCCGTCCATCTGGGCGCAGCCCCCGTGATGGATACATGCCCCATTCACTAGAATGGGAGAGCTTCTCTGCGCACTCCTGGCATGACTAGGTGGATGGAACACCTAGTCACTCCGGGAGTGCACACCTGCGATGGAACCGCCTCAGATGAGCACGGCTCCATCTGTAAATAGACCCCAGATTCCCTTATCTCTCACAATTTTATTTCTCTCCGGGCTTTTATAAATGCCCACCATAGCATTTATATTAGTAGTGGTATGACATAATCGCATAACTCATGATCAAAATCGTGAGACTTTGAATCAGAAGTTAAAGTCTGCACTTTGTAAGAGTTAATTGAATGATAAGTGTTGCATTTAATATTCCTTTTGTTTTAAAGGTAGAATAGAAAGATGTGTGCTTATGAATAAACAAAGACAGAGTTATAAAGTAGTTTAACCAGATTTCTCAAAAGAAAAAATTCATTAGTATGTTGAAGGTGAATAACGGTCAGATCCATTGTTCCCTATATATGTTTTTTGATTGTTTGATAATGCTTCTTTATATTTGCTGTGCAACCCAATTTCATTAAAGTCTTTGCATGTGTTCATTTACAACGTAATCTACAGTATAACACTGTACAACATATCAGGGTTTTTTCTTTGAAAGATATAACTACTACTGTATATTGCAGGCTTGTAAAAAAAACTATATTAGTTTCATCTCATATTGCTCAATGAAGACTCACCCTGTATTTTGTATGTAATAGGATCAATTACAAATCTACAAAAAAAAATTCATTCATAATTTTTACTATTTTCTATTTTCTTTTCCACCATATACAAAAAAAAAAAAAAAAAGAGAAAAAAAAAGAACAAAAGAAGGGTGCATAACAGTAGGTTACATACAAAACAAAGAAATGCTCTTTATCAGGGATGGGGAGCCTTTGGCCCTCCAGCTGTTGTTGAACTACACATTCCAGCATGCCCTGCCACAGTTTTATTATGGCCAAATTGCAAAACTGTTGCAGGGTATGCTGGCATGTGTAGTTCAGCAACAGCTGTAGGGCCAACGGTTCCCCATCCCTGCTCTATATAATTAGCAATGGATCAATATGTCTAAGCATCGGAGATATTAGTGAAAATTCACTAGGGTCCCAATTCCATTCAGGTTTTTTTTTTTATTTTCTAAGTGGCATCTCAGGAATTTACTAAATACAAATCTCTGAAGTGTTGGGGCTATTTGTATTGAGATACACTGACGACCTCACAAATACGAATCAATAGACCATCGTCCAAACGCGACTGTTATTTTATACAACACAGGAATTTACTAAGAATTTGTATTCTCAATCACTGTCGACAATAGCCAAACACTGCCGGGAAAGCATGGAATTTGTACAGAAATTGAACTTTCAAATAGAACTGCTTTTGGCTGGCGTGTTTTGATAGTCATGCACAGATCAATGAGATCCAAGCATGCTTCTCTGTGTAAAAGTGTCTGAAAGAGTTAAAAATAAAAAAAAATATGTGGGGTCCCCCCTCCTAAGCATATGCATTTTGAAATCAGCACCGGGCTCCACTAGCCATGGCGATAATGCCACAGCCGGTGGGAAACATCTATGTAGGTCCCTGTGGCCGTGGCATTCCGACCTGAACTAGTCACCCCTGGCCGGAGTTCCCTGGGGGAGTACAGACCCATTAAATCAAGGGGTCCCCCCTCCAGGCACTCAAGGGCCAGGGGTGAAGCCCGAGGCTGTCCCCACATGGATGCCTACAGCAAAAGAAGAGGACCGATCTTCACTGGATTATAGGTGAGTATATTGTTGTTGTTTTTTACAGGTATCCCAAGGATTCTACGTTGACAAGGCGACCAATGGGCTCCATGGGACACTAGGTAAGTATGTGTGAGTGTGTAAGTGTGCATGTTTGTGTAAATAAACTTGTACTATCACGGTGTGTGTGTTGTGTTTTTTTTTTTGTATTTCTTTATTTGTGGAACTATAAGTACCAGCGGGCCTGTTAATTCCCTGCATGCTGGTACTTTTGGTTCTCCAAGTACCAGCATGCGGGGGAAGCTCGCTGGGACTTGTAGTTCCACAGCAAAAGACAATATTCTTTTTTTTACACTTTTATTGGCTGTCAGCCTGGCACCCACTGCCCACAGGTGCTGAGAACAGCCTCGGGCTTCACCCCTGGCACTTGGGTGCCTGGAGGGGGGGACCCCTTCATTTAAGAGGTCCCCACTCCCCCAGAGAACCCCGGCCATGGGTGACTAGTTGGGGGGGGGGTAATACCACAGCCACAGGGACCTACATAAATGTGTCCCCCAACTGGGGCATTATCTCCCTGGCTAGTGGAGCCCTATCCTGGTTTAAAAAATACGGGGGACCCCTACGTCTTTTGTCCCCTGTATTTTTGGAACCAGGACCGGACCAAGAGCCCAGTGCTGGTTGAATAAATACTGGCGGACCTTACACAATTTTTCCCTGGTATTTTAACAACCAGGACTGGCTCAAAGAGCCAGGGACTGGTTATGCTTAGGAAGGGGGACCTCACGCAATTTTTTTAAAATTTTTTAACTATTTCAGTTATGTACACAATAAAGCCCTGCACAGATCACAGTGATCCGGCCGGACTTCACTGTGAAAAGTTCGGCAGTGTTTTACTATTCTCTCCCATAAAACACTGCCGGCAATACGAATTTCATCGACATCGGTGAACTCGTATTGAAAAAATGTGGTAGTTTAGGAAATCACCGTGGTTTTTTTTCTTCAAAAATTAGCAATCTCACACTGCCGATTTCAGGCGAGATTGATCTCGGCTGAAATCGGCAGAAATACAAATCTTAGTAAATATACTCCATAGTTCCTTCTCTATCAATCACATTCGCTGTCTAACAGACTGTAAATTATACAAAGGATGAGAAGGTAAAGAACTGCGCTAATCCTACAGACAGCTCTTTTACGCTGGTTGCTGCTATATAACACAATGTGGGTATACTATAGGATACCACTGAGAATGAACAGATGTGGTAAAAAAAAGTGTGTTCAGCGCACCCCTAGCTTAAAACATAAAGTGTTCTATGACTATAAATAATATACACAAGAAGACAATAATGGAATTAAAAAGGAAAAATTAAAAAAATTACATAGTAAAAAGTGTACTTAAATACACTGTATGTGCTTGAACTTAAACTATCTAGTATCGGTACACACAACAAACATATAACACATAGACAGACATGTATGTGAACCTGTGGGCACACTTGTTAGTGTTTTACCCCACTGGTGGTTTAGACTATTTAAATTTCTTAAGGTGTGTACACACGGTGAGATATTTTCTTTCGATTTTGACTATATAGTCAAAATCTCCAGAAAAGTTAGTGCAGATCGCAAGGTGAAAGTCACCTTGCGATCCCGATGCACAGTCCCGCCAGGTCGGCATCGCAAGAAAAGATAGACTGTGCAGGCAAGTCAATCCTTGCTAGATCGGTGTACTATCTAGTAGAGATGAGCGGGTTCGGTTCCTCGGAATCCGAACCCGCCCGAACTTCATGTTTTTTTTCACGGGTCCGAGCGACTCGGATCTTCCCGCCTTGCTCGGTTAACCCGAGCGCGCCCGAACGTCATCATGACGCTGTCGGATTCTCGCGAGGCTCGGATTCTATCGCGAGACTCGGATTCTATATAAGGAGCCGCGCGTCGCCGCCATTTTCACTCGTGCATTGAGATTGATAGGGAGAGGACGTGTCTGGCGTCCTCTCCATTAGAATAGAGATAGATTAGATAGAGAGAGAGAGATTGTGCAGAGTCGCAGACAGAGTTAGTTTACCACAGTCAGTGACCAGTGCAGTTGCTAGTTAACTTTTATTTAATATAATATATCCGTTCACTTCTCTCTGCTATATCCGTTCTCTGCCTGAAAAAAAAAACGATACACAGCACAGTCAGTCACACAGTGTGACTCAGTCTGTGTGCACTCAGCTCAGCCCAGTGTGCTGCACAGTCATCAATGTATAAATTAAAAGCTTATAATTAATTGTGGGGGAGACTGGGGAGCACTGCAGGTTGTTAGCAGGAGCCAGGAGTACAATTATATTAATTAACAGTGCACACTTTTGCTGCAGGAGTGGTGACCAGTGCCTGACCACCAGTATAGTATTGTTGTATACTACTAATATCTCTTTAAATATCAACCAGTCTATATTAGCAGCAGACACAGTACAGTGCGGTAGTTCACGGCTGTGGCTACCTCTGTGTCGGCACACGGCAGGCAGTCCGTCCGACCAGAATTGTATTATTTATTATTATATACCTACCACCTAACCGTGGTTTTTTTTTCATTCTTTATACCGTCATAGTGTCATCCTAATTGTTACGAGTATACTACTATCTCTTTATCAACCAGTGTACAGTGCGGTAGTTCACGGCTGTGGCTACCTCTGTGTCGGCACACGGCAGGCAGTCCGTCCGACCAGAATTGTATTATTTATTATTATATACCTACCACCTAACCGTGGTTTTTTTTTCATTCTTTATACCGTCATAGTGTCATCCTAATTGTTACGAGTATACTACTATCTCTTTATCAACCAGTGTACAGTGCGGTAGTTCACGGCTGTGGCTACCTCTGTGTCGGCACACGGCAGGCAGTCCGTCCGACCAGAATTGTATTATTTATTATTATATACCTACCACCTAACCGTGGTTTTTTTTTCATTCTTTATACCGTCATAGTGTCATCCTAATTGTTACGAGTATACTACTATCTCTTTATCAACCAGTGTACAGTGCGGTAGTTCACGGCTGTGGCTACCTCTGTGTCGGCACACGGCAGGCAGTCCGTCCGACCAGAATTGTATTATTTATTATTATATACCTACCACCTAACCGTGGTTTTTTTTTTCATTCTTTATACCGTCATAGTGTCATCCTAATTGTTACGAGTATACTACTATCTCTTTATCAACCAGTGTACAGTGCGGTAGTTCACGGCTGTGGCTACCTCTGTGTCGGCACACGGCAGGCAGTCCGTCCGACCAGAATTGTATTATTTATTATTATATACCTACCACCTAACCGTGGCTTTTTTTTTCATTCTTTATACCGTCATAGTGTCATCCTAATTGTTACGAGTATACTACTATCTCTTTATCAACCAGTGTACAGTGCGGTAGTTCACGGCTGTGGCTACCTCTGTGTCGGCAGTCGGCAGGCAGTCCGTCCATCCATAATTGTATTATTATTATAATATATACCACCTAACCGTGGTTTTTTTATACCACCTAACCGTGGCAGTCCGTCCATAATTGTATACTAGTATCCAATCCATCCATCTCCATTGTTTACCTGAGGTGCCTTTTAGTTCTGCCTATAAAATATGGAGAACAAAAAAGTTGAGGTTCCAAAATTAGGGAAAGATCAAGATCCACTTCCACCTCGTGCTGAAGCTGCTGCCACTAGTCATGGCCGAGACGATGAAATGCCAGCAACGTCGTCTGCCAAGGCCGATGCCCAATGTCATAGTACAGAGCATGTCAAATCCAAAACACCAAATATCAGAAAAAAAAGGACTCCAAAACCTAAAATAAAATTGTCGGAGGAGAAGCGTAAACTTGCCAATATGCCATTTACCACACGGAGTGGCAAGGAACGGCTGAGGCCCTGGCCTATGTTCATGGCTAGTGGTTCAGCTTCACATGAGGATGGAAGCACTCAGCCTCTCGCTAGAAAACTGAAAAGACTCAAGCTGGCAAAAGCACCGCAAAGAACTGTGCGTTCTTTGAAATCCCAAATCCACAAGGAGAGTCCAATTGTGTCGTTTGCGATGCCTGACCTTCCCAACACTGGACGTGAAGAGCATGCGCCTTCCACTATTTGCATGCCCCCTGCAAGTGCTGGAAGGAGCACCCGCAGTCCAGTTCCTGATAGTCAGATTGAAGATGTCAGTGTTGAAGTACACCAGGATGAGGAGGATATGGGTGTTGCTGGCGCTGGGGAGGAAATTGACCAGGAGGATTCTGATGGTGAGGTGGTTTGTTTAAGTCAGGCACCCGGGGAGACACCTGTTGTCCGTGGGAGGAATATGGCCGTTGACATGCCAGGTGAAAATACCAAAAAAATCAGCTCTTCGGTGTGGAGGTATTTCACCAGAAATGCGGACAACAGGTGTCAAGCCGTGTGTTCCCTTTGTCAAGCTGTAATAAGTAGGGGTAAGGACGTTAACCACCTCGGAACATCCTCCCTTATACGTCACCTGCAGCGCATTCATAATAAGTCAGTGACAAGTTCAAAAACTTTGGGTGACAGCGGAAGCAGTCCACTGACCAGTAAATCCCTTCCTCTTGTAACCAAGCTCACGCAAACCACCCCACCAACTCCCTCAGTGTCAATTTCCTCCTTCCCCAGGAATGCCAATAGTCCTGCAGGCCATGTCACTGGCAAGTCTGACGAGTCCTTTCCTGCCTGGGATTCCTCCGATGCATCCTTGCGTGTAACGCCTACTGCTGCTGGCGCTGCTGTTGTTGCCGCTGGGAGTCGATGGTCATCCCAGAGGGGAAGTCGTAAGCCCACTTGTACTACTTCCAGTAAGCAATTGACTGTTCAACAGTCCTTTGCGAGGAAGATGAAATATCACAGCAGTCATCCTACTGCAAAGCGGATAACTGAGTCCTTGACAACTATGTTGGTGTTAGACGTGCGTCCGGTATCCGCCGTTAGTTCACAGGGAACTAGACAATTTATTGAGGCAGTGTGCCCCCGTTACCAAATACCATCTAGGTTCCACTTCTCTAGGCAGGCGATACCGAGAATGTACACGGACGTCAGAAAAAGACTCACCAGTGTCCTAAAAAATGCAGTTGTACCCAATGTCCACTTAACCACGGACATGTGGACAAGTGGAGCAGGGCAGGGTCAGGACTATATGACTGTGACAGCCCACTGGGTAGATGTATGGACTCCCGCCGCAAGAACAGCAGCGGCGGCACCAGTAGCAGCATCTCGCAAACGCCAACTCTTTCCTAGGCAGGCTACGCTTTGTATCACCGCTTTCCAGAATACGCACACAGCTGAAAACCTCTTACGGCAACTGAGGAAGATCATCGCGGAATGGCTTACCCCAATTGGACTCTCCTGTGGATTTGTGGCATCGGACAACGCCAGCAATATTGTGTGTGCATTAAATATGGGCAAATTCCAGCACGTCCCATGTTTTGCACATACCTTGAATTTGGTGGTGCAGAATTTTTTAAAAAACGACAGGGGCGTGCAAGAGATGCTGTCGGTGGCCAGAAAAATTGCGGGACACTTTCGGCGTACAGGCACCACGTACAGAAGACTGGAGCACCACCAAAAACTACTGAACCTGCCCTGCCATCATCTGAAGCAAGAAGTGGTAACGAGGTGGAATTCAACCCTCTATATGCTTCAGAGGTTGGAGGAGCAGCAAAAGGCCATTCAAGCCTATACAATTGAGCACGATATAGGAGATGGAATGCACCTGTCTCAAGTGCAGTGGAGAATGATTTCAACGTTGTGCAAGGTTCTGATGCCCTTTGAACTTGCCACACGTGAAGTCAGTTCAGACACTGCCAGCCTGAGTCAGGTCATTCCCCTCATCAGGCTTTTGCAGAAGAAGCTGGAGGCATTGAAGAAGGAGCTAACACGGTGCGATTCCGCTAGGCATGTGGGACTTGTGGATGCAGCCCTTAATTCGCTTAACAAGGATTCACGGGTGGTCAATCTGTTGAAATCAGAGCACTACATTTTGGCCACCGTGCTCGATCCTAGATTTAAAGCCTACCTTGGATCTCTCTTTCCGGCAGACACAGGTCTGCTGGGGTTGAAAGACCTGCTGGTGACAAAATTGTCAAGTCAAGCGGAACGCGACCTGTCAACATCTCCTCCTTCACATTCTCCCGCAACTGGGGGTGCGAGGAAAAGGCTCAGAATTCCGAGCCCACCCGCTGGCGGTGATGCAGGGCAGTCTGGAGCGACTGCTGATGCTGACATCTGGTCCGGACTGAAGGACCTGACAACGATTACGGACATGTCGTCTACTGTCACTGCATATGATTCTCTCAACATTGATAGAATGGTGGAGGATTATATGAGTGACCGCATCCAAGTAGGCACGTCACACAGTCCGTACTTATACTGGCAGGAAAAAGAGGCAATTTGGAGGCCCTTGCACAAACTGGCTTTATTCTACCTAAGTTGCCCTCCCACAAGTGTGTACTCCGAAAGAGTGTTTAGTGCCGCCGCTCACCTTGTCAGCAATCGGCGTACGAGGTTACATCCAGAAAATGTGGAGAAGATGATGTTCATTAAAATGAATTATAATCAATTCCTCCGCGGAGACATTGACCAGCAGCAATTGCCTCCACAAAGTACACAGGGAGCTGAGATGGTGGATTCCAGTGGGGACGAATTGATAATCTGTGAGGAGGGGGATGTACACGGTGATATATCGGAGGGTGAAGATGAGGTGGACATCTTGCCTCTGTAGAGCCAGTTTGTGCAAGGAGAGATTAATTGCTTCTTTTTTGGGGGGGGTCCAAACCAACCCGTCATATCAGTCACAGTCGTGTGGCAGACCCTGTCACTGAAATGATGGGTTGGTTAAAGTGTGCATGTCCTGTTTTGTTTATACAACATAAGGGTGGGTGGGAGGGCCCAAGGATAATTCCATCTTGCACCTCTTTTTTCTTTTCTTTTTCTTTGCATCATGTGCTGATTGGGGAGGGTTTTTTGGAAGGGACATCCTGCGTGACACTGCAGTGCCACTCCTAGATGGGCCCGGTGTTTGTGTCGGCCACTAGGGTCGCTAATCTTACTCACACAGTCAGCTACCTCATTGCGCCTCTTTTTTTCTTTGCGTCATGTGCTGTTTGGGGAGGGTTTTTTGGAAGGGACATCCTGCGTGACACTGCAGTGCCACTCCTAGATGGGCCCGGTGTTTGTGTCGGCCACTAGGGTCGCTAATCTTACTCACACAGTCAGCTACCTCATTGCGCCTCTTTTTTTCTTTGCGTCATGTGCTGTTTGGGGAGGGTTTTTTGGAAGGGACATCCTGCGTGACACTGCAGTGCCACTCCTAGATGTGCCCGGTGTTTGTGTCGGCCACTAGGGTCGCTAATCTTACTCACACAGTCAGCTACCTCATTGCGCCTCTTTTTTTCTTTGCGTCATGTGCTGTTTGGGGAGGGTTTTTTGGAAGGGCCATCCTGCGTGACACTGCAGTGCCACTCCTAGATGGGCCCGGTGTTTGTGTCGGCCACTAGGGTCGCTTATCTTACTCACACAGCGACCTCGGTGCAAATTTTAGGACTAAAAATAATATTGTGAGGTGTGATGTGTTCAGAATAGGCTGAAAATGAGTGTAAATTATGTTTTTTGAGGTTAATAATACTTTGGGATCAAAATTACCCCCAAATTCTATGATTTAAGCTGTTTTTTAGGGTTTTTTGAAAAAAACACCCGAATCCAAAACACACCCGAATCCGACAAAAAAAATTCGGTGAGGTTTTGCCAAAACGCGGTCGAACCCAAAACACGGCCGCGGAACCGAACCCAAAACCAAAACACAAAACCCGAAAAATTTCCGGCGCTCATCTCTACTATCTAGTTCATCTCACATGTCAATGACATCTCACATAAGCCAAAATCTCACATAAGCCAAAATCGTAAGCACACATAGTCCATATCTCAAGAAAAGTTAGTCAAAATCGGTGGTGCTGGGCTCCAGGGAGTTCAGGGGAAATCGCATAGTCAAAATCGGCCATAGCAAGGATCTCATTGTGTGTACACACCTTTAGACTGGGATGTCAGATTGGAGTCAATATGGAGGCAGTCATTTTGTTTTACATTGTCACCTAGCAGTGGCAGATTTGGCCAGCGGGAAAGTGGGAAAGTTCCTGCTGGGCAAGTCCTATGCACCCCTCTGCCTGGCCAGGCAGGCTGATTCAGGGGTCTGTTTACTAAGCCCTAAATTGAGATAAAGTGGACAGAGATAAAGTGCCAGCCAATCAGCTCCTAACTGCCATGCCACAGCCTGGGTTTGACAAATGACAGTTATGGTACTTTATCTCTGACCACTTTATCTCCATCCAAGGTTTAGTAAATAGCCCCCGTAAACACTTGCCAGGCTGGCTACAGCGCTTCCAGGATTGTGTTCCACTGTGGAACACAAACCAGAAGCTGTCATCTGCTCCTGCTAGCACCGGGAGCAGCAGCTTATTGTTAGAGGCACTGCGGCTCCTAGGCTTGGCCAACAGCAAGGCTAGGTGGTAGTGGGCATGATGTGGCACGTCCATGCTGCCGGATATCTCTTGTTCCCAATGCTATGTTTGCTGTGCAGCCAGTGTGGCAAACTCTGTCTGGGTGGTCAGAAGCAGACTGCTTGGTCATTAGCGTCAGTTCACTGGCTGTCCTGGGACATCTGCTTCCTCACTTACATCTGGTGCAGATTGTCCTGCACAGAGTGGGGCATGTGATGGATTGAAGGCCTTGCACACTCGCTGCAAGGTGCCTCCTGTCTATCTGAACAGTATGTTTCTTTCAACTTCACGCCCATCTGTATCCTGCTTATATCTGACAGTAGCCTGAATGTGGTACATACGTCTATATCTCCTATCTATCCCCTGATTTCTCTTGATACAAAGCTTGGTGGTGTGTTGTCACATTGCCTACCTGTAAATTGAACTTTCTTTATGGGTGCACACCACCATGGTATGACCTCAGACTTATCGTTCTCACTGATGCACTTTAAAGAGTTTGTCCTAGATTTGACAACCAAGCAATGTACATACAGTATCTGCCAAGTATCTATTTTATTTCTTTTTTTTCTGCACTTTCTCCTAATGTTTCCATAAAGGCTGTGCACTGTCACTTTAAACCTTGTGTAATACCTATTGTTCTAATAAATTGTACACCCCCACCCACTTTTTAATGAAGTCTGGATGTGTATTCATTTTTTAAGAAAGCTTCTTCAGGGATCAGCACAAAAGCCTATTCACTAGAGATGTGCACTTGAAATTTTTCGGGTTTTGTGTTTTGGTTTTGGGTTCGGTTCCGCGGCCGTGTTTTGGGTTCGACCGCGTTTTGGCAAAACCTCACCGAATTTTTTTTGTCGGATTCGGGTGTGTTTTGGATTCGGGTGTTTTTTTTTAAAAACACTAAAAAACAGCTTAAATCATAGAATTTGGGGGTCATTTTGATCCCAAAGTATAATTAACCTCAAAAACAATAATTTCCACTCATTTTCAGTCTATTCTGAATACCTCACACCTCACAATATTATTTTTAGTCCTAAAATTTGCACCTAGGTCGCTGGATGACTAAGCTAAGCGACCCTAGTGGCCGACACAAACACCGTGCCCATCTAGGAGTGGCACTGCAGTGTCACGCAGGATGGCCCTTCCAAAAAACACTCCCCAAACAGCACATGACGCAAAGAAAAAAAGAGGCGCAATGAGGTAGCTGTGTGAGTAAGATAAGCGACCCTAGTGGCCGACACAAACACCGGGCCCATCTAGGAGTGGCACTGCAGTGTCACGCAGGATGGCCCTTCCAAAAAACCCTCCCCAAACAGCACATGACGCAAACAAAAAAAGAGGCGCAATGAGGTAGCTGTGTGAGTAAGATAAGCGACCCTAGTGGCTGACACAAACACCGTGCCCATCTAGGAGTGGCACTGCAGTGTCACGCAGGATGGCCCTTCCAAAAAACACTCCCCAAACAGCACATGACGCAAAGAAAAAAAGAGGCGCAATGAGGTAGCTGTGTGAGTAAGATAAGCGACCCTAGTGGCCGACACTAACACCGTGCCCATCTAGGAGTGGCACTGCAGTGTCACGCAGGATGGCCCTTCCAAAAAACCCTCCCCAAACAGCACATGACGCAAAGAAAAAAAGAGGCGCAATGAGGTAGCTGTGTGAGTAAGATAAGCGACCCTAGTGGCCGACACAAACACCGTGCCCATCTGGGAGTGGCACTGCAGTGTCACGCAGGATGGCCCTTCCAAAAAACCATCCCCAAACAGCACATGACGCAAAGAAAAAAAGAGGCGCAATGAGGTAGCTGTGTGAGTAAGATAAGCGACCCTAGTGGCCGACACAAACACCGTGCCCATCTAGGAGTGGCACTGCAGTGTCACGCAGGATGGCCCTTCCAAAAAACCCTCCCCAAACAGCACATGACGCAAAGAAAAAAAGAGGCGCAATGAGGTAGCTGTGTGAGTAAGATAAGCGACCCTAGTGGCCGACACAAACACCGGGCCCATCTAGGAGTGGCACTGCAGTGTCACGCAGGATGGCCCTTCCAAAAAACCCTCCCCAAACAGCACATGACGCAAAGAAAAAAAGAGGCGCAATGAGGTAGCTGTGTGAGTAAGATAAGCGACCCTAGTGGCCGACACAAACACCGTGCCCATCTAGGAGTGGCACTGCAGTGTCACGCAGGATGGCCCTTCCAAAAAACCCTCCCCAAACAGCACATGACGCAAAGAAAAAAAGAGGCGCAATGAGGTAGCTGTGTGAGTAAGATAAGCGACCCTAGTGGCCGACACAAACACCGTGCCCATCTAGGAGTGGCACTGCAGTGTCACGCAGGATGGCCCTTCCAAAAAACACTCCCCAAACAGCACATGACGCAAAGAAAAAAAGAGGCGCAATGAGGTAGCTGTGTGAGTAAGATAAGCGACCCTAGTGGCCGACACAAACACCGGGCCCATCTAGGAGTGGCACTGCAGTGTCACGCAGGATGGCCCTTCCAAAAAACACTCCCCAAACAGCACATGACGCAAAGAAAAAAAGAGGCGCAATGAGGTAGCTGTGTGAGTAAGATAAGCGACCCTAGTGGCCGACACAAACACCGTGCCCATCTAGGAGTGGCACTGCAGTGTCACGCAGGATGGCCCTTCCAAAAAACACTCCCCAAACAGCACATGACGCAAAGAAAAAAAGAGGCGCAATGAGGTAGCTGTGTGAGTAAGATAAGCGACCCTAGTGGCCGACACAAACACCGGGCCCATCTAGGAGTGGCACTGCAGTGTCACGCAGGATGGCCCTTCCAAAAAACATTCCACAAACAGCACATGACGCAAAGAAAAATTAAAGAAAAAAGAGGTGCAAGATGGAATTGTCCTTGGGCCCTCCCACCCACCCTTATGTTGTATAAACAGGACATGCACACTTTAACCAACCCATCATTTCAGTGACAGGGTCTGCCACACGACTGTGACTGAAATGACGGGTTGGTTTGGACCCCCACCAAAAAAGAAGCAATTAATCTCTCCTTGCACAAACTGGCTCTACAGAGGCAAGATGTCCACCTCATCATCATCCTCCGATATATCACCGTGTACATCCCCCTCCTCACAGATTATCAATTCGTCCCCACTGGAATCCACCATCTCAGCTCCCTGTGTACTTTGTGGAGGCAATTGCTGCTGGTCAATGTCTCCACGGAGGAATTGATTATAATTCATTTTAATGAACATCATCTTCTCCACATTTTCTGGATGTAACCTCGTACGCCGATTGCTGACAAGGTGAGCGGCGGCACTAAACACTCTTTCGGAGTACACACTTGTGGGAGGGCAACTTAGGTAGAATAAAGCCAGTTTGTGCAAGGGCCTCCAAATTGCCTCTTTTTCCTGCCAGTATAAGTACGGACTGTGTGACGTGCCTACTTGGATGCGGTCACTCATATAATCCTCCACCATTCTTTCAATGGTGAGAGAATCATATGCAGTGACAGTAGACGACATGTCCGTAATCGTTGTCAGGTCCTTCAGTCCGGACCAGATGTCAGCATCAGCAGTCGCTCCAGACTGCCCTGCATCACCGCCAGCGGGTGGGCTCGGAATTCTGAGCCTTTTCCTCGCACCCCCAGTTGCGGGAGAATGTGAAGGAGGAGATGTTGACAGGTCGCGTTCCGCTTGACTTGACAATTTTCTCACCAGCAGGTCTTTGAACCCCAGCAGACTTGTGTCTGCCGGAAAGAGAGATCCAAGGTAGGCTTTAAATCTAGGATCGAGCACGGTGGCCAAAATGTAGTGCTCTGATTTCAACAGATTGACCACCCGTGAATCCTTGTTAAGCGAATTAAGGGATCCATCCACAAGTCCCACATGCCTAGCGGAATCGCTCCGTGTTAGCTCCTCCTTCAATGTCTCCAGCTTCTTCTGCAAAAGCCTGATGAGGGGAATGACCTGACTCAGACTGGCAGTGTCTGAACTGACTTCACGTGTGGCAAGTTCAAAGGGCATCAGAACCTTGCACAACGTTGAAATCATTCTCCACTGCGCTTGAGACAGGTGCATTCCACCTCCTATATCGTGCTCAATTGTATAGGCTTGAATGGCCTTTTGCTGCTCCTCCAACCTCTGAAGCATATAGAGGGTTGAATTCCACCTCGTTACCACTTCTTGCTTCAGATGATGGCAGGGCAGGTTCAGTAGTTTTTGGTGGTGATCCAGTCTTCTGTACGTGGTGCCTGTACGCCGAAAGTGTCCCGCAATTCTTCTGGCCACCGACAGCATCTCTTGCACGCCCCTGTCGTTTTTTTAAAAATTCTGCACCACCAAATTCAAGGTATGTGCAAAACATGGGACGTGCTGGAATTTGCCCATATTTAATGCACACACAATATTGCTGGCGTTGTCCGATGCCACAAATCCACAGGAGAGTCCAATTGGGGTAAGCCATTCCGCGATGATCTTCCTCAGTTGCCGTAAGAGGTTTTCAGCTGTGTGCGTATTCTGGAAAGCGGTGATACAAAGCGTAGCCTGCCTAGGAAAGAGTTGGCGTTTGCGAGATGCTGCTACTGGTGCCGCCGCTGCTGTTCTTGCGGCGGGAGTCCATACATCTACCCAGTGGGCTGTCACAGTCATATAGTCCTGACCCTGCCCTGCTCCACTTGTCCACATGTCCGTGGTTAAGTGGACATTGGGTACAACTGCATTTTTTAGGACACTGGTGAGTCTTTTTCTGACGTCCGTGTACATTCTCGGTATCGCCTGCCTAGAGAAGTGGAACCTAGATGGTATTTGGTAACGGGGGCACACTGCCTCAATAAATTGTCTAGTTCCCTGTGAACTAACGGCGGATACCGGACGCACGTCTAACACCAACATAGTTGTCAAGGCCTCAGTTATCCGCTTTGCAGCAGGATGACTGCTGTGATATTTCATCTTCCTCGCAAAGGACTGTTGGACAGTCAATTGCTTACTGGAAGTAGTACAAGTGGGCTTACGACTTCCCCTCTGGGATGACGATCGACTCCCAGCAGCAACAACAGCAGCGCCAGCAGCAGTAGGCATTACACTCAAGGATGCATCGGAGGAATCCCAGGCAGGAGAGGACTCGTCAGAATTGCCAGTGACATGGCCTGCAGGACTATTGGCATTCCTGGGTAAGGAGGAAATTGACACTGAGGGAGTTGGTGGGGTGGTTTGCGTGAGCTTGGTTACAAGAGGAAGGGATTTACTGGTCAGTGGACTGCTTCCGCTGTCACCCAAAGTTTTTGAACTTGTCACTGACTTATTATGAATGCGCTGCAGGTGACGTATAAGGGAGGATGTTCCGAGGTGGTTAACGTCCTTACCCCTACTTATTACAGCTTGACAAAGGCAACACACGGCTTGACAAATGTTGTCCGCATTTCTGGTGAAATACTTCCACACCGAAGAGCTGATTTTTTTTGTATTTTGACCAGGCATGTCAATGGCCCTATTCCTCCCACGGACAACAGGTGTCTCCCCGGGTGCCTGACTTAAACAAACCACCTCACCATCAGAATCCTCCTGGTCAATTTCCTCCCCAGCGCCAGCAACACCCATATCCTCCTCATCCTGGTGTACTTCAACACTGACATCTTCAATCTGACTATCAGGAACTGGACTGCGGGTGCTCCTTCCAGCACTTGCAGGGGGCGTGCAAATGGTGGAAGGCGCATGCTCTTCACGTCCAGTGTTGGGAAGGTCAGGCATCGCAACCGACACAATTGGACTCTCCTTGTGGATTTGGGATTTCGAAGAACGCACAGTTCTTTGCGGTGCTTTTGCCAGCTTGAGTCTTTTCAGTTTTCTAGCGAGAGGCTGAGTGCTTCCATCCTCATGTGAAGCTGAACCACTAGCCATGAACATAGGCCAGGGCCTCAGCCGTTCCTTGCCACTCCGTGTGGTAAATGGCATATTGGCAAGTTTACGCTTCTCCTCCGACAATTTTATTTTAGGTTTTGGAGTCCTTTTTTTACTGATATTTGGTGTTTTGGATTTGACATGCTCTGTACTATGACATTGGGCATCGGCCTTGGCAGATGACGTTGCTGGCATTTCATCGTCTCGGCCATGACTAGTGGCAGCAGCTTCAGCACGAGGTGGAAGTGGATCTTGATCTTTCCCTAATTTTGGAACCTCAACATTTTTGTTCTCCATATTTTAATAGGCACAACTAAAAGGCACCTCAGGTAAACAATGGAGATGGATGGATACTAGTATACTTATGGATGGACTGCCGAGTGCCGACACAGAGGTAGCTACAGCCGTGGACTACCGTACTGTGTCTGCTGCTAATATAGACTGGATGATAATGAGATGAAATCAATATATATATATATGTATGTATATATAATATCACTAGTACTGCAGCCGGACAGGTACTATATATATTTATTATGTAATGACTGATGACGGACCTGCTGGACACTGTCAGGTCAGCACAGCACCGCAGACTGCTACAGTAAGCTACTATAGTAGTATGTATAAAGAAGAAAGAAAAAAAAAAAACCACGGGTAGGTGGTATACAATTATGGATGGACTGCCGAGTGCCGACACAGAGGTAGCTACAGCCGTGGACTAACGTACTGTGTCTGCTGCTAATATAGACTGGATGATAATGAGATGAAATCAATATATATATATGTATGTGTATATAATATCACTAGTACTGCAGCCGGACAGGTAGATAATATATTTATTAGGTAATGATGACTGATGACGGACCTGCTGGACACTGTCAGCTCAGCAGCACCGCAGACTGCTACAGTAAGCTACTATACTATAGTAGTATGTAAAAAGAAGAAAGAAAAAAAAAACCACGGGTAGTTGGTATACAATTATGGATGGACTGCCGAGTGCCGACACAGAGGTAGCTACAGCCGTGGACTAACGTACTGTGTCTGCTGCTAATATAGACTGGATGATTGATAATGAGATGAAATCAATATATATATATATATATATGTATGTATATATAATATCACTAGTACTGCAGCCGGACAGGTAGATAATATATTTATTAGGTAATGATGACTGATGACGGACCTGCTGGACACTGTCAGCTCAGCAGCACCGCAGACTGCTACAGTAAGCTACTATACTATAGTAGTATGTACAAAGAAGAAAGAAAAAAAAAAACCACGGGTAGGTGGTATAGAATTATGGATGGACTGCCGAGTGCCGACACAGAGGTAGCTACAGCCGTGGCTAACGTACTGTGTCTGCTGCTAATATAGAGTCTAGACTGGATGATAAATTATTGATAATGAGATGAAATCAATATAATATCACTAGTACTGCAGCCGGACAGGTACTATATATATTTATTATGTAATGACTGATGACGGACCTGCTGGACACTGTCAGGTCAGCACAGCACCGCAGACTGCTACAGTAAGCTACTATAGTAGTATGTATAAAGAAGAATGAAAAAAAAAAAACCACGGGTAGGTGGTATACAATATTATATATATATTATATACAATTATATATATATATATATATATATATATATATATATATTAAACTGGTGGTGATTGATTATTAAACTGGTGGTCACTTCAGGTCACGTTGCAACTTGCAACTAGTACTCCGAGGCCTAAGCAGACAATCACAAAATATATTATTATACTGGTGGTCAGTGTGGTCACAACAATGGCAGTGTGGCACTGACTCTGGCAGCAAAAGTGTGCACTGTACGTTATATGTACTCCTGAGTCCTGCTCTCAGACTCTAACTGCTCCCCACTGTCAGTGTCTCCCCCACAAGTCAGATAATACACTTACAGTCACACTATCTATTATCTAATCTAGTATAAATATCACTTCAGCAAGTAGTATAGTAGTATACAGTATAGTAGTACTCCTCCTAATAATGCTCCCCAAAATACTGTGTCTCTCTCTTCTCTAAACGGAGAGGACGCCAGCCACGTCCTCTCCCTATGACTCTCAATGCACGTGTGAAAATGGCGGCGACGCGCGGCTCCTTATATAGAATCCGAGTCTCGCGATAGAATCCGAGCCTCGCGAGAATCCGACAGCGTGATGATGACGTTCGGGCGCGCTCGGGTTAGCCGAGCAAGGCGGGAAGATCCGAGCCTGCTCGGACCCGTGTAAAAAACCTGAAGTTCGGGCGGGTTCGGATTCAGAGGAACCGAACCCGCTCATCTCTACTATTCACTACCTCTTCTTTCTCAAGTATTATCAAAGTATTGGTGTTTTTACTTTATAAGTGAATATATTTGCTGCAGATCAACTGTTTATTGCGCAATTTTTACAAACCACCAAAATCTTTCTAAATTAACAGTGCAATATCATATGCAGGGATGGGTACGTTTTGTCGGGTTGGGTACAGGATCAGTAGTCAGGATGCCGGTGGTCAGAATACTGACACCGGCATCTTGACTGCTTGAAATCCCGACAGGGTACAGGATGCAGGTAACGCTAATACCAACCCTCCCCCTAACCCTCCCTCCCTTTAGCCTAACCCTAACCTCTAACCCTAACCACACCTCCCAACAGCCTAACCCTAAGCCTCCCTCCCTGCAGCCTAACCCTAACCTATATCCCTAACCTCCCCTCCCAACAGACTAACCCTAACCCTCGCTCCCTGCATCCTAAACCTAACCCTCCTCTGCCTAACCCTAACCCTCCCGCCGCAGCCTAACCCTTACCCGCTTGATACCCAACTACATCCTGTTTTATCAACAGTCACTGTGTCCACAGTTTTAATGCTACTTAGGGTCTGTGCAGACTCTGTGTCACTTGGTTTATGACAAGACAACACTTGGTTTACCCCAAGACAAGGACAGTGTCTGACACCTGCATACACCATAAAAATACAATGCCCAATGTGGGCACATTGCCAGTCTACTTCTTATAATATATACTGTACAGTCAACACACCGTGCCCAGGGAGTAGCAGGACTGGATTCTGGGGGAGGGGGAAGATAGTCGCCTCTGTAATGAGGGATGCTATCATAATATAGATTGCTGCAGTTCATGGGGTGAGAGGGCTGACGGGGTGGGGGTGCAATAATATGGAGGCTGGCGATATGTGAGTGCAGTTAGATGGTGCCGGGTGACATGGGGTGCAATAAGGCCGGGTTCATGGTGATGTGGGTACAGTAAGATGGGGCTGGTCATGTGGGTACAGTAAGACAGTGCATGGGAATATGGGGGTGTAGTAAAAGGAGGTTGGTGATGGAGGTACAGTAAGGTTGGAAACATGTACTTACCTTTGGGATGTCGGCTGTCAGTGGTCCGGCGCCAGTCTCATGAGTGGTGCCGGGATTAAGGCATTCATCACATGACCACTGGCACCCTGACCACAGGGATTTTGGATGCATCCCATTATGACATTGGGGTGCAATAAGATGGAGTTGAGATGTGGGGTACAGTAAAGTAATATTAGGTGCATGGTGACATGTAGGTACAGTAAGATGGGGGATGGTGATGTGGGCAGGGCTGGAGACACAGGGGAATGGAGCCGGATAGACAGAGGAAATGGAGCTGCAAACACAGGAAATGGAGTTGGAGGCACAGGAGATAGAGCTGGGGGCATAGGCCATGGTGCTGGAGGCACAGAAAAGATGGAGCTGGGAGCACATAAGAGATGGAGCTGGGGACACAGGAGATAGAGTTGGGGACATAGGCCATGGTACTGGAGGCACAGAGGAGATGGAGCTAGGTGCACAGGATATAGAACTGGGGACACAGGAGATAGAGTTGGAAGCACAGAAGAGGTGGACCTGGGAGTACATAAGAGATGGAGATGGGGGTACAGGGGGGACAGTAATACTCATTAAGACACCAGTTCTAAAGAAACCATAGTACTAATACAAATTATACCAAATTAGAAAATATATTTTAGTAATATAAAATTGTTTGATCAGGGAAGTCACACTTAGCCCTACACAAAAGCTTCTGTTATTATGTATTACCTGATTGAACCTCTGTTGCATGATGGTGACATTTGGTTATATTCCAATGCAAACAGGTGTCTTCCAGACCATGCAATCTCCAACATGAATAATGTATACCAACTAAAGGCACTGCCTGCCCAGGGAGGATCAATTTCATATGAGTTTCCCATTACAGATGAATCATATAAGTAAGACTCATTCACATAGGGGTGGGAAAAAAAACATGGAGAAGCCAAGAGACAATGGGGCATATATAATAATTATAGGATCTTAGACCTGATAATTATAATTTCTTATCGTTGCTACAGTATTTGCGGAAGTAAGAAATTATAGATCACCTGGAGGGACAGGGGCTCCGAAAAGGAGTCCTTCCATGCTATGTGTAAAAAGTGAAATTATTGCAAAAGTTATTATTTTCCTTCACCTTTGGGAGCTGGGACCATTCTGTGCATGAGCAGTCTGCTGACTATGCATGTGTGGCACCATTGCCGGTCATTTTTGAGGAATGCAGCCCATAGTCTACAGCATCGAACACCATCTTCACAGTATGGGGGAGAGCCTGTGTCGGGGGCAGCCCAGCATCTCCTGAAGTGATAGGCATGGTGACAAGCCAACAAGTCACACCTCTTTTCCAGGCACATGCCTTCACCAAACGCAAAAAGTCCCTTTTTTAACTCAAATATATTGATAGGTATAACAGATGTGTTCTACTTTTATATAAAGGAACATTGGTGACAGACAATTGATAGGCTTATATCATTGAACAGCTATCTTAATATGACCAGCTACAAGGGCCCTGACAAAGGAAAGCAACTCACAAAATTCCACCCCACGTATTCCCAGCTCCCTTCCAATATGCAAAAATACTCCCCCCAGTTCCTGGTGCTATTATTTTCTATTTTAATTTGACACCCCCAGCCTTTCATGATATTTCTATTATTGTAGGAAGTTTATGTGGTTTCATATAACTAGAAATCAGTAATGTGTCTCGCCCTCCTCAACAGACCCCACTACTCCAGAAATTTCCTGGGCTGGTTTTCCATCCCAATCCACCCATGGCCCCTAGTACCAAATTGTTCATTATAAAAATAGTACCACAGCACAAGGTTCAGCGCCTTAGTCATGTGAAGGGAGCGGGGAGCCAGCAAAGACAAAAGGACCCAGCCACAGGAGCTGATAAATTGCACTTCAATATCTCTTCTGCAGACTACAGATAAATCCTCAATACTGTAGTACTGCGTTTTTTCAGAATACAAAAGCAGTTACCTCCTGTATAGAAAGCACAATACATGGCAATCAAAGTAGATCACAGGTTCTCAAACTCGGTCCTCAGGACACCAAACAGTTCATGTTTTGCAGGTCTCCTCACAGACTCACAAGTGAAATAATTAGCTCCACCTGTGGACCTTTTAAAATGTGTCAGTGCGTAATTAATACATCTGTGCCCTTGCTGGGTTACCTGCAAAACATGCACTGTGTGGGGTCCTGAGGACCGAGCTTGAGAACCACTGCAGTAGATTGATATAGATCAGTGGTTCTCAAACTCGGTCTTTAGGACCCCACACAGTTAACGTTTTCCAGATCACCTAGCAGGTGCACAGGTGTATTCACTACTCACTTATACATTTTAAAACATCCACAGCTGGAGCTGATTATTTCACTTGCAATTCTATGTGAAGACCTGGAAAATATGAATTATTTTGGGTCCTGAGGACCAAGTTTGAGAATCTGGGCTATGTAGAGATGTGCACTTGAAATTTTTCGGGTTTTGTGTTTTGGTTTTGGGTTCGGTTCCGCGGCCGTGTTTTGGGTTCGACCGCGTTTTGGCAAAACCTCACCGAATTTTTTTTGTCGGATTCGGGTGTGTTTTGGATTCGGGTGTTTTTTTCAAAAAACACTAAAAAACAGCTTAAATCATAGAATTTGGGGGTCATTTTGATCCCAAAGTATTATTAACCTCAAAAACCATAATTTCCACTCATTTTCAGTCTATTCTGAATACCTCACACCTCACAATATTATTTTTAGTCCTAAAATTTGCACCGAGGTCGCTGGATGACTAAGCTAAGCGACCCTAGTGGCCGACACAAACACCTGGCCTATCTAGGAGTGGCACTGCAGAGTCACGCAGGATGGCCCTTCCAAAAAACACTCCCCAAACAGCACATGACGCAAAGAAGAAAAAAAGAGGCGCAATGAGGTAGCTGTGTGAGTAAGATAAGCGACCCTAGTGGCCGACACAAACACCTGGCCCATCTAGGAGTGGCACTGCAGTGTCACGCAGGATGGCCCTTCCAAAAAACACTCCCCAAACAGCACATGACGCAAAGAAGAAAAAAAGAGGCGCAATGAGGTAGCTGTGTGAGTAAGATAAACGACCCTAGAGGCCGACACAAACACCTGGCCCATCTAGGAGTGGCACTGCAGTGGCACGCAGGATGTCCCTTCCAAAAAACACTCCCCAAACAGCACATGACGCAAAGAAAAAAAGAGGCGCAATGAGGTAGCTGTGTGAGTAAGATAAGCGGCCCTAGTGGCCGATACAAACACCTGGCCCATCTAGGAGTGGCACTGCAGTGTCACGCAGGATGGCCCTTCCAAAAAACACTCCCCAAACAGCACATGACGCAAAGAAGAAGAAAAAAAGAGGCGCAATGAGGTAGCTGTGTGAGTAAGATAAGCGACCCTAGTGGCCGACACAAACACCTGGCCCATCTAGGAGTGGCACTGCAGTGTCACGCAGGATGGCCCTTCCAAAAAACACTCCCCAAACAGCACATGACGCAAAGAAGAAAAAAAGAGGCGCAATGAGGTAGCTGTGTGAGTAAGATAAGCGACCCTAGTGGCCGACACAAACACCTGGCCCATCTAGGAGTGGCACTGCAGTGTCACGCAGGATGGCCCTTCCAAAAAACACTCCCCAAACAGCACATGACGCAAAGAAGAAAAAAAGAGGCGCAATGAGGTAGCTGTGTGAGTAAGATAAGCGACCCTAGTGGCCGACACAAACACCTGGCCCATCTAGGAGTGGCACTGCAGTGGCACGCAGGATGGCCCTTCCAAAAAACACTCCCCAAACAGCACATGACGCAAAGAAAAAAAGAGGCGCAATGAGGTAGCTGTGTGAGTAAGATAAGCGACCCTAGTGGCCGACACAAACACCTGGCCCATCTAGGAGTGGCACTGCAGTGTCACGCAGGATGGCCCTTCCAAAAAACACTCCCCAAACAGCACATGACGCAAAGAAGAAAAAAAGAGGCGCAATGAGGTAGCTGTGTGAGTAAGAAAAGCGACCCTAGTGGACGACACAAACACCAGGCCCATCTAGGAGTGGCACTGCAGTGTCACGCAGGATGGCCCTTCCAAAAAACACTCCCCAAACAGCACATGACGCAAAGAAGAAAAAAAGAGGCGCAATGAGGTAGCTGTGTGAGTAAGATAAGCGACCCTAGTGGCCGACACAAACACCTGGCCCATCTAGGAGTGGCACTGCAGTGTCACGCAGGATGGCCCTTCCAAAAAACACTCCCCAAACAGCACATGACGCAAAGAAGAAAAAAAGAGGCGCAATGAGGTAGCTGTGTGAGTAAGATAAGCGACCCTAGTGGCCGAAACAAACACCTGGCCCATCTAGGAGTGGCACTGCAGTGTCACGCAGGATGGCCCTTCCAAAAAACACTCCCCAAACAGCACATGACGCAAAGAAGAAAAAAAGAGGCGCAATGAGGTAGCTGTGTGAGTAAGATAAGCGACCCTAGTGGCCGACACAAACACCTGGCCCATCTAGGAGTGGCACTGCAGTGTCACGCAGGATGGCCCTTCCAAAAAACACTCCCCAAACAGCACATGACGCAAAGAAGAAAAAAAGAGGCGCAATGAGGTAGCTGTGTGAGTAAGATAAGCGACCCTAGTGGCCGACACAAACACCTGGCCCATCTAGGAGTGGCACTGCAGTGGCACGCAGGATGGCCCTTCCAAAAAACAATCCCCAAACAGCACATGACGCAAATAAAAATGAAAGAAAAAAGAGGTGCAAGATGGAATTGTCCTTGGGCCCTCCCACCCACCCTTATGTTGTATAAACAGGACATGCACACTTTAACCAACCCATCATTTCAGTGACAGGGTCTGCCACACGACTGTGACTGAAATGACGGGTTGGTTTGGACCCCCACCGAAAAAGAAGCAATTAATCTCTCCTTGCGCAAACTGGCTCTACAGAGGCAAGATGTCCACCTCATCATCATCCTCCGATATATCACCGTGTACATCCCGCTCCTCACAGATTATCAATTCGTCCCCACTGGAATCCACCATCTCAGCTCCCTGTGTACTACTTTGTGGAGGCAATTGCTGCTGGTCAATGTCTCCACGGAGGAATTGATTATAATTCATTTTAATGAACATAATCTTCTCCACATTTTCTGGAAGTAACCTCGTACGCCGATTGCTGACAAGGTGATCGGCGGCACTAAACACTCTTTCGGAGTACACACTTGTGGGAGGGCAACTTAGGTAGAATAAAGCCAGTTTGTGCAAGGGCCTCCAACTTGCCTCTTTTTCCTGCCAGTATAAGTACGGACTGTCTGACGTGCCTACTTGGATGCGGTCACTCATATAATCCTCCACCATTCTTTCAATGGGGAGAGAATCATATGCAGTGACAGTAGACGACATGTCCGTAATCGTTGTCAGGTCCTTCAGTCCGGACCAGATGTCATTATCAGCAGTCGCTCCAGACTGCCCTGCATCACCGCCAGCGGGTGGGCTCGGAATTCTGAGCCTTTACCTCGCACCCCCAGTTGCGGGAGAATGTGAAGGAGGAGATGTTGACAGGTCGCGTTCCGCTTGATTTTGTCACCAGCAGGTCTTTGAACCCCAGCAGACTTGTGTCTGCCGGAAAGAGAGATCCAAGGTAGGTTTTAAATCTAGGATCGAGCACGGTGGCCAAAATGTAGTGCTCTGATTTCAACAGATTGACCACCCGTGAATCCTTGTTAAGCGAATTAAGGGCTCCATCCACAAGTCCCACATGCCTAGCGGAATCGCTCTGTGTTAGCTCCTCCTTCAATGTCTCCAGCTTCTTCTGCAAAAGCCTGATGAGGGGAATGACCTGACTCAGGCTGGCAGTGTCTGAACTGACTTCACGTGTGGCAAGTTCAAAAGGTTGCAGAACCTTGCACAACGTTGAAATCATTCTCCACTGCGCTTGAGACAGGTACATTCCACCTCCTATATCGTGCTCAATTGTATAGGCTTGAATGGCCTTTTGCTGCTCCTCCAACCTCTGAAGCATATATAGGGTTGAATTCCACCTCGTTACCACTTCTTGCTTCAGATGATGGCAGGGCAGGGTCAGGCGTTTTTGGTGGTGCTCCAGTCTTCTGTACGTGGTGCCTGTCCTCCGAAAGTGTCCCGCAATTCTTCTGGCCACCGACAGCATCTCTTCCATGCCCCTGTCGTTTTTTTAAAAATTCTGCACCACCAAATTCAAGGTATGTGCAAAACATGGGACGTGCCCATGCCCATGGGAATTTGCCCATATTTAATGCACACACAATATTGCTGGCGTTGTCCGATGCCACAAATCCACAGGAGAGTCCAATTGGGGTAAGCCATTCCGCGATGATCTTCCTCAGTTGCCGTAAGAGGTTTTCAGCTGTGTGCGTATTCTGGAAACCGGTGATACAAAGCGTAGCCTGCCTAGGAAAGAGTTGGCGTTTGCGAGATGCTGCTACTGGTGCCGCCGCTGCTGTTTTTGCGGTGGGCGTCCATACATCTACCCAGTGGGCTGTCACAGTCATATAGTCCTGACCCTGCCCTGCTCCACTTGTCCACATGTCCGTGGTTAAGTGGACATTGGGTACAACTGCATTTTTTAGGACACTGGTGAGTCTTTTTCTGACGTCCGTGTACATTCTCGGTATCGCCTGCCTAGAGAAGTGGAACCTAGATGGTATTTGGTAACGGGGGCACACTACCTCAACAAATTGTCTAGTTCCCTGTGAACTAACGGCGGATACCGGACGCACGTCTTACACCAACATAGTTGTCAAGGCCTCAGTTATCCGCTTTGCAACAGGATGACTGCTGTGATATTTCATCTTCCTCGCAAAGGACTGTTGGACAGTCAATTGCTTGGTGGAAGTAGTAAAAGTGGGCTTACGACTTCCCCTCTGGGATGACCATCGACTCCCAGCAGCAACAACAGCAGCGCCAGCAGCAGTAGGCGTTACACGCAAGGATGCATCGGAGGAATCCCAGGCAGGAGAGGACTCGTCAGAATTGCCAGTGACATGGCCTGCAGGACTATTGGCATTCCTGGGGAAGGAGGTAATTGACACTGAGGGAGTTGGTGGGGTGGTTTGCGTGAGCTTGGTTACAAGAGGAAGGGATTTACTGGTCAGTGGACTGCTTCTGCTGTCGCCCAAAGTTTTTGAACTTGTCACTGACTTATTATGAATGCGCTGCAGGTGACGTATAAGGGAGGATGTTCCGAGGTGGTTAACGTCCTTACCCCTACTTATTACAGCTTGACAAAGGCAACACACGGCTTGACAAATGTTGTCCGCATTTCTGGTGAAATACTTCCACACCGAAGAGCTGATTTTTTTGGTATTTTCACCAGGCATGTCAACGGCCCTATTCCTCCCACGGACAACAGGTGTCTCCCCGGGTGCCTGACTTAAACAAACCACCTCACCATCAGAATCCTCCTGGTCAATTTCCTCCCCAGCGCCAGCAACACCCATATCCTCCTCATCCTGGTGTACTTCAACACTGACATCTTCAATCTGACTATCAGGAACTGGACTGCGGGTGCTCCTTCCAGCACTTGCAGGGGGCGTGCAAATGGTGGAAGGCGCATGCTCTTCACGTCCAGTGTTAAGAAGGTCAGGCATCGCAAACGACACAATTGGACTCTCCTTGTGGATTTGGGATTTCGAAGAACGCACAGTTCTTTGCGGTGCTTTTGCCAGCTTGAGTCTTTTCATTTTTCTAGCGAGAGGCTGAGTGCTTCCATCCTCATGTGAAGCTGAACCACTAGCCATGAACATAGGCCAGGGCCTCAGCCGTTCCTTGCCACTACGTGTGGTAAATGGCATATTGGCAAGTTTACGCTTCTCCTCCGACAATTTTATTTTAGATTTTGGAGTCCTTTTTTTACTGATATTTGGTGTTTTGGATTTTACATGCTCTGTACTATGACATTGGGCATCGGCCTTGGCAGACGACGTTGCTGGCATTTCATCGTCTCGGCCATGACTAGTGGCAGCAGCTTCAGCACGAGGTGGAAGTGGATCTTGATCTTTCCCTAATTTTGGAACCTCAACATTTTTGTTCTCCATATTTTAATAGGCACAACTAAAAGGCACCTCAGGTAAACAATGGAGATGGATGGATACTAGTATACCTATGGATGGACCAGCGACTGCCGACACAGAGGTAGCTACAGCCGTGGACTACCGTACTGTGTCTGCTGCTAATATAGACTGGATGATAATGAGATGAAATTAATATATATATATATATATATATATATATAATATCACTAGTACTGCAGCCGGACAGGTATATATATTTATTATGTAATGACTGATGACGGACCTGCTGGACACTGTCAGCTCAGCAGCACCGCAGACTGCTACAGTAAGCTACTATAGTAGTATGTATCAAGAAGAAAGAAAAAAAAAAACACGGGTAGGTGGTATACAATTATGGATGGACCAGCGACTGCCGACACAGAGGTAGCTACAGCCGTGGACTACCGTACTGTGTCTGCTGCTAATATAGACTGGATGATAATGAGATGAAATTAATATATATATATATATATATATATAAAATATCACTAGTACTGCAGCCGGACAGGTATATATATTTATTATGTAATGACTGATGACGGACCTGCTGGACACTGTCAGCTCAGCAGCACCGCAGACTGCTACAGTAAGCTACTATAGTAGTATGTATCAAGAAGAAAGAAAAAAAAAAAAACACGGGTAGGTGGTATACAATTATGGATGGACCAGCGACTGCCGACACAGAGGTAGCTACAGCCGTGGACTACCGTACTGTGTCTGCTGCTAATATAGACTGGATGATAATGAGATGAAATTAATATATATACCGTATATACTCGAGTATAAGTCGACCCGAATATAAGCCGAGGCACCTAATTTTACCACAAAAAACTGGGAAAAATTACTGACTCTAGTATAAGCCTAGGGTGGGAAATGCACGGTGCCAGGGGTTTTCATGCTCAGGGTGTCATGCTCGTTGCCAGGGATTTTATGCGGTAGGTGTTATGCTTGTTGCCAGGGGGTAATGTTTGTTTCTAGGGTTGTGCCCCCAGTGCCACATATACCCCCAGTGACAGATAAAAACATGCCCCCGTTGCTTTGCCCCCAGTAGTTATGCCCCTTCTTTGCCCCCAGTATTTGTGCCCCCCTCTTTCATTGCCCACAGTAGTTATGACCCCTCTTTCTTCGCCCCAGTAGTTGTGGTGCCCCCTTTCTTTGCCCCCAGTAGTTGTTGTGCCCCCTTTCTTTGCCCCCAGTAGTTGTTGTGCCCCCTTTCTTTGCCCCCAGTAGTTGTTGTGCCCCCTTTGTTTGCCCCCTGTTACTGTGCCCCCTTTGCAGCTTACAAACATAAACACACACTAAAACAATACTTACCACTGCCCCGCTCCTGCTTCCCGACCGCTTCTTCTGCTGCTGCGCTGCTCCGCTCCGTCTGGCCGCCGCTCCATCTGTTCATCCGCTCCGTCTGGCCGCCGCTCCATCTGGATCCCCGCTCCGTCTGGCCGCCGCTCCATCTGGATCCCCGCTCCGTCTGGTCGCCGCTCCGTCTGGCCGCCCGCGCCGGCGCCCGCTTCCCGGCACCCGATCATCTCTATGGGAGAGACGTCATGACGTCTCTCCCATAGCAACGCCGCACAGACACTAGAGGTCAATAATGACCTCTAGTGTCTGTCCCTGGAGCCGGCTGCAGCGGACGCCCACACAGCCCACGGCGTCTGCTGCAGCCGTTGACTCGAGTATAAGCCGAGGGGGGCTTTTTCAGCATAGAAAACTGTGCTGAAAAAGTTGGCTTATACTCGAGTATATACGGTATATATATAATATCACTAGTACTGCAGCCGGACAGGTATATATATTTATTATGTAATGACTGATGACGGACCTGCTGGACACTGTCAGCTCAGCAGCACCGCAGACTGCTACAGTAAGCTACTATAGTAGTATGTATCAAGAAGAAAGAAAAAAAAAAAAAACACGGGTAGGTGGTATACAATTATGGATGGACCAGCGACTGCCGACACAGAGGTAGCTACAGCTGTGGACTACCGTACTGTGTCTGCTGCTAATATAGACTGGATGATAATGAGATGAAATTAATATATATATATATATATATATATATATATAATATCACTAGTACTGCAGCCGGACAGGTATATATATTTATTATGTAATGACTGATGACGGACCTGCTGGACACTGTCAGCTCAGCAGCACCGCAGACTGCTACAGTAAGCTACTATAGTAGTATGTATCAAGAAGAAGAAAGAAAAAAAAAAACGGGTAGGTGGTATACAATATTATATATATATTATATACAATTATATATATATATATATATATTAAACTGGTGGTGATTATTAAACTGGTGGTCAGGTCACTGGTCACACTATCAGCAACTTGCAAGTAGTACTCCTAAGCAGACAATCACAATATATATTATACTGGTGGTCAGTGTGGTCACAATGGCAGTGTGGCACTCTGGCAGCAAAAGTGTGCACTGTACGTTATATGTACTCCTGAGTCCTGCTCTCAGACTCTAACTGCTCCCCACTGTCAGTGTCTCCCCCACAAGTCAGATATACATTATACAGTCACACTATCTATCTATCACTTCAGCAAGTAGTAGTACTCCTCCTAATGCTCCCCAAAATTACTACTGTGTCTCTCTCTACTCTAGTCTCACTCTCTTCTTCTCTTCTCTATAAACGGAGAGGACGCCAGCCACGTCCTCTCCCTATGAATCTCAATGCACGTGTGAAAATGGCGGCGACGCGCGGCTCCTTATATAAAATCCGAGTCTCGCGATAGAATCCGAGCCTCGCGAGAATCCGACAGCGGGATGATGACGTTCGGGCGCGCTCGGGTTAACCGAGCAAGGCGGGAAGATCCGAGTCGCTCTGACCCGTGTAAAAAAACATGAAGTTCGGGCGGGTTCGGTTTCCGAGGAACCGAACCCGCTCATCTCTACTATACAGTAATAATTACAGTTAGATATAGCAGTATACTGTATTTACACATAAGCCATCTGGTTGTTATTTTGTAGCTGCAACATTCAAAATGTAGTGATTTAAATACAGAGTAGTTTACTTATTGTTACTTAGTTTAACCACAATCATGCAAGTACAGTATAATGAATACAGGTATCAGAGTGATAATGGTTTTTTTTTTTGTTTTCTGTTTTTTTTTTAAGTCTTACAATTTACCTGATGAGTTCCCCATTATGAATCTGAGGAAAGGATTGTTGTCAAGTGCAATCTGACCCAGATATACTGTAAAAAAATAAATAAAAATACAATACTGTATGTTGACAGATTAATTATAAATGACACATGATATTTAACAATCAATGAATGGGGGTCGATATCAATCATAACAAAGAATATAAAACATCTTTAGAGTTAAAATACTGAATAGTATAAAGGTTAATTGTTCAAAGTTAATTTAGGCTAATTTCTTAGTGTTCCACCTATGTCAGACCACTTTACAGTATGTAGCATGCTTAGAATTCGGCAATTGTGAACTTACTAACACTAGCGATGTCCAAAAAGAAATAATCACCAGATTTAAAAAAATAAAAAAATAGGTCTAAGCATAAAACACACACTTGTTAAAATGGGATGTAGTTACAACCCCGGCACCCGGGATCCCAGCAGTCAGCATGCCAACGCTGGGATCTCGGGGACCAGAATGCTTAGAATTCGGCAATTGTGAACTTACTAACACTAGCGATGTTCAAAAAGAAATAATCACCAGATTTAAAAAAATAAAAAAATAGGTCTAAGCATAAAACACACACTTGTTAAAAAAATGGGATGTAGTTACAACCCCGGCAGCCGGGATCCCAGCAGTCAGCATGCCAACGCCGGGATCTCGGGGACCAGAATGCCAGCAGGGGACCGAGGGCTATTCCAAGATACCCATAGAGTGGGAATAGAACCTGTGGGGAATGCAGCGAGCCACTGAGGCTGCAGTGTGGTGTCGATATGCTGACTGCCGGGATTTCGGCTGCCGGTCAAGCATATCCAACATGTTAAAATGTACAGTATTAAAAAGATGTACAGTGCTTAACATGTATACATTTAATCAACATGTATAACACTTTACAGTTATTTTTTTTGTGTTTAGCAGTTATTTAATACAGTGAACCCAAACTTACTTTAGCCTTGCTTTATCTTTCCTATATTGCAACAATGGCCCGGACGTTCTTACACAGTAAATTTGAGGCTTAGACATTTCAATTAATAGTGGCACAACTAACTTAGGGGCAAGGGGTGTGGCCACTACAGAGCTCGCCGCTGATAGGTTGCCCCCCTTTGAAGCATTTGTACTCAACCAGTTCTCAAATACCTCTTATGAGCAGGGGATTTTTTACAGAGCAGAGTTGGGGGCCAGGTAAGTTATTACAGCGTCACCAGGCCAATATTTACATTTTGTCATGTGACTGGACAATACAGTATTCTGCCCCTGACAGAATATTGTTTCTGATCTCCAGTGACCTTAACTAAACTTAATACTCCACTCTCTGCCACTCCTATGAATCAGCATCTATCTCCCTCTCATTCCACAAGGTTTTCCTTCCTTTCTTATATCTTGGTTCTCTAAACCATTTCCCCATTGTCTAATTTCTCTATGTTTAATTGTTTATACACCAAATATGTTTATACATAATTTTGCAACCCTTATTATTACATATCTAGAAACTGTATTTGAAATAACATTAGTAAGAGTATGTAAATGTGTTTCAGATAAGTACATTGGGGGTCATTCTGAGTTGATCGCTCGCTAGCTGTTTTTAGCATGCGTGCAAACGCTATGCCACCTCCCACTGGGAGTGTATTTTAGCTTAGCAGAAGTGCGAACGAAAGGATCGCACAGTGACTACAAAATAATTTTGTGCAGTTTCAGAGTAGCTTCACACCTACCCAACGCTTGCGATCACTTCAGACTGTTCAGTTCCTGTTTTGATGTCACGAACACGCCCTGCGTTCGCCCAGCCACGCCTGCATTTTTCCTGGCACGCCTGCGTTTTTCCGAACACTCCTTGAAAACGGTCAGTTGACACCCAGAAATGCCCACTTCCTGTCAATCACTCTGCGGCCAGCAGTGCGACTGAAAAGCTTCGCTAGACCTTGTGTGAAACTACATCGGCCATTGTGAAAGTACATCGCGCGTGCGCATTGTGCCGCATACGCATGCGCATTGTGCCGCATACGCATGCGCATTGCGCCGCATACGCATGCGCAGAAGTGCCATTTTTTTCATCATCGCTGCGCAGCGAACATTTTCAGCTAGCGATCAATTCGGAATGACCCCCATGGTCTGTTATTAGCGGTTAATTAGTTTATGAGTAAGATTAGATACTGTAGCCCAATCTGCTGTCAAGTTGCTAAGTGACAGATATGTATTGATTGTTACCAGATATAAACAAAACTTCTACAAAAATTGTAGCTATAGCATTGAGGTTTATATACAATCAAGTCAAAAGAAATTAAATATTTATCATAGAACGTTTCTATGCCGTATTGAGGCAAAAAATAAAAATAGAATCTTTTTACAAATTGAACAGATCTCATTTCATTATCTGTATTTATGTATGAAGGAACACTGAGGTCACAACATGTGTGAAGGCAAGCCATATTTGCTTTTGACAGTAGAAAGGGTTATTGTGTATGGTGTGATCTTTTGTAATTTGAAAGCTTTTAAAATATCCTGCATTCTATAGTTTAATTCCATTACATTTCTACTTGGGAGTTAAATCAATTTGCATGGTGGTCTATTTTAATCGTGTATAGTTGCTTTGCATTATACAGTACTCGACAATTGTCCAAAAGCTAGTGATTAATCTCATTTACTCGCTCTCCAGGCATACAAGCATTTATCAGATTCCAGAGATGCATGGAAATCCTTAACATGGACTAATGCAACTGTTATATGGAGAGACAACATAATAAACACAGGTAAATATACCAAGATTATTCTGTTACTAAAGTCTACTATATCGGTGCTGACTATACATCTATGTACAGTACTTTGGATTAGTTTCTTATTAGTGATGTGCACTGGAAATATTTCGGGTTTTGTGTTTTGGTTTTGGATTCGGTTCCGCGGCCATATTTTGGATTCGGACGCGTTTTGGCAAAACCTCCCTGAAAATTTTTTGTCGGATTCGGTTGGTTTTTTTACAAAAAAACCTCAAAAACAGCTTAAATCATAGAATTTGGGGGTCAATTTGATCCCATAGTATTATTAACCTCAATAACCATCATTTACACTCATTTCCAGTCTATTCTGAACACCTCACACCTCACAATATTATTTTTAGTCCTAAAATTTGCACCGAGGTCGCTGGATGACTAAGCTAAGCGACCCAAGTGGCCGACACAAACACCTGGCCCATCTAGAAGTGGCACTGCAGTGTCAGACAGGATGGCACTACAAAAAAATAGTCCCCAAACAGCACATGATGCAAAGAAAAATGAAAGAAAAAAGAGGTGCAAGATGGATTTGTCCTTGGGCCCTCCCACCCACCCTTCAGCGACAGGGTCTGCCACACGACTGTGACTGAAATGACTGGTTGGTTTGGGCCCCCACCAAAAAAGAAGCAATCACTCTCTCCTTGCACAAACTGGCTCTACAGAGGCAGACTGTCCACCTACTCCTCATCGTCCGATTCCTCACCCCTTTCACTGTGTACATCCCCCTCCTCACAGATTATTAATTTGTCCCCACTGGAATCCACCATCTCAGGTCCCTGTGTACTTTCTGGAGGCAATTGCTGGTGAATGTCTCCACGGAGGAATTGATTATAATTCATTTTGATGTACATCATCTTCTCCACATTTTCTGGAAGTAACCTCGTACACCGATTGCTGACAAGGTGAGCGGCTGCACTAAACACTATTTCGGAGTACACACTGGAGGGGGGGCAATTTAGGTAAAATAAAGCCAGTTTGTGCAAGGGCCTCCAAATTGCCTCTTTTTCCTGCCAGTATACGTACGGACTGTCTGACGTGCCTACTTGGATGCGGTCACTCATATAATCCTCCACCATTCTTTCAATGGTGACAGAATCATATGCAGTGACAGTAGACGACATGTCAGTAATCGTTGGCAGGTCCTACAGTCCGGACCAGATGTCAGCACTCGCTCCAGACTGCCCTGCATCACTGCCAGCAAGTGGGCTCGGAATTCTTAGCCTTTTCCTCGCAGCCCCAGTTGCGGGAGAATGTGAAGGAGGAGCTGTTGACGGGTCACATTCCGCTTGACTTGACAATTTTCTCACCAGCAGGTCTTTGAACCTCTGCAGACTTGTGTCTGCCGGAAAGAGAGATACAACGTAGGTTTTAAATCTAGGATCGAGCACGGTGGCCAAAATGTAGTGCTCTGATTTCAACAGATTGACCACCCGTGAATCCTGGTTAAGCGAATTAAGGGCTCCATCCACAAGTCCCACATGTCTAGCGGAATCGCTCTGTTTTAGCTCCTCCTTCAATCTCTCCAGCTTCTTCTGCAAAAGCCTGATGAGGGGAATGACCTGACTCAGGCTGGCAGTGTCTGAACTGACTTCACGTGTGGCAAGTTCAAAGGGCTGCAGAACCTTACACAACGTTGAAATCATTCTCCACTGCGCTTGAGACAGGTGCATTCCCCCTCCTTTGCCTATATCATGGGCAGATGTATAGGCTTGAATGGCCTTTTGCTGCTCCTCCATCCTCTGAAGCATATAGAGGGTTGAATTCCACCTTGTTACCACCTCTTGCTTCAGATGATGGCAGCCAATGGTGGGAACTTTGCGGTCAGCGGTGAGGTTACTTTCGGTCAACCACTGACCGCAAAGTTCCCACCATTGGCTACAATGGAGTGCATAGGCGCTACATTGTATCTGTGCCGTGTGCTGCCTCACAGACACTACAGGAGCACACAGCCAATCAGGAGAGTGCCACGACGTGGCGCTCCCTGATTGGCTGAAGGGACCCTCTTTGACAGGAGTCAGGGGGGGTCCTGCAGTCGGGGAAAGGGGTCCCATGTGTAAACATGGGACCCCTTTCAGTGCGTGGTCGGGTTTCCGTTTTATTATTTTGCCAAGTACGTGGATTATACAAAGGTCTGATTCTACACTGGATTATGTGACTATAATTTTTTTCACAGGTACCCCAAGGATTCTACATGGAGAAGAGGACCGAGCCTCGTGGGAATATAGGTAAGTATGTATGTATGGAGGTGTGCATGTATGTAATAAACTTATACTTTCACGGTGTGTGTGTCCTGGTTTTTTGGGGGGGATTTTTTTAGTAGTAGTACTACAGGTACCAGCGGGCCCGGTTTTCCACCACATGCTGGTACTTGTGGTTCTCCAAGTACCAGCTTGCGGGGGAGGCTTGCTGGGACTTGTAGTACTGCTACTAAAAACAATATTCACATTTTGTAAACGAGGCTATAAGCACCCCATCCGCCGCCCTTGGATGGGGGGACAGCCTCGGGCTTCACCCCTGGCCCTTGGATGGCTGGAGGGGGGGACCCCTTGATTTAAGGGGTTCCCACTCCTCCATGGTACCCCGGCCAGGGGTGACTAGTTGGGTATGTAATGCCAGGGCCACAGGGACCACTATAAAAGTGTCCCCCGGCTGTGGAATTATGTACCTGGCTAGTGGAGCCTGGTGCTGGTTTTAAAAATACGGGGGACCCCTAGGCTTTTTGTCCCCCGTATTTTTGGAACCAGGACCTGGTGCAGAGCCCGGTGCTGGTTGATGAAATATGGGGGAACCCCTGTCATTTTTCCCCCATATTTTGTCAACCAGGACTGGCTCAAAGAGCCCGAGGCTGGTTATGCTTAGGAGGGGGGACCCCACGCAATTTTTTTTTCTGTTTTTACACTAAACACACCCTTTCCCATAGATAACTATGCACAGATCTCACTGATCCGTGCATGGTTATCCAAACTCGACTGGAAAAATCAGGTCTATTTTTTTGCTGCTTTTTTTAACGATTCGGAAAAAAATAGACCCGCACTTGAGCCCTCAGAGACTAACACCCAAATACGAATGAATAGTGAATTCCCGTATTCGATTAAATAACAGCCGCATTTGACCGATGGTCTATTCATTCGTAGTTCTGAACATTGTCATTCAAACCATTACGAATAGTCCAAACACTGCCGAGATTTGTGCTTAGTGAATTCCCGGATTGGGACTTAGAAAAAAAAAACACAAATCGGCCAAACTCGGATTTTTAGTAAATACTGGCCCAGTTGTCCGCATTTCTGTTGAAATAATTCCACACCGAAGAGGTGATTTTTTTTGTATTTTGACCAGGCATGTCAATGGCCATATTCATCCCACGGACAACAGGTGTCTCCCCGGGTGCCTGACTAAAACAAACCACCTCACCATCAGAATCCTCCTTGTCAATTTCCTCCCCAGCGCCAGCAACACCCATATCCTCATCCTGGTGTACTTCAACAGTGACATCTTCAATTTGACTATCAGGAACTGGACTGCGGGTGCTCCTTCCAGCACTTGAAGGGGGCGTGCAAATGGTGGAAGGCGCCACCTCTTCCGTCCAGTGTTGGGAAGGTCAGGCATCGCAACCGACACAATTGGACTCTCCTTGGGGATTTGTGATTTAGAAGAACGCATAGTTCTTTGCTGTGCTTTTGCCATCTTAACTCTTTTAAGTTTTCTAGCAGGAGGATGAGTGCTTTCATCCTCATGTGAAGCTGAACCACTAGCCATGAACATAGGCCAGGCCTTCTGCCGTTCCTTGCCACTCCATGTTGTAAATGGCACATTGGCAAGTTTACGCTTCTCAGACGATTTTGATTTAGATTTTTGGGTCATTTTTCTGAGCTTTATTTTTTTTTATTTTACATGCTCTCTACTATGACATTGGGCATCGGCCTTGGCAGATGACGTTGATGGCATTTCATCGTCTCGGCCATGACTAGTGGCTGCAGCTTCAGCACAAGGTGGAAGTGGATCTTGATCTTTCCCTATTTTACCCTCCACATTTTTGTTCTCCAGTTTTTTAATGTGTGGAATTATATGCCAGTAATAAATCAATAGCAATGGCCTACTACTATATATACTGCGCACAACTGAAATACATCACAGGTATGGATGGATAGTATACTTGACGACACAGAGGTAGGTAGAGCAGTGGCCTACTGTACCGTACTGCTATATATTATATACTGGTGGTCAGCAAACTGTGCAAAACTGAAATGCACCACAGGTATGGATGGATAGTATACTTGACGACACAGAGGTAGGTAGAGCAGTGGCCTTCTGTACCGTACTGCTATATATTATATACTGGTGATCAACAAACTGTGCTAAACTGAAATGCACCACAGGTATGGATGGATAGTATACTTGACGACACAGAGGTAGGTAGAGCAGTGGCCTTCTGTACTGTACTGTACTGTACTACTATATATTATATACTGGTGGTCAGCAAACTGTGCAAAACTGAAATGCACCACAGGTATGGATGGATAGTATACTTGACGACACAGAGGTAGGTAGAGCAGTTGCCTACTGTACCGTAATGCTATATATTATATACTGGTGGTCAGCAAACTGTGCAAAACTGAAATGCACCACAGGTATGGATGGATAGTATACTTGACGACACAGAGGTAGGTAGAGCAGTGGCCTTCTGTACCGTACTGCTATATATTATATACTGGTGGTCAGCAAACTGTGCAAAACTGAAATGCACCACAGGTATGGATGGGATAGTATACTTGACAACACAGAGGTAGAGCAGTGGACTACTGTACCGTACTGCTATATATATATTTATACTGGTGGTCAGCAAAATTCTGCACTGTCCTCCTACTATATACTACAATGCAGCACAGATATGGAGCGTTTTTCAGGCAGAGAACGTATAATACTGGTGGTTACTGGTCAGCAAAACTCTGCACTATCCTCCTACTATATAGTACTGCTGGTCCCCAGTCCCCACAATAAAGCATTTAGCACACTGAGCACAGATATTTGCAGCACACTGAGCACAGATATGGAGCGTTTTTCAGGCAGAGAACATAGATATTTGCACTTGCAGCACACTGAGCACAGATATTTGCAGCACACTGAGCACAGATATTTGCAGCACACTGAGCACAGATATTTGCAGCCCACTGAACATAGAAACTGAGAGGACGCCAGCCACGTCCTCTCACGATCATCTCCAATGCACGAGTGAAAAATGGCGGCGACGCGCGGCTCCTTATATAGAATACGAATCTCGCGAGAATCCGACCGCGGGATGATGATGTTCGGGCGCGCTCGGATTAACCGAGCAAGGCGGGAGGATCCGAGTTGCTCGGACCCGTGCATAAAAAGGTGAAGTTCGGGCGGGTTCGGATCCCGAGGATCCGAACCCGCTCATCACTATTTCTTATACCTTCCTTTTCTCTCCACATCTAGATATAATGCATTGACACTGTATAAGAAAAATATGTTCTCCTTTATAGTACGTTTTGATATGAAGTCTCAAACAATTGTGGGTGTTCAACAATGGTTAAAATGAAAGTTACCAACAGGAATTCTGGAAAAAGTCACAGAATTCCAGACAGATATCTTCAGCAGACTGCGAACTGAGGAGTATACTTATCAGTCAATGGTCACATTCATATTTAATCTCAATTTATTGGCAGTTGGTAAAGACTGGGGAAGTGGTGGGATCTGGAAGGTTGGCCTACTCTACTGGGAGTGCTGAGAGAACTCACTGAAATTCAAGACTAGGCAACTATCATTTTACTGTGCATGTAACTCAGCCTCCAGTGACTTCAACTCCAGGAAAGGTCACATACAGTATCTTATTTTATCTTACATTTTACTGACGGGTTCTCTGACCTATTTCTGAAAAAGTGTTCTATTGGAACTGAAAATCAACTGCAATGATAGTGTTCTCAGTAGGTCATCAGCAATTTTCAGAATTGTCATAGATTCCAATAAGATCAATAGCCTTTAAAAAAAATGATATATTAACTGTGCGCACACTTGGGCTGCCTTAGTGACACTACAGATAACGGGTCACTCCTTTGTCACCCTTTCAAAACCATATACACAACAAATTCTATAATACACATACAGATGGAGCCGCGCTTATCTAAGGTGGCTCCATCGGAAACTAGCACTCCTGGCGTGACTAGGCGATCCATCCGCCTAGTCACGTCGGGAGTGCACAGAGACGCACTCATTCAGAGCATCTCTGTCCGGGCGCGCCGAGGGAGACACTTTCCTTTTAAGTGAATTGGGTGCGTCTTTGTCACTGTCACGTGCGCCCAGTTGGAGACGGAGATGCCGAGTGCTAGGCGCACCTAGGTGGGCGCGCCTAGGCACAGACAGAGTCACAACTAGCATGGCTCCATCTATAGGCACTCAAGAAAATGATATAGATTGCTTAGAATGGTGTTGTGGGTAAGCCCCTAATACTAAGCACTCACTGGGTTGAAATTACAACAAGCATATCATCATCATCCTGTCCCACGTGAACACAAAAGGCCTTCACCAAGTGATAGATGTTTGGGGAAGCCCCCTTTAAAAGCCACTCACAAGTGTAGACTTGCAATCAGGCATATCAGGTGGCTCTTTTCTACTGGTATAAATTTCCTCATTTCTCCCTTTCCTTTCTAGGGTGTGAGACTCTTTCTCCTCTTATTTGAAATGCTCAGGGTCAGAAAAACACAACAGGGAGCAGGTTTTTTTATAAGATAAAAAAAAACCTTTCTCTTTATTCCAAACCAACATAAACACAGACAGAAAAAGATTGCGTATCGGGATTGGAGTTTAAAAGATGTCACTAGGAAATACGGGGCCCCATATTCCAAAACTTCCTCCCTTGCAGGCAGCGGCTCCTTAGATGCCAGTAGACTCCCACACCGGTGTGTTCTGTTTTATGTCTTTTATATGCACTTATGTTCATTTAAGAAATTAGCTGAAAACGATGGACTCCCTATGACAAAGGATTAACCAGGGGAGTTTACTTTTTTAATCACCTTTTTCTTGAGCGCCTGTGTGCATTATAGAATTTGTTGTGTATGGGATCAATATCCTAACTGGTAATTGACTGCCATCAGGTAATGAGCATAAAACTTTACTGTATATTTAGGTCAATAGCTGTAAGAATCAGACAAGACATCAATGTAGTCAGCAGGCAATTGCAATCCATTTGGTTAACACTGTGTAAAATTATCAGTAGAAAGCACGGTCAGAAAGAGGTAGAGGTTGAAGACAGACATCAATGGTTCAAAAGCCAAATTAAAGCAGTGTTCAAAAGTCAAATGGAACATTGGTCAACATTAAAATATAGGGCCTGATTCTGATTTGAAAGCAAAGCAAAGAAGCAAGCAACTGCGCAAAATCATGTTGCACTGCAGGTGGGGCAGCTATAACATGAAGAGAGAGTTAGATTTGGGTGGGGAGTGCTCACACCGAAATCTAAATTGCAGTGTAAAAATAATGCTGCTTAACATATGTGTGCTAAATGCAAAAGCAGTCAGTATTAACTGCGAAGAAACAAGGGCCCTCATTCCGAGTTGTTCGCTCGGTATTTTTCATCGCATCGCAGTGAAAATCCGCTTAGTACGCATGCGCAATGTTCGCACTGCGACTGCGCCAAGTAACTTTACTATGATGAAAGTATTTTTACTCACGGCTTTTTCTTCGCTCCGGCGATCGTAATGTGATTGACAGGAAATGGGTGTTACTGGGCGGAAACACGGCGTTTCAGGGGCGTGTGGCTGAAAACGCTACCGTTTCCGGAAAAAACGCAGGAGTGGCCGGGGAAACGGTGGTAGTGCCTGGGCGAACGCTGGGTGTGTTTGTGACGTCAACCAGGAACGACAAGCACTGAACTGATCGCACAGGCAGAGTAAGTCTGGAGCTACTCTGAAACTGCTAAGTAGTTAGTAATCGATTCGCAATATTGCGAATACATCGGTCGCAATTTTAAGAAGCTAAGATACACTCCCAGTAGGCGGCGGCTTAGCGTGTGTAACTCTGCTAAATTCGCCTTGCGACCGATCAACTCGGAATGAGGGCCAATATAAATGTATTTGCTCCCCTTGCACTGCAGCATGGTTTGTTTCAGACACAAAGTGTTTTCCCATTTTTTTGTTTACTTACATACATAAATCAGGCCCCATAGAGCAGCAAATATACTTAGTTTATGGATGCAAACAATTGTAATAGGTAGGTAAATGTTTTATAGCCTTAACTTATATAGGCACAAAGTAACGTACAGTATTAAGGCCCATTACTTCCGCACCTACGGACACAAAGCTGTTTTTGCTACTTCATTTGATCATTTAAGCAGGACAATGCAGTTGATGACCAAAGGACATACAGAAGCAAACTCACTTAAGAAGACACCAACCATGTAAATACATTACAGTACAGCATCTGCTCTTCTGCAAAGTATCTCAACCAGTGCTGTCGACAATACTCTAACCAATGCTAAATATGTCCACTTATCATGACATGAAGTAAGAACAAGTTACAGTACATATCCTACTATCCATTCATTCATTGGACCAAAGTATCAGAGGTACCTTATCAGATCCAGTTGTAGACAGCTTACTCTTTAGAAGGCTCAAGGTCAAAACATAAAGCATATTATATCTACTAAAGCAAGCACTTTGCATCAGTCCGGTGAATTTTATCTATAAGGGGGATATGCTTATACATGGGTGATCATCCCTATACTGTACATCCATTTATCCACACGTATAATTGGTGTCATCCGGAGTTCTCATACTGTAACATCTAAGGCATTACTTTAATGTTTTGCCTCCATACCTTCTGATCACATTTGCGATGTTCAATGTCAGCAAGAGCAACCAGCCAAACAGCAACTACACTGAATATCAGTTTCTACTAGAGATGAGCGGGTTCGGTTCTCTGAGAACCGAACCCCCCCCCCCCCCCCCCTTCCCGAACTTAACGTCTTGAGCCCAGATCCCAGCCCGGCTCAGGACTTCCTGCCAGACTCGGAAACCAGAACGAGGCAAAATGTCATAATCCCGCTGTTGGATTCTCACGGGTTTTGGATTCCATATAAGGAGCGGCGCGTCGCCGATATTTTCACTCCAGTCCAGCAGAGTGTAGCGAGAGGACATGTCTCTCTCCTCAGTGTCTGTCTGTGTGGGAAAGTGATGTGGCAACCTGCTCTTATGTGTCATTTCAGTGCTGTCTTGTGCTGCATCAGTCCAGTGGTGGTGTCTTGTGCTGCATCAGTCCAGAGACAGTGGTGTGTCCTGTGCTGCCATAAGTCCAGTGCTGCTGTATAAGTACAGTGCAGTGATGCTGTGTTGTGCTGCATCAGTCCAGTGGTGGTGTCCTGTGCTGCCATAAGTCCAGTGGTGGTGTCCTGTGCTGCCATAAATACAGTGGTGCTGCTGTATATGATCAGTCCAGTGGTGGTGTCCTGTGCTGCCATAAGTCCAGTGGTGGTGTTATGTGCTGCCATAAGTCCTGTGCTGCTGCTGTAAAAGTCCAGTACAGTGGAGCTGTGTTGTGCTACATCAGTCCAGTGGTGGTGTCCTGTGATGCATCAGTCCAGTGGTGGTGTCCTGTGCTGCCATAAGTCCAGTGGTGGTGTCCTGTGCTGCCATAAGCCAAGTGGTGGTGTCCTGTGCTGCCATAAGTCCAGTGCTGCTGCTGTATAATTCCAGTGCAGTCGTGGTGTGCTGTGCTGCCATTAGTCCAATGGTGGTGTCCTGTGCTGCCATATGTCCAGTGCTGCTGCCGTATAAGTCCAGTTGTACTGCCATATAAGTCGAGTCCAGTGTTACTGCCGTATAAGTCCAGTGGTACTGCAGTATCAGTCCAGTCCAGTGGTGCTGCCAAATAAGTCCAGTGGTACTGCCGTATAAGTCCAGTGGTACTGCCGTATAATTCCAGTGGTAATGCCCTATAAGTCCAGTGATACTGCCGTATAAGTCCAGTGGTACTGCCATATAAGTCCAGTGATACTGCCGTATAACTCCAGTGGTATTGCCGTATTAATCCAGTGATACTGCCGTATAAGTCCAGTGGTACTGCCGTATAAGTCCAATTCAGTGTTACTCCTGTATAAGTTCAGTGGTACTCCCATATAAGTCCAGCGGTACTGCCATATAAGCCGTAATAAGTGCAGTCCACTGATACTGCCATATAAGACCAGAGGTACTGCCGTATAAGTCCAGTGATTCTGCCATATAAGTCCAGTGGTACTGCTATATAAGTCCAGTGATACTGCAATAAAAGTCCAGTGGTACTGCCGCAAAAGTCCAGCCCGATGGTACTGCCGTATAAGTCCGCTGGTACTGCCGTATAAGTCCAGTGGTACTGCCGTATTAGTCCAGTGATACTGCAGTATATGTCCAGTGGCACTGCCATATAAGTCCAGTGGTACTGCCATATAAGTCCAGTGATACTGACGTATAAGTCCAATGGTATTGCCGTAAAAGTCAAGTGATACTGCCGTTTAAGTCCAGTTGCACTGCTGTATAAGTCCAGTGATACTGCCATATAAGTCCAGTGGTACTGTTGTATAAGTTGAGTGATACTGCCGTATAAGTCCAGTGGTACTGCAAAATGGTCCAGTGATACTGCCGTATAAGTCAAGTAGTACTGCCGTATAAATCCAGTCCAGTGATACTGCCGTATAATACCAGCTGTACTGCCATATAAGTCCACTGGTACTGCCGTATAAGTCCAGTGGTACTGCCGTATATGTCCAGTGATACTGCCGTATTAGTCCACTGGTACTGCTGTATAAGTTCAGTTGTACTGCTGTATAAGTCCAGTGATACTGCCGTATATGTTCAGTGGTACTGTCGTATATGTTCAGTGATACTGCAGTATAAGTCCACAGGTACTGCCGTAAAAGTCCAGTGGCACAGCCATATAAGTCCAGTGGTACTGCCGTATAAGTCCAGTGATACTACCTTATAAGTCCAGTGATACTACCTTATAAATCCAGTGGTACTGCCATATAAGTCCAGTGATACTAACGTATATGTCCAGTGGTACTGCAGTATAAGTCCATTGGTACTGCTGTATAAGTCCAGTAGTACTGCCGTGTAAGTCCAGTCCAGTGATACTGCCATATAAATCTGGTGGTACTGCCGTATAAGTCCAGTGATACTAACGTATATGTCCAGTGGTACTGCAGTATAAGTCCATTGGTACTGCTGAATAAGTCCAGTAGTACTGCCGTGTAAGTCCAGTCCAGTGATACTGCCATATAAGTCCAGTGGTACTGCCGTTTAAGTCCAGTCCAGTGGTACTGCCATATAAGTCCAGTCCAGTGGTACTGCCGTATAAGTCTAGTGGTGCTGTCCTGTGCTGTTTTTTTTTTTTTACTCCAAATTAAGGGTTATTAATATTTAATCCAAATAATTTTTACAGGGTTTGTCCTGTTTGGTGTAAGGGTTTGCTCTCCTGTGCCGCACATGGTTATATAACTCCAGAAAAATAATGGAGAACAAAAATTTGGAGGATAAAATAGGAAAAGATCAAAAACCAATTCCTCCTAGTGCTGACGCTGCTGCCACTAGTTATGACATAGACAATAAAATGCCATCAACGTCGTCTGCCAAGGCCGATGTCCAATGTCATAGTAGAGCGCATGTAAAATCCAAAAAGCCAAAGTTCAGTAAAATTACCCATAAAAATTAATTGAAATGGTCTGAGGAGAAACGTAAACTTGCTAGTTTACCATTTTTACGACACAGAGTGGCAATGAACAGCTAAGGCCCTGGCCTATGTTCATGACTAGTGGTTCAGCTTCACATGACGATGGAAGCCCTCATCCTCCCTCTAGAAAAATAATAAGAATTAAGCTGGCAAAAGTACAGCAAAGAACTGTGCATATTAATACTAAGATGGTATCACTAATCCCCAAGGAGAGTCCAAGTGTGTCGACGGTTGTGATGCCTGGCTTTCCCAACACTGGATGGGAAGAGGTGGCTCCTTCCACCATTTGCACGCCCTCTGCAAGTGCTGGAAGGAGCACCCACAGTCCAGTTTCTGAAATTCAACCTGAAGATGTCATTGTTGAAGTACACCAGAATGAGGGTTTCTGAAATTCAACCTGAAGATGTCATTGTTGAAGTACACCAGATTGAGGATATGGGTATTGCTGGCGCTGAGGAGGAAGTTGAAGATGAGGATTCTGATGGTGATGTGGTTTGTTTAAATCAGGCACCAGGAGAGACAGTTGTTGTCCGTGGGATGAATAAGCTCATTGTCATACCTCCGCAAAATACCAAAAAAGCCACCTCTTCAGTGTGGATTTATTTCTCCACAAATCCGGACAACAGGTGTCAAGCCGTGTGTTGCCTTTGTCAATCTGTATTAAGTAGGGGTAAGGATGTTAACCACCTAGGAACATCCTCCCTTATACATCACCTGTAGCGCATTCATCAGAAGTCATTGTCAAGTTCAGAAACTTTGGGCAAGAGTGTAAGCAGTCCACTGATACCTAAATCCCTTCTTCCTTTTGCTCCCAAGCTCCTGCAAGCCACACCACTAACTCCCTCAACATCAATTTCCACCTCAGTCAGGAACGTCAGTAGTCCTGCAGGCTATGTCCCTGGCATGACTGATGAGTCCTCTCCTAACCGGGATTCCTACGGAGGATCCTTGAGTAGAATGCCTATTGCTGCTGCTGCTGCTGTTGTTGCTGCTGGGAGTCGATTGTCATCCCAGAGGGGAAGTGGGAAGACCTTTTGTACTACTTCTACTAAGCAATTGACTGTCCAGCAGTCCCTTACGAGGAAGATGAAAAATGACAGCAGTCATCCTGTTGCAAAGCGGATAACTGAGGCCTTGACAGCTATGTTGGTGTTAGACGTGCATCCGGTATCTGCCATTGGTGCAGTGGGATTTATACAATTGATGGAGGTAGTGTGTCCCCGATACCAATTCCCATCTAGATTCCACTACACTAGTAAAGCGAATCCCGGACTGTACAGGGACATTAAGAAAAGTGTCCTGAAAAATGCGGTTGTACCCAGTGTCCACTTAACCACGGACATGTGGACAAGTGGAGCAGGAAAAACTAAGGATTACATGACCTTGACCGCACACTGGCTAGATGTATTGCCTCATGCAGCAACAACAGCAGAGGCACCAGTAACAGCATCTCACAAATGCCAGCTCGATCCTAGGCAGGCTACGCTGTGTATTACCGGGTTCCATAAGAGACACACCACTGACAACCTCTTATGGAAACTGAGGGACATCATCGCACAATGGCTTATACCACTTAGACTCTCCTGGGGATTTGTGATATCGGACAACGCCACCAATATTGTGCGTGCATTACATCAGGGCAAATTCCAGCACGTCCCACATTTTGGGATTAAATATTTACAAGATGCAAATTTGTTGTACAGGGTTCTTTTCCTAAGGGTTGCGCAGGGTTATTAGAAGATGTTGCAGTGTAAGAAGAACAGAGTTTCAGTGATCTTGCATTGCATCCGCTTTCCACTGCACTGCAGCACTAGATGGTTAGGAGCTCCTGCGAGGCACGAACAGTTACTGAATAAGGCCCAGTAAGGAGTCTCATGGTGGCTTACAGCCAGGAAGATGTTGGGCTTGCCAGGCAGAGGCAAGCTGTAGTGATGAGCGGGTTCGGTTTCTCGGAAACCGAACCCCCCCGAACTTCACGCTTTTTACACGGGTCCGAGGCAGACTCGGATCTTCCCACCTTGCTCGGCTAACCCGAGCGCGCCCGAACGTCATCATCCCGCTGTCGGATTCTTGCGAGGCTCGTATTCTATCGCGAGACTCGGATTCTATATAAGGAGCCGCGCGTCGCCGCCATTTTCACACGTGCATTGAGATTGATAGGGAGAGGACGTGGCTGGCGTCCTCTCCGTTTAGAGTAGACTAGAGAGTTGTAGAGAGTAGAGACACTTGATTTACTAATTTTGGAGAGCATATTAGGACGGAGTACTACTTGCTGATAGTGTGACCAGTGACCACCAGTTTAATTAATCCGTTCTCTGCCTGAAAAAAAACGATACACAGTGTGACACAGTCACATACCATATCTGTGCTCAGCCTCAGTGTGCCCTCAGTGTGCTGCATCATCTATGTAATACTGTATATCTGACTGTGCTGAGTGCTCACTGCTCACACAGCTTAATTGTGGGGGAGACTGGGGAGCAGTTATAGCAGGAGTACATATTTTAACAGTGCACACTTTTGCTGCCAGAGTGCCACTGCCAGTGCCAGTGTGACTGACCAGTGACCACTGACCACCAGTATATTGTGATTGTCTGCCTGAAAAAGTTAAACACTCGTCGTGTGGTGTTTTTATTCTATAAACGCATTCTGCTGACAGTGTCCAGCAGGTCCGTCATTATATAATATATACCTGTCCGGCTGCAGTAGTGATATATATATATTTTTTATATCATTATCATCCAGTCTATATTAGCACTGCAGCAGACGCAGTACGGTAGTCCACGGCTGTAGCTACCTCTGTGTCGGCAGTCGCTCGTCCATCCATAATTGTATACCACCTACCCGTGGTGTTTTTTTTTTTTTCTATCTTCTTGATACTAGTAGCTTACTTTAGGAGTCTGCAGTGCTGAGCTGACAGTGTCCAGCAGGTCCGTCATTATATAATATATACCTGTCCGGCTGCAGTAGTGATATATATATATATTTTATATCTCATTATCATCCAGTCTATATTAGCAGCAGACGCAGTACGGTAGTCCACGGCTGTAGCTACCTCTGTGTCGGCAGTCGCTCGTCCATCCATAATTGTATACCACCTACCTGTGGTGTTTTTTTTTTTTCTATCTTCTTGATACTACTAGTAGCTTACTTTAGGAGTCTGCAGTGCTGAGCTGACAGTGTCCAGCAGGTCCGTCATTATATAATATATACCTGTACGGCTGCAGTAGTGATATATATATATATTTTTTATATCATTATCATCCAGTCTATATTAGCAGCAGACGCAGTACGGTAGTCCACGGCTGTAGCTACCTCTGTGTCGGCAGTCGCTCGTCAATCCATAAGTATACTAGTATCCATCCATCTCCATTGTTTACCTGAGGTGCCTTTTAGTTGTGCCTATTAAAATATGGAGAACAAAAATGTTGAGGTTCCAAAAATAGGGTAAGATCGTGATCGACTTCCACCTCGTGCTGAAGCTGCTGCCACTAGTCATGGCCGAGACGATGAAATGCCAGCAACGTCGTCTGCCAAGGCCGATGCCCAATGTCATAGTACAGAGCATGTAAAATCCAAAACACCAAATATCAGTAAAAAAAGGACTCAAAAATCTAAAATAAAATTGTCGGAGGAGAAGCGTAAACTTGCCAATATGCCATTTACCACACGGAGTGGCAAGGAACGGCTGAGGCCCTGACCTATGTTCATGGCTAGTGGTTCAGCTTCACATGAGGATGGAAGTACTCAGCCTCTCGCTAGAAAAATGAAAAGACTCAAGCTGGCAAAAGCACAGCAAAGAACTGTGCGTTCTTCGAAATCACAAATCCACAAGGAGAGTCCAATTGTGTCGTTTGCGATGCCTGACCTTCCCAACACTGGACGTGAAGAGCATGCGCCTTCCACCATTTGCACGCCCCCTGCAAGTGCTGGAAGGAGCACCCGCAGTCCAGTTCCTGATAGTCAGATTGAAGATGTCAGTGTTGAAGTACACCAGGATGAGGAGGATATGGGTGTTGCTGGCGCTGGGGAGGAAATTGACCAGGAGGATTCTGATGGTGAGGTGGTTTGTTTAAGTTAGGCACCCGGGGAGACACCTGTTGTCTGTGGGAGGAATAGGGCCATTGACATGCCTGGTGAAAATACCAAAAAAATCAGCTCTTCGGTGTGGAAGTATTTCAACAGAAATGCGGACAACATTTGTCAAGCCGTGTGTTGCCTTTGTCAAGCTGTAATAAGTAGGGGTAAGGACGTTAACCACCTCGGAACATCCTCCCTTATACGTCACCTGCAGCGCATTCATCATAAGTCAGTGACAAGTTCAAAAACTTTGGGCGACAGCGGAAGCAGTCCACTGACCAGTAAATCCCTTCCTCTTGTAACCAAGCTCACGCAAACCACCCCACCAACTCCCTCAGTGTCAATTTTCTCCTTCCCCAGGAATGCCAATAGTCCTGCAGGCCATGTCACTGGCAATTCTGACGAGTCCTCTCCTGCCTGGGATTCCTCCGATGCATCCTTGCGTGTAACGCCTACTGCTGCTGGCGCTGCTGTTGTTGCTGCTGGGAGTCGATGGTCATCCCAGAGGGGAAGTCGTACTCGTAAGACCACTTTTACTACTTCCACCAAGCAATTGACTGTCCAAAAGTCCTTTGCGAGGAAGATGAAATATCACAGCAGTCATCCTGCTGCAAAGCGGATAACTGAGGCCTTGGCATCCTGGGCGGTGAGAAACGTGGTTCCGGTATCCATCATTACTGCAGAGGCAACTAGAGACTTGTTGGAGGTACTGTGTCCCCGGTACCAAATACCATCTAGGTTCCATTTCTCTAGGCAGGCGATACTGAAAATGTACACAGACCTCAGAAAAAGACTCACCAGTGTCCTAAAAAATGCAGTTGTACCCAATGTCCACTTAACCACGGACATGTGGACAAGTGGAGCAGGGCAGACTCAGGACTATATGACTGTGACAGCCCACTGGGTAGATGTATGGATTCCCGCCGCAAGAACAGCAGCGGCGGCACCAGTAGCAGCATCTCGCAAACGCCAACTCTTTCCTAGGCAGGCTACGCTTTGTATCACCGCTTTCCAGAATACGCACACAGCTAAAAACCTCTTACGTCAACTGAGGAAGATCATCGCAGAATGGCTTACCCCAATTGGACTCTCCTGTGGATTTGTGGCATCGGACAACGCCAGCAATATTGTGTGTGCATTAAATCTGGGCAAATTCCAGCACGTCCCATGTTTTGCACATACCTTGAATTTGGTGGTGCAGAATTATTTAAAAAACGAGAGGGGCGTGCAAGAGATGCTGTCGGTGGCCAGAAGAATTGCGGGACACTTTCGGCGTACAGGCACCACGTACAGAAGACTGGAGCACCACCAAAAACGCCTGAACCTGCCCTGCCATCATCTGAAGCAAGAAGTGGTAACGAGGTGGAATTCAACCCTCTATATGCTTCAAAGGTTGGAGGAGCAGCAAAAGGCCATTCAAGCCTATACAACTGAGCACGATATAGGAGGTGGAATGCACCTGTCTCAAGCGCAGTGGAGAATGATTTCAACGTTGTGCAAGGTTCTGCAACCTTTTGAACTTGCCACACGTGAAGTCAGTTCAGACACTGCCAGCCTGAGTCAGGTCATTCCCCTCATCAGGCTTTTGCAGAAGAAGCTGGAGACATTGAAGGAGGAGCTAACATAGAGCGATTCCGCTAGGCATGTGGGACTTGTGAATGGAGCCCTTAATTCGCTTGACAAGGATTCACGGGTGGTCAATCTGTTGAAATCAGAGCACTACATTTTGGCCACCGTGCTCGATCCTAGATTTAAAACCTACCTTGGATCTCTCTTTCCGGCAGACACAAGTCTGCTGGGTTTCAAAGAACTGCTGGTGACAAAATTGTCAAGTCAAGCGGAACGCGACCTGTCAACATCTCCTCCTTCACATTCTCCCGCAACTGGGGGTGCGAGGAAAAGGCTCAGAATTCCGAGCCCACCCGCTGGCGGTGATGCAGGGCAGTCTGGAGGGACTGCTGATGCTGACATCTGGTCCGGACTGAAGGACCTGCCAACGATTACGGACATGTCGTCTACTGTCACTGCATATGATTCTCTCCCCATTGAAAGAATGGTGGAGGATTATATGAGTGACCGCATCCAAGTAGGCACGTCAGACAGTCCGTACTTATACTGGCAGGAAAAAGAGGCAATTTGGAGGCCCTTGCACAAACTGGCTTTATTCTACCTAAGTTGCCCTCCCACAAGTGTGTACTCCGAAAGAGTGTTTAGTGCCGCCGCTCACCTTGTCAGCAATCGGCGTACGAGGTTACATCCAGAAAATGTGGAGAAGATGATGTTCATTAAAATGAATTATAATCAATTCCTCCGTGGAGACATTGACCAGCAGCAATTGCCTCCACAAAGTACACGGGGAGCTGAGATGGTGGATTCCAGTGGGGACGAATTGATAATCTGTGAGGAGGGGGATGTACACGGTGATATATCGGAGGATGATGATGAGGTGGACATCTTGCCTCTGTAGAGCCAGTTTGTGCAAGGAGAGATTAATTGCTTCTTTTTTGGTGGGGGCCCAAACCAACCCGTCATTTCAGTCACAGTCGTGTGGCAGACCCTGTCACTGAAATGATGGGTTGGTTAAAGTGTGCATGTCCTGTTTATACAACATAAGGGTGGGTGGGAGGGCCCAAGGACAATTCCATCTTGCACCTCTTTTTTCTTTCATTTTTCTTTGCGTCATGTGCTGTTTGGGGGGTGTTATTTGGAAGGGCCATCCTGCGTGACACTGCAGTGCCACTCCTAGATGGGCCAGGTGTTTGTGTCGGCCACTAGGGTCGCTTAGCTTACTCACACAGCTACCTCATTGCGCCTCTTTTTTTCTTTGCGTCATGTGCTGTTTGGGGAGTGTTTTTTGGAAGGGCCATCCTGCGTGACACTGCAGTGCCACTCCTAGATGGGCCAGGTGTTTGTGTCGGCCACTAGGGTCGCTTAGCTTACTCATACAGCTACCTCATTGCGCCTCTTTTTTTCTTTGCGTCATGTGCTGTTTGGGGAGTGTTTTTTGGAAGGGCCATCCTGCGTGACACTGCAGTGCCACTCCTAGATGGGCCAGGTGTTTGTGTCGGCCACTAGGGTCGCTTAGCTTACTCACACAGCTACCTCATTGCGCCTCTTTTTTTCTTTGCGTCATGTGCTGTTTGGGGAGGGTTTTTTGGAAGGGCCATCCTGCGTGACACTGCAGTGCCACTCCTAGATGGGCCAGGTGTTTGTGTCGGCCACTTGGGTCGCTTATCTTAGCCATCCAGCGACCTCGGTGCAAATTTTAGGACTAAAAATAATATTGTGAGGTGTGAGGTGTTCAGAATAGACTGAAAATGAGTGGAAATTATGGTTATTGAGGTTAATAATACTTTGGGATCAAAATGACCCCCAAATTCTATGATTTAAGCTGTTTTTTAGGGTTTTTTGAAAAAAACACCCGAATCCAAAACACACCCGAATCCGACAAAAAAAATTCGGTGAGGTTTTGCCAAAACGCGTTCGAACCCAAAACACGGCCGCGGAACCGAACCCAAAACCAAAACACAAAACCCGAAAAATTTCCGGTGCTCATCACTAGCAAGCTGTGGCCACAGGTTTTAGCATTGCTTCCTCCGACAATCCTACTTATAGTATGAAATGATTTTGGACTGTAGAGTGGTAAGCTCCACTGGGGCAGGAGCTCAATAACAAAAAATTCACTGCACAGTCCTACTGTACCGAACCCACCCAAACTCAACTTTCCCCATTCAGGGCTGCTGTGGGGGCTCAGGAGGGACTGCTAAAACAGCTGAGGGGCTGCTTTATTTAAAAATTAAATATGTAAAAATAATCAAGACACACAGGTATGCTCACATGCGTGTAACTAGGACACACAGGTATGCTCACATGCGTGTAACTGTGAGCAGTGAAAAACAAAAATAAGGCATCTGCCACAAAATATGTAAATAAAAATGCAATTAAAAAAATGGAAAAAATGAAACCCACGAGATTTTCACAAAATAAGTCTCCAGTCTCCGTGGAGGGGAAAATATCCAATCTTGATCATGTGGTATACACCTATTTAATTGCATTCCAGCATTAAATCCGAGATTATCTTAATCTGTGAAAATGGAGTAGGGGGTACAAATATGGAGGCTTTGGCCCCTAGTTTTTCAATTTGTCCAGTTATGTGCTAATTATATATTTGCTTTTGTTGAAGATCTTTCCATTCCACACTAATATAGGAGTGGAGGTGAAAGCCTGTGTGTTGTTCCTGATTGCGTGTGCCTCTAATTTTTAATCACCTTCTTGACACTGTCCTCTTGCCTCTTCTCATAATGTGAAAAGTCATCAAAGAAGGAGTTGGTATGTTTGTAGCTAGCCATAATTCGAAGAACTTGGCAAGCTTTTTCCACGAGAACTACATGTCGCTAAAATGATGGGTTTATTAAACTGTGCATGTCCTGTTTAAACAACATAAGGGTGGGTGGCAGGGCCCAAGGACAATTCAATTTTTCACCTCAATTTCTTCTTTGCATTATTTGCTCTTTGGGGCCTAGTTTTTAAAACTGCCATCTTGTCTGCCACTGCAGTGTCACTCCTAGATGGGCCACATGTTTGTGCCGCCCACTTGTGTCGCTTAGCTTAGTCATCCAGCTACAGTACCTCAGTGCAACTTTTTGGACAAAAAACAATATTTTGAGGTGTGAAATGTTCAGAATAGACTGTAAATGAGTGGAAATGAATGTTATTGATGTTAATAATACCGCAGGATCAAAATTTACCCCCAAATTCTGTAATTTTAGCTGTTTTTATGTTTTTTTCCAAAAAACATCCAGCTCAAAAACCAAAACCCGAAAAGGGTGGTTTTGGCAAAACCAATCCAGATCCAAAACACGAACGGAGATCCAGATCCAAAACCAAAACACAAAACACGAAAATTGTCCTCCGCACATTTCTCTCTCTCTCTCTCTATACAGTATATATATATTTAAACTGTATATATTGATTTTGCATAACTCTCTGCAATTCCTATACCAAGTTGACATAGTGCAGATTGTTATTTTTAGAGCAGGTCCACTCATGCTATTGCCAGACCAATCACCAACCCAAACTAAAAGTCCCTGTTTATTTAACCAACTTCACAAAGTCATCTTGAAATCCTTAATTGTGGACGCAGTTCCAGCGATTTGTTGTGTGTTAGTCAGTTATACTGTTGTGTCTGATGTGTTCCCAGTAGGTCATAAGCAGCAGTAGAGCTGGTCCTGTTTTTAGTAAGTTGCTTCTTATCCAGAGAACCAGGGCCGGACTGGACATCTGGCACTTCTGGCAAATGCCAGAAGGGCCGATGGCCACGTGGGCCGGTCCAGCCGAGCAGCAGCAGTAGTTTGCTTCCGAGCCGAGGAGCCGTGAAACATGCTACACCCCGTCCACTTCTATGACATCAGCTGAACTGTCCGTCCACTGAACGGGCTCTTCAGCAGTCTGCCCCACGTGACGGCTGTAGACTGTAGCATGCAGCTGAGAAGATTCCTCCAGCCCCACACACACAAAGCAGACGATGACACTAGCTGCTGCTGCTGGTGGCAGCTCAGCACAGCACGTGAGGTGACTGGAGTAACCCCCGTCTGTTCAACCATAGAGATAACAAGACTAGAGGTAAAACAACCGGCAATACATATGTAATGTGATTAATGTACTTATAACATAGAAAATGCTATGTCTGATGTATATATAATTATGAGTATATTTATGTGTAATTAATTTATATTAAAAGAAAAATGTGGTGTTTAATGGATGTATATATATGTATTCATTTGTGCATGTATAAATGTGTATAGATGAATTTGAAGGGTTAAATATTTGTAGTTTATTTATTAAATTATATATATTAAAGTGATGTGAGTACAGGAGTTTAACATTTAGACTGCAGTAACGTAGTATAGGAAAGATAGAGAGGGAGAAGCTATGTGGGTTCAGAGATATCTGTCAGTGAGCATTCTGTCAAGCCTGACAGCTCTGACAGAAAACTCTGGAATGTCTCGAGCGCCCCACGAGCACTACAGTGCCGCTGACCAGGGGGGATAGCTCGAGGCTTAGGCGGGAAGAGGGGGGCACGAGCTGTAGTCTGAAACAATATAAATAAAGCTCCCCGCCGGCTGTTGGCAGTCTGCTGATCCCCTGGCTAGTGTGTGCACTTTGGCCCGGCGCGCCGCTGACAAAGAGCTGTCAGCTGTAAACATACAGTGGCGCCGCTGGGACCAAGTAGTACTACCAAACCAGGCGAGCTAAACGGGAAGCTTACCCGTAGTGCTGGTGCGGCTGAAGATCGGTGGAGCCTGCTGCAAGAGGTGATGCGGCTGTGGGAGAAAGAGGGGAAGATGCGCTGGTGCCGCCGGAGGTCAGCGGATCGCCCGCTGTAAGTAACCGCCGCTTGAAGAAGGGAGAGGCGCTGGCTCCGGGTTCCGGACAGCTGTGACAGTCAAGCACAGTGAGAGAAGCCGGCGGGTCACCATAGTAACGGCGGAGAAAACGGAAGCAGTCAGAAGGCTTCCTTGGTAACCAGGGCCATAGCCATAAACAGCAACAGTAATTCAGCTGATCTCAGCCTCCAGCCGCTAAAGGAGAGAGTCGGGGGAGTGCCAGCAGCCTGCTCTTCAGAGCGTAAGTGCACATTTAATATATTGCACCCTAACATGCTGAGACAGAGTACTCACACTAGACATTCCTGTGAGTTACCTAAGGTACTCCTGTAATAGGATCAATTAACTGCAAAAGCTCCACTTAACAGAGCATAACTCAGCAAGCCTATTGTAGTGTAAGGACGCACTACACATGTTTATATTATAAGGGTGGCGGGACGTGGTAACTGCTATAGACTCAAAACCTAACATCTATCACTGCGCTGCCTATCCAGGTGATGCCTCACTGACTATAATATCATATGGGGCGATAGCAGTAGTTTAAAGTAGCAGGAATAGACATTTGACACAGAGATGATTGCCCAGTGGATATAGAAAGGACAGTGCTATAATGAACTATATATGGAACAAAGGCAGCCAATCTTGAGAAACACCTTGTTCACTGTTATATCCACTTCAATAAGGTCAGGTTACATCCTGAGGAGTAGTAACATTTGTATATATATATTTACCACTTATACATCTATATTACCTCTAAAAGAGAAAGGAACAGAGACTTTATAGAAAAGAAGCAGTAGGAATCGTTACATAAGTGTCAGAAAGATAACACTTGCAGTGATCCAGAAAGAAACACATGTAACAAAGTACTGTGACTAGGATAAACTAAAGCTACAGTGTTTCTATGGACTACAGAAAAGAACATCAAATAGAGAAAACAACACTGTTATCTCAGGAACAGTAGTAACAATTAAATCTGCATAACTGAGTCAGAATTACATGTTGGGAACATCTACAAATACCTAAGGAATTTATTTTCTATGTATGAAATATATAATATCACAGATAGTGAAAGGAAGGTACTTATATTTATGTAACATTTTTACGGGCCCCAATTGTGCACAGAAGGTTTGAGAGTACCCGGGTAACTCATTTTCAATTGAGTATAAGAGAGTTTTTTTTGTATTGCATGCAAGAATCTTTTGTATAGGATTAAAAGGGGTAGTGGGACTGTAAATGTATTGCACTTTCTTTTGTTGGTTAGAAAGTTTTACCTTTTGATTCTTAAATATATTGTGGTATTAAAATATACATATATAAATATACTTACCGTAACCATAGTCTCTGGACTTTTAATGCTGAAGATCCTGAAGATACAAAGAAGAAAACAGGTATAATACTATATTGCATTGTACTGTTTGTATAAAAGCATTTAAGGTAAACAGAGTTAAGAATATCACTTACTATTAGAAAGGGCTTACCCAGGCAAGCCCAAATAACTAGCTTGGGTGGAGGCACAGATATTGAGTAACCACCCCTTATCGGGATAATTAAAAATCTCATATTGGAGTATTTGAGGAGGGGTTACATTTGGAGGCACTTAGCCGAGACGAATATATTCAGGATATAACAATGGAAAAGTTTACTGGGGAAGATATTAGTGCTTGGTGTCAACGGAACAAAAAAGATCCCAAGAAATGTTTAAGTGTGGGAGGAAATTTTTCAGAATTCTCTGATGAGGAGATAGTGGAAAGGTTAGCCAGGTTATATGGAATAATTAGGCCAAGGGTTGTAGATAAATGGATGGGAGGATTGGGAAGAGTAATAGCAGTACTGATAGAAACAGAAAATGAGTTGGAGACTGATGTAATACCATTGATAGTGGTAGCAAATGAAGAGACGGGTAGGAGGTGGAATGTGATGTGGCCTAACATATGGGGGGATGAAGAAGAAGCTACTAGTGCACATATATCAGTGCCCTCTCTAGACAACCCTAATAGAGGTGAGAGGAATATTGGTGGTGAAGGGGGTGACGCTCAGGATACTGGTGCAAATGCCACAGGTGGACAGTTTGAGATCATAATGGATAGAGTGGTCACTCAGTTAGAAAGGTGGCATTATGAAGGGAGTTATAGGCGGTTACGGATTTTTTCTGGGATTTTACCTGTACCATCAGGAGAGGAGACATATGAGGCCTGGAAAGAAGCGGCGGTACAGCAAGTAGAAGAATGGCAGTGCCCAGATAAAATCAAGAGACAGAGGGTAGTAGAAAGCTTGAGAGGGCCGGCTATGGGAATTATACAAGCTGCTAGACGTAGTAATCCTAATGCTACTTTAGATACATTCTTTGAGGCATTAGATTATGCATATGGCACCCTTGAGGACGTGGGAGATCTCACCTCTAGGTTACACCACACGTTCCAGGAACCGACGGAAAAGCTGAGTGCATTCTTGATCAGGTTAGACAAGCTACTATATAAGATAGTGGATAAAGGAGGTATAGTAAGGGATGATGTGGACAGAAGTCGGATGAAACAGTTACTGCGGGGTGCCTTGACCACCGACCCAGTAGCTCAGAAATTAAGATGTTCAGGAGTTAAAGAACCCTTTCCTACCTTTAATGAACTATTAAAAGAAGTCAAACAAGAAGAGGTATTAATAGAAATGAGAGAGAAAACGATAAAGAAGGTCAAGGTAATACAACCGGTAGTGGAAAGCAATGCATTTGAAGAGAAAATATTAAAGTTGATGGACTAACAAAATAAGAAAATTGACAAATTCATTGCAACACAGGCTGTGAATACTTCTCCACAAATATCCGACAGTAGCCCCGTAAGAGGATTAGGTAGAGGGAGTAACAACTTTAATAGAGGATGTTTTAGATGTGGGAGAACAGGACATCGGGCTTTTGAATGCAATTTGAATAGAAATTGGAATCGAAATACTGACAATGCTTCAGGTGGTAACCAGAATACGGAAAGTTCGGGGTCGGGAAACGGACGGGGGCGGTCTGTGGGCCCCTCACAGGCCCCCTAGAGGTTAGTCACTGTGCTATGGGGAATTCCTGGAGGAGTGGAAGTCTACCAGAAGGATTGCTGGGACCTGCTCCCCTTTTGGCTGCTAATATAAATGGACGCCACTGCAAGATCTTGGTGGATAGTGGATCTCAGGTTTCTATCATTTTTGAAAATTGGTACCAGGAGAACATCCCTGATGTACCCATCCAGCCTTTAAGTGGATTAGTGATATGGGGTCTAAGTGTTGAAAAATACCCTTATCTAGGATATGTGCAAGTTACTCTTGAAATCAACAACAGTATAAGAGAAGAGGAAGGGATGCAGACATCACTTATTGCGTTGATATGTCCAGAAGTTCCTGAAGGGAGGGATGAACCACCTGTGATTATAGGGACTAACACACGGATATACCCTTTACTGGCTGAATGGTATGAAGGAAACGAGGAACTGTCTTCTGCACAGACTTGTTGTATTCAATCCGCTGAGAGTGTAATTGTTTCGGAAAATAAATTTGATATATGTTTCCAAAGGAGTGACATATCGTTGGAGGAAAAATCTGCTTTAATTAAGGAGCTGGAATCTAAGAACCAGGTATTCTCCATGGGAGAATGGGATCTGGGGACAGCTAATGGGGTGGAGCACAGTATTAGATTAATGGATGAGACTCCTTTCCGGGAACGATCCCGCAGGATAGCTCCTGCAGACTTTGAAGACGTAAGGCTACACCTTAAAGGACTACTTGAGAATCAAGTTATAATCGAGTCTAGAAGTCCTTACGCTTCCCCCATAGTGATTGCGCGGAAAAAGAGTGGAAAAATACGAATGTGTGTAGACTATCGCACATTGAACCACAGAACTGTTACAGACCAGTATACAGTACCAAGGATAGACGAAGCTTTGGACTGTCTCCAAGGGAGCTCTTGGTTTTCTGTGTTAGATTTAAGAAATGGGTATTACCAAATCCCCATGAAGCCGGAAGACCGTGAAAAAACTGCATTTATATGCCCGCTGGGTTTCTTTGAATTTCTAAATATGCCCCAAGGAGTAAAAGGAGCCCCAGCTACTTTTCAAAGAACAATGGAAAGGACTGTGGGGGATATGAACTATAGGGAAGTCATTGTATATCTAGACGATATAATCGTTTTTGGAGCTACCCTGGAGGAACACAATAAACGACTTCTTAAAGTTTTGGATAGATTGATGGAAGGGGGCTTGAAATTATCACTGGAAAAATGTCATCTCTGCCAATCAACGGTCAAATATTTAGGGCACATTGTAAGCAGAAGTGGGGTTTCCACCGACCCAGAAAAAGTGGAGGCCGTTAAGAATTGGCCTAGACCAACAAAGTTAAAAGAACTAAGGTCTTTCCTAGGCTTTTGCGGGTACTACCGCAGGTTTGTCCCGAATTATTCCAGTATAGCTAGGCCTTTAACCGATTTGACAAGAGGATATCCAACGTCAAATAAGAAGAAGAGGCGAGAACGGTCGGGTGAAGGAGGTCCCTTGCATAAAGTAAATGATCCATTTGGAGAAAGATGGACTACCGACTGTGAAATGGCCTTTAATTTGTTAAAACAAAAATTGACTAATGCCCCTGTTTTAGCCTATGTAGATCCTGGGTTGTCCTATGTCCTTCATATTGATGCCTCTTTAGAAGGATTGGGGGGTGTTCTGTATCAAAAACATTCCGATGGATTGAAACCTGTTTCATTCATAAGTCGAGGCTTAACTAGTAGCGAAAAACGGTACCCCGCTCACAAATTAGAGTTCTTGGCTTTGAAATGGAGTGTAATAGATAAATTCCATGATTATCTATATGGAGTGACATTTGAGGTACAAACAGATAATAATCCTCTGACCTATGTACAAACAACGGCAAAACTGGATGCCACGGGTCACCGGTGGTTGGCTGCCCTGGCGCTATATGATTTCACGCTGAAATACAGACCAGGTGTGAGCAATATTGACGCCGACTCCCTTTCCAGAATTCCAAACCAGCAGATGGAAAATACAGAAGAAGAGTGGATAGAGATACCAGCGGGAGAAATCAAAGGAATGTGTCATAAAATGAGTTTGAAAGTATCAGCTGGAAGTGAACAAGTTAGCGCTTTGGGAATGAAGTCAACCGCACTGCCTCCATCATATTGTTGGATTAGTCATGTAGAGCTTGAAGATTTGCCTAAACTGAAACGCTATCAAATTCGGAAAGAGCAACAACAGGACCCCTGCATACAACACTTAATTCCTGGCAGTAGAAAATCGGAAATTGCCCATGAATCTCTATTAGAAGTCAGACTGTTGAGGAAACAAAAGCGTAATTTGCTTATAAAAGCAGGGATATTATACCGCAGCATTAGACAAGTGGATGGGCGAAAGAAGTTTCAGCTAGTGTTACCTAAGAAACACCGTGCTCTAATAATGCACGCATTACACGATAATCATGGTCATTTGGGGTTTGAGAAAACGTTAAACCTTATAGCAGATAGATTTTACTGGCCGGGTATGGGAAAGGAAATAAAAGAATACTGCCAAAACTGCGGAAACTGTGTATTACGGAAAACGTTACCATCCAGAGTAGCTCCTTTGGTGACATTTAAAAGCAAAGGGCCTATGGATTTGGTCTGTATGGACTATCTCTCCCTTGAAGTAGAAGAAGGAAAGAAGTGTAATATATTAATTGTGACAGACCACTTCACTCGTTATGCCCAGGCATATGTGACGCCAAATCAAAAGGCCACCACTGTAGCGAATACCTTATGGGATAAGTTTTTTATCCATTATGGTTTGCCGAACAGATTACATACTGATCAAGGGAGAGACTTTGAAAGTCGATTAATAAAGGAAATGTGTTTGAGTTGTGGAATTTCCAAATCTAGGACTACTCCATATCACCCTCAGGGTGATCCGCAACCCGAAAGGTTCAACAGAACCTTGTTAGACATGTTAGGGACCCTGAATCCCTTAAATAAGCAGCATTGGAAGAGGCATATCGACCGTCTAATACACGCGTACAATTGCACCCGAAATGAGGCCACTGGGTTCTCACCTTATTATTTAATGTTTGGGAGGGAGGCTAAGCTCCCAATAGATGTATGTATGGGAACTAATGCAGGCAATGACCCTTGTGTTTCTCATTTAAAGTATGTAGAAAGACTGAGAAAAGAATTGGGGGATGCTTATGCTTTAGCTGAACGAACTGCCAGTAGGTTGGGAGAAAGGAATAAGGTTCGTTATGATAGAAGTGTGCGGGATCAGGTTCTGTTTCCTGGTGATCGAGTGTTGTTAAGACAGCTAGGGATGCCAAGGAAATTTAAAATCTCAAATCGATGGAGAGAGGACCCCTATGTAGTGGTAGAAAAGTTTAAAGACCTGCCTGTATATAGAATCCAGCCTGAAAATGGACAAGGTGCAGTTTTAACCCATCATAGGCAAAATCTACTTCCCATAGGTAGAGAAGTGCGCCTAGAAGATCTTGAAAGTAAAGATGAGGTAGTACCATTTGAGAAGGAGACATCAAATAAGCTAACTGACTCATTAAGATCTAACAATAATGATAGTTATGAGGAAGAAGATGAAGGTCAGGGCTGTTACTATAAGGATCAATATGTTGAAAGTGGGAAAGTGATTGACACAGAAGACATCAGGGGGCCCCTTGAGTCTCTTACAGAACTTGACCACACAATTACCTATACAGATCCTGTTGAATATGACAGTGCTGTTCAAGGCGAAGAGAGTAGTGGTTCATTAGAGAGGCTTGATCATTATTCTCCCTATAGTGATATAAGCATAGAACAGGAAACTGTAAATAGGCCGAAGAGAACATGTCAACCCCCATCTATGCTTACTTATGATGAATTGGGGATACCTAGCATTGTACCTAGGATAATACATCCCAGTATGGTAGATGTGTGGCCTTACTATGGATACTTACCAATGCAAGCCTAGGGTTAATTAAATTAGGGATGGTGATCTATTTGCTTTAACATGTTTTTAATAATTTAAAATAGATCACCAGGAGGAGAGTGTAATGTGATTAATGTACTTATAACATAGAAAATGCTATGTCTGATGTATATATAATTATGAGTATATTTATGTGTAATTAATTTATATTAAAAGAAAAATGTGGTGTTTAATGGATGTATATATATATGTATTCATTTGTGCATGTATAAATGTGTATAGATGAATTTGAAGGGTTAAATATTTGTAGTTTATTTATTAAATTATATATATTAAAGTGATGTGAGTACAGGAGTTTAACATTTAGACTGCAGTAACGTAGTATAGGAAAGATAGAGAGGGAGAAGCTATGTGGGTTCAGAGATATCTGTCAGTGAGCATTCTGTCAAGCCTGACAGCTCTGACAGAAAACTCTGGAATGTCTCGAGCGCCCCACGAGCACTACAGTGCCGCTGACCAGGGGGGATAGCTCGAGGCTTAGGCGGGAAGAGGGGGGCACGAGCTGTATTCTGAAACAATATAAATAAAGCTCCCCGCCGGCTGTTGGCAGTCTGCTGATCCCCTGACTAGTGTGTGCACTTGGGCCCGGCGCGCCGCTGACAAAGAGCTGTCAGCTGTAAACATACAGTGGCGCCGCTGGGACCAAGTAGTACTACCAAACCAGGCGAGCTAAACGGGAAGCTTACCCGTAGTGCTGGTGTGGCTGAAGATCGGTGGAGCCTGCTGCAAGAGGTGATGCGGCTGTGGGAGAAAGAGGGGAAGATGCGCTGGTGCCGCCGGAGGTCAGCGGATCGCCCGCTGTAAGTAACCGCCGCTTGAAGAAGGGAGAGGCGCTGGTTCCGGGTTCCGGACAGCTGTGACAGTCAAGCACAGTGAGAGAAGCCGGCGGGTCACCATAGTAACGGCGGAGAAAACGGAAGCAGTCAGAAGGCTTCCTTGGTAACCAGGGCCATAGCCATAAACAGCAACAGTAATTCAGCTGATCTCAGCCTCCAGCCGCTAAAGGAGAGAGTCGGGGGAGTGCCAGCAGCCTGCTCTTCAGAGCGTAAGTGCACATTTAATATATTGCGCCCTAACACGCTGAGACAGAGTACTCACACTAGACATTCCTGTGAGTTACCTAAGGTACTCCTGTAATAGGATCAATTAACTGCAAAAGCTCCACTTAACAGAGCATAACTCAGCAAGCCTATTGTAGTGTAAGGACGCACTACACAGGTTTATATTATAAGGGTGGCGGGACGTGGTAACTGCTATAGACTCAAAACCTAACATCTATCACTGCGCTGCCTATCCAGGTGATGCCTCACTGACTATAATATCATATGGGGCGATAGCAGTAGTTTAAAGTAGCAGGAATAGACATTTGACACAGAGATGATTGCCCAGTGGATATAGAAAGGACAGTGCTATAATGAACTATATATGGAACAAAGGCAGCCAATCTTGAGAAACACCTTGTTCACTGTTATATCCACTTCAATAAGGTCAGGTTACATCCTGAGGAGTAGTAACATTTGTATATATATATATTTACCACTTATACATCTATATTACCTCTAAAAGAGAAAGGAACAGAGACTTTATAGAAAAGAAGCAGTAGGAATCGTTACATAAGTGTCAGAAAGATAACACTTGCAGTGATCCAGAAAGAAACACATGTAACAAAGTACTGTGACTAGGATAAACTAAAGCTACAGTGTTTCTATGGACTACAGAAAAGAACATCAAATAGAGAAAACAACACTGTTATCTCAGGAACAGTAGTAACAATTAAATCTGCATAACTGAGTCAGAATTACATGTTGGGAACATCTACAAATACCTAAGGAATTTATTTTCTATGTATGAAATATATAATATCACAGATAGTGAAAGGAAGGTACTTATATTTATGTAACATTTTTACGGGCCCCAATTGTGCACAGAAGGTTTGAGAGTACCCGGGTAACTCATTTTCAATTGAGTATAAGAGAGTTTTTTTTGTATTGCATGCAAGAATAATTTGTATAGGATTAAAAGGGGTAGTGGGACTGTAAATGTATTGCACTTTCTTTTGTTGGTTAGAAAGTTTTACCTTTTGATTCTTAAATATATTGTGGTATTAAAATATACATATATAAATATACTTACCGTAACCATAGTCTCTGGACTTTTAATGCTGAAGATCCTGAAGATACAAAGAAGAAAACAGGTATAATACTATATTGCATTGTACTGTTTGTATAAAAGCATTTAAGGTAAACAGAGTTAAGAATATCACTTACTATTAGAAAGGGCTTACCCAGGCAAGCCCAAATAACTAGCTTGGGTGGAGGCACAGATATTGAGTAACCACCCCTTATCGGGATAATTAAAAATCTCATATTGGAGTATTTGAGGAGGGGTTACACATACACTTGAAGAGTGACTGTTGGTGTTAACCCCTGCAGCACCTTTCAGCTGTGCACACAAGCTAATTGCCTTTATTAAAAGGCTGAGACTATCCCTTTTCACCTTCATTATTTAACCTGTAGAACAGTCCAATTTGCTGGTCATTTAAGATAAAAAAGACTTTCTAGGGTATTCAATTATCTGCAAATTCGCAGCAATTTTTCGCCCGAAAATTTTTCGCAGCAATCGGGCGAAAATTGCTGCGAAAATGTTCCATTTTTCGACCTATTTAGTTCCAAACGGGTTTCACGTGAAAATTCTTGCAGTGAAAAGTGCAGGTGAAAATGGGGAAATCAGCCTGTACCCCAAAAAATGCTAAATTAACATAGGAAAATAGAAGAGAAGTGTGTTAGAGATCACATTAGAGCGTTTTTGGGGACTTAAATTGTGTGAAATGGCTGTTATATGCATTTTTAAAAAAATGCAAAAAAATGATAGAAAGCAAGTTTTTTTGAGCAAAATAAATGCTCTCATTAAATTTGGGGTACATGAAAATGGGTATAAGTATATATTTGGGTCATTTTAGGGTACTTTAAAAAAAAAAGTGGAAACAGACCGATTATTCCCATCTGCAAGCCTAAAAACACCTGTCCCACTCTTAAAGCACCCCAATATACCTGTCCCATACCTTGAACCCCAATTTCCATCACTTTGTACTTTTTCACCCCAAAAATGACATGCCATTATTGGCCAATTAAAAATAATTAAAAACCTCAATGTGCCTAATTAGTCATTAAGGGGGGTGTCCCAGGAGTTCTGTACCATATCCAAACATTTTTACCTTAAAATAGTGACTTTTCCCAACTTTTCACCTGCTTCAGAGTAGGAGAAGTGAAATTAGTGAAAAAATGATCACCGATAAATTTTCCAGGAAAATTGAATAGGCTGTAATTGCGTTTCGTGGGAAAAGTCCGGTTTTTCGCGCGAAAAGTCCGTTATCGCTGCTAATTGAATATACCCCTTTGTGCTTTTAAAGGAATTTACAAGTATCACTGCTTGATGGTTCTGTAGAAAGGGCAATTTAATTTGCTGAGTCCTATCCATCTCTTTTGTATTCCACATTGCACAGCACAGTCACTGGTGGCACAGAACTAAAGGTCCATACACACTATGTGATATCACACACGACATCGCTCATTTTCAGCTTTCTGAGCTATATCGTTTGTGATATCACCAGTGTGTATGCTACATACGATGAATGATGCGCGCTTCCGCACTTCATTATTGTCCACCTTTCGGCGGCTGTGCATGCAGCTCAACTTGGTAAATCTTGCATGCAGCTAAATAGGTAATCTTACCCTGCTGCCTTTCTCTCTCCCTCGTCCCTACTGTATGCCCTTGCTGTCCCTCTCTCTGTCACTCTCCCTGTCTCTATGGCCCTGCTGTCACTTTCCCTGTCCCTCTGTCACTCTCCCTGTCCCTATGTCCCTCCTTTCACTGTCCCTGAATTTTGTCTCATTCCATGTGGCATAATATGAATTTTGACTTATTCTGTGTGCTATAATGTGAATTTTGGCTCATACCGTGTGCTATAATGTGAATTTTGGCTGATACCGTGTGCTATAATGTGAATTTCGGCTCATTCTGTGTGCTATAATGTGAATTTTGGTTAATTTTGTGTGCTATAATGTGAATTGCGGCTCATTCTGTGTGCTATAATGTGAATTTTGGCTAATTTTGTGTGCTATAATGTGAATTGCGGCTCATTCTGTGTGCTATAATGTAAATTTCGGCTCATTCTATGTGCTATAATGTGAATTTCGGCTCATTCTATGTGCTATAATGTGAATTTCGGCTCATTCTGTGTGCTATAATGTGAATTTTGGCTAATTTTGTGTGCTATAATGTGAATTGCGGCTCATTCTGTGTGCTATAATGTAAATTTCGGCTCATTCTATGTGCTATAATGTGAATTTCGGCTCATTCTATGTGCTATAATGTGAATTTCGGCTCATTCTGTGTGCTATAATGTGAATTGTGGCTCATTCTGTGTGCTTTAAAGTGAACTGCGGCTCATTCCGTGTGCTATAATGTAAATTGTGGCTCATTCCATGTTCTATAATGTGAATTTCAGTTCATTCAGTGTGCCATAATGTGAATTTCAGCTCATACTGTGTGGTATAATGTGAAAGCGGCACCAGTACTAGATAGTATAAGGGGTCCTACTATTGTGGTGCATAATGTGTATAAGGGGTATATTATTATTATTATTATTATTATTAATATCCTTTATTTATATGGCGCCACAAGGGTTCCACAGTGCCCAATTACATAAACAAATAATCAAACAGGAAAACAGCAACTTACAGTTGATAACAGTATAGGACAAGTACAGGGTAAATAAACATAGTTACATCAGTATGGTGTGGTAAACTACACTGAAGGTCACGCCCCATTTTGAGTAGCCACGCTCCTTTTCAGGAGCGTGCGCGCCTTCGGCGCGTGCTTAGTTACAACCTTTATGTTTCCATACCCCCACTTCAATATTTCCACTTCAACCACTGGTTGTGTGTATTTTAATAGAGAATGATGTACACTTGTATGTTGTTATAATATTAATTATATTTGTAAGAGCATAGACTAAGAAGTAGGAGGAGTCGGGAATAGTAAGGGGAGGAGTCACCGAGGTGGGCCTGTGTGCTTCAAAAATGCCAGGGCCTATTTTTAGTCCCAGTCCGGCCCTGCATAGAACTCAATATCTTAGTTGTTCCCATAGATTGAGAATGAATGCTACTAGACAGACGTGTGTTGCTGTCATGTCAGTATAAATACAATGACTGGATCTACAGTATTTCTCTGATATCCTGAACTGTGTGGTGTCCAGGCAATTCACAGTTGAAATCAAAAGAATAAACAGAATGACTGATCAAATCTACCACAGTTTGGCATGTTTCATAACTACATTGATTTCTTCAGACGTATGATTGTGAAGCAGATCAGTAAACAAGATTGTAAGCTTGCAAGCACGGCCTTCCTACCTCTATGACTGTTTTAACCCAGTTTTGTCTTCTAATTGTGTCCAGTTGTAAAGTGCAACGGAATTTGCTGCGCTATATAAGAAACTGTTAATAAATAAATAATAATAAATAAGAGCAAGTGAGTGTGGTCCTACATTGAAATGGAAGACAATCATTCTTAAAGGAGGAACTTATTACATACTTCCTCTAGAGATGTGCACTGGAAATTTTTTGGGTTTTGTGTTTTGGTTTTGGATTCGGTTCCGCGGCCGTGTTTTGGATTCGGGCGCGTATTGGCAAAACCTCCCTGAAATTTTTTTGTCGGATACGGGTGTGTTTTGGATTCAGGTGGGTTTTTTTTTAAAAACCCTTCAAAAACAGCTTAAATCATAGAATTTGGAGGTCATTTTGATCCTATGGTATTATTAACCACAATAACCACAATTTCCACTCATTTCCAGTCTATTCTGAACACTGAACACCTCACAATACTATTTTTAGTCCTAAAATTTGCACCGAGGTCGCTGGATGACTAAGCTAAGCGACCCAAGTGGGCGGCACAAACACCTGGCCCATCTAGGAGTGGCACTGCAGTGTCAGACAGGATGTCACTTCAAAAAATTGGCCCTAAACAGCACATGATGCAAAGAAAAGAGAAAAAGAGGTGCACTGTGGTCGCTGGACGGCTAAGCTAAGCGACACAAACACCTCAATATCACAGGAATTATTTGTTCTAATTAGTGGTATTATTGGTCCAAATCACTGGAAGAAAATGACAAAATCACTGGAATTATTTGTTCTAATCAATGGTATTATTGGTCCAAACCACTGGAAGAAAATGACAAAATCACTGGAATTATTTGTTCTAATCAATGGTATTATTGGTCCAAATCACTGGAAGAAAATGACAAAATCACTGGAATTATTTGTTCTAATCAATGGTATTATTGGTCCAAATCACTGGAAGAAAATGACAAATTCACTGGAATTATTCGTTCTAATCAATGGTATTATTGGTCCAAATCACTGGAAGAAAATGACAAAATCACTGGAATTATTTGTTCTAATCAATGGTATTATTGGTCCAAATCACTGGAAGAAAATTACAAAATCACTGGAATTATTCGTAAACATTTGTAGAAAGTCGCTGCTTTCTGATTACAGAAATGCTCAGATATTCCTGCGAATCCACAATCCCTTCCCAGAGGAAAAAGAAATTGAGAAACCGTTGTTTGAGAACATTTTTTCTCTTTCCCTTACAAAGGAACAAACCACTTTCCAAGAAGACTGACGTTTTTGGGATTATGTAGACATAATGTTTTTGAATATAAATCCTAAAGCAGGTGGTATATTAGAGCAAAAGAGTGCAAGAGACCAGCCATGCAGTTTCTGAAATATTATGACAAAATCTTACTGTATTTCATAAGCACTCATTCCTAACTCTGCTAAGTACTGTTTGGTATACTGTATCTGGCTTCCATGAGGTAGCTGTCCATTATTTCAGCTTCCATTGACCTTTTTTGAAATCGGTAGAAGTTATCGATTCTTTTTTTATTATTTTATTTTCCCCTATTTTTAATTTTCTCCTGCATAGCCCAGTAAAATGTTGCAATGTTAAGTATTGACTTGTGCCTTCTGGGGGTCCACTTCTTCACCAAACCCAGCCAAATCTCATCCTAAGCCTCTGTTCCACGTTCTCTATGTACCCCATCTGTGTCACCCATGTCTGTCTACCCCTCCCCTTTAGATTGTAAGCTCTCACGAGCAGGGCCCTTTTCCCTCATGTGCTTATCCTTTGTCTTACTTTAATAATCTTCAACTGTACCACATCCAGCAGTCTTCTGCCACCTGATACTTATTCCAGTGTCATCTGCTGATGTAACTATGTGTATTTACCCTGTACTTGTCCTATACTGTCATGAACTGTAAGTTGCTGTTTTCCTGTTTGGTGTATAATCCCCAGGTGTATATCACACATCACACAGTACAGTATATAGGGTGTATAATCCCCAGGTGTATCTCACACATCGCTCAGTACATATTACAGGATGTATAATCACCAGGTATATAACACATGTCGCACAGTACAGTATACAAACTGGTCACAACAATGCAGCAGATATTGAGCACTAATCAGGATACTAGAAGTGACACAGAGCTGCAAGATAGAGCAATGGCCTACTGTACTGTACTATATATATTTATACTGCTGGTCATCAAAATGCTGCACTGTCCTACTATATACTGCTCACAAAAATGCTGCACAGATATGGAATGGATACTTGCAGTGACACAGAGCTGCAAGATACAGCAATGGCCTACTGTACACAACTATATACTGTTGGGTCACCAAAATGCTGCACTGTAATACTATTTATACTGCTCACAAAATTGCTGCACAGATATGGAATGGATACTTGCAGTGACACAGAGCTACAAGATACAGCAATGGCCTACTGTACACAACTATATACTGTTGGGTCATCAAAATGCTGCACTCTAATACTATATATACTGCTCACAAAAATGCTGCACAGATATGGTATGGATACTTGCAGTGACACAGAGCTGCAAGATACAGCAATGGCCTACTGTACACAACTATATACTGTTGGGTCACCAAAATTCTGCACTGTGATACTATATATACTGCTCACAAAAATGCTGCACAGATATGGAATGGATACTTGCAGTGACACAGAGCTGCAAGATACAGCAATGGCCTACTGTGCTGTATTACTATAAGTATAATTAAATTATATACTGGTGGTCCCCAGTCCCCACAATAAAGCACACTGAGCACAGATATTTGCAGCACACTGAGCACAGATATTTGCAGCACACTGAGCTCAGATTACAGCGCTTTTCAGGGAGAGAACGCAGCCACATCCTCTCCGTTCAATCTCCAATGCACGAGTGAAAATGGCGGCGACGCGCGGCTCTTTATATAGAATATGAATCTCGCGAGAATCCGACAGCGGGATGATGACGTTCGGGCGCGTTCGGGTTAACCGAGCAAGGCGGGAAGATCTGAGGCTGCCTCGGAACCGTGTAAAATGGGTGAAGTTTGGGGGGGTTCGGATCTCGGAGATCCGAACCCGCTCATCTCTAACTTCCTCAATGAATTAACTCCATATCAGCTTCCTTCTGCAGTTTATATTAAGGTCTCCAAATCTAATATACCTTTAAGAGATATGCACAGTAATATGCATAGTGTATATTTATATTTGAATTGTAAGCTTTGCCTTTATGAAACATTAGATACAATATATATGTGTAAAATTGTTTTTGCCGGCATTAAATATTGTTACAGAGCTTTCCACTGTTCAGGCCTCTCCGCCATCCAGGCTTCACCACTCTCCAGGCCTCTCCTCCATCCAGGTTTCTCCACTGTACAGGCCACACCACCATCCAGGCCTCATCTGTCCACATTATGACTACTGTCTCTTATTACCCCATACTTGCTTACTCTCCCGGAATATCCAGGGGTCTTCTGAAAATTGGGTGGAACTTGTGACTGCCTGGAACAGCGGGCATGTCTCCTGGAGCTGGCCTACTGCCCTCCACTCAGCCAACGACTTACAATTGAAGTGGGCAGACTTCGTGGCTGATGACGCAACATGCTCTTAATTGTGTCATCATAGCCATGCACCCGGTTGTACAATGCTAGTAATCTTGGCATTTCCTCTGAGAAGGGGCAGCCAGTGTGGCGTGAATTACTTGGCAGGATGTGGGTATGCTGGGGGTGTGGATGTGTAATTGCATCATTGTGAAGACGGCAACTATGTGTTTTAAATAAAAAATCTTGCTGCTGAGATCTCTACCTTATGTCCCATGGCTGTCCATCCTCTGTCTTCCTCATGTGTCCCTATCATGCTGCATAGGTCTGGATGCATTTTAATTCAAGATGCATTCTTATTCTGCATAAATGTTATGCTCATGTCTATCATTCATATCTTCCACGTCTTAGAACAAATTCATCTGTCTGCAGTGTGATTTGGTGGAAATTGCATCCATTCATTTTAGTCTGCCTACTTGTAATTGTCATTAAGGGGTCTATTCATGAAGCAGTCAAAAGAGTGGAGAAGTGATCCAGTGGAGAAGTTGCCCATGGCAACCAATCAGCTGCTCTGTATAATTTTATAGTATGCAAATTATAAATGTTACATCAATGCTGATTGGTCACCATGGGCAACCAACTTCTCTATCGGCTCCATTTCTTCACACTTTTCATTGCTCCATGAATAGACTCCTAAGTCATTCTCTCTCTCTTACCTATTGTGTAATGTTACTGTAATGATTTTAATTTTACTCTGTACTTACACTGTGGCTACCTATCTGTCATATATTGTACTCATGCTTTGTAATTCTGTTATGTATTTATGTTTTCCCATTGTACTGTGTGTACACTTTGTGGCTCCATATAAATTAAATATATTAATAGCGGTCATTTAGAAATGACTTGTTTATTTTTCATTCATTTTGTTTAGAAGGGTACCAACATTCCTTATTCTCTTGTTTTTCATCATATTCTTTTTGAGCAGGAACAGCTATTTATTTAAGCCTGCTCATACAGATGGAGTCTCGCTCATCTAGCTTTCTCTGCTGCGCCTAGGTGCACCAAGGTTTATTAGCATAACCTTTCATCTATTGTTCTCAGCTGCAATACAATACAGAAAGAACAATACAGCAGGGGATTAAGTCATTACAGCAGGGGATTAAGTCCAACAGCACTGGCTCAATCCTATTAAAGGGATAGATGAGCAGGGCTCCATCTGTATATACTTTAAACCAATTCAGAGATACAGTATATTGAACACCTGGTTTCGTTTTTAGTTTGTCTTTTTAAACAGGAAAAGATATACAGTAATCCCCTATAGTCAATACAAGGATCATAATTATCATTTTTACCATTTATTTTGCTTTTCATTGCCATACTTTCTGGGTCAGGTAGTTCATAAAAATGTCCTCTATGGAGAATAGTTACAGACATTAAATCAATGAGGCAATCATTTATGTTTTGTGAAGTAATTTTTCTGCAAACTTTAATCGTCATAATCAGCATACCATGATGGCAACACTTTAGAAATTACAGAGGCTAAATGACTAGGATAATGGATTACAAAACATATGCTGTCTCAACATCCAAACTGCTTCCTTGCAAGCTTGCAATTAATCTGTAAGAAAAACAAGATTTATGGTAAGAACTTACCATTGTTAAATCTCTTTCTGCGAGGTACACTGGGCTCCACAGGGAATGACATTGGGGTGTAGAGTAGAATCTTGATCCGAGGCACCAACAGGCTAAAAGCTTTAACTGTTCCCAGAATGCATAGCACCGCCTCCTCTATAACCCCGCCTCCCTGCACAGGAGCTCAGTTTTTGTTTACCAGTCCAATGCAGTAGCAGGCAAAAGAGACGATAACTGTTAGTATCCACATACACCACACTCTCACGACAGGAGAAAGTATCAGCGGCTAATGCCATACCAACCCAAAGAAGCTAAGTGCGTCAGGGTGGGTGCCCTGTGGAGCCCAGTGTACCTTGCGGAAAGAGATTTAACAACGGTAAGTTCTTACCATAAATCTCGTTTTCTGCTGCGGGGTACACTTAGCTTCACAGGGAATGACATTGGGGTTGTCCTAAAGCGGTTCCTTATGGGAGGGGACGCACTGTAGAGGGCACAAGAACCCGGCGTCCAAAGGAAGCATCCAGGGAGGCGGAAGTATCAAAGGAATAGAACCTTATGAACGTGTTCACTGAGGACCACGTAGCAGCCTTGCACAATTGTTCAAGGGTTGCACGACGGCGGGCCGCCCAAGAAGGTCCAACCGACCGAGTAGAATGGGCCTTAATGGTAGCAGGAGCTGGGAGGCCAGCCTGTACATAAGCATGTGCAATCACCATTCTAATCCATCTGGCCAGGGTCTGCTTGTGAGCAGGCCAGCCACGTTTGTGAAAACCAAACAGAACAAAGAGAGAATCTGACTTCCTGATGGAGGCAGTTCTCTTCACATAGATACAGAGAGCCTGTACCACATCCAAAGTGGAAGACAATTCAGGAGAGGCAAAGGCCGGAACCACAATCTCCTGATTAAGGTGGAACGAAGACACCACTTTAGGTAAATACCCGGGACATGTTCTAAGAACAGCCCAATCATGGTGAAAAATCAGATATGGTGACCTACAAGACAAGGCACCCAAATCCAACACCCGTCTAGCAGAGGCAATAGCCAGCAGAAACAATACCTTAAGAGAAAGCCACTTAAGATCTGCAGATTCAAGAGGTTCAAACGGAGACACTTGCAATGCCTCCAAAACCACCGACAAGTCCAAAGGGGCCACAGGCAGGATGTAAGGAGGTTGAATCCGCAACACACGAATGAACGAGTGAACACACGAGTGAACGAATGTACATCAGGTAACGTCGCAACTTTTCTATGGAGCCAAACCAACTAGGCAGAAATATGAACCTTGATGGAGGTTAGACGAAGGCCCAAGTCCAGGCCCTGTTGTAGAAAGGCCAAAAGTTCAGCCGTACTAAACAAGTAAGCGTCATGATTGTTAGATGCGCACCAAGCAAAGTACGAATTACAGACTCTATTGTTAATCTGACCAGAAGCCGGTTTCCGGGCCTTCAACATGGTTTGAATGACCGCCTCAGAAAATCCCTTGGCACTCAAGATGGAAGCTTCAAAAGCCACGCCATCAAAGCCAACCGGGCCAAATCCTGATATACACAGGGGCCCTGAACAAGGAGATCTGGGCGCTGTGGAAGTAGAAGGGGACGCTCTATCGAGAGACCCTGAAGGTCTGAAAACCAATGCCATCTGGGCCACGCGGGAGCGATCAGAAGCAGGAGTCCTCCTTCTTGCTTGAACTTCCTTATTACTCTGGGCAGTAGTGACACTGGAGGGAACACGTATGGCAGCTGAAAGTTCCATGGAATCGCCAGTGCATCCACGAACGCTACTAGAGGATCCCTTGTCCTTGCTCCAAAGACCAATACCTTGTGATTGTGTCGAGACGCCATCAGGTCCACATCTGGAAGGCCCCACCTGTCCACGAGGAGTTGAAACACTTCTGGATGGAGGCTCCACTTGCTGGCATGTACGTCCTGATGACTGAGAAAGTCTGCTTTACAGTTTAGGACCCCCGGAATGAATACTGCCAATATGGCTGGCAGATGGCATTCCGCCCACTGAAGAATCCGTGATACTTCCCTCAATGCCATGCACTGTGAGTGCCACCTTTATGATTGATGTATGCCACTGTGGTGGCAATGATCGACTGTACTTGAACAGGTCTGTTCTGTATTAAATGCTGGGCCAAGTTCAATGAGTTGAACACCGCCTGCAATTCCAGAATGTTTATCGGGAGGAGAAACTCCTCCTTGGTCCACCGACCCTGAAGGGAGTGTTGCTCCAACACCGCGCCCCAACCCCTCAGACTGGCGTCCGTCATCAGAAGGACCCAGTTGGAGATCCAGAAGGGACGACTCCTGCTCATTCGTTGGTCCTGAAGCCACAAACTCAGTGACAGACGGACCTCTGGAGACAAGGATATCATTTGAGACCTGATCCGGGGAGACAGGCCGTCCCATTTGGCAAGAATCAGCTTCTTCAGAGGGCGGGAATGGAATTGAGTGTACTCCACCATGTCGAAAGCCGACACCATGAGACCTAGCACTAGCATTGCCGAATGTATCGACACTTGTGGACGAGATTGGAAGCATTGAATCCTGTCCTGAAGCTTCAGGACTTTCTCCTGGGAAAAGAATAACCACTGGTTGTGAGTGTCCAACAACGCCCCTAGGTGCACCATGCTCTGAGCAGGGACCAGGGAAGATTTCTTCCAGTTGATGAGCCACCCGTGGGCTTGCAGAAACTGGAGTGTCAGATCCAGATGTGTAGGAGAATTTCTGGGGAATTTGCCAGGATTAACAAGTCGTCCAGGTACGGTAGGATCCTGACCCCTTGACGGTGGAGCACAGCCGTCATTACCGCTATGACCTTGGTGAAGACTCATGGAGCCGTGGTCAAACCAAAAGGTAACACCCGAAATTGGTTATGGAGGTTGCCAACAGCAAACCTCAGGTACTGCTGGTGCGACATTGCAATGGGAATACGCAGGTAAGCAACCTGTATGTCCAAGGAGACCATATAATCCCCAGGTTCCAATGCCTGAACAATAGAGCGAAGAGTTTCCATACGAAACTTGGAGACCCTCACAAACTTGTTCAAGTACTTGAGGTTGAGAATGGGCCAGGAGGACCCATTCGGTTTCGGGACTAGGAACAGTGGTGAATAGTACCCCTTGCCTCTCTGAGCCAGAGGCACCTGTACTACCACTCCTGTGTCCAGTACCATCGAATGAAGAGTTTTTGCCTTCACCTAATCCGAAGGAACATCTGTCAGGCAAAATCGACGAGGGAGACGAGTTTTGAAGGATACGGCGTAACCTCGAGTGACGACTTACCTTACCCAGGCATCAGAAGTGGTCTTCGACCATTCCTGGGTATACCCTAGAAGTCGGCCCCACACCCTGGGATCACCCAGAGGAAGGCCCGCCCCATCATGCGGCTGGCTTATCAGTCTTAGAAGCAGGCTGACGGACAGCCCAAGCCCATTTCGGTTTGGGCTTATTGGGTTTGGAAGTGCGAGCCTGTTTCGGGTACGGTTGACCCTTTGCTTTCCCTGAAGTACGATAGGAGCGAAAGGAAGTACTCTTAGCCTTCAGTACCGATGGAACAGGACTAGGTAGAAAAGCCGTTTTAGTAGAAGCTAAGTCAGCCACTATCTTGTTAAAGTCTTCTCTGAAAAGGATGTCTCCCTTAAAAGAGAGTACCTCCAGGGTTTTCTTAGAGTCCAGCTCCACGGACCAGGACCACAACCATAGAATCCGGCGGGCCAGAATGGACATAGTAGAAGCCTTGACCAGCAGAATACCGGCATCAGAAGCCACCTCTTTAATGTAAGGAGAAGCATGATCAGAAGCGTTGGAAGACATCTCCGCTTCCAACACCTGAACCCACGCCTAAACAGCTTTTGCAGCCCATGTCGCTGCTATGGTGGGCCGATGCGCAGCACCTGCTAGGGTGTAAAATTAGAGATGTGCACTTGAAATTTTTCGGGTTTTGTGTTTTGGTTTTGGGTTCGGTTCCGCGGCCGTGTTTTGGGTTCGACCGCGTTTTGGCAAAACCTCACCGAATTTTTTTTGTCGGATTCAGGTGTGTTTTGGATTCGGGTGTTTTTTTCAAAAAACACTAAAAAACAGCTTAAATCATAGAATTTGGGGGTCATTTTGATCCCAAAGTATTATTAACCTCAAAAACCATAATTTCCACTCATTTTCAGTCTATTCTGAATACCTCACACCTCACAATATTATTTTTAGTCCTAAAATTTGCACAGAGGTCGCTGGATGACTAAGCTAAGTGACCCTAGTGGCCGACACAAACACCTGGCCCATCTAGGAGTGGCACTGCAGTGTCACGCAGGATGGCCCTTCCAAAAAACACTCCCCAAACAGCACATGACGCAAAGAAAAAAAGAGGCGCAATGAGGTAGCTGTGTGAGTAAGCTAAGCGACCCTAGTGGCCGACACAAACACCTGGCCCATCTAGGAGTGGCACTGCAGTGTCACGCAGGATGGCCCTTCCAAAAAACACTCCCCAAACAGCACATGACGCAAAGAAAAAAAGAGGCGCAATGAGGTAGCTGTGTGAGTAAGCTAAGCGACCCTAGTGGCCGACACAAACACCTGGCCCATCTAGGAGTGGCACTGCAGTGTCACGCAGGATGGCCCTTCCAAAAAACACTCCCCAAACAGCACATGACGCAAAGAAAAAAAGAGGCGCAATGAGGTAGCTGTGTGAGTAAGATAAGCGACCCTAGTGGCCGACACAAACACCTGGCCCATCTAGGAGTGGCACTGCAGTGTCACGCAGGATGGCCCTTCCAAAAAACACTCCCCAAACAGCACATGACGCAAAGAAAAAAAGAGGCGCAATGAGGTTGCTGTGTGAGTAAGATAAGCGACCCTAGTGGCCGACACAAACACCTGGCCCATCTAGGAGTGGCACTGCAGTGTCACGCAGGATGGCCCTTCCAAAAAACACTCCCCAAACAGCACATGACGCAAAGAAAAAAAGAGGCGCAATGAGGTAGCTGTGTGAGTAAGATAAGCGACCCTAGTGGCCGACACAAACACCTGGCCCATCTAGGAGTGGCACTGCAGTGTCACGCAGGATGGCCCTTCCAAAAAACACTCCCCAAACAGCACATGACGCAAAGAAAAAAAGAGGCGCAATGAGGTAGCTGTGTGAGTAAGCTAAGCGACCCTAGTGGCCGACACAAACACCTGGCCCATCTAGGAGTGGCACTGCAGTGTCACGCAGGATGGCCCTTCCAAAAAACACTCCCCAAACAGCACATGACGCAAAGAAAAAAAGAGGCGCAATGAGGTAGCTGTGTGAGTAAGCTAAGCGACCCTAGTGGCCGACACAAACACCTGGCCCATCTAGGAGTGGCACTGCAGTGTCACGCAGGAGGGCCCTTCCAAAAAACACTCCCCAAACAGCACATGACGCAAAGAAAAAAAGAGGCGCAATGAGGTAGCTGTGTGAGTAAGCTAAGCGACCCTAGTGGCCGACACAAACACCTGGCCCATCTAGGAGTGGCACTGCAGTGTCACGCAGGATGGCCCTTCAAAAAAACACTCCCCAAACAGCACATGACGCAAAGAAAATGAAAGAAAAAAGAGGTGCAAGATGGAATTGTCCTTGGGCCCTCCCACCCACCCTTATGTTGTATAAACAGGACATGCACACTTTAACCAACCCACCATTTCAGTGACAGGGTCTGCCACACGACTGTGACTGAAATGACGGGTTGGTTTGGACCCCCACCAAAAAAGAAGCAATTAATCTCTCCTTGCACAAACTGGCTCTACAGAGGCAAGATGTCCACCTCATCATCATCCTCCGATATATCACCGTGTACATCCCCCTCCTCACAGATTATCAATTCGTCCCCACTGGAATCCACCATCTCAGCTCCCTGTGTACTTTGTGGAGGCAATTGCTGCTGGTCAATGTCTCCACGGAGGAATTGATTATAATTCATTTTAATGAACATCATCTTCTCCACATTTTCTGGAAGTAACCTCGTACGCCGATTGCTGACAAGGTGAGCGGCGGCACTAAACACTCTTTCGGAGTACACACTTGTGGGAGGGCAACTTAGGTAGAATAAAGCCAGTTTGTGCAAGGGCCTCCAAATTGCCTCTTTTTCCTGCCAGTATAAGTACGGACTGTCTGATGTGCCTACTTGGATGCGGTCACTCATATAATCCTCCACCATTCTTTCAATGGGGAGAGAATCATATGCAGTGACAGTAGACGACATGTCCGTAATCGTTGTCAGGTCCTTCAGTCCGGACCAGATGTCAGCATCAGCAGTCGCTCCAGACTGCCCTGCATCACCGCCAGCGGGTGGGCTCGGAATTCTGAGCCTTTTCCTCGCACCCCCAGTTGCGGGAGAATGTGAAGGAGGAGATGTTGACAGGTCGCGTTCCGCTTGACTTGACAATTTTCTCACCAGCAGGTCTTTGAACCCCAGCAGACTTGTGTCTGCCGGAAAGAGAGATCCAAGGTAGGTTTTAAATCTAGGATCGAGCACGGTGGCCAAAATGTAGTGATCTGATTTCAACAGATTGACCACCCGTGAATCCTTGTTAAGCGAATTAAGGGCTCCATCCACAAGTCCCACATGCCTAGCGGAATCGCTCCGTGTTAGCTCCTCCTTCAATGTCTCCAGCAAAAGCCTGAAGAGGGGAATGACCTGACTCAGGCTGGCAGTGTCTGAACTGACTTCACGTGTGGCAAGTTCAAAGGGCAGCAGAACCTTGCACAACGTTGAAATCATTCTCCACTGCGCTTGAGACAGGTGCATTCCACCTCCTATATCGTGCTGAATTGTATAGGCTTGAATGGCCTTTTGCTGCTCCTCCAACCTCTGAAGCATATATAGGGTTGAATTCCACCTCGTTACCACTTCTTGCTTCAGATGATGGCATGGCAGGTTCAGGCGTTTTTGGTGTTGCTCCAGTCTTCTGTACGTGGTGCCTGTACGCCGAAAGTGTCCCGCAATTCTTCTGGCCACCGACAGCATCTCTTGCACGCCCCTGTCGTTTTTAAAAAAATTCTGCACCACCAAATTCAAGGTATGTGCAAAACATGGGACGTGCTGGAATTTGCCCATATTTAATGCACACACAATATTGCTGGCGTTGTCCGATGCCACAAATCCACAGGAGAGTCCAATTGGGGTAAGCCATTCCGCGATGATCTTCCTCAGTTGCCGTAAGAGGTTTTCAGCAGTGTGCGTATTCTGGAAACCGGTGATACAAAGCGTAGCCTGCCTAGGAAAGAGTTGGCGTTTGCGAGATGCTGCTACTGGTGCCGCCGCTGCTGTTCTTGCGGCGGGAGTCCATACATCTACCCAGTGGGCTGTCACAGTCATATAGTCCTGACCCTGCCCTGCTCCACTTGTCCACATGTCCGTGGTTAAGTGGACATTGGGTACAACTGCATTTTTTAGGACACTGGTGAGTCTTTTTCTGACGTCCGTGTACATTCTCGGTATCGCCTGCCTAGAGAAGTGGAACCTAGATGGTATTTGGTAACGGGGGCACACTACCTCAAGAAATTGTCTAGTTCCCTGTGAACTAACGGCGGATACCGGACGCACGTCTAACACCAACATAGTTGTCAAGGCCTCAGTTATCCGCTTTGCAACAGGATGACTGCTGTGATATTTCATCTTCCTCGCAAAGGACTGTTGGACAGTCAATTGCTTGGTGGAAGTAGTAAAAGTGGTCTAACGACTTCCCCTCTGGGATGACCATCGACTCCCAGCAGCAACAACAGCAGCGCCAGCAGCAGTAGGCGTTACACGCAAGGATGCATCGGAGGAATCCCAGGCAGGAGAGGACTCGTCAGAATTGCCAGTGACATGGCCTGCAGGACTATTGGCATTCCAGGGGAAGGAGGAAATTGACACTGAGGGAGTTGGTGGGGTGGTTTGCGTGAGCTTTGTTACAAGAGGAAGGGATTTACTGGTCAGTGGACTGCTTCCGCTGTCGCCCAAAGTTTTTGAACTTGTCACTGACTTATTATGAATGCGCTGCAGGTGACGTATAAGAGAGGATGTTCCGAGGTGGTTAACGTCCTTACCCCTACTTATTACAGCTTGACAAAGGCAACACACGGCTTGACAAATGTTGTCCGCATTTCTGTTGAAATACTTCCACACCGAAGAGCTGATTTTTTTGGTATTTTCACCAGGCATGTCAACGGCCATATTCCTCCCACGGACAACAGGTGTCTCCCCGGGTGCCTGACTTAAACAAACCACCTCACCATCAGAATCCTCCTTGTCAATTTCCTCCCCAGCGCCAGCAACACCCATATCCTCCTCATCCTGGTGTACTTCAACACTGACATCTTCAATCTGACTATCAGGAACTGGACTGCGGGTGCTCCTTCCAGCACTTGCAGGGGGCGTGCAAATGGTGGAAGGCGCATGCTCTTCACGTCCAGTGTTGGGAAGGTCAGGCAACGCAACCGACACAATTGGACTCTCCTTGTGGATTTGTGATTTCGAAGAACGCACAGTTCTTTGCGGTGCTTTTGCCAGCTTGAGTCTTTTCATTTTTCTAGCGAGAGGCTGAGTGCTTCCATCCTCATGTGAAGCTGAACCACTAGCCATGAACATAGGCCAGGGCCTCAGCCGTTCCTTGCCACTCCGTGTGGTAAATGGCATATTGGCAAGTTTACGCTTCTCCTCCGACAATTTTATTTTAGATTTTTGAGTCCTTTTTTTACTGATATTTGGTGTTTTGGATTTTACATGCTCTGTACTATGACATTGAGCATCGGCCTTGGCAGACGACGTTGCTGGCATTTCATCGTCTCGGCCATGACTAGTGGCAGCAGCTTCAGCACGAGGTGGAAGTGGATCTTGATCTTTCCCTAATTTTGGAACCTCAACATTTTTGTTCTCCATATTTTAATAGGCACAACTAAAAGGCACCTCAGGTAAACAATGGAGATGGATGGATACTAGTATACTTATGGATGGACCAGCGACTGCCGACACAGAGGTAGCTACAGCCGTGGACTACCGTACTGTGTCTGCTGCTAATATAGACTGGATGATAATGAGATAAAATTAAAATATATATATATATATATATCACACTAGTACTGCAGCCGGACAGGTATATATTATGTAATGACGGACCTGCTGGACACTGTCTGTCAGCACTGCAGACTCCTAAAGTAAGCTACTAGTATCAAGAAGATAGAAAAAAAAAAACCACGGGTAGGTGGTATACAATTATGGATGGACGAGCGACTGCCGACACAGAGGTAGCTACAGCCGTGGACTACCGTACTGTGTCTGCTGCTAATATAGACTGGATGATAATGAGATAAAATTAAAATATATATATATATATATCACACTAGTACTGCAGCCGGACAGGTATATATTATGTAATGACGGACCTGCTGGACACTGTCTGTCAGCACTGCAGACTCCTAAAGTAAGCTACTAGTATCAAGAAGATAGAAAAAAAATAAACCACGGGTAGGTGGTATACAATTATGGATGGACGAGCGACTGCCGACACAGAGGTAGCTACAGCCGTGGACTACCGTACTGTGTCTGCTGCTAATATAGACTGGATGATAATGAGATAAAATTAAAATATATATATGTATATCACACTAGTACTGCAGCCGGACAGGTATATATTATGTAATGACGGACCTGCTGGACACTGTCTGTCAGCACTGCAGACTCCTAAAGTAAGCTACTAGTATCAAGAAGATAGAAAAAAAAATAAACCACGGGTAGGTGGTATACAATTATGGATGGACGAGCGACTGCCGACACAGAGGTAGCTACAGCCGTGGACTACCGTACTGTGTCTGCTGCTAATATAGACTGGATGATAATGAGATAAAATTAAAATATATATATATATATCACACTAGTACTGCAGCCGGACAGGTATATATTATGTAATGACGGACCTGCTGGACACTGTCTGTCAGCACTGCAGACTCCTAAAGTAAGCTACTAGTATCAAGAAGATAGAAAAAAAAATAAACCATGGGTAGGTGGTATACAATTATGGATGGACGAGCGACTGCCGACACAGAGGTAGCTACAGCCGTGGACTACCGTACTGTGTCTGCTGCTAATATAGACTGGATGATAATGAGATAAAATTAAAATATATATATATATATCACACTAGTACAACAGCCGGACAGGTATATATTATGTAATGACGGACCTGCTGGACACTGTCTGTCAGCACTGCAGACTCCTAAAGTAAGCTACTAGTATCAAGAAGATAGAAAAAAAAACCACGGGTAGGTGGTATACAATTATGGATGGACGAGCGACTGCCGACACAGAGGTAGCTACAGCCGTGGACTACCGTACTGTGTCTGCTGCTAATATAGACTGGATGATAATGAGATAAAATTAAAATATATATATATATATATCACACTAGTACTGCAGCCGGACAGGTATATATTATGTAATGACGGACCTGCTGGACACTGTCTGTCAGCACTGCAGACTCCTAAAGTAAGCTACTAGTATCAAGAAGATAGAAAAAAAAAATAAACCACGGGTAGGTGGTATACAATTATGGATGGACGAGCGACCGCCGAGTCCCGACACAGAGGTAGCTACAGCCGTGGACTACCGTACTGTGTCTGCTGCTAATATAGACTGGATGATAATGAGATAAAATTAAAATATATATATATATATCACACTAGTACTGCAGCCGGACAGGTATATATTATGTAATGACGGACCTGCTGGACACTGTCTGTCAGCACTGCAGACTCCTAAAGTAAGCTACTAGTATCAAGAAGATAGAAAAAAAAATAAACCACGGGTAGGTGGTATACAATTATGGATGGACGAGCGACTGCCGACACAGAGGTAGCTACAGCCGTGGACTACCGTACTGTGTCTGCTGCTAATATAGACTGGATGATGACTTCCGGTTCCGGCATGAAGGAGTGAGCAGCAGCTCTCGTGCGCTCCTCCGTCCCGCCAGCAATACCGAGCGATTTACCAGCACACAGCCTCAACCCATAATCCCCGCTGACAACAGTAAGTCCAGGACACCTTTCGGTACCTGTCCCCGCGATTATGGATAAGTTCCTGGGCCCGCTGGCGCCACCAAAATTACAGCCGCCGGCGCTCCCTCCAAGACAGGAGAAGCGACGTGTTGAGCAAAACACCCCTGCCTCCACGGACTCCAGCCCAGAAAAGCCAGCAGCAAAGAAGGCGATCCTCACGGCCATGGGAGAATCCAAGGTGCGTACTGACGATAATATAGGGGCCTCTCCAACATACACAGAAATAGTAGCTGCAATACAGGATACAATGGCGCCTTTGCTGCAGAAAGCAGTAAGTGAAATTACAGCGCAGATCCAGCTGCTTACAAGCAGAGTTACGGACACGGAGACCCGTTTAGGTACCACAATAGATGATGTCTCAGGATTACAGAAGGCTGTTGTATCTCTGGAAAGGGACAATAAGCGTCTATTAGAAAAAATTGATAATATAGAAAATCGTACACGGAGATGCAACCTTCGTATAGTGGGCTTGCCGGAATCACTAACAGGCTCAGGGCTGGAGAATTTTGTGCGTATTACTTTGCCAAAGCTCCTGCATATTGAGGCGGAATGCACTGATTTAGTGATAGAGAGAGTGCACAGAATGGGAGATCTTTCACGGGCCTCAAAAAATAAACCTCGTGTAGTGATCTTTAAGACCATGAACTTTCTGCATAAAATAGCTATATGGAGAGCTTATCGTAAAATGGAAGGTCTTAAATGGGAGGGAGCTACACTTCGTATATTCCAAGACTACTCCGTGGAACTTTCTCGTCTGCGCAAGTCATTTTCTCCCATCTGTACCCTATTAATACAGCAGAAACACAAATTTGCGCTGATATACCCGGCACGTTTGAGAGTATTCCAAGGGTCATCTTTCAAGGATTTCACCAATCCACAGGATGCGGAAGCATACTTTAAAGAACTTTCTGTTTCCAATATGGATGTCGCGGATAAATCCGGAGTTGACTGATCTTCTTGATACATTACGTATTTATACGTTCGGTTATTTTGTCATTTGAATTAGGCTTGTGATGCTATGTTTTACTTCACACCTATAAATGCTGGGAACGGGCGAGTCGCCTTGCCGGTGATTTATATATTTAACGTTAAAGTTTACCAATGTTTACCTGAAGTCCAAATATCTTTAAATAAGTTATCCTGATGCTAGCATCAGCATATATTGAAACGCTGTTTAATCTGTCAATGATTTCTTTTTCTTCTGTTTTGCCTGTCCTCCCATATGTCTTTGTCTATTTTCCTTTTGTTTTTTCCTTCCCTCCTCCTATTGATGTACCTTTCTAAGCAATCTATTGATATAGCCTGTCTACAGGAGACGCACTTGGTATTACATGAAACAAAAAAATTACAGATGCTTAATTGGGTAGTTTTGGGAGCGGCTTCTCTTAATTCAAAGTCGTGCGGGGTAATAATTCTTGCAAAAAAATCTTTAGCAATTGAAGTGTTATCTATTACAGCTGACCCTGAAGGCAGATATGTTCTCATAGAAGCTCAATTAGAAAATAAGAAATATTTCATTTGCAATGTTTATGCACCCAACATATATAAGAAATCATTTTTTGTTTCTCTTATGACGTTGCTATACAAATGCGATTTATCCTCTCTAATTGTATGTGGAGATTTAAACCTTATATCATCCCTATACTTAGATAAGTCCCATTTTAGTAAGACCTCTAGACCATTACCTAAAATGGGTGTCCCCTGGATGGCTAAAAGACTTAACCTTATTGACGCATGGAGAGCTGTGAATCCAACTGAGAAGGAATTCACATGTTTATCAATGGCCCATAATACTTGGTCTCGGATTGATTACATACTAATCGCCTCAGTACTTTTTCCACATATACGACAGGCAGTGATAGAGACGATTTCTATCTCGGACCATGGCTTAGTGTGGATAGAGTTGGGCTACAAGAAGGAGCAAACGGGTCATCCTTCCTGGAAATTTCCCTCATATTTGGGTAATTCAGAGGGCTTTAAAAATAAAATTTCATCTGTATGGGAAACATATAAAAAGAATAATGCAATACATGAAGCGGAAAATCCCTTTCTTTTTTGGCTTACGGCGAAATCTGTTTTAAGGGGTGAGATAATTTCCTATGAATCTTATGTTAAAAGAAAACGTAACTCCCTATATTTAGAAAGTCAACAAAATCTATCACAGGCTTATCAAGCGTACAAAATAAATCCTACAGCACAAACCAAGAATTCCTACCTATTAGCTAAAACTAATTTTAATGAACTTTTACACTCTTCTGGTGAGAAATATTACTTTACGATCAGTTATAAGTTTCATCGCTTCGGAAACAAATCAGGAAAACTTCTCACCACGTTATTAAAAGGATCTAGAAAACCTATGACCATTCATCCCCTAAAATTAGCTGATGGCTCTTTCACATCTTCCAATGCTCATATCTCCAAAGTTATGAGAGATTTCTATGAAGATTTATATTCCCCCCCTAAACAAATTTTAAATGATTCCCCCCCCCATTCTGTCTAATTCGATTGAAACATACCCTCAACAATTCTGGGACAATTTACTTTTACCCCAAGTTCCTTCAGACCTTGTCTCTTCTTTAACATCGCCTATTTCGACTACTGAAATTTATGATACCATTAAAAGACTTAAATCATGTAAAGCCCCTGGCCCAGACGGGTATTCTAATGAATTTTATAAACAAATGGCCACACAAGTGTGTTCTACACTACAATCTGTATTTAATCATATTATGACTGGGAGGACTCTTCCATTATATTTTACGGATGCTGTGATCAAAGTGTTGCCAAAAGAAGGTAGAGATCTCTCCCTGCCGGGTTCGTATAGACCGATTTCTTTGCTCAACGTTGATTTTAAAATTTTTACATCTATTTTAGCACAAAGACTTAAAGATATTTTACCTCTACTGATCCATAAAGATCAAACAGGCTTTATAACCGGAAGACACTCAGTGGTGAATATACGAAGAGTTCTCTCAGTCATACAACAGGAAAATAATCATTCATCCCTAGAATCATCCCATAGTTTGATTCTCACTTTAGACGCAGAAAAGGCCTTTGACCTTTTACTGTGGCCCCACTTATTCCAAACATTGAAAAATTTTGGCTTCCCAGATTCTTTTATTTCAATTATAAAAACGTTGTACTCTTCCCCTTCATCGTATGTGTTTTGTAACGGAGTAATGTCCCCCCCCCTTCCTATTACAACGAGGAACGAGGCAAGGGTGCCCCCTTTCCCCTCTCCTTTTTGATTTATCGATCGAACCACTGGCAGTGGCGGTGCGTCAATCTAACTGTATTCAAGGAATCAAATTAGGAACAGAAACACTAAAAATAGCTTTATTTGCTGATGATACACTTTTATTTTTAACTAATCCAGAACAGTCTTTACCATCTCTCCTTCATTTAATCTCTTCATTCGGAAAAGTTGCAGGTTATAAGATAAATATCACAAAATCGGAAATTTTATTGTTAGGTAATACCTCAACGGCCATTTCTTTAAACCCGGACATTCCTCCTTTTAAAATTTCTAAAACCCATTTTAAATACCTAGGTATCAATATTTGCCCCAATTTGAACAACTTATATAAAATAAATTTCTCTCAAGCTATGAGTAACTTACTCCTGAAACTCGAAGCATGGAAAGATCTTCCGTTATCATTATTAGGTAGAATAGAAGTAATCAAGAGTATATTGTTCCCCAAAATATTTTACTTCATACAGATGCTCCCGATTTCTCTTATACGTTCTGACATACTCAAACTTGAAGCTCTGTTTTTAAAATTCATATGGCGTGGTAAACGCCCAAGGATTGCTAAATTGAAATTGAAATCGACAAAAACTGACGGAGGCTTTAGTTTCCCAGATTTAAAGGCTTATTCTCTAGCAGTGCACTTCCGGTATATAATAGATTGGTTTCACAATACATCACTTTATACTGACCTTGAGTTAGAACATGCTATTTTTTCCCCATATTCTCCAGCTGCCCTAATTCATCTACACCCTTCCCAAATACCATCTAAGTTTAAAGACCACATTTTATTTAAAGATACTTTCTTAGCTTGGAAATCTGTTAACAAAATGCTCAACAGAAATCCTTATTTTTCGCAATTTATCCCCTTCTGGGGAAACCCAGCTTTTCAGCCGTCATTACAGAACTCAGCCTTCTTACAATGGAAATTGAAAGGGCTAGACTCATTTAGCAAAATATTTGATCCTGGAGGCTCTATTTATTCGTTTTCAGAACTAAGACATAAATTTGATATTCCTAAACATCACATGTTCATGTATTTCCAAGTGCGTCATTATGTGTATTCTACTAGTCATCCTACTATTCCTAAAATGATCAGTGATTTAAAAACACCTTCAAAATCACATCCCAATGATATTGATTCTTTACTAAAGTTTACTTGTTCAAAACCTTATAAAGTGCAGTCTTTGTATGTTATTTTGCTAAAATGCTCCCCCACAGTTCAATGGGAAAACTTGCTCTTGAAATGGAAAAAAGATATTCCGAACCTGACGGTGATTACTGAAATTACTGACCCCTGCTTAAGATCCCTTAAATTTTTGGGATCATCCTACCTTCAAGAGGTGCACCTGAGAACGATCCACAGGGCATATATTGCTCCGTTACAGCGCAAGTATATGATCCCTAATGATAAAGGGAGTTGTATTAAATGTGGAATCTCCTCAGCATCCTTTTTACATTGCATGTGGGAGTGCAGAAAAGTAAAATTTTTCTGGAATAAACTCTTAGTATTTATCAACCAAATGTTTGATATGAATGCATACCTAGACCCGTTAGCATGCTTATGTTTAAACTTTAAGAATTGGAATATAAAACCGAAGACTTGCCCTTTGTTAAGTGTTATACTCACTCTTGCTAAGAAATGTTTATTAATCCGATGGGTCAAAAATTCGGCTCCTACCATTACGGAGGTTAAACAAAAGCTTTTACAACTAATGCACTACGATTGGAAAACATTTTTGACCACTTACCCTTTCTTTGGTCTTTACAAATTTTGTGTAAAATGGAAATGCTTTATTAATATTTTAGATCCCTATTATAAATCTCAAGTATTAAAAATGATAGATTGTAAAAAGGAGACATATAACTTATGTACATAGAATGCTCGATTTAAATCAATACTTGTAATGTCTAATATATACCTCTGCTTTATGTGGATATTTTGAGTAGATTTATAGGCTGATCTTTGATATATTATTACTTGCTAATGCTGCTATTATATGACTCCTCCCCGTATTTTACTTTCCTCTTGTGTGTGTTCCTACTACTCTATCTCTTTATCTTTTCTTTAAACTACCTTTATTAGTAATAATACAGAGTCAGATTGTTCAAGGTTAAGAATAACTTTATTAGCCTTGTGATTGTTATGTTATACAATCTACTGCAAGATAAAACTGTTAATCTTTCTGACTTGTAAAATTTACGATTTTATTTGTTTATTACAAAACCTGAATAAATAAATCTTTAAAAAAAAAAAAAAAATATAGACTGGATGATAATGAGATAAAATTAAAAAATATATATATCACACTAGTACAACAGCCGGACAGGTATATATTATGTAATGACGGACCTGCTGGACACTGTCTGTCAGCACTGCAGACTCCTAAAGTAAGCTACTAGTATCAAGAAGATAGAAAAAAAAAATAAACCACGGGTAGGTGGTATACAATTATGGATGGACGAGCGACTGCCGACACAGAGGTAGCTACAGCCGTGGACTACCGTACTGTGTCTGCTGCTAATATAGACTGGATGATAATGAGATAAAATTAAAATATATATATATATATATATCACACTAGTACTGCAGCCGGACAAGTATATATTATGTAATGACGGACCTGCTGGACACTGTCTGTCAGCACTGCAGACTCCTAAAGTAAGCTACTAGTATCAAGAAGATAGAAAATAAAAATAAACCACGGGTAGGTGGTATACAATTATGGATGGACGAGCGACTGCCGAGTCCCGACACAGAGGTAGCTACAGCCGTGGACTACCGTACTGTGTCTGCTGCTAATATAGACTGGATGATAATGAGATAAAATAAAAAAAATATATATATATATCACACTAGTACTGCAGCCGGACAGGTATATATTATGTAATGACGGACCTGCTGGACACTGTCTGTCAGCACTGCAGACTCCTAAAGTAAGCTACTAGTATCAAGAAGATAGAAAAAAAAAATAAACCACGGGTAGGTGGTATACAATTATGGATGGACGAGCGACCGCCGAGTCCCGACACAGAGGTAGCTACAGCCGTGGACTACCGTACTGTGTCTGCTGCTAATATAGACTGGATGATAATGAGATAAAATTAAAATATATATATATATATATATATATATCACACTAGTACTGCAGCCGGACAGGTATATATTATGTAATGACGGACCTGCTGGACACTGTCTGTCAGCACTGCAGACTCCTAAAGTAAGCTACTAGTATCAAGAAGATAGAAAAAAAAAATAAACCACGGGTAGGTGGTATACAATTATGGATGGACGAGCGACTGCCGAGTCCCGACACAGAGGTAGCTACAGCCGTGGACTACCGTACTGTGTCTGCTGCTAATATAGACTGGATGATAATGAGATAAAATTAAAATATATATATTTATATCACACTAGTACTGCAGCCGGACAAGTATATATTATGTAATGACGGACCTGCTGGACACTGTCTGTCAGCACTGCAGACTCCTAAAGTAAGCTACTAGTATCAAGAAGATAGAAAAAAAAATAAACCACGGGTAGGTGGTATACAATTATGGATGGACGAGCGACCGCCGAGTCCCGACACAGAGGTAGCTACAGCCGTGGACTACCGTACTGTGTCTGCTGCTAATATAGACTGGATGATAATGAGATAAAATTAAAATATATATATATATCACACTAGTACTGCAGCCGGACAGGTATATATTATGTAATGACGGACCTGCTGGACACTGTCTGTCAGCACTGCAGACTCCTAAAGTAAGCTACTAGTATCAAGAAGATAGAAAAAAAAAATAAACCACGGGTAGGTGGTATACAATTATGGATGGACGAGCGACTGCCGACACAGAGGTAGCTACAGCCGTGGACTACCGTACTGTGTCTGCTGCTAATATAGACAGGATGATAATGAGATAAAATTAAAATATATATATATATCACACTAGTACTGCAGCCGGACAGGTATATATTATGTATTGACGGACCTGCTGGACACTGTCTGTCAGCACTGCAGACTCCTAAAGTAAGCTACTAGTATCAAGAAGATAGAAAAAAAAATAAAACACGGGTAGGTGGTATACAATTATGGATGGACGAGCGACCGCCGAGTCCCGACACAGAGGTAGCTACAGCCGTGGACTACCGTACTGTGTCTGCTGCTAATATAGACTGGATGATAATGAGATAAAATTAAAATATATATATATATATATATATATATATATATCACACTAGTACTGCAGCCGGACAGGTATATATTATGTAATGACGGACCTGCTGGACACTGTCTGTCAGCACTGCAGACTCCTAAAGTAAGCTACTAGTATCAAGAAGATAGAAAAAAAAATAAACCACGGGTAGGTGGTATACAATTATGGATGGACGAGCGACTGCCGACACAGAGGTAGCTACAGCCGTGGACTACCGTACTGTGTCTGCTGCTAATATAGACTGGATGATAATGAGATAAAATTAAAATATATATATATATATCACACTAGTACTGCAGCCGGACAGGTATATATTATGTAATGACGGACCTGCTGGACACTGTCTGCAGAATGCGTTTATAAAAACACCACACGACGAGTGTGTAACTTTTTCTGGCAGACAATCACAATATACTGGTGGTCAGCAGACAATCACAATACTGGTGGTCAGTGGTCACTGGTCAGTCACACTGGCAGTGGCACTCTGGCAGCAAAAGTGTGCACTGTACTTAAAATATGTACTCCTGCTATAACTGCTCCCCAGTCTCCCCCACAATTAAGCTGTGTGAGCACTGCAGTGAGCACTCAGCAGTCAGATAATGATATACAGTATATGATGCAGCACACTGGGCTGAGCACAGATATGGTATGTGTGACTGTGTCACACTGTGTATCGTTTTTTTTCAGGCAGAGAACGGATTCATTAAACTGGTGGCACTGGTCACTGCCACTGGTCACACTATCAGCAGCAAGTAGTACTCCTCCTATATTATGCTCCCCAAAATTTGTGTCTCTCTCTCTCTAGTACTATTAGTCACTCTAAACGGAGAGGACGCCAGCCACGTCCTCTCCCTATCAATCTCAATGCACGTGTGAAAAATGGCGGCGACGCGTGGCTCCTTATATAGAATCCGAGTCTCGCGATAGAATCCGAGCCTCGCGAGAATCCGACAGCGGGATGATGACGTTCGGGCGCGCTCGGGTTAACCGAGCAAGGCGGGAGGATCCGAGCCTGCTCGGCCCCGTGTAAAAAAAGCTGAAGTTCGGCGGGTTCGGATTCAGAGAAACCGAACCCGCTCATCTCTATGTAAAATGCCTTTAAACAACCCTCCACATGAGGTGTCTGGGACGTTGGTGGATTGTGAGGAAGTAATGGTCTGCTTAGATGATCCCTTGGTCTTAGGTGGGCAAGGGTTAGACCACTGAGTAGTCAGTGATTGGTTCAATTGCTGTAACTGAGCAGACAGTTGATCTGCCCATGGCGGGTTCACCGCGGGGAACATAAGCAGTTATCCTGGCACAGGAGGTCCCATAGGGGGCATTAGTCTAGTTACCAGCATATTCAATAGCATGGAGAAAGTAGCCCAAGCCCAAGCAATTAGGATCTATTAAAGCTGAATGACTTAAAAAACGTCTGTTCAGACAGAGTAATTTAGCTCACCCCTCCTTCCAGCATTAGAATGGCAATGGAATCCTCCTGGCTGCTGGTACTTTCAACCTTTAAAAGCAGTCATCTCTGGAGAATAAGATCCGTATAGGTCATGTAGAGTAGCTGGAGCTGCGGCTGGCGGTGAGCAATAGACAGTGGTATGGAGTAGAGTTTAGTGAGTCCGTTAATGCGTTTCCCCGCCTCCCTCTGGGTTCAGCGGTTTCATCAGAAATTGTATTTCTAAGCCATTCAGCTTTAATGGATCCTAATTGCTGAAAGGACTTCTTAACCTTTTGTGGCTACTTAAATACTGCTAACTGTGGATAACAGTGACTGTCGTTTGCTGGACTAATTTGTGTCAGCGCTCCACGCTGCTACATAGACTCACAGTGATACAGTGTTGCTTACTGTTGAATGAACTGCTACATTGTTAAACTGATTGCCAAACAGTGTGGCTGTTAAGATAAACACCACAGGTTTTAGTGCTAATAAGAAGCTATAAGAAACGGCACATAAGGGTGTTATACTGCTATATAAAATTCAGTGACATAGTGAGATTAATTGTTGAATGATATTTTAAATACTCCCTATCTACATTGATGCATATTTTTTGAGAGTGATTTTCTAGAGCTGTATATAGCAGTGTCCACACAGAAAGTAGAATACACTGTATGCTTTGTAGATAAAATATTTAGGGGTTAAAATTACCGTCCGGTGGTTATGGAAGCTTGAATGGTGTGATTTTATTGGTATTTTTATTGAAATGAATTAATAAAATAAAAATAAAAATATTTTTGTCCAATCTATATGCGCTGCAATACTTTTGTTTTGTATTTGATTTTTTCTTTTGATAAGGTTGAGTAGCCTTATTTTGCTGGCAGCACATAGATTGGAGTGACAGAGCGCTTGACAATACATCTTTGTTTCTGTATTTCAATCACACAACATTGTTGGTTTGAAATCAGAAGATTAATTGAGTACAGTATAAAAAAAGAAAAGTGTAAGTTTTGTGTAAACTGTATAGAGAGGTGGTAATCGATTAGGGTATCCTAATGATGTACGTTGGTGAAATTATTAGTGGCTGTATATATTAGTATAAGTATCTTGGTTGGATTGTGTAAAGTACAGTATATGTAACAAATGTCGTTCCTATAAAAATGAGCAGCAGTAGTAGATTATCAGTCCATTCTGCGGATAGATCTTCTGATTTCAAGCAACTGAACATACGTTGGAGCCTGCATGCATACATTTGAATAACTACAGCCTATTCAGAGTCACACACATCTTACAAGAGGTATCTTAACTTGTGTCTGAGTCGATGTAATTGTGAGGCAACAGGGCATTCATGTGTAGGATAATCGTCTTGAGGTCCTATTGTGGGGTTGTAGATAGATTTCAGACTGATCTCCCACACCAAGGATAGAACCTGGCTAGTGTTCAATGATGGTGGTGATGGCTACATTCATAAGCATATTGATGGGGGTAGTGGAATGTATTGATGCAACCTACTGTGAATACAGGTGGATATTCACATTTATTTTCAAGTGCGCAGTGTGGCCATGTATGTGACTGATTTGTGTGTGTTACCAGTGGGTTAAAATGATTTCTACATGCTTGCAGTTTTAGTACATAGGAATAAATTTCACACATACTTGGAGGAGCCTTTACACAGATCTTACAGACCTTGTTTTTGTAACAGCATGCAAACAGACCTTAAAGATAAAACAATGAGTAATGGTGTTGTCTGTAACAAGGATTTGGCACATAGAGCATTCTGGTCAAAATACCAATTAGAACCAGAATATAGGAGGAAATAGCCCGATAAGCAAAAAATACGGTATATGAAAGGAGTCTTCCCTGTGTTTAATTGGGATTCTACTAAGAAAGTGTAATGTGCTTAGTACCATATTCCTATTTTGACTGGCCATTGATTCTGAACATCATGTGCAATGATGGATCCTCCTCAGATAATTGAAGATATAACAATGTGAATTTTCACATATAAGTTGAGTATTGATTCCTTATATAATTATAATTCTTTTGAATTGCATGCTGTTTTGTTAATATCATTTATATGCACTAATAAACTGTATTTCTATATTTTAGTCTCAGAGTATATCTATTGATTGACATACAGTAGAATCAAAGTGGCAATGGATTACAGTGTTCGACTCTGAATAAGGTGAGGTAAATTCTTCTACCCACTGCATTCAATTTGGATTGAGGGAGTAAGAGTCTAGTAAGGGGAAGGCCCAGTATTGGGGATACGTTTGGGGAGAGGGGCCCCCTGTGGTTGGTGTAGGAAAGTCACTTTAGGGCATCATAATGTGGGCTGGCCTGGGAAGTCCCATGCCCTGGACTTGAACCTTAGGAATGTTAAGGACCTACCTGATGAGGTTACCTGGACGAGGTTGATAAACCCATATTTTTGGCCAAAATTATGCAAAGAACCTACATTTTATTCAATGTTAAATTTAAAATCGATTACAATTATTCTGATTAGTAATGTTTGGAGTTTGCACCTTGTTTTGTGTGTGTTTCATAGAGGTGGGAATAGGTTTAACACTAATAGACTTGAGATATCTGTGTGCAAGGTTAAACAAGAATGCAAAGAGGGTAAAGTGAGTAACTGAAGTCTGGAGAAAACATGATTAAATCAGTACCCTAAAGAATAAATGGAAGAGTTAGTTGGTGCACTTCAAAACTTAGAGAGAATAATTTAGAAGAATGAATATAGGCATAATTAATTTAGATGTTTAAATCAACCAAGATGATTGTGAATATGATAGATGATTATGATAAGGGCATATAAATATTTCATGAATTATTGGTAAGGTTCATAGGACATTTGATCACAGCAACACGTACCATAGGACTGAATATTTGGACAGTAATGTATATACTTCAAAACATGCAAAAGTGAGTTATGGAACTATTGGTACTATAAAGTTATGAATATGCAGCATGGACAAACTCAACCACCTCAACAGTTTTATGGCAAAAAAGCATGGGTCAAGTGGAAACTACCCAGTGTAAAGAATGTAGGCTGGGTAGTGTCTGGTTGTGTCAGCTGTCTTTTGTCTTGACCGAAATATTAAGATCAGTAGAGGGCATTATGGTAATGTCTGATCCATGAAATTAATCAGGCTGCATTTTTTTAGTCAAGAAAGAATTCTCACCCTCTTCCTTGGTTTGTAAGTGTTGGATTGGGAGTTTGTTGCCTTCCTCTGGATCAACACAAGTACAATTTATGAAAGGTTGTACTTGATGACCTGTGTCTTTTTTCAAGCTTATAATGTAATTATTGTAAATCACACCACTTAGACATGTTATTACGAGGTAATTATCACATTCATTAAGCTTAACAGGAGAACTCTGTGAGGAGACAAATAATGGAAACAAAAGATAATCAACTGCATCTCTACTGAAATAGTACACTGAGTAACACCATTATAGAAACTACTGTAGCTAAATACTATAATAAACATTTTATACATTCACCCGTAATTCTGCACTTATATTTTGCAAACTCTAATAAAAAATAAGATGAGTCTTTTTGATTTGTACTATTCTTGGAAGTTTTGTTAAAAATTAAAATGTGGGAAAGGAATTCATAATGGTACACAATGAAAGTAAGTATTTATGGGGCATTTATACATTTATTAACATTCATAACTTTTTAGAAAAACAATCTTAATTTATCATAACAGTAAGTTGAAGAATATAAACAGTAATGGTTGACAACATTTTAACCATGTTAACATATACTGTGAATAAACAATAGCTAACAATGGGCCTGAGGAGTAGTTGCAAGTAAATTGGTCATATATTTCTCAAAAGAAGTGTGCACAGAAAAATAGCATATTAATATTACATTTTATGCAGGTTGAGTCTCTAATATTCGAAAATTTGATATTCCAAATATTCCACAATACATTTTTTTTTTTTTTTTTAGAGATAGTGATACTTTTGCTGTCAAGTGGTTAAATGTACACAAAGTGTATTAGATTATTTCATGCAGAAAATTATTACAAATATTGCAGAAAATTACCTATGGTTTGTGTATAATGTGTATATGACACATACATGCATTTCATGTTTAGGCATGGCTCCCATCCTCAAGATACTGTATCTCATTATGGTATGTAGATATTCCAAATTACGGAAAAATCCGAAATAAAAAATATTTCTTGTCCCAAGCTTTTCAGATACGGTAGACTCAACATGTACAAACATTGCTGTTTTACCTTTTTTAAAATGAAATGAGAATCTTTCTTTCCTGAAGTGCAGATGTGTCCGCGGTCATCTTACTTGCAAATTGGTCGCATGTGCAGCCGCACTGCGATTGAGACTAATTGCGCACACGTGCAACCTGTCTGTGGGAATGTACGTATCCATGTAATCCTGTTAATCGCAGGTGCATAGTGCACATGCATGGCCTCAGGCATGCTAGTCATGACATACACCCCATATCTGTGGTTCAAATGGAAATTCAGTTAAATATTTTTAATGATTGAAGTATTGCCAGTGGTAGGGGCCAATTTTACAATAGCTTTTGACAATGGTCTAGATAGCACTGCTGCTAATTACCATCATTATGTGTTGTGACATCCACCTTACAGTACCTACAATATGCCTCCCAAAAAATGTATCTGTTACTGTGTCCAAGTCTGATAGTGATCCAGTTTCAGATACACGCCCTTACTATTCATTGCCTCTGCATGACCATGCCCGCCCATCAACTTTCTGCCTTCCCACTTGCAATGACGCACAAGTCGATGCTAAAAACCATATATATGGATCGGGATAGAGTCAGCTGACCAGTGGTCAGCGTACCAATGACAAGATACTGGCTGCTAGGATGCTGGCAGGGATCCCGGCAGGGGGCCCAGGGCTATTCCCACTCGGTGTCCACGACACTCATAGAGTGGGAATAGAACCTGTGGCGAGCATAGCAAGCCACCGAGACCGCAGCGTGGCGAGAGCAGCGTGCACGCAAGCGGCCTTGTTGTGCTCGCTCCCCTGCTGGCATCCTGGTGGCCAGGATCTCAGCGTCAGTAGGCTGACCGCCAGGATTCCGACCACCAGTCATCCAAGCCCAACCCATATGGACCTACTAATATGCATTTGTGGTGTGCATTCACAGTAAGGAAATATGTATCTTATATAAAATTGTAAATGACCCCTAAAATATGTTACAAATTGGTCAAATAATCGTGATCAATATTCTTTTGTTCTGTCATTGAACAAATTGTCCTGCTAGTGTAACATATACATAAAATATAAATCAAACTCAATAAAGTGCAGATTTTTCAAAGTTCAAGGTCATCATTTCAATATCTTATCATTTATAATTGTATCTTTGGTTCCATCCTCAATGAGTACTTAAGTAATCTAATACAGTTCTGCTGATAGCGCTATATTTAACAACCAACCTGTATTAGAAATTAACACTGCATTATTCGGATATATTGTCTGTTTAACCTCTATGTAATTAATTTTAAATGTAATGGTTTAGGCATTCTCATGGGCATTTTATACTTTAGTCCATGACTGGAATATTAATTAGAGTAAAATACATGCTTCCTAGCAACACGTAGAACAGTATATTCTTGGTCATTGTAGTTGCAACATTAACAATGGTATAGGACTTAATGTAATAAACTTTAATGTGTTATCACTTAATTAACTTTACAGTAAAGTGTGTGCTTTTGTGGAAACAAAATGTGTTCAGTGTAATCCTGGTTATATAAAACAAGTGTACACCTACTGTAGGCAGGAAAGATACTCACATAAAAATAATTACAGGCAAAATTATGTGCTATAAATGTACAAGGTACAAAATGAAAAAGTGCTCTTGAATTCGGAATACCAAATTCTTCTCTGCGATCAGAGGCAACTAACTGCGTACCTAGCTATGCACCCACCTACTTGTATGTAAGTACTTAACAGGGGCTGATAAAATAACAACAGGAAGGAATATGGTGGTGCAAGAGATTTGCTATCTTCTGAGCATGCATTTTCTTTCCTGAAATTTATGGCTCCATATTTGCAGAGATTTAATAGGAAATATGGATCTGATACCATATTACCAACTTAATCACCAGAAATATGGCACCAGTGGCCACCAGCTACATTGTTGTACAGAATGACAGGTGGGGTTAAGTGCTTGATGTTCAAGATCCAGTGCAGGACCAGTTCTAGACCAAGTAGAGCACACAGTGAAAAGACCCTTTGGCTCTCCCTTAAAATTAAACAAAATCTATAGTTTTTTGTGTGTACTAAACAAAAAGACACATACAGTATCTATATGGTGGTTTCTCTGCAACAGGGCACCCCTGGAGCAATTTATCCTCCCCGTGTGCTGTAGATAGTGCCTTCAGTCGGTTTTCACTATTCATGTAGGTGATCACATGGTCTGGAAGATATCTGTTTGTGTAGAAATATAACCAATGTCATCATCATACAACAGAGGTTCAACAAGACTCTTGCCCACCGTGTCACCTCCTGCCTCCTTTCACTTGAGCCACCAGTCCCCGGTCACTCCAGGCTCCTTATCCCTGTCACTCCAGCTTGCTGCCCACATCACCTCAACCGCCTGTCACTTCAACTGTCCGATAGTATTTTGTGCACCCCAACTGTCCTGTAATGTGTTCCCACCACACCCCAGTAGTTAACTGCAGTACTCTTGCTATGACTAAAAGTATACTATTACCTTCTTGTCTTGTCAGGCATCAGCACTGCAGGTCCTCCTGTTCAGCGTGTCTCTCTCCATCTCCAGTAACTGACTGCCAGGAACAGGTGATTCTGCGGTGAGCACAAATCTAGGATTGTGCAGGGGCATCGCTCCAGTAAAGGTAACCATGAATAAAATTAACTTGGGCAATGGCAGCACCCACATGGGGACTTTGCTGCTTGTGCACCACATAAGATCCGGCCCTAGCCTGCGGAGACAGCAGTGCTACTTTCATGATCATTTGTGCAGGTCAGCATAAACAGGAGCTTTAACCTAACCTGCAGTGTGTGGGCTGTTGGTGGCTGTGGCTGAACCTCCGGGGCTACATCGCTCCAGACGACAGCTCTGTCAGTCTCCCACTTGAGCTGCCCCTGATCCTGTGGTGCTGGCCTATATTCTATCAACATGTATTATGCTGTTATACTTGAGAAAATTATATGAGCACATTTAAAACTATTACCCAACTAGGGCCTGAGTTGAAAAGTTGCTGCAAACGCATTAGCATCTGTTGCCATAGGCACATCTGCACCTTTATGCTACTGCTAGAATTAACCCTTCTTCTTGGGTATAACCATGCATCCAAATGTGCAATACCTATGATGCCCACTTTGCTCACTAACCCCAATTGTAGCCTAATCATAACCCTAATTGTAGCCTAATACTAATTGCACGCTAACTCTAACCCTAAGTGTAGCCTAATCCTAACTGGAATTGCAATCTAAACCTAACCCTAATTGTAGGCTGACCCTAACCCTAATTGCACCTTAACCCTATTTGTTGCCTAACCCTTATCCTAATTGTAGCCTAACCCTTACCCCAATTGCAGCCTAGCCCTATCCCTAATTGTAGCCTAACTTTAATCATTGCCTAATCCTAATCCTAAATCTATTTGTATCCTAACTAGTGATGAGCGGGTTCGGATCCTCACGATCCGAACCCACCCGAACTTCACCTTTTTTTTCACGGGTCCGAGCAACTCGGATCCTCCCGCCTTGCTCGGTTAACCCGAGCGCGCCCGAACGTCATCATCCTGCGGTCGGAATCTCGCGAGATTCGTATTCTATATAAGGAGCCGCGTGTCGCCGCCATTTTTCACTTGTGCATTGGAGATGATCGTGAGAGGACGTGGCTGGCGTCCTCTCAGTTTCTATGTTCAGTGGGCTGCAAATTGTGCTACAAATATCTGTGCTCAGTGTGCTGCAAGTATCTGTGCTCAGTGTGCTGCAAATATCTACGTTCTCTGCCTGAAAACGCTCCATATCTGTGCTCAGTGTGCTACAAATATCTGTGCTCAGTGTGCTGCAAATATCTGTGCTCAGTGTGCTGCAAGTGCAAATATCTACGTTCTCTGCCTGAAAAACGCTCCACATCTGACTGTGCTCAGTGTGCTGCAAATATCTGTGCTCAGTGTGCTAATTGCTTTATTGTGGGGACTGGGGACCAGCAGTATTATATAGTAGGAGGACAGTGCAGAGTTTTGCTGACCAGTGACCACCAGTATTATACGTTCTCTGCCTGAAAAACGCTCCATATCTGTGCTGCATTGTAGTAAATAGTAGGAGGACAGTGCAGAATTTTGCTAACCACCAGTATAACTATATATACAGCAGTACGGTACAGTAGTCCACTGCTCTACCTACCTCTGTGTCGTCAAGTTTACTATCCATCCATACCTGTGGTGCATTTCAGTTATGCACAGTTTGCTGACCACCAGTATATACTATATAGCAGTACGCTACAGAAGGCTACTGCTCTACCTACCTCTGTGTCGTCAAGTATACTATCCATCCATACCAGTGGGGCATTTCAGTTTTGCACAGTTTACTGACCACCAGTAAATAATATATAGCAGTACGGTACAGTAGGCCACTGCTCTACCTACCTCTGTGTCATCAAGTATACTATCCATCCATACCTGTGGTGCATTTCAGTTTTGTACAGTCTGCTGACCACCAGTATAAACTATATAGCAGTACGGTACAGTAGGCCACTGCTCTACCTACCTCTGTGTCGTCAAGTATACTATCCATCCATACCTGTGGTGCATTTCAGTTTTGCACAGTTTGCTGTCCACAAGTATATAATATATAGCAGTACGGTACAGTTGGCCACTGCTCTACCTACCTCTGTGTCGTCAAGTATACTATCCATCCATAACTGTGGTGCATTTCAGTTTTGCACAGTTTGCTGCCCACCAGTATATAATATATAGCAGTACGGTACAGTAGGCCACTGCTCTACCTACCTCTGTGTCGTCAAGTATACTATCCATCCATACCTGTGGTGCATTTCAGTTGTGCGCAGTATATATAGTAGTAGGCCATTGCTATTGATATATTACTGGCATATAATTCCACACATTAAAAAATGGAGAACAAAAATGTGGAGGGTAAAATAGGGAAAGATCAAGATCCACTTCCACCTCGTGCTGAAGCTGCTGCCACTAGTTATGTTCGAGACGATGAAATGCCATCAAAGTCGTCTGCCAAGGCCGATGCCCAATGTCATAGTAGAGAGCATGTAAAATCCAAAAAAATAAAGCTCAGTGAAATGACCCAAAAATCTAAATCAAAATCGTCTGAGGAGAAGCGTAAACTTGCCAATGTGCCATTTACGACACGGAGTGGCAAGGAACGACTGAGGCCCTGGCCTATGTTCAAGTCTAGTGGTTCAGCTACACCTGAGGATGGAAGCACTCATCCTCCTGCTAGAAAACTTACAAGAGTTCAGATGGCAAAAGCACAGCAAAGAACTGTGCGTTCTTCTAAATCACAAATCCCCAAGGAAAGTCCAATTGTGTCGGTTGCGATGCCTGACCTTCCCAACACTGGACGGGAAGAGGTTGCGCCTTCCACCATTTGCACGCCCCCTGCAAGTGCTGGAAGGAGCACCCGCAGTCCAGTTCCTGATAGTCAAATTGAAGATGTCACTGTTGAAGTACACCAGGATGAGGATATGGGTGTTGCTGGCGCTGGGGAGGAAATTGACAAGGAGGATTCTGATGGTGAGGTGGTTTGTTTAAGTCAGGCACCCGGGGAGACACCTGTTGTCCGTGGGACGAATATGGCCATTGACATGCCTTGTCAAAATACTTAAAAATCACCTCTTCGGTGTGGAATTATTTCAACAGAAATGCGGACAACTGGTGTCAAGCCGTGTGTTGCCTTTGTCAAGCTGTAATAAGTAGGGGTAAGGACGTTAACCACCTAGGAACATCCTCCCTTATACGTCACCTGGACTGCATTCATCAGAAGTCAGTGACAAGTTCAATAACTTTGGATGACAGCGGAAGCAGTCCACTGACCACTAAATCCCTTCCTCTTGTAACCAAGCTCCTGCAAACCACACCACCAACTCCCTCAGTGTCAATTTCCTCCTTACACAGGCAAGCCAGGCCTGCAGGCCATGTCACTGTCAAGTCTGACGAGTCCTCTCCTGCCTGGGATTCCTCCTATGCATCCTTGAGTGTAATGCCTACTGCTGCTGGCGCTGCTGTTGTTGCTACTGGGAGTCAATCGTCATCCCAGAGGGGAAGTCGGAAGACCACTTGTACTACTTCCAGTAAGCAATTGACTGTTCAACAGTCCTTTGCGAGGAAGATGAAATATCACAGCATTCATCCTGCTGCAAAGCGGATAACTCAGGCCTTGGCAGCCTGGATGGTGAGAAACGTGTTTCCGGTATCCACCGTTAATTCACAGGGAACTAGAGACTTGATTGAGGTACTGTGTCCCCAGTACCAAATACCATCTAGGTTCCATTTCTCTAGGCAGGCAATACCGAAAATGTACACAGACGTCAGAAAAAGAGTCACCAGTGTCCTTAAAAATGCAGTTGTACCCAATGTCCACTTAACCACGGACATGTGGACAAGTGGAGCAGGGCAGACTCAGGACTATATGACTGTGACAGCCCACTGGGTAGATGTATTGCCTCCCGCAGCAAGAACAGCAGCGGCGGCACCAGTAGCAGCATCTCGCAAACGCCAACTCGTTCCTAGGCAGGCTATGCTTTGTATCACCGCTTTCCATAAAAGGCACACAGCTGACAACCTCTTACGGAAACTGAGAAACATCATCACAGAATGGCTTACCCCAATTGGACTCTCCTGGGGATTTGTGACATCGGACAACGCCACCAATATTGTGCGTGCATTACATCTCGGCAAATTCCAGCACGTCCCATGTTTTGCACATACATTAAATTTGGTGGTGCAGAATTATTTAAAAAACGACAGGGCCGTGCAAGAGATGCTGTCGGTGGCCCGAAGAATTGCGGGCCACTTTCGGCATTCAGCCACCGCGTGCCAAAGACTGGAGCACCAGCAAACAGTCCTGAACCTGCCCTGCCGTCATCTGAAGCAAGAGGTGGTAACGAGGTGGAATTCAACCCTCTATATACTTCAAAGGATGGAGGAGCAGCAAAAGGCTATTCAAGCCTATACATCTGCCTACGATATAAGCAAAGGAGGGGGAATGCACCTGACTCAAGCGCAGTGGAGAATGATTTCAACGTTGTGCAAGGTTCTGCAACCCTTTGAACTTGCCACACGTGAAGTCAGTTCAGACACTGCCAGCCTGAGTCATGTCATTCCCCTCATCAGGCTTTTGCAGAAGAAGCTGGAGAGATTGAAGGAGGAGCTAAAACAGAGCGATACCGCTAGGCATGTGGGACTTGTGGATGGAGCCCTTAATTTGCTTAACCAGGATTCACGGGTGGTCAATCTGTTGAAATCAGAGCACTCCATTTTGGCCACCGTGCTCGATCCTAGATTTAAAACCTACATTGTATCTCTCTTTCCGGCAGACACAAGTCTGCAGAGGTTCAAAGACCTGCTGGTGAGAAAATTGTCAAGTCAAGCGGAACGTGACCCGTCAACAGCTCCTCCTTCATATTCTCCCGCAACTAGGGCTGCGAGGAAAAGGCTAAGAATTCCGAGCCCACACGCTGGCGGTGATGCAGCGCTGTCTGGAGCGAGTGCTGACATCTGGTCCGGACTGAAGGACCTGCCAACGATTACTGACATGTCGTCTACTGTCACTGCATATGATTCTCTCACCATTGAAAGAATGGTGGAGGATTATATGAGTGACCACATCCAAGTAGGCACGTCAGACAGTCCGTACATATACTGGCAGGAAAAAGAGGCAATTTGGAGGCCCTTGCACAAACTGGCTTTATTTTATCTAAGTTGCCCCCCCTCCAGTGTGTACTCCGAAAGAGTGTTTAGTGCAGCCGCTCACCTTGTCAGCAATCGGCGTACGAGGTTACTTCCAGAAAATGTGGAGTAGATGATGTTCATCAAAATGAATTATAATCAATTCCTCCGTGGAGACATTCACCAGCAATTGCCTCCAGAAAGTATACAGGGACCTGAGATGGTGGATTCCAGTGGGGACGAATTAATAATCTGTGAGGAGGGGGATGTAAACAGTGGAAGGGGTGAGGAATTGGACGATGAGGAGGAGGTGGACATCTTGCCTCTGTAGAGCCAGTTTGTGCAAGGAGAAATTGATTGCTTCTTTTTTGGTGGGGGCCCAAACCAACCAGTCATTTCAGTCACAGTCGTGTGTGTCAAAGTCGGAAAAATATCATGCTACACGTTGCCATATATTCACCTCATGCGCTTGCCCGCTGCACGTGCACATTCTCTCCCGTGCGTGCGGATACTCGCAGCTGCGTGATGGCGCCTCCTCGGCCATGCGCTCGAGCGCGTGGTATGTGCATTTACGGTAGAGTTTGTGTGCGTCTAGCGGGCGACTCAATCGTTAAATAATAAAACCAAATAGTATGTTTTATAGATAATGTTCCCCTTAATAATGACTGTAAGTTTATTTAATGTAACTGGTCGCTGGACAGAGAAATTCCTCTTTGCGTGGTACGAAGGGTCAGACAGGGTTTGAACAGTGGTGTCTGGTACCTAACTAAAAAACATTTTATTAGAAACAATCCGGTGCTGGTTAGGTAAAGATTAATCGCTCCTGCGTATAGTTATGTTTATTAGTAGTTTCTGGACATTTACTATATTTGCGGTTCATTATCCATGCGGCGGGAATTCTGAGATTCCGTCCCACCTGAGCAGTTTGATATAGTCACAGCCCACCTGTTCAAACTAACCTATCACCTTTTGTTATGATGCGAGGAGACATTCCTGTGTCCAATGAACAATGAGATTGTAGGTCCCTTTGTAGTATACTGTACGCAGTGTATATAAGGACAGCCAGCCTGGCCAGCTCAGTCTTCTCTCCACAAACGGTTTTCATCTTGACTAACTCGGAGCTGGTACCAGGACTGCGCTGCGATCATTCCCCAGTGTGTGTAAGTTATTCTCTGTGACCATTCTAAATCTCTGACTGTATTTGCCATATTCTCTCTCTCTGTTATTGTATAAGATTGTGACGCTATTGTATATTTATGTGTAGTTATTCTGCTTAGATATTGATGTTAGCCTGTAGTGTATGAACTGTTAACTGTTTTTAACTTTTACATAGCTAGATATTGTTAGTAAAGGTGTTGGAACCTTAGCAAGGTATTGTGTGTTTATTACATTGCTGAGAGTATTCAGAGCGTCTCAATCGCTCAAGAGGCTTTCATACAATAGAGGTTAATTAGCATTGCATTGTGCTCACATTACAAAACCAAGGTTTACAGTATAGGCTCAGCCTTTCATTGAGTTGCATACAAGGTTTACTGAGTGTCATCCCGTGAGCGTCTGCGCCGCTCATGTTCCCCTCGTGGTCACGAGCGTACGCTACGCTAGTAGCGTAGCATTACGGTAGTCGGCCGCCTATAGCGTGCTCGTCACCTAGCGTTAAGCTGTGAGCGAGCGTGTCGCATGTGCGTCTCGACCACGGATAAGCGTCTGCTACGCTAAGTGCGTACCCTTACGGTACCCCATACGCCAATTGCGTACTGAGTCTCTTACCCATTTTATAGTGAATGGTATAAGATAGTTAGCTTTATCAATTGGCGGCTCGTCCGTCCTCCACATATCCGCACCAGCGAACACAGACTTTATCTGTCAGCAAGGGCGGGAAGGCAGTATCCCTTCATATCGGGATACAGTAGTGCTGGCTAGATAAGCGTCTGTTTCGCTACGCTGTAGGAGTGCTGGTGGAATCCGGAACCGGAAGGTAAGAACAGTACGCTTTTGTCTTTTAAAACTGTTTATTTCTGTTTTGCGTACGCACACATGCACGCACGCACACACCTGTATTTCTTTTTCCATTTGTGTATTTTCACACCTCACCTTCCTGCTTGCCATTTCACAATTGATAACGTGCTGAGAAAGATTTGCTGCTATTGGTAGTTAAAAGTAAAATTAATACGTTAAGGAGTAATTTGTAAAACACACGCACGGCTTGCCTAAGATACAAGGAAGTTCTGTGTGGTGTTCAGTAAATGATTACAGTTAAAGATCATCTACATTGATATAAACGTGTTAATTGTATTTCTGTGGATATACCTGGCTTGCGTACATGTGTCTCTAACAAAGGGCGGGACTAGCGTACGTGACGCAAGGGCCGACGCACGGAGCGTATATTACGCAACGGAGCATCTGGGTACGCCCACGTGATACAAATCACACGATAGTATTGTTTTAGTTAGGCGATAAGGAGGCAACGCGATAATAGCGCAAATCAATCTCAGTGTCCAAAATTTTAAGCTAATAGATCCTTCTCTAGTTGCAACTCCTCGGGATTAGCCTGCGATACTGAATGAAAGGGATTTTCTGCGCAGAAACGAAAGTAAAGAGTATATGAGGTGAAAGAGTGTGTATATATATATAAGTTTCTAAATGTTGGGGTTGAACCACAGGAAATCATCGAGTTCTCATGAGGTACATACGTGTAAGTGACGGCACGGTGGCTTGGGAGGCATCCCTTGTTAAACATTTAAAATAAGAGCATTAGAGTATAGCAGACCAGGAGGTCTACTGTAGCACAGACCAGGAGGTCCAGACAGACCAGGAGGTCTAGGTACAGCAGACTAGGAAGTCCGCTATAGATAAAGAGATAAAAAAGCACAACACCAGGAAGGGTTGGTGCGGTACCCATATAGGCCATTAAGCTCTGGCTGAAGGAATTCGCAGCCACAATTTTCGATTCCACTGGTCGCTCCGCACATAAGATTAGTTGCTTATGTGCAGAACGATTGTACCGCACGTAATTGTGTGCATTAGTTAGTAACTTGACCCAGTACCATTTGCGTACGCTAGAGGGGTCATAAACGCTATTTGTACATTCTAACGTGATTTGTGTAATTTTTTTTATTTTAAGGGAGGTTCGCTGGTCACTCGGGAATTCTCTAACAACCAATAGTTACTGGGAAGGGTTAAGTGCTCTTCGGATCACACCCACATGTTCCAGTACATAGAGGTTCAGGTCGCAGGGGCCCTAGGTTGAGTACGCCAGCGCTAAGGCAGTGTGTGGGCGTATTGGTCGACGTGGGCGAGTGAGTGGAGGTACTCTGTAAACTTCCGCCGCCGGCCTACCCCGGACATCTTGGTTTTTGTAAGGGTTCGCTGAAGACCCTGATTTGAAGGTCAGAGGTAGTGAAAGCAACACCTGCAAAGATGGGGGCCAGTTGTTCAGGTAGGGGGCGATCAACCTCGGTTCGGGTTGACTTAGTAAACCGACCAATCGGGTCGGCAAGGTATGTCATGTGTGAGAAATACGGTTCACACACAGAGGTTTTGTGCTATGAATGGGAAAGAATGACCGTGCATGATGGGGAAAAGTTCCCACGGTTAGGCAGTTTTAGTCCCGAGGTGTTACAAAATCTAAGGAGAAGGATATGTCTCATTAAATCTGCAAAGAGACGGATCAAACATTATGATTATTTACAGTTATGGCAACAGGAAGGTGAAATACAAAGAGGATTGGCTCAAGCGGCTGGATCTAACCCTATCAGGAAACTGATAGCCACCGCTCCCCCACCACCATACATAACGGGAGAGAAAGTGGTTACAGAGAATGACACACTGGTGAATGATAAACATGCACTTAGTAACTGTATAAATGTTAAGAATAATGTAACCAAGATTGTTGATGCTAATATTAACCCGTGCAAGCTGTACCCTGTTTTAAACTTTCCCCAGGATTGTGACCAAGAGGATGAGCCAACAACAATATCGGCACTCTCTCTAGCAGCCACCATAGCAGAAACAACAGTGGGCACGTCCCAACCAATAAGAGCAGTATCAAAGGCCCCTAGTGGAGGGACAGGTGAGGTTGTATCAACTGGTAAGTAAGGCACCATACACTATGCTGAAACCATTACACCACATGTTGTAGAATCTACTCAGAATGATGTTATTGAACTTAATCCCGTTAGGGTAATTGCAGTGCCAAATGGGAAAACTGACACTTCAGGAATCACTCCTGTCAGACACATCGCCATGCACTGCCCCTTTTCCCGAATGGAATTAAGATCAATGGTGTCTGAATTCCCTGATCCTAGGAAAGATCTAGTTGCAAGCCAGAAATACATTAGAGAGCTAGGAAATACTGTGGAGCCCAATAACAAAGACTGGCAGATATTGCTGAGGGCATGTTTACCCTCCAATGTCGACTCAGCGAGATTTATAGCTGACTGTAAATTAGATGAAGAGGTACCCCTTACGGACGGGTACAACCAAGATAATGTAAAGAGTATAAATTTACAGTTAAAAGAGTATTTTCCAGCTGTTGCCAAATGGAACAAAATTTTCTCCATCAAACAAAAAGAGGGAGAAACAGCTGCTGATTATTTTCATCGGGCACTACAGGAAATGGCTAAGTATACAGGCATAGAAGACATTAAGACAAATGTGAATCATAGAGAAGTAGCAGTATCTGTGTTAATGGATGGTTTAAAGGAAGTATTGAGGACGAGGGTACAGACCACCCAACGATGTTGGCGAGGTCTGCCGGTGGCTACTTTGAGAGAGGCCGCTATTGATCATGATCGGAATATCACCAGACACAGGGAGTCACAAAGTGATAAGTTAATGGCCGTAAGTATACAGGCCCTGACCACAAGGCCACCTCAGTATAAATATCCGACCCCTGTGGGTAAGTCAAATGTGGTAACTTGTTATTACTGTCATAAAGAGGGACATTTTGCATGAGACTGTAGATCGAAAAATGCACAAAGATCATATCAATCCCCTAGACAACGACATGACACACGAAATTGGGATCAAGGACCGCAGAGACGGAGTTATGAGCCACACGCAGGGGAAACAAAAAGGTATCCCCCAAAAAGAGACTGGCAAGTCACTGATAGTTCCCATTTACCCCCTTCACAGGTAATAGCTGCCAGCGCAATGCAGGGAGGTCATCACGCACCATAGGGGTGGGGCCACACCTGTAATCTGCAGCCAGTAAAATTAATTGTGAGCTTTGAAAGTGAACCCGAGGTCACAATTGATGTAGCTGGTAAATCTCTAAATTTCCTTGTAGATACGGTGGCGGCCAAGTCAGTGATAAATTCGACCGTGGGCATGAGAACCACTGGTAAAACAATTCCAGCCATGGGATTAACAGGAGTAGTACAGCACTACCCTTTAAGCAAACCTGCAGAGATCACGATAGGGCCTTTGCATACCAAGCATTCTTTTCTGCTGGCTGCATCGGCTCCGACTAATCTCCTAGGGAGAGATTTACTGTGCAAAATGGGATGCGTCATATACTGTACTCCTGAAGGTGTGTTCTTGGACATACCCGAAAACCACGCTCAGGAAGCGCAGGATATGCTAGACTCCCCAACAAGATTAATGTCACACACTGTTGTTGTAAATAGGTGTCCGTCCAAGGTAGAGGAAATGATTTCCCAGCTACCGGAATCACTTTGGACCAAGGATGGACAAGACACTGGATTGATGGCAAACGTAGCCCCAGTAGTTGTGCAAGTAAAAGATGGTAGGATAGCTCCAAAAATCCCACAATACCCTCTGAAGCCAGAGGTGGAGTTAGGAGTTTACCCTGTAATAGAGCGCTTGCTACCACAGGGCATTCTGGTAAGTACGTCCAGCACTGCCAATAGTCCCATCTTCCCTGTTAAAAAGAGTGGGGGGAGGGGTTACAGATTAGTGCAGGATCTAAGAGGGATCAACAAAATAGTTGAGAGTCAATTCCCTGTAGTGTCAAATCCAGCTGTCATCCTTATGCAAATCCCTCCCACTGCCAAATTTTTCACTGTGATTGACCTCTGCTCCGCTTTCTTCTCGGTACCTCTGCACCCTGACAGTCAATACTTATTCGCATTCACATACAGAGGAGTTCAGTACACTTGGACTCGATTACCACAAGGTTTCATAGACAGTCCAAGTATTTTCTCACAGGCCCTGCATGATTGTTTACAGTCTTTCCAACCAGAGAGTGGATCAATATTGATACAGTACGTGGATGATTTACTGCTGTGTTCAGATTCACTGGAAGCGTCCCTGAGAGATACGAAACAACTCCTGTTTCATCTTTCAGACAGAGGACACAAGGTTTCCAAGGACAAGTTACAATTATGCCAAACCCGTGTGAAGTATTTGGGACACTGTCTAACACAAGGACTGAGACACCTTACCGCTGATAGAATTCAAGCAATTCGTGACATGACCCTGCCACAAACCCAGCAACAGATTAGAACATTTTTAGGAATGTGTGGGTATTGCCGTAACTGGATCCCAGGTTTTTCCATACTAGCCCTACCTTTGCAGGAGATGGTCTCCTCAAACAAACCTGATCGGATTTCGCACACAGACGAGTCTGAGATGGCATTTGAGATACTTAAACAGTGCCTAACGCAGGCACCGGCATTAGGTATGCCTGACTATGGGAAACCCTTTGAGCTGTACGGAACAGAGAGTGCTGGGTGCGCAGCAGGTGTCTTAACCCAGAAGCATGGTGATGCCAGCAGGCCGGTAGCCTACTATAGCGCTCAGCTAGACATGGTAGCGCGATCCCTCCCCACATGCTTGTGAAGCGTTGCAGCAATAGCATTGCTAGTCACAAAAAGCGAAGATGTAGTGCTAGGACACAACCTCACAATTCATACACCACATGCAGTGTCAGCCTTACTGAATTCGGACCAAACCAGACACGTCTCATCAGCGCGGTTTACAAGATGGGAATTGGCATTGATGGCCCCCGTAAACATCACCATAAGGAGATGCAGCGCATTAAATCCTGCAACGTATCTCCCAGGTGTGCCTGGACAGGCACAAAGGGTGGAGGATGAGAGTGATGGTGAAGGAGGATTTAATACAGGGGATGACACGCATGATTGTATGGAATATTTGACCCAAAATTTCATGGCAAGGCCTGACATCAGTGACAACCCACTGGAAGATGTAGATTTTACTTTCTACACTGACGGTAGTTGTCACAGACAGATGGACTCGGGAGACTTGTGTACTGGATACACAGTCGTAGATGACCAAGGTACCATAGAAGCGGAACCGCTAGGCCCACCACACTCAGCACAAGTTGCTGAACTGGTTGCCCTAACCAGAGCATGGTTAAGGGCAAATCAGCCAATATTTACACAGATTCTAGGTACGCCTTCGGAGTAGTCCATGATTTCGGGGCCCTATGGCGCCTCAGAAATTTCATGACGGCAGCTGGCACACCCGTAGCGCATGCAGCCCACATCAAAAGACTTCTAACAGCGATACAGGAACCCGACAGAGTGGCTGTTATCAAGTGTAAAGCTCACACATATAGCCAAGACCCGGTATCACTTGGTAACAGCCGAGCAGACGAAGCTGCTAAATCAGCAGCTAGTAACCCCATACAAACAGACAGTACACAACTGATGGTATTTAATACTGTAAAAACACAGAAATTGTGTGAAATACAAAATTTGTGTTCCCCACAGGAAAAGGCAGTTTGGAGGTCAAAAGGATATGGCCAGGAGTCCTCAGGACTCTGGACAGATGGACAGGGTAAGCCAGTGGCACCCAGAGCATACCTTCCAAGTCTAGCGGAAGCGGCACATGGGCTGACTCATCTAGGCAAAGAAGGAATGTGTAAGTTGGTAAGAGCTTATTGGTGCGCCCCAGGATTTTCTTCCCATGCGGGTAAAAGAGCGATGACATGCCTCACCTGCTTAAGGAAGAATATCGGAAAGGCAATACCGACAGAGCCATCCCATATCCCTCCGACAGATGGTCCTTTCCAGGTAATACAAATTGATTTCATACAATTGCCACCTTGTAGAAATTTAAAATATGTATTGGTCTGTATTGATGTGTTCTCAAATTGGGTTGAAGCATTTCCCGTGGCCACAAATACCGCTGTATTTACTGCAAAGAAAATTGTGCAGGAATTTGTGTGTAGGTATGGTATCCCTAGAATCATTGAAAGTGATAGGGGTACCCATTTTACAGGTGAAGTCTTTCAAACAATGTGTAAGTTGATGGGAATTAATAGTAAGCTGCACACTCCGTACCGCCCCCAGGCGAGTGCGAAGGTGGAAAGAGTAAACAGCACTATTAAAAATAAATTGAGCAAGGTAATGACTGAAACAGGACTGTTATGGCCCGAAGCTTTGCCAATTGTATTATACAGCATCAGAACCACTCCCAGGTCCCCTCTTAATCTGTCTCCTTTTGAAATTCTGTTTGGTCGACAACCCCATGTTATGATTAACCCCCAGGATGATTTGAAATGTAACAATGAAGTAACCGTAAAGTACTTGGTTAAGATGAGTAAGCAATTGAGGAATCAGAATGATAATCTAAAGTTGGTGATTCCTGATCTGCCAGACAGTAATTGTCATGACATTGAACCTGGGGATTATGTAATGATACGGAATTTTCTACGCTCAGGTTGCCTTATTGACAGATGGGAAGGACCATATCAAGTCTTATTGACCAGCACAACAGCATTGAAGGTTGCCGAGAGAGAGACTTGGGTCCATTCGTCTCATTGTAAAAAGGTCACTGACCCAGAGAGGTCCCGTGATAAAGAACAGACGGTAGAGGTTGTATCACTAGAGTGTCTGTTCAGGGAGGATTGAGACGACACCTGAGCGCTGAGAATAATTAGACCGGAAGCTTGTCGAGCCAGATTTCTTTTTCCCATTTGTTATTTTCTCCAGTTCCCACCTCCCTCCTATTTCCTTTCCCCTTTCTTATTTTTCTCCTTTTACTCCTCTAAGATGGACTTGCCCCAAGAGACTGTGATCCGGATTTTCCTGTTGACCATGATGTTGACCAGAGCAGTCTGTTTCGGTGAGAGTACCATGGAGGTCGAGAAAGGATCGGGAATGGGTTCTGATGACCAGGATGCAGGCGTAAATTTCCAAGAGCAACATAATCTCCGAGTAAAGGCGAGTATCAGAAAACGATCTGGTAGCATTGACAATAGAAGAAATTGTGAAGGATTGTTAGCTGAAGAGAACTGCATCTGTAGGCATTGTGACAATATAGTTGAGGATGGGTGCATCAAGAAGTGTCAGTCCAGTTTTAATGTCCACATGGACCGGCATCCATTGAGTGACTATCACTCCTTAGTGGGTAAAGTGTTAAACTAGACAGACTGTTGGGTATGCTCTCAAGTACCTCAAGGTCATAGCAAATTAGGACTAGTACCATTCCCTTTAACTGTAGGAGAGGTACTTGAGCTAAGTGGTGGGAGGCCGGTGGACAAGAGGTTTAATATCTCTAGTCCTCCTAATTTGAAGCTCCACCAATATCATGTGGATAGGTCCTTAGTGTGCTTTAACATTTCCATTCCCCGAAAGCCGGGAAATTGGGAAGTGTCATGGAGTAATCAAACCATGACCTTTTCATACAGACCCGACAGAATGCCCATAGACACAGAACTTATTTGCCAGATAGCCGACCATGGAAAATATTTCCGGTATAGGTACACTCTAGGAAGTAGGACCATGCGAGTTGGAGAAGTATCACCAGGATACTGTGCACATATCGTACAACCTTATACGTGTACTAAACAGATGGGAGAGTTAGGGATAGGAGATTTCACATGGAAAATTTGTAACCTGATAATGTCATACTCCGTCCCATATGTTCTCCCCGATGATGCATATTTCATATGCGGGAGGAAGGCGTATAAGTGGCTTGCCCCAAACTCAGAGGGATTGTGCTATATTGGAAAAGTACTGCCTGAAGTAATGACTGTAACCCATAACAAAATGAAAGATATTCACCGCAGTGTCCAAGCTCCTTATACTCACACTCATTACGAGCACGTCGTTAAACGGCACCTGATAGAGAGGACAGAGCATTCAGCCTCTGATCTGATCCATGAATCCACCGGGATTCAATTCCTACTCGCGTTAGATATCACTCGTACCGCCAGAGGAGTGATAAATTATAAATATATATCTGCGCTTGCAAATTTATTAGACAATATCACCGAAATGTATGACGACCCATTCAGGTACACTGGGAAAGAGTTACAAGCCTACAAAACAGAACTGGTTCAGCATAGGATGATTCTCAATTACCTCACAGCTGTGACAGGCGGGTATTGTGTTACCCTAGCAACTCAATATGGAATAAAATGCTGCAGTTACATTACAAACAGCACGGAGGACCCAGCCGAGGTCATAGACCAAAAGATGGATGACATTCTACAATTAAAGTGGGAGTTTCGAAGGAAACACAATCTCACACTCGCTGCTGTGGGTAATGAGCTGACCAGTTGGGTGTCATGGTTGCACCCACGAAATTGGTTCTCGGGCTAAGGAGAATGGACCCAAGGTATTATTATGGATGTAGGGAAATTTCTTTTGTGTATTCTGGGAGTCGTCATATTGGTTGGCCTGATATTTAGATGCGTTCAGGTTTTAACGAAGAGTAAAAGTAATACCAGGGTGATGAGTCTAAGGAGCGAGGACACTGTACTAACAACAACTAATTTGATTTATGACCCAACGATAGAGACAATGTTGTGATGAAAATGTGATTCCATGGCCCGTTTCTTTCACCCGTTTCTCCTTTGTTTTCCTCCAAGGTACAAAGACATCTGCTTGGTAGAAGAATTTGACAACCTCTTTTATACAGATCATTGATGAACTATGCTAAAAGCCCCAATTTCCCTAGTGACTTTAACTTTTACGATAGCCCAATACTTTAGAGACTGTAACTTTATGGACAATGGAACAACTTTTGCTCGTTATTTATAGCAAAAGCACCGAGAGACATCAGACAACATGTACATCAAGACAAGACTTCAGACAAGACCTCAATCATCAAATGCATATTAAACTCACATAGTTTACGACTGCATTTATAATAATTGCTTCTTATCTTCACCTCTACAACCTTCAGGTAATGACACACATAGTCGATAGGGAATATAGATACAGATATCAGCACTCACATATCCCCCCCATTCATGTATCATCAATTAAATGTGCTCCCCCATTTGTTGCAACCAAAAGCCGAAAAGAGCTCGGTAAAGTTTGACAGCCCATCCACAGACCCGTAATACGGGATAAGAAGGATTCAAATGTATACTTCGCAATACCTCGAAGCTTGATTTAAAACACGTACGGCACGATGATACATGACCCCTCAAACATGCATTCATACACACATGCTTCTACTATCTCACTAGGTCATACCTTTTTCCCACCTGCTCCTCTCCTCCCTTTACCCAATCATAAAATTGTATTTACATTATGACATATATTTTTCTTTTTGAACTGTTTTAGGAAGTGGCAGTTATTGATGACTGCCAAAGGGTGGACTGTCAAAGACGGAAAAATATCATGCTACACGTTGCCATATATTAACCTCATGCGCTTGCCCGCTGCACGTGCACATTCTCTCCTGTGCGTGCGGATACTCGCAGCTGCGTGATGGCGCCTCCTTGGCCATGCGCTCGAGCGCGTGGTATGTGCATTTACGGTAGAGTTTGTGTGCGTCTAGCGGGCGACTCAATCGTTAAATAATAAAACCAAATAGTATGTTTTATAGATAATGTTCCCCTTAATAATGACTGTAAGTTTGTTTAATGTAACTGGTCGCTGGACAGAGAAATTCCTCTTTGCGTGGTACGGAGGGTCAGACAGGGTTTGAACAGTGGTGTCTGGTACCTAACTAAAGAACATTTTATTAGAAACAATCCGGAGCTGGTTAGGTAAAGATTAATCGCCCCTGCGTATAGTTATGTCTATTAGTAGTTTCAGGACATTTACTATATTTGCGGTTCATTATCCATGCGGCGGGAATTCTGAGATTCCCTCCCACCTGAGCAGTTTGATATAGTCACAGCCCACCTGTTCAAACTAACCTATGACCTTTTGTTATGATGCGAGGAGACATTCCTGTGTCCAATGAACAATGAGATTGTAGGTCCCTTTGTAGTATACTGTACGCAGTGTATATAAGGACAGCCAGCCTGGCCAGCTCAGTCTTCTCTCCACAAACGGTTTTCATCTTGACTAACTCGGAGCTGGTACCAGGACTGCGCTACGATCATTCCCCAGTGTGTGTAAGTTATTCTCTGTGACCATTCTAAATCTCTGACTGTATTTGCCATATTCTCTCTCTCTGTTATTGTATAAGATTGTGACGCTATTGTATATGTATGTGTAGTTATTCTGCTTAGATATTGATGTTAGCCTGTAGTGTATGAACTGTTAACTGTTTTTAACTTTTACATAGCTAGATATTGTTAGTAAAGGTGTTGGAACCTTAGCAAGGTATTGTGTGTTTATTACATTGCTGAGAGTATTCAGAGCGTCTCAATCGCTCAAGAGGCTTTCATACAATAGAGGTTAATTAGCATTGCATTGTGCTCACATTACAAAACCAAGGTTTACAGTATAGGCTCAGCCTTTCATTGAGTTGCATACAAGGTTTACTGAGTGTCATCCCGTGAGCGTCTGCGCCGCTCGTGTTCCCCTCGTGGTCACGAGCGTACGCTACGCTAGTAGCGTAGCATTACGGTAGTCGGCCGCCTATAGCGTGCTCGTCACCTAGCGTTAAGCTGTGAGCGAGCGTGTCGCATGTGCGTCTCGACCACGGTTAAGCGTCTGCTACGCTAAGTGCGTACCCTTACAGTACCCCATACGCCAATTGCGTACTGAGACTCTTACCCATTTTATAGTGAATGTTATAAGATAAATAGTTAGCTTTATCATGTGGCAGACCCTGTCGCTGAAATGATGGGTTTGTTAAAGAGTGCATGTCCTGTTTATACAACATAAGGGTGGGTGAGAGGGCCCAAGGACAATTCCATCTTGCACCTCTTTTTTCTTTCATTTTTCTTTGCATCATGTGCTGTTTGGGGACTCTTTTTTTGAAGTGCCATCCTGCCTGACACTGCAGTGCCACTCTTAGATGGGCCAGGTGTTTGTGTCGGCCACTTGTGTCGCTTTGCCATCCAGCGACCTTGGTGCACCTCTTTTTTTCTTTGCATCAGGTGCTGTTTGGGGACTATTTTTTAAATCTGCCATCCTGTCTGACACTGCAGTGCCACTCCTAGATGGGCCAGGTGTTTGTGTCGGCCACTTGGGTCGCTTAGCTTAGCCATCCAGCGACCTTGGTGCACCTCTTTTTTTCTTTGCATCATGTGCTGTTTGTGGACTATTTTTTAAATCTGCCATCCTGTCTGACACTGCAGTGCCACTCCTAGATGGGCCAGGTGTTTGTGTCGGCCACTTGGGTTGCTTAGCTTAGTCACACAGCTACCTCATTGCGCCTCTTTTTTACTTTGCATCATGTGCTGTTTGGGGACTATTTTTTGAAGTGCCATCCTGCCTGACACTGCAGTGCCACTCCTAGATGGGCCAGGTGTTTGTGTCGGCCACTTGTGTCGCTTAGCTTAGCCATCCAGCGACCTTGGTGCACCTCTTTTTTTCTTTGCATCATGTGCTGTTTGGGGACTATTTTTTAAATCTGCCATCCTGTCTGACACTGCAGTGCCACTCCTAGATGGGCCAGGTGTTTGTGTCGGCCACTTGGGTCGCTTAGCTTAGCCATCCAGCGACCTTGGTGCACCTCTTTTTTTCTTTGCATCATGTGCTGTTTGTGGACTATTTTTTAAATCTGCCATCCTGTCTGACACTGCAGTGCCACTCCTAGATGGGCCAGGTGTTTGTGTCGGCCACTTGGGTCGCTTAGCTTAGTCACACAGCTACCTCATTGCGCCTCTTTTTTACTTTGCATCATGTGCTGTTTGGGGACTATTTTTTGAAGTGCCATCCTGCCTGACACTGCAGTGCCACTCCTAGATGGGCCAGGTGTTTGTGTCGGCCACTTGTGTCGCTTAGCTTAGCCATCCAGCGACCTTGGTGCACCTCTTTTTTTCTTTGCATCATGTGATGTTTGGGGACTATTTTTTAAATCTGCCATCCTGTCTGACACTGCAGTGCCACTCCTAGATGGGCCAGGTGTTTGTGTCGCCCACTTGGGTCACTTAGCTTAGTCATCCAGCGACCTCGGTGCAAATTTTAGGACTAAAAATAATATTGTTAGGTGTTCAGAATAGACTGAAAATGAGTGGAAATCATGGTTATTGAGGTTAATAATATTATGGGATCAAAATGACCCCCAAATTCTATTATTTAAGCTGTTTTTGAGGGTTTTTTGTAAAAAAACACCCGAATCCAAAACACACCCGAATCCGACAAAAAATTTTCAGGGAGGTTTTGCCAAAACGCGTCCGAATCCAAAACACGGCCGCGGAACCGAATCCAAAACCAAAACACAAAACCCGAAAAATTTCCGGTGCACATTACTAATCCTAACCCTAACCCTAATTACTCCCTAACCGTAATTGTAGCATAACCCTAATTGCACCCTAACCCTAATTGTTGCCTAACCTTCACCCTAATTGCACCCTAACCTTAATTGCAGCCTAACCCTAATTGTTGCCTAACCTTAACCCTAATTGCGCCCTAACCCTACTTGTAGCCTAACCCTAACCTTAATTGTAGCTAGCCTAACCCTAACTCTAATTGTAGCCTAACTCTAGCTCTAATTGCAGCCTTACCCTAACTCTAATTGTAGCCATTACATAACGCTAATTGTAGCCTTACCCTAAACCTAATTGCAACCTAAACCTAACCCTAATTGTAGCCTAACCCTATTTGAGTCCCTGCAGTATTTTTGGATAGCATCTCTGATGAACAAATCTTCCAACCATCCTGATATACATTTCACTAGCAGCTCTTTTATATGTAACAACTTCATTTAACACTTGGTGGTCCTTTATGCAATATAAAGTCTTATTGCACATTTTTTCTGTCATGTGTGTGTCCTGACAGCTACAAATGCATTCTGAAGCTCTATCATAGTATTATTAAGATAATTCAACAGCATCAATCAACACAATGTTGGTAAGCTGATTTAAGGAGCAGATTTCACATTATAGTAATAAATAAATGGCACTAAATCAAGCAAGGCTTGTGGATAAAGTTTTTAAAGGTTAATTTGTAGAGACCTTTCTATCTGCTGGGCTATTCGTTTCATTGACATTAACTAAGTATTAGGGGGAATAACACAGTTTGACCTCAGGCAAGCTGGCGTGATCCGTTGGACAGTTCTTGGGTGAATTTCCCCTCTTAAATACTTCATGAAATTCTCTCAGCAGGATCACTGTTCAGCTTTAAAGAGATTTTAAATGTAATATCTAGTGCTGTTCCTATAAAACCATCAAAACACAGTTATTTCATTGATGGTCTGCCAGACACACTTTTAAATGCGGCATAGCAGTACTGAGTCGGTTCAAAGACCATCCGTTGTACAGTGATAATTTTTCACCAAAGCAACATAATATCACATGCTTAATTATTCATTACTAATGCTTGTCACAGTGAAATATAGACCCAACTAATTTTGAAACCGCTAGGCCGAGCTTCTGTTCCTTGAAGGTTAATGGCTGAGCCCTAGGTGTCATTAGCTTTCCCAGACACAGAGTACCTCATACGTCAACGGTTATTTCTTGGAGAGTTCGAATTAAACACTCAGAATACGTTGTAAAGCACTGTAGCACAGATTGGAATAGCAGAAGGCTCAGACTTGAATGAATTCCAAAATAACATTTCTTAGAGCAGAGGTTCCCAAACGTGGTCATCCAGGCACCCTACTGGTCCAAGTTTTAAGTGTATACATGCTTGGCCACAGGTGACTTAATTAGTAGTTCAGTCAATTTGATTTACCCATCTGTGCTGAGCCATGAATATACTGTACTTAGACCCTGGCCCATTGGGGTGCCTTAAGGACCGTGTTTAGATCCTCAAGTTAGAGTATTATGCTTGAAGTGAATTACTGTTAGCAGAGATGTGTGCAGACTACCATGTTTTTGTTTTAAATCATCCCTGTGTTTTGGTTTTTGATCTGGATTTCTTAAAAATTGCTAAAATTTCTTAAATCATAAATCCAAGATCCAAACTTGGTGGGATAACCTAAGCCGGGACTCTCTTCAATTTGGAACTCCAAAATGAACCAAGAAGTGACTTGAGTTGTTTCAGAAACCCAAAATTTTCAGCAAAACCAAACCCACTCATGCATAATATTTTGTTCTAATTTTCAGTTGAAGCCCTTGATACAAACGTGTTTAATTTTACTTTGCATAAGTTTTGGCGTCTACTATTTGGAGGGCCATCATCTAGAAAGTTCCACTGGGTTTTTGCTATTACTCAGAGTTAATCCATATACATTTTCATGATCACTGAAAGAGGAAGGAATTAGATTGTGGATGCATCGGATCTAAGGTTGACTCCTGGCTGCACTGTCAGGCAGTCAGCAGCCATCACGCAGCCACCCCTGTTTGCTTTGCATGCCCCCCAACGCTGTGTCGCTGCCCCATGAATGCCCACTGCTCTCAATCATATTGCAGCCACATCCTTCACGAATGCGGCCTCAATGTGTATGTCTTCACAGGCATGATGTGGCAACGGAGTTAGCCGCCGACGGGCTCCACCTCTCCTCCCGTTCCGCAACACCATTCAATAAAGTTAATAGCAATCACTATCTCATCTGTGGCTGGCTCCCCCACTAGTCCTGCACCTTACAAGTCACACCCACTTTATTATAGATACACATTTTACAAGTCTCATAGCCAGGATTAGAACCCTTGACCTATTACACTGGAAGCAGACACCTTACTGATGGAGCTATTTGTTCCTGTATGGGGAGCATGAGAATTCTAACTATATGAAGTTACTTCTCTGACAATTACAATTACTTCTCTGACAATTCTAATGCTGGGTATGACACTTGCAAATTAATTGTCAGATAAATAATCAGTACATAGATCTACCTAGTTGAACGGTTTTGAACTGACAATTCTAACTAGTAACTTATAGAATCTGCAGGTTTGTTATTCAGGATCAAATAGTTATTTCAGTAAGGTGTCTGCCTTCTGTGTAACAGGTCATGGGTTCTAATCCTGGATATGACTTCTTCGAAATGTTTGATTTAAAATAAATGACAATTAAATGTGTATATATATACTTTTTTTACACTCCACACACACACACACACACACACACACACACACACACACACACACACACACACACATACAGTATATTTATATATACAATATATATATTTATTATAATATATATATATATATATATATATATACAGTTTATGGGGGGCACAAACTTTTATCTAGCCTCCGGGCAACTGGGATGAACTTACGCCACTGCTGCTGTGAATGTGCAGTTTGCCACTACCGGCAAACTGTGCTGCATGCTGCAAAAACATACGGGACCCTCCTGGAGGTTACCCGCTAGAGCCCCCTGTATGAACTGGCTAGCAGTGGCTTAAACTAGTACTTGTGTGATGTTTTTAAGCACTTTAGTAGACATTGCCAGTATAAAAAACTCTGTAGCTCCGGCATCATTGGGGGAGCAGAGCTACCTCAGAGCGGGACCAGCAGCATTTTGGCACCTTCCTCTGCTTACTGCAGCAGCAGCAAGCTCACAGAGCTCCTCCAGACAGTCAAGACATGCTGGAAAACTGGTACAGAGAGTAGCAAAGGGGGAGAGCCACTATTGTATACAATCTGTGTCCTAAATAGGACAGAAATCAAAAGTGTTTTACTTTGATATAATAAGCTGACAGCCTCACTGGGGCTGTGTAGCTGGGGTGTGCTGGTTTCCTCTTTCTGTATCTCCTCTCACATACAGTAAGCTTGATAAGTATTAATGTCTGTGTGTATGTGTATGTCCTTGTGATTTACTGTGAACATGGCTAAACACAAACTGTGCAGTGTATGCCACACCAGATTCTCTCCCTTATAATCTGATTCTGTATCATGTGAACAATGCAGCCAATCTTCACAACTCAGTGAGGGGGCTGGGGGAGAGGGTCAAGAGCCTTCCTCGCTAGGAGCCCTTAAGAATATGATGTCTGATATGTCATCACAACTCACTGCTAATGCTCAGAAAACTCAGCTACTATAACAGGTTGTTGTAGATTTAGCTGCAAGGGCAGATGTCACACAGCCCTCATTCTCTCACTCAGGACCTCAAAAGCGTGGTTTACCTGCCTTACTCTCTGAATTAGATGAAGATTTACAGGAGGATGGGGAGGACTTTGACCTCGTTAGTGGGGATTCCACTTCTGCTCAGGGTATTGAACCCCTCATTCTGGCTATACGGGATGTGTTAAAAATTCCTCTAGAGGAAGCTGCATCACAGCAGTCATTTTTCTTTACCCAAAACAAGCCTAATGTTACTTTCCCTGATTCTGCAGAGTTAGATGACCTATTTAAGTTAGTCTGGAAAAATCCAGACAAAAAATACAGTGTCAAAAAGATATTTGCACACTTTCCCATTTGCTCCTGAAGGTAGGAAATTCTGGGAAGGACCCCCGGGGTTTGATGTATCAGTCTCTCGACTGTCTAAAATGGCGGTGCTGCTGGCCCTGGACTCCTTTACCATAAAGGACCCTGGGGACAGAAAAATAGAGACTACACAAAAGTCTATCTACACAGCCAGGGGCGGATTGGCCCACCAAGACACCATGACAGAATCCGATGGGCCAGTCCTGTATTCCCCTCAGCCAGGCCGATTCACACTTTAGGCTGGGCTAGCTCACACTGCTTCCAGTACTTGCGGTTCATTAGAACACAATCTGGAAGTTAGGCTAGCGGGCACTCCCAGGTGCCGCTAGCCATGAAAAGTGGTGATGCTGTTCTACCAATGGGTGACCTGAAGAAAGTTAACCAGCCCAGCAGCATCCTCTCTCTGGCCCTGGCCAAAGGTCTCTTCAATGAGCCCGGCCCAGGAGCAGCACCATAGCGATGGTCAGAGTCGGGTCCACTACACCTGCCGCCACCCCAGCTCCAGCACTCTCACTGAACTGGCCAGAACGGCAACCGAGCACTGAAGGGGACCCGGCAAAGAGGTTATTTTTATTTACATTATTTGCATTATCATGATGCTGTAAAGGTTAGGGCATCACCAGTCACAGTGTATGGTTTGGGGACTGGACAGGAGCAGGATGTAACTTGTTCTCAAGATTCCAGTTGATCATATTGCACTCACAACCAGCCATGGGAAAATCTCTAATGAAAAGTCCTTCAGTCCTATAGCTGGCCAATGTCTGTCCATGATGATGGGCCTATTTATGTAATGCGATGGCTACGTATGTAATGTGGTGGCTATGTATGTAATGTGGTGCTATTTGTGTAATGAGGTGCTGCACATGTAATGTAGTGCTAATTGTATAATGCAGTGCTATACGTTTAGTGCGGTACTATACCTGTAATGTTGTGCTAGTTGTATAATGCAGTGCTATACGTTTAGTGCGGTACTATACCTGTAAAGTTGTGCTATTTGTGTAATGCAGTGCTATACGTTTAGTGTGGTGCTATACATGTAATGCGGTACTATACGTGTAATGTGGTGCTATTCGTGTAATGTGGTGCTATTTATGTAATAATGTGGTGGCTATGTATGTAATCAGGGTGGATTGGCCACTGGGAGAGATTCCGCTGCACTGGTCCCCTGTGTCTGTGTTTCACTACTTGTGTGTGCTCCCTCCCTGTCAGTGGCGTAAGTTCGTCACAGTCGCCCGGAGGCAATATAAATATTGGTGCCCCCCTATTTCCTATATTAAGATAAATATATGTATGTATGTGCGTGTGTGTGCGCGCGTGTGTGTGCGCGCGTGTGTGTGTGTGTGTGTGTTGTGTGTATATGGAGTGTTCTGAAAAAAAAATTATATACTGTATTTATACATTTAATTGTCTTTTATTTTAAATCACACATTTCTTAGCAGTCATACCCAGGATTAGAACCCATGACCTGTTACACTGACAGCAGACACTTTACTAATGGAGCTATTTACTCCTGTAGAGGAAGCATGAGAATTCTAACTATATGAAGCTACGTGTAATTGTCAGAGAAGTATCTTCATATAGTTAAAATTCTCATATTTCCTATACAGGAGCAAATAGCTTCATCAGTAAGGTGTCTGCTTCCAGTGTAATAGGTTGTGGTTTCTAATTCTGGGTATGACACTTGTAAAATGAGTATATTCCGTATAATAAAGAGGGTGTGATTTGTAAAGTGCAGGGACCAGTGAGGAAGTTGGCCACTGAAAAGACAGCAACAGCTATCAATTATTCAATAATTCAATGGTGTCACAGAATGGGAGGAGAGGTGCCCCCCTTCAGAGCAGGAGCCCGGCGGCGGATGACTCCGTTGCCTCCCAGAGTTCTGCCTCTGCTCCCTGTACTGTGCTGTATGTAATATGTGCTCCCTCCCTGTACTTTGAAACATATAAGGTTAAAAAAAAGGGGTTTGTAGAATGAAAAATTAATAAAATCAGAAGTAGATTAATGGCATGACCGCAGTGTCAGTAGACACTGAACGTGGGCATATCATTCCTTGTATATTCAGACTTACAGATGTACATCAGGGAAGGCCATTGTAGCAGCATATGCATAAAGTCGCAGATAAACATTAGCATAACGTAAAGCAAAGGAGGGCCCAACTGTGTCTATCTCAGAATCAGGATCTCTGAGGAGTGACCCCACCCTCTTGACAGGCCCCTCCCCCTCAAAAGACTCCACCCCCATTAGGGTTGCTTCCATAAATTTCCCGGGCTGGTTTTTGATCCCAATCCGCCCCTATACACAGTCGCAGATGTATCGCAAAGGCCGGTCATAGCAGGTTGCTGGATGACCCATTCATACATGGGCAACTCAAATTCAGGAGGGCCTCTCTAGGGATATGCCTCTGGTCACTACGGTGACTCTCCTGAAGCACATTCAGTGCACTGCATGGGTCCTGTGTGACTCGCTCAAGGAGATGGGCAATATTAATGCTAGGACCTCTGCCATGGCAGTTTTGGCTCGCAGGGCCTTGTGGTTGCGTCAATGGATGGTGGACACTGAGTCCAAGCGCAGTGTGGAATCTCTCCCCTTTTCTGGGGAATGGCTCTTTGGGGTTGAGTTGGATATGTGGATTTTTAAGGTTACTGTTGTGAAATCCACGTTTCTCCCCTCTGGGGCCCCACCGGCCTGCCTGTGGCCGTCTGTTTAGTCCTTTCGGTCTAACAGATTTCGATATAGGGCCACTGGTGCCTCAAATGCAGCTAGAGGCACCAGAGGTAAGACCAGAAAACCTACAAACACCGGTTCTCAGGAACAGAGCACCAGTTCTGCTTCCGCTAAGTCCTCAGCATGACGGTTCCCGCCCACCCCGAGGGAATCTCGAGGTGGAAGCTCAGCTGCATCACTTCAGCCACATCTGGGAAAGTTCCTGCCAGAATACCTGGGTCAAGGACCTCATTTCTCAGGGCTACAAGCTGGAGTTCGACGGTGCTCCTCCCAACGATTTTTCAAATCAAGCTTACCAGCTTTGGAGGATACACATGTTACGCTGCAACAGGCCATCCTGAAATTGGACCAGTCCCATGTCATTGTTCCAGTTCCACTGCAACAACAGGGAAAGGGTTACTACTCCAACCTGTTCGTTGTACCGAAGCTGTACGGTTCGTTAAGGCCCATTTTGAATCTAAAATCCTTGAACCCTTACCTACTGGTTTTCAAGTTCAAAATGTAATCCTTGAGAGCAGTGATTGCAGGCCTGGAAGAACAGGAATTCATGGTCTACCTGGATATCAAGGACGCCTATCTTCATATTCCGATTTGGCCACCTCATCAGGCTTATTTGAGATTTGCTCTACTGGACGATCACTACCAGTTCAAGGCATTGCCCTTCAGCCTGTCCAAAGCTCTGAGGGTATTCATAAAGGTAACGGTGGAGATGATGTTCCAGCTCCGGGTCCAGGGGGGTCAATGTGGTCCCTTACCTGGATGATCTCCTGATGAAAGCAAGATCTGGGAACCATTATGGAACAGGTAGCATCTATCCTTGTGTATCAATGCCTATTAACCTATAGATTGTAAGCTTGCGAGCAGGGCCTTCCTACCTCTGTCTGTCTGTCTTTGTCCAGTTTTGTTCTATAACTGTTGTTCTAATTGTAAAGCGCAATGGAATATGCTGCGCTATATAAGAAACTGCTAATAAATAAATAAATAAGATCTAGGGAGCTTTTATTGCTCCATATCAACCGCACTATCCAACTTCTGTCACATCATGGGTGGATTCTCAATTTACAGAAATCCCACCTGGAGCCAACTCAGCAGCTCCTGTTCCTTGGGATGTTCCTGGATACTGTGGCCCAGAAGGTGTTCCTCCCAGAGGACAAGGTGAGAACACTTCAGGAGATGGTCCGCATGGTTCTCCAACCTGCTCGAATATCCATCCATCTTTGCATAAGATTGTTGGGGAAGATGGTTGCCTCATACAAGGGGATCCAATATGGAAGGTTCCTTGTCAGAACATATCAATTGGATCTCCTGAGCAAGTGGTCCGGATCACATCTTCAGAAGCACAAGATGATACGGTTGTCACCTCAGGCCAGGATTTCCCTCCTGTGGTGGCTGCAGTCTTCCAATCTCCTGGAAGGACGAAGTTTCAGGATTCAGGATTGGATCCTCCTCACGATGGATGTGAGTCTGAGAGGAAGGCAAGCAATAACCCAAGGGGCTCAGTTCCAGGGCAGGTGGTCAACCCATGAAGCCCTCCTTCTGATCAACATTCTGGAACTTCGGGCGATCTACAATGCACTGCTTCCGGCCTCTCCTCTACTCAGGGATCACACGATCCAGGTACAGTCGGACAACGTCACGGCAGTTGCATACATAAATCGGCAAGGAGGGGCAAAAAGCAGGGCCTACATGTGAGAGGTGTCAAAAATACTCCTATGGGCAGAAAGAAATGCAAGAGCAATGGGGGTCATTCCAAGTTGATCGCTAGCTGCAGTTGTTTGCAGCGTAGCGATCAGTTTAAAAAATGGCTAATATGCACTTGCGTATGCACCCCAATGCACACGCGTGATGTACAGGTACAAAGTCCTTTGTGGTTTGCACAGGTTCTAGCAGAGCTTTCAGTCGCATGGCACAACGCAAGAAGATTGACATGAAGTGGGCGTTTCTGGGTGTCAACCGACCGTTTTTAGGGAGTGCTTAGAAAAATGCAGGTGTGACGGGGAAAACACAGGCGTGGCTGGGCAAACGCTGGGCGGGTGTGTGACATCAAAAGCCATCCCACCATTGTTAGAATCAATGCACACGAAGAGTAACTACAGGGCTGGTCTTGTTTTGCACAAAAAGATTTTGCAGGCGCTCTGCTGCACAAGCGTTCGCACTTCTGCAAAGCGAAAATACACTCCCCAGTGGGCGGCGACAATGCGTTTGCATGGCTGCTAAAAACTGCTAGCGAGCGATCAACTCGGAATGACCCCCAATGTCAGCAATTTTCATTCCGGGAGTGGACAACTGGGAAGCAGACTTTCTGAGTCATCACGATCTCCACCTGGGAGAGTGCGGGCTTCACCATCAGGTGTTTCAGCAGGTCATCGACCGGTGGGGCTGCCCACAGATAGACATGATGTCTTAACTACTCAGCAAGAAGCTTCCTTGGTATTGCTCACGAACCAGGGTCCCTCAGGCGAGGTCGTGTATGCACTGACGTCGCCTTGGCCTTACCGGCTGGTGTACCTGTTTCCTTTGATTCCGTTGCTCTCAAGGGTGCTCAAGCGAATCAGGAGTCAAAAGAGTCTGTGCAATTCTGATTGCCCCAGATTGGCCTCTGAGGGTGTGGTACGTGGATCTTCTGGACATGTCCATTGAAGACCCTTGGCCTCTGCGAAGAGATATTCTTCAACAAGGACCGTTCATCTACCCGGAGTTATGGCGGCTTCGTTTGATGGCATGGAAGTTGAGCATAACATCCTAGCTCACAAGGGCCTTTCCAAAAAGGTTTTTGCTACCATGGTTCAGGTCAGGAAACCTGTGACGTCAAAGCACTATCATCATATCTGGAGGAGATATGTCTCTTAGTGTGAGGAGCGAATGTATCTGCCTGCAGAGTTCCATTTGGGTCATTTCCTCCATTTTCTGCAGGCTGGTTTGGATAAGGGATTGCATCTGGGTTCCATTAAGGTCTAGATTTCTGCCCTCTCAATTTTCTTCCAGAAGAAATTAGCAGTCTTGCCAGAAGTTCAGACCTTCTTGCAAGGAGTACTTCACATTCAACCTCTTTTTGTCCCGCCCACTGCACCCTGGGATTTGAATATCGTGTTGGACTTTCTACAGTCATCCTGGTTTGAACCTCTGACGATGGTGGAAGACAAGTACCTCACATGGAAGATGGTGATGTTACTGGCCCTGGCTTCTGCTAGGCGTGTCTCTGAATTAGGGACTTTATCATGTAAAATCCCTTACTTGGTCTTTTATGAGGACAGAGTGGAGCTCAGGACTTGGCAACAGTTCCTGCTGAAGGTAGTCTCTGTGTTCCACTTGAATCAACCTATTGTGGTTCCAGCCAGTTCTGACACTTCTGCTCCTTCGGAGGCATTGGATGCTGTGCAAGCCTTGAAGATCTATGCCAAGCGAACGACTCAGATCAGAAAGACTAATTCCTTGTTCGTGCTCTATGATGCACAGAAAAAGGGTTACCCTGCTTTGAAGCAGTCCATTGCTCGTTGACTTAGGCTTACTATCCAACAAGCCTATTTGACGGCAGCCTTGCCTATTCCTAAATCTCTGAAGGCCCACTCTACAAGATCGGTGAGCTCTTCCTGGGTGGCTGCCCATGGAGTCTCAGCCGTGCAGCTGTGCTGAGCTACTACCTGGTCGGGGAAGAACACTTTTGTAAAGTTCTACAAGTTTGATACCCTGACCAAAGAGGATATCCAGTTTGGGCAGGCGGTGCTGCAGAAGTCTCAGCACATTCCTGCCTGTTCTGGAAGCTTTGGGACGTCCCCAACGTACTAAGTCTCCCCAATATCCCTTATGGATGCTAGAGAAAATAGGATTTTAATTCCCTACCGGTAAATCCTTTTCTCGTAGTCCATAAGGGATATTGGGAACCCGCCTCAGTGCGTTGACTTTTCTGCAGGTTCTCTTTATATGGTTACCTGTTCAGCTGTTGCTGTTTGTTGTTACCAGCCGTTGCTGGTTGTTGTATGTTAGTGGTGTGCTGGTATATAAATCTCACCACTCGTTATGATCCTTCTCTCATATATGTCCTTTCTCCTTTGGGCACTGTTTTACTTATAACTGTCTGTGGGAGGGGGCATCGAGGGGAGGAGCTAGCACACCCAGTGAAGAAATGTAAAGTGCACCAGATCCTTTGGACCCCGTCTATACCCCATCATACTAAGTCTCCCCAATATCCCTTATGGACTACAAGAAAAGGATTTACCGGTAGGTAATTAAAATCCTATTTTAAATTGCTCTACAGTCTTAGCCTCTACCACCTCTGATGGGAGGCTATTCCAATTGTCCACTACCCTTTCTGTGAAGTAATTTTTCCTTAAATTTCATCTGAACCTGTCTCCCTCCAGTTTCAGTGTATGTCCCCCATGCAGGAGGTGTCTCTTCTACTGAGATGTCTCCTGCATGTCGCTCCTTCAGACTGGATGGAAATACAGGTACAATGCTGCTTGCATGCAACATTGCATTTCCATCCATGTTGGAATCAGGCCCAGTGTCCAGAAGCGGGGAGAGTTTGGGAGATTCCTCGCTTTCACCTGCTTTGCATAGCATGCACAAAACATTAATTCAGTAAAGACAGATGCCGGGGCAGCCCAGTGGTTTGGAAAGTGCTTGGAATGTCACCAGCATTATGTGTAATGGGGCCATGATGTGATTTCATGTTATAAATGTGATGCACAAAGAACGTTGTACACAGCCAATACAGTGTCACTATTCCCTTCTCCAAAATGTTAGGCATTATGGTAATAACATAATAACATGCAACGGAAGATAAAGATGGCCTTGCCCAAATGAGCTAACAATCTAAGTGGTGGGAGAAACATTTGATAAATAAGGTAACAAGATAACAATTGTAGCTGTTGGTGGAGACACGTGAATAGATACAACCACTGTGCTATTACATGGCTCCGGACAGCAACAGTCCCTGGTGGTTAGTAATTACAGGTAAAATGGTGGCTTCTGGCTGCAGGCAACCAGCAATAGAAGGTTCAACACTAACTCCTGGCTCTGGGAAGCTGGTGATTTCAATTTTGCAAACTGTAAATTACATTTTAGGAAGTTGAAGGAATGATGCTCTACATTAAGAAAATCCTTATCCTGAAAACACTAATGGGCTGATGCAGAGTACAGTTATGATAAATATATACATAGGAAAATATGGGAAGCGGTTACAATACCACTAGTTGGAATCCCAGAGGTCACAATGCAGACACCGGAATCCCAATTAGCGGTGAAGTGCTGCCGCCGGAATACCGGTGCCACAGCCTATTTTCCCTCTGTGGGTGTTCATGACACCCATAGAGGGAGAACATAACCTATGGCAAGCACAGATGAGGCCCCGCAAGGAGCTTTTTAGTGTTTACCCTGCTGCCGGCATACTGGTAGCCAGTGTACCGCTTTCGGTATACTGATAGCCGGCATCCCGCCGTCTGTATTTCCTACTGAACCCGAAAATATTTACAGTATAGAACACTTTAAGGGACATAGTCATCATCACGTTAACATTTTCACCAACTTTTGTAGAATTTAAGTTTTGGAGCCATTCATAATGAAGGAGATATCACAGATACTGTATCTCCTGCTTACCTTTCTCTCCCGAGCTGGCCTTGCATCCCCATATACTAGTATTGGGACCTCCTTCATCAAGCTCTGAAAATAAATAATATAAATGAACAATATTTTCAGAGCTTAACTGCGGGAACATTCGCCTTTTTCAGATAGAGAATGCGCCCGCACCCCTGGTGCTTACCTATGGGAAGAAGGTACAGTTTGTGATCAGCGATCCTCCTGCATCCCTCCGCTGCTGTCCTTCTTCTTCTCCCGGACGCCGCGGGCTTGTGCGCCAGTGTGAACTCTGGTTCACGCAGGTGCATTACTGCTAGCACTGATGGATTTTTTTTACTGCTACAAAAGTTGATTTTCGAATTGCAGAGATTCAGAATGTTAATTATCGGGTGCTGCCCAGCGCCCGATAATTAACATAATTAATTTTTCCCTGAGTGTGTCACAATACAGCCTTATTTTACAGACACAAGTCATTGTCATTTTGGATGTACAGTATGTTTCTCCTCTCAAATTGAAAACTAAACCAAACACCAGCACCCATAGTCTATGAACAATCAGCCCAAGATATAGTGAAAAACAATACTGACTACAGTTATACAAATTCTTCAAGAAATAATTTGTTGTGATAGTTTTTCCATTTTTCCATACACATTTTACCGTAGGTTTCCGATTCCTCAGTTGTTCCTTTAAGTCAGGTCTGGTTTACAGTAGCTTTTTTTCTGCATTACAGGGAATACGGTAGGACTGTTTAAGCATCTCAAAATCTCCCACAGAAAAATATTTGTGAATTTATATGAGTCAGCTAAAGCTTCACAATTTGATTCATTGGGTAAAAAATGCCACAGTGTAAGTGTGATTTTATAAACTTCCATTATAGTACAGATTTTAAGGATATTCAAGCTTGAATCAAGGTGGTTTAATCAAAGTGACTGAGGTACTAATTACAGATGCGTCCACACACACCTTTCCCCATTTAAGCCGTATGGTCAGATTAGCAATGCTATGGAATGTGATTATTCCTAAAATATGCTATTTTCATCTACTACTTTATATGAATTCTTGTGTAGTAAAAAATAATTGGTTATCTATCCAATCGCTACTCGTGGTGGAGAGTTTTAGCCATGCTAAGCATTTCATGCCAAATGAAGCAAAAAGGGAAAGGTCTATAAGGACACAACTTGTAAGTATGGATAGCTTTAAAACTTGGACACAAAAACAGAAAAAATACACTGCGCTTCTTTAAGGAAAGAAATAAGATTACAAGTGAGGTGAAATTGATTTAAATGATATTTATTAAAAATGGTGGTATGAATAATATTACCCATTTGAAAAAGCTGGGAACCCCCCAGCGAAACGCGTCAGCCCAGTGGCAACCCAGGACCTCTATTGGATTCCCACTCAGATTTCTTTTTCCATTTGGACTCATTATTTGAGTAAATCCCAGGGTCAACATTAATACAGCTGCAGATACTTTCCTGGAGGGGACTCCTGCAATTACAGCTTCTGCCATCTGCTGATCATAGGACCCCATATCCCAAGCTGGGACAGCAATACACAGACAGGACCCACGATCCACTATTTGTGACTGAACTCACATTTCAAGGTCTCATTAAAGGAACAGGACACACTCAGCAATACCACCACAGTGTGGACGTGGAATCCTCAAAAATTAAGGGGTGACTATCACTTGCCATTGTTTGATGCTTTTTATAAAATGATTTTTTTCCATTTATTGGTTGCTATATACATAATTTTTAATGTATACATAAACCTTTTTAACAGATAATATATATTAAAACAGTTATCTAGAAAGCTATCTAGTAGCTTGGTGACTAGAGCCCATTTTAGCGCCCATCTTTGAAATATTGGTTTGTTTATTTATTTATTTATTTATTTCTGCACAGCTTTAAAACTTGGACTGTAATGGCAGAGTTTCGGAAATTTGGGGCTAAATGATAAAGTAAAGGAAGTTTGGTAGATAAATAAAGTCATGTTTTAATGTACTCTGTAGAAACAATATCAGTTATTGAATAAAACAAGAGAATTATTATTTTCTATTATTTTCATGTATACATCAAGTTACTCTACAATAAAAAGACAACATAAAATACATTTTCTTTCTTTTAAATTCAGACTGTATAGATGTTAATATTTATTTTTTAGCCAGCAGGACGCTTGGGATCAGAGGCCCTCCGCACCACACTCCGTGAGCAGCAGCCAACTGCTGCCACCTGTAACTCCCACCAGCCCCTTGCTGCAGCCTGCACCTCCCGATTCCATTGTGCCTGGAGTACTGGGACTGAGAATGCGGCAGCCTGATCACCTGCAGCGGGGATACCATCCGGGACAGCGGCCTACAGAGTACTCCATGGTGCATGGCTCCATGTCACCCACTGCCTCCCCAGTCACCCACTTCCTCCATGTCATCCACTATTTCCCTGTCACCCCTGCCTCTCTGTCATGCACTGCCTCCCCAGTCACCCATTATCTCCCTGTCACCCCCGCTTCTCTCTGTCACCACTGCCTCTGTCACCCACTGACTGCCTCCCCAGTCACCCACTATCGCACTGTTACCCCTGCCTCCCTCTCTGTCACCCACTGCCTCTATCACCCACTGCCTCCCCACTGCAATTTGTAAATCCACAGATGTACCTAATAGTACAAAAAAAACCAAAAAAATATTGTTTGAAATAAAATACATAAAATCCCTGTTTACCACTATATTACTATTTTAAATTAATGGACTGTGTAAACAATTTATTATATTATTTGATATATAATATTTGTGATTTCTTGAGGATGCAAGTAATATCAAATGTTTATGGATTCTATATTTTATTTCCAGATTTTCTTTAGTGAAAGTTGTATTTCTATATTAGGAACAAGAGTAAACCATGTCACAATGTGAATAAAAATAGTATTCTCCCATTCCTTCCTATTGTGCTCCACACGATACATCTTTATTTGAGAACTCAGTCTGATACCACTTGGGTCATAACCTCAGACTGGATTGCTAGTTTCCAGCACAGGGTCATCGCAAGATCACACCTATAACAAAAAACAATTGCACCATAAAGCAAATGTGAACAGAAATGGGATTTTAACTTGTCTTTAGCTGTAGAGCTGTAAAGATTTGAGAAAAAAAAGGAAGAGAAGAGAAACACAGAAGCAAGTGGCTCATACAGTATGTACATTAAGCTGGTCACTTCAAGGTTGTGAGACAAAGAAGTGCACAGCCAGTAACTAGAGTTTACTTTCAAGAATGGGTATATCAGACACAATGTGGGTAATACAGATCAGCTATACTGCAAAGGTTCCTTTGTTAAAATAGATTATGATGCAAAATGAATGCAGTATTTAGACTCTTAAAATACAGTTTTCATTATAAGGCCTGCCTGTATTGTGTAAGGCATGCCGGGAGTGCTGGACAAGCCCCAAGCATGATGAAAACACAGATGTGGATTTCTGGCTCTGCATTGCATTGGAGGCCACACCCTCTTGTCACCAAGCCACACTCCGCACTCCGGTGTGCTGTCTCTCTGCAATAGTGGGGGCTCTCACAACCTCAGACTCCCTGGGTCTCAACCTGCCTTAATCCAGCCCTGAGTGGATCTGTTACAAATCTACAGACTGTTGTACAGTACTGAAGATGATGAAGATGATTTATTATTATTATTTATTTATTACCAGTTATTTATATACCGCACACATATTCCACAGCGCTTTACATAGAATATTTGGCCATTCACATCAGTCCCTGCCCCAGTGGAGCTTACAATCTATATTCCCTACCACATGTACGCACACACATTCACATTAGAGTTAATTTTGTTGGGAGCCAATTAACCTATCAGTATATTTTTTGGATTGTGGGAGGAAACCCACGCAAGTACGGGGAGAATATACAAACTCCACACAGTTAGGGCCATGGTGGGAATTGAACCCATGACCTCAGTGCTGTGAGGCAGTAATGCTAACCATTACACCATCCGTACTGACCAGCAACATTATCTTGCTGCTTCTGATTGGCTAATTGTGTATTCACCTTTCCAGCTCAATATACTTCATTTATTTATTTATTACCAGTTATTTATATAGCATACACATATTCCGCAGCGTTGTACAAGAATATTTGCCCATTCACATCAGTCCCTGTCCTAGTGGAGCTTACAATCTATATTCCCTATCACATGTACACACACACTCATTCATGCTAGGGTTAATTTTTTTGTTGGGAGCCAATTAACCTACCAGTATATTTTTAGATTGTGGGAGGAAACCAGAGTACTCGGGGGAAACCCACACAACCACAGAGAGAATATACAAACTCCACACAGTTAGAGCTATGGTGGGAATCGAACCCATGACCTCAGTGCTGTTGGGCAGTAATACTAACCATTGCACCGTCTGTGCTGCCCATTTATCTGCATTGTACCTAGAATAAATGTCTGTTTGAATGTAGTAGTTGGAAGTTTTTCAACCATCATCACACAGAAGATTCTGATTGCTTTCATTGGGAGTGTTTCTAAATAATCACTCTTAACACTTTAGACACAATCTATACTGTAGAGTAGATGATGTATTTTTTCTAGGCTTTTTGTGCCTACTGTATGTTTTTAACAGGCTTTTACTTTCATTTCCTGGACTATGACAGGTAACATATTTCATACCTGTCTCTGTCAAGATCTTCATTATAGCAGACCTATCCTTTCACTGTCTAGTAAGATTATTTAATTTAATCTTTAGTTTCAATATATTTGCAATGAAATAACAAAGTGATGGAAAGCTTTCTGTAGCTGGTCCAAAATATAACATACATGTACAGTATTTAGCTGTTCTACTACACCAGTTTGGCAACAGATTACAGAATGATAAATGAGCGGCATAAATTCCCTGCATGTTTTCCTCATTTCATCACGAGGCTTCCATAATAAACACACTTAACTTGATATTGGCTGATGTCATCCTAAATTTCTATTGTATGCAATATCTCATTGTGTGTACGCAGCCTGAATCCCATACTATTAGTATGTTAGCGGCGCGCTTTGTGTTTCATTAATCTGTTATAACTTCATGGTTTCTCTTGGTGTATGTGTGTGTGTGTGTGTGTGTGTGTGTGTGTGTGTGTGTGTGTGTGTGTGTGTGTGTGTGTGTGTGTGTGTGTGTAAAGTGTGTTTCACCTCTGTGGGTCTTGGTTAAACAGACGCAAGTGTGTTTACAGATGCATCATGTGGATTTCAGTATACTGCAATGCTCCGTAGAAAGAAATTGGTGACTGTACGGAATCATGAATACATGCACGGACGGAAATAGCAAGTGCGGACAGATTGACCAGACCACTTCTTCCGTGAAATGGGCATTTCTGGCTAGTAACTGGGTGGTGGCCTTACAGACGCACAGAACTATTGCATCTAGTGGAAGTGTCACGGTCATGTAATCCAGCTTCAGTACCAAGCGGATGGAGATGAGATGCCTGTTTAAGACAGATCTTTACCACTGACTCTAGTTGTGCACGCATCTTAAGCACGCGCCATTCTAAGTGAATGAGGCGCCTAGTCGCACCGGGAGTGCACGTCCCGGCAAGATGTAACCAAGATGAGCATGACTAAATCTGTCTGTGTCAGAAGAAAGTGGGGAGAAAGCATATGTGAACATGTGCAAATATATACATGAGGAGAAAGGAGATGTGTAATACCATCCCCAAAAGGTGCACTTTTGGGTTACCTATTATTCTTGTTTCACAAGAGAGTTAAGAAAATTCTGCTCAAGCTCCGGAGAATTATAGCTAGGCTTTTGAATAAGTCTCTATTTATTTTTTTTATTTATTTATTTAATAAAACTGTTTTTCCAATAGGTTTGGATAACCACAATTTCAAGATAAGCTTTAACATTTACAAATAGTTTCACTTTTACAGCTCTATGACAGCTCTCAATGTATTATACAGTACTGAAACATGTATGTTTGCAAATAGAACCACAGATAAAAACTCAAAATATATTTCTAATGAAAGTATCTAAAAATTTGTGGTGGTGCACCTACGTAGTTCATTTATAGTGTCAAAATCGAAAAATATTACAGAACACACAACACGTATAAAATACACACACATGCCCACTGCGCGTGCACTTGTTCCGTCGTGCGTGCACATATCCGCAATTTGCGTATGGTCGCTCCCGCGGTCCTGCGCGTGGTATGGGTATTTACGGCTGAGTTTGTGAACGCATGGAGGGCTATCAAAACATTACATATTTAATCCAAATAGTGCACATTGTACACATAGTCCCTCTGCACCACATCAGCGAGTATCAGCAGTTTAAATGATTCCAGGACAAAGGGATTCACCTTTGCATGATAGGAGGGGACAGACTAAGGTTATGAGGTGTTGTCTGGTATCCAGCTGTAGGGTATTTTAAGGGTAACATTCCGGTGTTGGTTTGAGGAAGATCGCATGTTCCTGCATATAGTTATGTGCAGAATATAGATTATAAACTGTATTTACTGTATATTATGTATGCGGCGGGAATCCAGAGGAGACCACCCACAAGAGCAGTTGAGAAAGACATCGCCCACCTTTTCAAATCAACCTATGACCTCTACTGTACTGTAAAGATGCATCCCTGTGTCCAATGGACAAAGGGATTACAGTATCCATTGTATTGCTTTTGGAAGACTTGTATAAATAAAGCCTGCTGCAGGCCGGCCAGACAAAAGACTCTCAACGCTATCTACCTGATTAGCGGAGGACTGGACCAGGAAGCGCATGCGAATATTCTCACGTATGTACATTGACTGTAGCCATTTACTCTGTTGTATTGTAGTGCAAAATTTGTATTGTTAAACCCCCTTTCAGATATATTACTCTGTGGTGTCGGAACCCAGTGATTAACTACAAATCGGTGTTGTGTCCTCTTTTCCCTGCTAGGGTTTAAAGTGTATTACATTTCCTAACTGTATAAGGTTTTAAAGTGTATTAATTGAGTGTGTACGCGCTGCGTGTACTTAGTACCCCCAGCGCGGCGTGTGTACGCAGAGTCCGTACACGGTACGGGACTCGTTACGCAAATAGCGTAAAAGGTACATAGGGGTTTATTTACTAAGATTCGTATATTTCAGAATCATGTTCAAGTTCAATCGCGACTGACATCGACAGTGTAAACTTGCAACTTTTTGAATTGATTACGACTCATTTACTAAGCGTTCGTATTCGTATTTTTTCAATCTTCCGATGTCGATGTCATTCGTGCTTTTCTGCTGTTGATTGCGGCCGCGTTTGCTATTTTGCGGCCGCGTTGGGGGTTTTTTTTTACGACTGCGTCACAAGTCTGTTACGGCAGTGATTTGGAATTTGCTGCCGCGTTTTGACTTCTAAGTTTCGTTTACGTCACGCGGCCGTGATTGGTTGTATTCGTAAAGGAGGAGTGTCTGTGCATGTTACTATAAAAACGCCCCAAACACTCCGCACCTCGTGGGTTTAGCTAGTGGAGAGGAGAGAGGAAGGTGTATTTGGAGTTGGTGAGTTTGGTGGAGTTTTTGGTGGATTTGGAGAGGAGTTTGGTGATTGTTGAGTGCTGTACTGTGTGTGTTAGGAGTCTTGTGAACTTTGTAGTATTGTTTTTTCCCAGTTTGTAAGCTTTTTTGTCCTTGTTTTATTATTTCAGTCTTTTGTCATTGTTTGTGAGTGAGTGAGCGTGTGTTGGCTGTGTGGTGTGTAGTAGGAGTAGTGGAGGAGTGTGTTTTGTGTTTTCATTTTTCAGTGTTTTATGTTGTTTGTCATGTCCGACTCAGAGGTCAGTGTGGTGGCGGAGGTTAGTGAGGTGGAGGCTGGTAGTGAGGTGGAGGCTGGTAGTGAGGTGGAGGCTGGTAGTGAGGTGGAGGCTGGTAGTGAGGTGGAGGGGGGTAGTGAGAGGGAGGAGGTTAGTGAGGAGGAGGAGGAGGGGGTGCCTGTTGCTGGATTTTCCAGTGATAGTGATGGTGTTGTGGCTCCGCAGCCACGCACCACTACCAAGACTGGCAGGAATATAAAGTTCAGCTATGCTGAAAACATGGCGTTGGTACGTGAGCTGATGAAGCACCATCGCCAATTGTTTGGTCAGGATGCTGCCAGGGTGTCCTCCCGCAGGAAGTCTGCCCTGTGGGGGCAAGTTATACTTGCTGTAAATAGTGAGGGTGTGGTGAGGCGGACAGAGGACACGTGCCGCAAGCGATTTTACGATATTAAGCGGCGTGTCAAGGCCAAGATGGCCAAAGAGTCCAAATCTGCACGTAGAACCGGAGGTGGGCCACCTTTACGTGTAAGCTATCGGGACTGGGAGGAGCCTGTGCGGGCATTGATTCCTGGCGAGGTGGTGTCTGCTACTCATGTCCGGGATTCGGACCGACCCACGCAGGATGGTAAGTTTGTTTTGTATTATTGTTCTTAAAATGTGTGTTCAATTTCTTTAATGTAATTTTTAAAGTTTTAAGGATGTTTTTTTTTGCAAAAAACAGATTGCATGCCTATGCTCCCTTAAGGTGTGTTTGTTTTTTGAATGTGTTTTTTTGCTCCTTTTTTTTTTTTTTATAACAAAAACATGTGCAGTTTTTTTAAATGTTTTTTTTTTTTTTTGGTGCAATTTTTTGCGATAATGCTTGAACATGTGTGTTTGTTTTAAAACCTCAAAATGTATTTGTTTTAAGTAAAAACTTAAAAGCGGGGCAATTTTTAAAACATTAAATTATTTTAAAATTGCCAAGTACTGAATCTCTGCAATATCTGAGTCCAAAATCTTTTAGGTATAAACTTTATTGTGTGCCACATCAAGTACATTTTGATATTCAACTAAAAATCATGAATATAGAAGCTCTTAAGCTTATTTTTTTTTTGGAAACCAAACCAAATAGATGCTTACAGTACATTAATGGTTTTCACTGGTTCATTTGACAAAAAACATGGTAATAATGGTGGGGTCACTTTTTCCACAGTCACACAGACCAGCCGCCCAGACAGGCCTCAGACCAGTCAGGATGATGGTGGTATTGCAGGTAAGTCTTCACTGTAGTCACATATTCTGAAAACACATAGAAGTACAAAATAATAATGCTAAATTTTGCACCTAGGTTCTGCTTCTGGAAGCCGACCTCCTGTAAGGCGCCCATCACAGGGCTTGGGACACTTACCCAGGAGGCCAACTAAGACACGGCGTCTTGGCTCTGATTCTGCACCTCCATCATCCCCACCCAGGCGAAGACTATCGGCAGTGTCACCCCAGCCACCACTGGCACTATTGGCGAGTTCGCAGAGTGATGAGCCCAGATCACCTCAGTTATCTGGTGAGTAAAAACATAAATTAAACACATAAGCAATAATATACACAGTACACTTAAGATGTTGTTAGTTGGTTTGGAGTTTACATGTTTTCCTCAACAAGCAATGTGATGTCACGTCTTCAATTGCTCAAGGTGCTTTATTAAAAATAGATAAGGTCTTAGTGGATGGTCTAGACAACCTATTTGTATGAAAAGAACAGATTTGAGTATACATTAAGCACACACACGTTCACATTTTTCAAAAATATGAAGACAAATAAATTTTGGGCCCAAAAAAAAAACCTATTACAGTGTTCACACATCGCCCCTGTCCAGTATGTAGATGGCTTACTTGCTCAGCTCCTCTGGACTATACAGGTAAGTAGTCTATATCGTGGTGAGGGGAGGGAATCTAACAGTGTAATGTTGTGGAGGGAAGTTAGTTAGGTGAGGAATATGCTAATTTGCCAATGTTTGCGCCTGTGTTGTTTTTTTTATCAAAAAATGTTAACAATTTTTTAAGTTGCAAAAAACAAGAGCTACTAATGCAAAAATGTAGTTTTAGGAATGTAATAATGTGTTGCATTAGCCTTGACAAATTCTAAAAATTACAACATTGCATGTTGCCTACCCCATACAGAGCACAACCTGATGTCCGCCGAGGACCAGCAGGGACCAGAACAACAGCCATCCTTCACACTGCAATTAACAGCTGTGGATCCAAGCATGCCAATCCAGTTGCAGGATATACCCCAACCATCCAGCAGTCCACATCTGCCACAAGCTCCGCCCCCAAGCCAAATTCCGGACGATTTTTGGGCAAGTTGGACAAGCCAACAGGCCCAAAGCAATGCCACCCTGACCCAACATACACAACACCTTGCCAGTCTGCCCCATCATCTACCGCGTATTAGTCGCAACTCGGGCAGACTAATAGTACAAGTAGGGAGAATGGCTACCTCTATGGAGCAAATTAGGGCAGAAAACAGCCAAATGAATGCTAATTTATCCCGCATTATAGATGAACAACAGCGACATCAGCAGGCACTAGTTCAGATAATTCAACACAATCAAGTGGTGAATGAGGCCTTATCCAGGATTGTAGCCAGCCACACTGCTACAAACACTCAGCTGATTGCCAGTTTAAATAATCTGAGCAGCAATATTGCTATGATGGGTGCTCAGCAAGTTACCTCCAGCTCGGGAACCACGACCCCTGTTCAAACGCCAGTAACCTCCCCTGTCCGGCGTTCATCAAGAGCACGTGCCAGTGAGCCAGCACCCAGCACACACAAAAGAAAAAAATAACATAAAACTTTTTGTGCAAATAAATAAAAGAATTTGTTAAAAAAACACATTCCTGTGTCCGTCTCCAAAATTTAAGAAGCTGGTCTGTATGTATGTAGTTATGTTTTTCAAGGGTAATGACTGTAAATGTTTTGTTAGCATCAACTAAGCACAATGGACACACCACTATAAACAACAAACAGTAAGTAACAGAACACACAATAGAAAGTAGAGCAAAGTGTTTAGTGAAGGATAATTACAGCATAATAAAACTTACCTGTAAAATATCGCAGGATCACTTCTTGACGTACCTGCCTCCCTACAATTGTACTCACACTGTCACCAGATGTATCTAACTCCTCTGCTTGCTGACTGCTTTCTCCCTCACCATGTGCCAGATGTTGACTTAAACACAGATTATGGAGAAAACAGCAGCAGAACACAATTCGAGTCACCTTTGAGGGACTATACAACAAAAGGCCACCAGATTTATCAAGACACCGAAAACGTGACTTCAGCACCCCAAAACATCTTTCTATCACATTCCGCGTAGCCTTATGTGCATGATTATAACTGTGTTCAGCAGGAGAATCAGGTAGGGACAATGGAGTAAGGAGCCAAGAGTAGCAGCCGTAACCCCCATCACCTGAAAAACATATATAGTCAACATTAGGACATATGTTAGATTATTCTCTCACCTCCTCCAAAATCTAGGCTGTGGTTAAAAGACATACACACATAACATTTTCAACATACCCAACAGCCAGCCATCAGGCATTTGTCCCTCCTCAAATTTATCGAAGAGCGATGACTGACTGAGGATGAAGGAGTCATGGCAGGCACCAGGGTAACCTGCAACAACACTCATAATTTTTAAGTTTGCATCACAGACCACCTGGACATTAGTTGATTGATCCATATGCCTATTAGTATATATATACTGGCGGCCCTTAGGTGATCTCAGCTGAACGTGTGTGCAATCTATGGCCCCCAGCACATTGGGCATGCCAGCAAGCTCATAGAAAGCTACCCTGACAGCACTCCACTCCGACTCCTCAGTAGGGAAGCAGATTGAGGCTTTAATGTGTGGCTCCAACACATCCAAAACCTGAGTGGACATTAAATAAGCTAAGGTGAGTGTCATGTTAGGTATTCTCTACAATACTGTGGTGTTTCAACTTACACAAGCAACACTTAGCCATAACCGCATATGTATTTTTAGACTCACCTGCATCAAAGATTTTGAAAAGGTGGGCTGTGAGATCCCAATGACGTCGCCTGCCACAGCCTGGAAGCTCCCAGTAGCCATAAAGTGTAACACAGCCAGGAGTTTGTGTAGGCCTGAGACAGAGCGAGAGCGTGCTGTCTCAGGGTCTATGCCCAGTTTGACAAGGTCATACAGGTGAAAAATGTTGTTTCTATTTAGGCGGAACATCTGTATGACCCTATCATCGGACAATGCATTTAGGTTTAAACGACCTCTAAAAAAACGAGGCTGGCGCAGCCTCCGCGGTACCTGGACAACCTGTTGGCCATGTTCACTTACCTGGTCCTGATTCCTGGAATTCTCATGGAGCAGTCTAACGTATCCCACAGCCAACAAAAATCCATTGCCACACACCACAGCCGCCATTTCAGAGTGAGAGAAGTTCAGAATGTGCCTGAAACACTTTTATAGGGCCAAAAAAACAGGTGTGAGTAATGGATAATTCAGTTCACATGTAAACGCGGTTTTCAAAGGCTGGCGCGTTTTTTTTTAGGAAAAAAATGCGAATCGTAATTTTTCGCGGCCGCGAAACCATTTTCGCGGCAGCAAATACAATTACGAATGGTTAGTAAATGACCGAGATTCACATCTAAACAGGCGTAATTTGACCGATGGTGTATTCATTCGTAATTTTTCACTTGGACAAGAAAAAAAATACGAATGGCCTCATCACTGCCGTGATTACTGTTTAGTAAATGACCGAGATGCCACTTAGAACAAAAAACGCCATCACGGTCAAAATCGGGAGCTTAGTAAATATACCCCATAGAGTGCATATTAAGTTTAGCGGCAGTAGCGGCTCCATGGTAAAGGTGTGTTTAAAGGTATAGCTTTATGGTTTAAGATAATATCGACATTATCAATTGAGGCATCGTCCGGTTTTTCCACATACCCGCAGCCTAGCAGGTTAAAGCAGACTTTATCTATCAGCAAAGGGCGGACAGGTATCCTACGTAAACCTTTTTCTGGCTGCAGGATACACTGGGAAACTTTATTTTATTGCTGATTAGATGGCATCTGCTCTGCATGGTTTGTAGGGATGCTGGTGGGACCCGTAAAGTAAATACGCAAAGCTATTTAAAAAGTCTGTGAATTTCTGTTTGGCGCCAAATGCGCACACAACACAAGCATACACCTGTACTTTGTATACCTGCTCATATTGTTGCAATAAATACTGATTACTAGATTCATTTAGACCTGTGCGGAGAAATTTGTTGCTATTTAGTTAAAAATATAAAATAAATATTAAGGAAGTAAACTTAAAACACAAATACAGTCTGGCCTAGTTAAACAGGTTTATACAGAAAGAAACTGTGTTGTGTTAAGTAAACGATTATAGGTAATATCGCTTACATTTATAGAAGTGAGGGATTTGTACTATTGCGGACGTACGGTTTTTGTACACGTGTCTCAGACAAAGTACGGGACTGCGTACGCAACGTAAAGACATACGCACGGTCGCGTGTTTACGCAACGTGCGTAAGAGTACGACCGCTAAGTACAAATTACACAATAGCATTGTTTAATTTAGGGGCAGGACAGTAGCCACGCTAAATTAGCACAAATTGCTCGGTTTCCAAGATTTAGTTTAAATAAAACCTTTTTTACTGCATTGCCTCTGGTACTAAGGCTGTTTATCTGAATGAAAGATAATTTTCTGTACAGAAAAACCAAAGAGTATTTGAGTGAACGAACGTGAGTGAGCAAACATAATAAAGGTTTTGTGGATCCAGGGAATTCGGGATCCCGTCAAGTGGTACACCAAGTGAGTGGAGACTTGGTGGCGTGAGATAGCTGACTCACGTTAATATAGATTGAAGTACAAAGGAGCAAGGTAGCAGAGTACCGCGGCCCAGGGGGTTAGCGAAGGTTTACCCATTTAGTTTTTTTTTATACGCTTTGGCTGAGGTTTCGCAGCCTGAAAATCGATTCCAGTGGTCGTACGGCGAATAAGTAACAAGTACCTATAAGCTGTGCGATTGGACCGCGCCTTCGTGGGTGCAATATTTTGCGCAACGTGATACCCTTTTTTTACGAGCTTTGCGTAAAATCGCGGTATCATTAGCGCTGTATATAGCATACGCAAGCGTGATTTGTGTATAATAAAGGTTTAGGGAGTTTTCGCTGGTCTCTCTCAGGAAATCTCCAACAACTGATATTTACTGGAAAGGGTAAGTTATTCCCAGAAACTTCCAGTAAATAGAGGTTACATAGGGCCCTAAGTTGGGTACATTGCCTTCGCTATCGACAGTGTATGGTATTACTGGCCAACGTGGGCGGTGAGCGGGTGAAGAGCGCTCAGAGAACTTTCACCGTTGCCTTATATTGAGTATTTTGGTTTTTTTTGTGTGGGATTAGCCGAAAGGACAATACCTGCAAAAATATGGGGGCCAGTTGCTCAAGTAAGGGACGTTCAACCAGGGTTCAGGTTGACATACCGTGGCCCAGGGGGTCAGCGAGGTTCATAATGTGTGAGAAGTATGGACCACACACAGAAGTTTTGTGCAATGAATGGGAACGTATGACTGCGGAATATAGGGAACCATTCCCTAAGGTAGGCATTTTTGAACCAGAGGTATTGCAGAATTTAAGGATTAGGATATGTCTGATAAAATCCCGAAAACAAAGGGTCAGACACACAAATTGTTTAAATTTATGGCAGCAAGAGGGCGATATACAAAGAGAATTAGCTCACGCAGCAGGTTCCAAACCTAGCAGGAAAATGATGGCAACCGCACCACCACCACCGTATATTGTAGGGGAGAAAGGGGCTACAGACATGGCATATTAGTATCCGATAAGAGTATAGTTGATAAATGTACTAACGCTAACCCTTGCAAGTTGTATCCCATTTTAAACTTTCCTCAGGATTGCAAGCAAGAAGATGAGCCCAGCACGATATCAGCACTCTCTCTAGCAGCCACCATACAGAATACTCAGGTGGGCACGGCCCAACCAGTAAGATCAGTAGTAAGGCCCCCTAGCGGAGGGATAAGTGAGGTCGTGTCCACAGGTAAGTACGGTACCGCACATTATGCAGAGACAATAGCACCTCAGATTGTGGAGTCAACTCAGAATGACGTAATTGAATTAAATCCTGTCAGGGTGATCGCAGTCCCCAATGGGAAGACTGACGCTCAAGGAGTGACTCCCATCAGGAACATTGCTATGCATTGTCCCTGGTTCCGGACAGAATTGAGGACAATTATGACTAAATTTCCCGATCCCAGAAAGGATCTAGTCGCATGCCAGAGGTTCATTAAAGAATTAGGTAACGCCACCGAACCCACAAACAAAGATTGGCGAACAGTGCTACAAGTATGTTTACCCTCCAATATTGACCCCACGAAATTCATTACTGATTGTAAATTAGACGCAGAAGTACCTCTCACTGATGAGGAGAATGTACGACAAATCAATCTGCAATTAGGAGTATATTTCCCTACTGTTGTCAAATGGAATAAAATCTTTTCCATAAGACAAAAAGAAGGTGAAATGGCATCTGAATATTTCCACCGAGCACTGCAGGAAATGGCTAGATACACTGGGATCGAGGACATTAAGGAAAATGTACATCACAGGGAGGTAGCTGTGTCAGTATTAATGGACGGGTTAAAAGAGATATTAAGAACAAGGGTACAAACCACTCTACCTAACTGGAGAGGTATCTCGGTGGCTGCATTAAGAGAGTCCGCTATCGAGCACGATCGGAACGTTATTAAGCACAGGGAGTCACAGGGGGATAAGCTGATGACAGTAAGTATAAATGGTCTTACAACCAAACCGAATCAGCCACAACCCCAGACCCCTGATGGTAAGTCACGTGTAGTAGTATGCTATAACTGTCAGAAGGAAGGACATTTTGCACGGAATTGTAGGTATACAAACACACATAAGGTATACCGACCCCCTAGACCAGGATATGAACCACACTATAATACACATAATAGGGATCAGGGATCACATAGGAGAAGTTATGAGCCACATGCAGGGGAAACAAGGAGGTACCCACCTAGGAGAGACTGGCAGACCTCCGAAAATTCTCAGTTACCCCCCTCACATATTGTAGCTGCCAGTGCGCTGCGGGAGGGTCACAATATACAATAGGGGTTGGGCCACACATGTAGTCTGCAGCCAGTAAAGTTGATTGCTAGCCTTGGTAGTGAACCTGAGGTCACAGCTGGTAGATCATTACCTTTTCTTGTAGATACAGGGGTGGCCAGGTCAGTGTTAAATTTGACGGTAGGTATGAAAACCACGGGTAAAACAATTTCAGCAATGGGAGTAACAGGAATAGTGCAACACTACCCTTTGAGTAGACCGGCGGAGATTACGATAGGGCCTTTGCAGACCAAGCATTCCTTTTTGCTAGCTGCATCAGCTCCGACTAATCTACTTGGGAGAGATTTATTGTGTAAAATGAGGTGTGTCATATATTGTACTCCTGAGGGTGTCTTCTTGGATATACCCGAGAATCACGTTCAGGAAGTGCAAGATATGTTAGACACCCCACAAAGGCTAATGTCACACTCTGCTGTTATAGACAGGTGTCCATCAAAGGTAGAGGAAATGATCTCACAAATACCGGGATCCCTCTGGACCAAAGATGGACAAGACACTGGATTGATGGCGAATGTAGCTCCAGTAGTAGTGCAAATAAAAGATATAAAAGATGGTAGGATAGCTCCAAAAATCCCTCAGTATCCTCTGAAGCCAGAGGTGGAATTAGGAGTATACCCAGTCATAGAGCGCTTGCTACAACAGGGCATCTTAGTCAGGATGTCCAGCACTGCCAATAGTCCCATCTTCCCTGTGAAACAGAGTGGGGGGAGGGGTTACAGGCTAGTGCAGGATCTAAGGGGGATAAACAAGATAGTTGAGAGCCAATTCCCCGTAGTGCCAAATCCAGCTGTCATCCTCATGCAAATTCCCCCTACTGCTAAATTTTTCACTGTCATTGACCTCTGTTCTGCTTTCTTTTCTGTCCCTCTGCACCCTAACAGCCAATACCTGTTTGCAGTCACATACAGGGGAGTACCGTACACCTGGACTCGCCTACCCCAAGGTTTCATTGACAGCCTAAGTATTTTCTCCCAGGCTTTGCATGACTGTTTACAATCCTTTCAACCTGAGAGCGGATCAGTATTAATACAGTATGTAGATGACTTACTGCTGTGTTCTGATTCATTTGAATCGTCCTTGAAAGACACGAAACAGCTTCTGTTTCACCTTTCTAATACGGGACACAAGGTTTCAAAGGATAAGTTGCAGCTGTGCCAGACCAGGGTAAAATATTTGGGACATTGCTTTACACAAGGACTTAGACACCTCACCGCTGATAGAATACAGGCGATTCGCGACATGACTCTGCCACAAACCCAGCAACAGATCCGCACTTTTCTTGGAATGTGTGGGTACTGCTGAAACTAGATCCCAGGGTTCTCCATACTGGCTTTACCTTTGCAAGAAATGGTCTCTTCGAACAAACCAGATCGGATCTTGCACACAGATGAGTCCAAACTAGCATTTGAGAGACTCAAACAGTACCTATCACAGGCACCTGCATTAGGCATGCCAGATTATGGGAAACCCTTTGAATTGTACGGAAAGTGCTGGGTGTGCGGCAGGTGTTTTAACCCAGAGACATGGTGATGCCAGCAGGCCGGTAGCTTACTACAGTGCACAGTTGGACACCGTAGCGCGGTCTCTCCCCACATGCTTGCGAAGTGTTGCAGCGATAGCTTTGCTAGTAAGTAAAAGCGAAGACGTAGTGTTAGGACACAACCTGACAATCCATACACCTCATGCAGTGTCAGCCTTACTGAACTCCGCCCAAACCAGACATGTCTCATCGGCACGGTTTACAAAGTGGGAATTAGCACTAATGGCCCCTGTAAACATCACCATAAAGAGATGCAGCGCACTAAATCCTGCAACTTATCTGCCGAGTGTGCCTGGACAGGCACAAAGGGTGGAGGATGAGAATGATGGTGAAGGAGGATTTAGTGCAGACACTGACACGCATGATTGTATGGAATACCTGAACCAGACTTTCACTGCAAGACCTGACATTAGTAACAACCCACTGGAAGGCGTAGATTTTACTTTTTACACTGACGGTAGTTGCCACAGACAGACGGACTCGGGAGACCTGTGTACTGGATACGCAATCGTAGATGACAGAGGTATCATAGAAGCTGAACCCCTGGGCCCACCGCACTCAGCACAAGTTGCTGAACTGGTCACCCTAACCAGAGCGTGTGAATTGGCCAAGTGTAAGTCAGCCAATATATACACAGATTCTAGGTATGCCTTTGGAGTAGTGCATGATTTCGGGGCCCTATGGCGCCTCAGAAATTTCATGACGGCAGCTGGCACACCTGTAGCGCATGCATCCCACATAAAAAGGCTTCTAACAGCGATACAAGGACCAGACAGAGTGGCTGTTATCAAGTGCAAAGCACACACTTACAACCAAGATCCAATTTCACTTGGTAACAGCCGGGCAGATGAAGCTGCTAAATCAGCAGCCAGCACCCCCATACAAACAGATATCACATCACTGATGACATTCAACACAATCAACACACATAAATTAATTGAAATGCAAAATTTGTGTTCTCCACAGGAAAGGGCGGTCTGGAGGTCAAATTGGTATGGCCAGGAGTCCTCAGGACTTTGGACAGGTGGACAGGGTAAGTTAGTGGCCCCCAGAGCATATCTTCCAAGCTTAGCTGAGGCGGCACACCGTCTGACTCATCTGGGTAAAGAGGGTATGTGTAAGCTGGTGAGAGCCTACTGGTGTGCGCCAGGATTCTCTTCTCATGCGGGTAAGAGAGCAATGACATGTCTTACTTGCTTGAGGAAGAATATTGGAAAGTCAATACCAACAGAACCATCCCATATCCCTCCGACAGATGGCCCTTTTCAGGTAATACAAATTGATTTCATACAGTTACCACCCTGTAGGAATTTAAAATATGTGTTAGTCTGTATTGATGTGTTTTCCAATTGGGTAGAAGCTTTCCCTGCTGCCACAAATACTGCTACATTCACTGCAAAGAAAATTGTGCAGGAATTTGTGTGTAGATATCGTATCCCTAGAATAATTGTAAGCGATAGGGGTACCCATTTTACAGGTGAAGTCTTTCAGGTTATGTGCAAACTGATGGGAATTAATAGCAAGCTGCATACAGGGTACCGCCCACAGGCGAGTGCGAAGGTGGAGAGAGTAAACAGCACTATTAAGAACAAGCTGAGCAAAGTGATGGCTGAAACTGGATTGTTGTGGCCAGAAGCTTTGCCACTAGTATTGTACAGCATCAGAACCACTCCCAGCTCCCCACTTAACCTATCACCCTTTGAGATTCTTTTTGGTCGACAACCCCATGTAATGATAGACCCCCAGGATGATTTGAAATGCAATAACGAAGTGACTGTAAAATATTTGGTTAAGATGAGCCAGCAGCTGAGGAATCAAAACAGAAATCTAAAGCTGGTGATTCCTGACCTGCCAAACAGTAATTGTCATGACATTGAACTTGGGGATTATGTAATGATTCAAAATTTTCTATGCTCAGGTTGCCTCATTGACAGGTGGGAAGGACCATACCAAGTCTTACTAACCAGCACGACAGCATTAAAGGTTGCCGAAAGAGAGACTTGGGTCCACTCGTCCCACGGTAAGAAGGTCGCTGACCCAGAAAGAACCCGTGACAAAGAGCCGAGTGTAGAGAACATCGTATCACTGGAGTGTCTGTTCCGGGAAGGCTGAGAGGCAGGACTGTTGTCATGGCACCTGAGCGCGGAGAACAACAAGACCAGAGGCGGTTGTCGCACCAGTTTTTCCTTTTTATTATTTTCTCCATCTCCCACTACCCTCCTTCTCTCCTCCTTCCCTTTCTCCCCCTTCTTGTTTCCTTTCTCTTCCCTTAACAAGATGGACTTACCCCAAGAGACTGCGTTCCGGGTTTTCCTGTTAATCCTGTTGTTGGCCAGGACAGTCTGTTTCGGTGAGGGTCCCAGAGAGGTCGAGAAAGGATCTGGAATGGGTTCTGATGGCGAGGATGGATTTGTAGAATTCCAAGAGCAACACATCACTCGAGCAAAGGCGAGTATCAGAAAACGATCTGGTAGTCAGGGAGCTCGGAGGCACTGTGAAGGGTTACTGGCTGAGGAAAATTGCATTTGTAGGAATTGTGAGAACATAGTCGAGGATGGGTGCATACAGAGATGTCAGTCCAGCCTTAATATCAATATGGTCACAGTAACATATATCCAAACACTCCGAGTATTGCGCAAACCCTCCAAGAGGCTGCCCTATGGTGCCCGTAACCAGAGGTGGTGTCTCTCCAAATCACCACAAAAAGATAACTAGCACAAAAAAATGATGACCACGGGTCCCACCAGGCACCTGGGACAAACAATGTATGACAGCAGTAATATCTGGGGGTGCATAGACAATGATAATAGCGTATACAACCCTTTTCTTCTAGAGCGCAGTGTCCAACCTCCAAAAGCTCACACCTTCTCCTCACAGCATGAATAATTTAGATGCAGCATATGTGAATAGAGGAGAGAGGAGAGCACATGTGTCGTACAGTAATTTAATAACGTATACATACACAGTAAAAAAGGGGGGGGGACACAAATAACATAAAACAGTAACAATTTTCAGGTTGTGGAAATTATAAAGACCCAGGTGTGGGAGCCACAGGGGAAAAAAGCGGAAGAATTACCAGAGGGTCTGAGAACCCAAAAAAGTTCTCAAACAAGTTCGTTAAAATCCAAACAGCCATCCCGGGCCGCACGCTTGGACCGTCTCTGATCTTTATCCCACAGAATGCCCACCGGATGCTGTCCACATAGGGTGCCTCCAACGCGTTTCAACTCCTTTCCGGAGTCTTTCTCAAGGCTGTGTATCACTTCCAGAAGTCGTTCTCCATATATTTAAGGGTTCCATAAGCCAATCATAGCAGGCGTTTCTGCACGCTTCTTAATCATCAACACCGGTGCACTGGCGGGTTACCATGGTAACCGGAAGTGTGTCCATGTCACTTCCGCCCGCTCGTGTATGTGGTCGTCGTCATGGAGACAACAGCGAGGACGCCAGCCCCGGAGCGCACGAGCCGGAGCTTAAGGTTTTCATGACGACGACCACATACACGAGCGGGCGGAAGTGAAATGGACACACTTCCGGTTACCATGGTAACCCGCCAGTGCACCGGTGTTGATGATTAAGAAGCGTGCAGAAACGCCTGCTATGATTGGCTTATGGAACCCTTAAATATATGGAGAACGACTTCTGGAAGTGATACACAGCCTTGAGAAAGACTCAGGAAAGGAGTTGAAACGCGTTGGAGGCACCCTATGTGGACAGCATCCGGTGGGCATTCTGCGGGATAAAGATCAGAGACGGTCCAAGCGTGCGGCCCGGGACGGCTGTTTGGATTTTAACGAACTTGTTTGAGAACTTTTTTGGGTTCTCAGACCCTCTGGTAATTCTTCCGCTTTTTTCCCCTGTGGCTCCCACATCTGGGTCTTTATCATTTCCACAACCTGAAAATTGTTACTGTTTTATGTTATTTGTGTCCCCCCCCTTTTTTACTGTGTATGTATATGTTATTAAATTACTGTACGACACATGTGCTCTCCTCTCTCCTCTATTCACATATGCTGCATCTAAATTATTCATGCTGTGAGGAGAAGGTGTGAGCTTTTGGAGGTTGGACACTGCGCTCTAGAAGAAAAGGGTTGTATACGCTATTATCATTGTTTATGCACCCCCAGATATTACTGCTGTCATACATTGTTTGTCCCAGGCGCCTGGTGGGACCCGTGGTCATAATTTTTTTGTGCTTAATATCAATATGGACCGTCATCCATTGAGTGATTACCACTCACTAGTGGGTAAGGTCTTAAAACAGACAGAACGCTGGGTGTGCTCACAAGTACCTCAAGGTCAGAGCAAGTCAGGATTAGTACCGTACCCTTTAGCAATTGATGAGGTACTCGAATTACGGGGTGGGAGACCGGTGGACAAGAAATTTAATATTTCTAGGCCCCCTAGTTTGAAGCTCCACCAGTATCATGTAGATAGATCATTAGTGTGTTTCAACATTTCCAATTTCCGAAAACCAGGAAATTGGGAGGTGACATGGAATAACCAGACCATGGCCTTTTCACACAGAGCTGATAAGATACCCATAGACTCTGAACTTGTACACCAAATAGCCAACAGTGGAAGGTATTTTCGGTATAGGTATACTCGAGGAAGCAAGACCATGTGGGTTGGAGAAGTATCACCAGGGTACTGTGCTCATATCATACAGCCTGATACTTGTACTGAACAGATGGGACAACTAGGGACTCGGTTTTTCACTTGGAAAGTTTGTAATATGGTAATGTCATATTCTATCCCATATGTTCTCCCCGATGATGCCTATTTCATATGTGGGAGGAAGGCGTATAAGTGGCTTGCCCCAAACTCAGAGGGATTGTGTTATATTGGAAGAGTACTGCCAGAGGTCATGACCATAACCCATGATAAGATGAAAGATGTTCACAGCAGTGCTCAGGCTCCTTATACTCATACTCACTAGGAACACATCATCAAGAGACACCTCATAGATAGGACAGAGCACGTAGCCTCTGATTTGATCCACGAATCCACCGGGATTCAATTCCTTCTCGCATTAGACATAACCCGTACTGCCAGAGGAATTATAAATTATAGGTATATCCATGCGCTAGCGAACTTGATAGATAATATCACTGAGATGTATGACGACACCTTCAGGTATTCGGGTAGGGAGTTACAAGCTTACAAGACAGAACTGATCCAGCACAGGATGGTCCTCAATTATATCACAGCCGTGACAGGTGGGTACTGTGTCACTTTGGCAACTCAATATGGTGTGAAGTGCTGCACGTATATTACAAACAGCACTGACGACCCCACAGAGATTATCGATCAAAAGATGGATGATATATTGCAGTTGAAGTGGGAGTTCCAGAGGAGGCACAATCTTACCCTGACCGCTGTGGGTAATGAGCTGACCGGCTGGGTCTCATGGTTGAACCCACGAAATTGGTTCTCAGGATTAGGAGAGTGGGCTCAAAATGTTATTATGAGTGTAGGAAAGTTTCTCCTTTGTATCCTGGGAGTCGTCATAATGATTGGCTTGATATTTAGGTGTGTTCGAATTCTAACGCGGCGCAAGCACAGCACAAAATTGATGAGTCTAAGGAGCGGGGGCATTGTTACAGCAGCAGATTTAATTTACGACCCATCCATAGAGACAGTGATATGATAAGACATGATTGCAAATGAATTCCATGGCCTGTTTCTTTCACCCGTTTTTCCTTTGTCTCCCCCTCTGCCCAGATACACCGATCCGGAAAAGACTTCGACCCTACCCAAGAATGATTATGAAAATGTTATGTGAATGTATTTTAGATATGTGTCTTATCTTCATCTCTACAACCTTCAGTTAGTGACACACATAGTCGACAGGTGATATCCACATATACTAGCACTCACATATAATACGGGATAAGAAGGATTTAATGTATACTTCGCAATACCTCGAAGCTTATCTAGAACATATATGGCACGATGATACATGCCCCTCAGACATGGATTCATACATACATGCTTTTTACTATCCCACTAGCTCATACATTTCCCGCCTACAACTCTCCTCCTACCTTCCAATCGTCTGTAGATATTGTATTGATATTTTTCTGTTTAGTGTTTAGATAGTGGCAGTTATTGTTGACTGCCAAAGGGTGGACTGTCAAAGTCGAAAAATATTACAGAACACACAGCACGTATAAAATACACACACATGCCCACTGCGCGTGCACTTGTTCCGCCGTGCGTGCACATATCCGCAATTTGTGTATAGTTGCTCCCGTGGTCCTGCGCGTGGTATGGGTATTTACGGCGGAGTTTGTGAACGCATGGAGGGCTATCAAAACATTACATATTTAATCCAAATAGTGCACATTGTACACATAGTCCCCCTGCACCACATCAGCAAGTATCAACAGTTTAAATGATTCCAGGACAAAGGGATTCACCTTTGCATGATAGGAGGGGACAGACTAAGGTTATAAGGTGGTGTTTGGTATCCAGCTGTAGGGTATTTTAAGGGTAACATTCCGGTGTTGGTTTGAGGAAAATCGCATGTTCCTGCGTATAGTTATGTGCAGAAGCAGAATATAGATATAAACTGTATTTACTGTATATTATGTATGCGGCGGGAATCCAGAGGAGACCACCCACAAGAGCAGTTGAGAAAGACATCGCCCACCATTTCAAATCAACCTATGACCTCTCCTGTACTGTAAAGATGCATCCCAGGCCGGCCAGACACAAGACTCTCAACGCTATCTACCTGATTAGCGGAGGTCTGGACCAGGAAGCGCATGCGAATATTCTCACGTATGTACATTGACTGTAGCCATTTACTCTGTTGTATTGTAGTGCATAATTTGTATTGTTAAACCCCCTTTCAGATATATTACTCTGTGGTGTCGGAACCCAGTGATTAACTACAAATCGGTGTTGTGTCCTCTTTTCCCTGCTAGGGTTTAAAGTGTATTACATTGCCTAACTGTATAAGGTTTTAAAGTGTATTAATTGAGTGTGTACGCGCTGCGTGTACTTAGTACCCCCAGCGCGGCGTGTGTACGCAGAGTCCGTACACGGTACGGGACTCGTTACGCAAACAGCGTAAAAGGTACATAGAGTGCATATTAAGTTTAGCGGCCGTAGCGGCTCCATGGTAAAGGTGTGTTTAAAGGTATAGCTTTATGGTTTAAGATGATATCGACATTATCAATAGTTCCATTCCAATATCACATAACTACCTGTTGTTGAATATTATACTGCAGTTTATTGCCCAGGATAAATGTGTGAATGTGCCTCTCTTTCACTTCAGTGCCTGTACTGGGAGTTCTTAAAATAAACAATATTTAACTCTGAGTTGTCTATTTATTTACAAAAAGTTCTGCTTCCTTGCGCTGCTGATGGAAACAAGAAGCTCCTTATGTAGTTGTGGTTGATTAGGCAGTATCGTTTCAACTGCTGTGCAAGATTAGTGTATCTCACATAGGTTTATACCAGTTTGCGGTCAGGTGGAACGCAGGTGAAATGCAGGACTTCCAATCCATGGCTTCCATGCTCATGGCAGGCTAGCACTACAGGGTCCAGCCTGGGTTTAGCCAACTGCCAGTCCCAGGGTGGATACTCAGAGTGTCCATCAGATAATGACAGTAATCATTTATTGCTGAGATTATTATATTTAAGATGTTTAAGAGAAATTGTTTTCTGATGATGTCACTTCCGGTCCAGAAATATTAAATATTTTCTCAGATAGCACTCCATTTACACTTTGCAAAACATTTATATAGAACGAAGCTGGAGAGTTGGGGTGCACAAGACCTACTGTGCAGGTTTGAGTCCGGTTTATCTTCTTTACAGAGTGACATTGTTTCTCCATTATATCATCTATACTAAGACTATGGACTGGTTATACAGCTCCTCTCTTCCCCACAATAACTGTTTTACTGTTTTAGTGTTTTCATCTTCAAGTTGTATTGAATTGTGATTCTGATAATTTTAAATTTTATGGCTACATGAGAGAGAGTTATTTACCTTTTGAAATTCATGTATGAAACAAGATCAATGATACCTGTATGGGTGGATCACAACATTTATCTGTGAGAGTAGGATTCTCCCCTATTTATTTTTAAAGATACCTTTTAGGATTTATCACACATATCTCACTTATAAGTGATGTATGCTTGCAGCAATAACTTGTTTAAGTGTCATGCTGCATGTAACTTGGTGAAGGACATAATGAGAACTAAAGAAACCTTTACGTGAACATCTTGTGTTCTGCTTGTGTTAGTTGGGTGCACATATTTCAATCACAGGATGGTGATATTTGTATCCATAGATACTTACTGTTTCATAACTGAACAGGTGCCCAGAGTGGATTAAATGCACCTTTCTCCATTATTAATAGAACAAGGGGAGTGATATACAGTATGTTCCTCTCAATTAATTAGCACTACTAATTTTATATTTTAGTTTTTTTCTATGGTTTGCTGTCTTCATGAGGAGCATTCACATTTAAATAAAAAAATTCCTAAGAACATCAGGACTTTAAAGGGCACTCAATTTGGATTCTATTGATTAATTATATCTGAAGCGCCTTTGATCAAGTACTAACTTTGTATCCTTTCTTCATTTTTTTCCCACCTGATTGGGAAGGTTTTGGTATTTTGAATTGGGAGATTTTCTCCTTTTATCTATACATTTTATGGATGAAATGCTGCCTATATCCTTCTAAAGTGGCATGCTTAAACAGGGTCGTACTGGCCCACAACGGTAAAGGGGAAACCACCGGTGGGCCCCACTGCCTAAGGGCCCACCCCCTCCTCTAAGGAACAGGTTCCAGACTGTGCACTTGTATTATACATGGTAGATATGTTGCATTAAACTGCACAAGACAATTGTGTATTTTAAGCCTCTGTGGAGGCTTGCCACACCCCCTTTGTAGACTGTCCACACCCCTAAGTAGGGGCCCCTATAACTGCATTTTCCTGGTGGGCCATTCATGCCCCAGTCTGACATTGTGCTTAAATGTAGGCTGCCCACATGGTTACATTTCTTTAAGTAGCATTTCAACTGTGACAGTATCCTGGCCCTGGCTTTCTTATTTCTACACAGTCATTGCCAGGATAGTGACTGTACACAAATCATATGTATCCCAGAGAGAGATCTATAGCATGAGTGAGGAAGTGTACTGCGTGTGATTAATGAGTGTATATGGGGAAAGTGGGAGTTTAATTGAAGAGATGGCGTGAGTGAGTATATGGGTTTAGGGAAGATGAGTGAACGACCCATGGGCAGATACAGATATTTTGTACAGAAAAGCATAACTCACTTTAGCATGCATCCAATAAAAAATCATTGGTCCCAGCTACATACAGTATTACAGCGATAAGGGCTTAGAGCAGGCGTACAAATTAAAATAGAATTTCACGCCAAATTAGAAGCAAGCTCAATCTATAGATAAAATATAGTGGTTTTGAATAAAATAATACTGTGGATCGACTGCTTCTTAACACTATACTGTGTATATATATATATATATATATATTAAATTCCTTACAGTATACCTCTCAGTTAGATATTTTATATTTTGTATTTAACACTAATATGTCTATGTTCTTGCTTCCTAAATGTATAATTATTTACCAAAGTAGCCTAAACTGTTATATGAATCATTTTGATCTATGCATCATTTGCATTTAGGTTAATTAATGCCTAAGAGTATGTTCCTGCTTCTCTTTTTCATTTCTATGGAATTCACCCTACAGGTTTGCAGTTATCTAGTTTCCTTATTCTTTAAACATTATTCTTTTATACATTATTTTTTCTTATTTAGCACTTATAGCACTATAGTGTATGATTACTATTTTTTTATGTTTTCTATTTCCATATCTCATTGATACTGTATGCTAACATCAGTCTGACTCATACTTGCCTACTTTTAATTTCTACTCTCTGGGAGAAGCCCAGAGAGGAGACAGTGCAGGGAACTTCAGGGGGCGGGGGCGGGTTGTGACATCATCAAGTCCCACCCCCACTCCGGGAAAATGGCACGATTTGTGGGTCCGCAGGAAGGGGATGGGCTAAAATGCCACAATTTGCATCATTTTAGCCTCTTCCCCACCACACAGACCCACAAAGCGTGAATATAACAGTGAGTATCTCTTCATCCTGCCAGCATCACTAGGGTGCGGGCAGGATGCGGGAAAACTGTCTGCTTTTCTGGGGTGCGGGGGGCTACCCCAAAAATTGGGAGCCTCCCGCAACTTCCGGGAGAGTAGGCAAGTATGGTCTGACTTCATCAATGAATGCCAAATCTATGAAATGTGTAGGATTCCTTTGCAAGAATTCTATTTGTGGATTATGGCCCTCATTCCGAGTTGATCGGTCGCAAGGCGAATTTAGCAGAGTTACACACGCTAAGCCGCCGCCTACTGGGAGTGAATCTTAGCTTCTTAAAATTGCGACCGATGTATTCGCAATATTGCGATTACTAACTACTTAGCAGTTTCAGAGTAGCTTCAGACTTACTCTGCCTGTGCGATCAGTTCAGTGCTTGTCGTTCCTGTTTGACGTCACAAACACACCCAGCGTTCGCCCAGGCACTCCCACCGTTTCTCCGGCCACTCCTGCGTTTTTCCCGGAAACGGTAGCGTTTTCAGCCACACGCCCCTGAAACGCCGTGTTTCCGCCCAGTAACACCCATTTCCTGTCAATCACATTACGATCGCCGGAGCGATGAAAAAGCCGTGAGTAAAATTACTTTCTACATAGCAAAGTTACTTGGCGCAGTCGCAGTGCGAACATTGCACATGCGTACTAAGCGGATTTTCATTGCGATGCGATGAAAAATACCGAGCGAACAACTCGGAATGAGGGCCAATAGCTCAGCATTTAACACTCTCATACCGACATCGTTAGTGATTAAATTATCAAAATTAGGCCTTGGCATATTTTTAATGAGATGGATTGTAGATGTTTTAACAAGTAGGCCACAGGCGGTTATAATGCACACATCTTTATCAATTGAAATCTTGATAGGTACTGGAGTTCCACAAGGGTATTCTTGCATTATTGAAAGTGTTTTAACATGTGAAATTATTGTGTGGTTCAGTAACTGCACAGATAGGGAGCATAAATATCTTAAATGGGTGGTTAAAATGGAGGGTAAAGTGATTGGCTTACACTTACCAAGAATTCAAGAGGTATATGAAAAAAGGCTTATTTACAAGGCACATAGCATACTAGGAGATATGACTCATCCAAATCATGAAATGTTTGTTACGTTGTCATCACATAAACAATACAGAACTTTCAGTACTAACAGACTGAAACGTAGCTTTTTCCCTAAAGTGGCAAATATGTTAAATTGTATGTCTGTTCTTAAATAAGCCTAAGGTGACATGTTGTTTTTAAGTTTTCTATGACTGTTGATTGCACACGTAATTTTTTTATTAGCTATTCATGCAAGTGAGACGTTGATGACAATGAAAATTGGATTGTTTTGTAAATTGCCACCTTAGTGTTATCATTTGGACTTAATTTATAACTTATTCCATTTTTTTTTATAAAGTACTCTGGACACCAATGTAATGCAAATTTCTATCACAGGATTCCTATTGTTATGGATATGCAGGCTTTCACAGTCTTGTGTAAAATTCCAGAACAGTATCAAGATTAGCCTTTTTTTTGTCTTGAATTTACTTTGTACTATTATACACTGATCAGCTATAAAAAGAAAATCACCAGCCAAATCCTACGACTATTTGAGTCATGGACTCCTTAAGACATATTAAGGTGTCCTTTGGTATCTGGCACCAAGATGTTAGCAGGAGATCCTTTAAGTTCTGTAAATTGCGAGGTGTGGCCTCCATGGCTCAGGAGATCCCACAGATAGTCAATCAGATTGAGATCTGTAGAGCTTGGAGGCCAAGTCAATAGCTTGAACTCTTTGTCATGCTCCTCAATCCATTTTTGAACAATGCAGTGTGGCAGGGTGCATTAAACTGTTGAAAGAGGCCACTGCCAATAGGAAATATTGTTGCCACTTGGTCTGCAACAATGTTTAAGTAGGTGTTATATGTAAAAGGAAAAGCTACACAAATGCCTGGATGCCAGGTTTCCCAGCAGGAAAATTACCCAGAGCATCACATTGCCTTAGTTGTCTTTTCTTTACCATAATGCTTTTTGAGCTATCTCTTCCCCAGTTAAACAACACACATGCACCCAGCCATCCAAATGATGTAAAAGAAAATGTGATTGATCAGATCAGGCCACCTTCTTCCATTGCTCCATGGTCTGGTACTGATGCCCACATACCAATAAGAGGTGCTTTCGGTGGTGGACAGAGGTCAGCATGGCTATTCAGTCAGGTCTACGGCTATTGTAGCAGTAAGACTTAGAAGTAATGACAGAAATTATATTTCATGTACTTTGTATGGATAAAACAATTGTATTCTATTGACCTACTGTAGGTGTGTTCAATGAGTGAACTGGTTCTGTAAAATGTATCAAAATGGCTGACATGCTGTGTCCTGTATGCGACCTGTTTGCAAGGATAAAGAAGGGTAGTTTATAGGCCTTTTGAGGCTCAAGAAAGCAAGAAAATGATCTCATACCAGTCATAAAAGATTGTGTATTTAAAGGACATGCTTCAGCCCCAAATATCCAGACCTCCTTTTCAGGCCAGTTTAAGAAATATACATCTCAAAAAGGTTATGAAAAAGAATAGGTGGGTGTCCCAAGATTCATTAGTTTACCTATAAAAGAATCCTACCATACAGTATGTCCATCTTGGCTGTTCCTATCAGCCAAGAGACAGAGGTATGTGGGTACCCAGGATTGAGTTACTCACTCATTACCATTTGGCACTGAGAGAGTTAACCCCAAAGGTGAGGGACCAGGCACAGCTGCTGGCGGGAACAAATTACTGAGAAATACAGTATAGGACAGTGATGGCTAACCTTGACACTCCAGCTGTTGTTGAACTACACAACCCAGCATGCCCTGCATCAGTTTTAGCTATTTGGCCATGCTAAAACTGATGCAGGGCATGCAGGGATGTGTAGTTCAACAACAGCTGGAGTGTCAAGGTTAGCCATCACTGGTATAGGAGAATGTGTCCTTTACCTAAAAGGAGAGCTGGCAGACTGGTAATGCAATAAACCTTTCTCATGTGTATCCTTTAATGGCAGAGTCTTAGCCTATTGCGTAATTTAGTGAATATTGCTTTATTTACCTTTCATTTTCATAAGAATACTAGTCACATATATATTGTATGTGCGCTTTTAGCACTGGATGTAAATTGTACTCAGATTAAAAAGTAATTAATCTTAGCATGGTATCTGCAGTACTTTGCATAAACATATATGCCTGTAGGAATTATTAAGATCAATGCTACTTATGTAAAACACTTTTGTTTGAATAATAATAATAATTTTGGTACAGTATTCACCAGGAGAAAGCTAGGACGCCAGATCCATTACTTCTTGGTAGCAACTTAGTCATGTAGTTACTGTACTGTGAGTGCTAATGTAATCACTAAGCACAAACAGCGACCCAGCTGGGTTCATGACACACAGCCCCATATTGTACACTGCAAGCTGTGATGCATTGTGTGTTCTGGCACCTTTCTATCTTACCTAGCACTACAGTAGCTCTTCTGTAGGATAGGACCAGATGGGCTAGCCGCAACAATGAACCTTGGGCATGTTGCCAGTTTACTGGTTGTCCTCCTTCGGACCACTTTTGGTAGGTACTAACCACTGCATACCAGGAACACAGCAGAAGACCTGCTGTTTTGGAGATGCTCTGTCCCTGATGTCTAGCCATCAAAATTTGGCCTTTGTGAAAGTCACTCAGAACCTTATACATTATGCAATCGAGGGTGTTACTATATGCGCCCCGGTGTGTGTAGTCACTGCTGTAGTGGGTGCATGTGTGTACACATCGCAGCAGCGATGAGAGGGACACAACTGTACCTTTACTTTCTCCTTTCTTAATGGATGATATAGGGAGGCTCATTGTGATGTACAGTATTACACTATTTCAGGAGATGCTATATCCAGGGCAGGTGCTACGGTATTCGGCACCCCAGCGCAATCTATAAATTTGTGCCCTACTACAAATATGTCCTCTTGACATGTCTATTTACAATGTTCCATATATTGAAATGTAATATGCAATGGTGACAGAAGGGTACTGGCTCAAGAGATAGTAGGGTGCTGGCTGTAGAGTAGAAGAGTGCTGGCTGGAGACACTGAAAAGAGGGTGGCTGTAAAGACAGAAAAGGGGTTGGCTGGGGAGGAAGAAAGGGTGCTAGCTGGAGATACAGTAAGAGGGTTTAGCTGGAGAGACAGAAATTGAGCTGGCTGGAGAGACAAAAAGGGAGCTGGCTTGGGAGAAAGATAGGGTGCTGGTAGAAGGACAGAAAGGTAGCTGGAAGAGCTGCACTGTAAGTAGGCATTTTGGTGCCTGTGCCAGAAAAAGTGTCAGCCCCCCAAGTGTTCATCACCCTCCCAGCAATATTTAAACTCATTGATGTTACACTAGTCTAAAACCACTCTTCTGCATGTACCTCGCATCAAATTATTGCGCAGTGCTGTGGCACCTTCTCCTTACACATAATGCATAAGTGACAAAATGTAGCTACTGCACCCAGAGCATATAGATCATATGGCAACACCACCATTGGCACCAGCATCTCACCCCAAAGCATGCCAGACAGCAAGTTTATGCAGCTATCCAACACATGGGGAAAGTTAAAAGAATAAAAACTAAACACTAGGGTTAGTTTATATCATACACCATTAAGATTCTAATTAGGATTTGCATATATCCAAATAATTATGAATCTAATCCATTATGACTGTAAATGCTTGCACTGTTTTCCTGTATAGTTGACATATGGGATTCAGTGAGCAGTGATTAGCATATAGTAATTATTAGAAACAAAAATATAATAAATAAAATGATATAGTCTCCCTAATCCTAAATGTTTCTGATATAAAGTGGCAAATAAGAAGGCAAAATTAGGCAATGAATAAGTAAAGGCTGAGACAGAGCAGAGGCGGTCGGTGGCTATTGAGCACAGATCAGTGGAAGTTACCTGGAGGTGCTGCTTCAGACTTCCTGTCATACAGTACAGATGTGTCCCGCTACATTGGTTCTACATATTGCGTCATTTTGTAGCAGGACTGTGATGTAACTAAAACACTTGCTTCACTTGATGCTGTAACAACATTAATTAAAATATAGAAATTAATAATTATACAGTATATTACTTGAAAATTGATGATGATGACGACGACAACAAGAAGACTGCCATCACTGCAGCATGACCATGTACTGTAAACATAACTTCCAGCACACATACTGTATTTTGCATAGTATATTGAGTTACATGTATTTTAATATACTGTACGTGCAGTTCGATTTTAACATGTAATTGATTATTTTTTTAGCAGGCACTTTATGTCTACTATTTAGATATAAAATGAATTAAACTCTACCCAATGTACTGTACTAAATTACAACTTTCCAAACAATAAACAGCACTTTTCACAGAGCCCATTAAAATCGCTGCAGAAAAAAAGAACATTGTAGATGAGCATTTATATAATCTGCGTTTGGAAACATTTTCTAACTCCACTAGAAAAATGTCAAAACCTAATTAGTTACTATGAACGACTGCACCTTTATCTTGTGCACTGCAGTTCTCCGAAAGCTTTGTGTTGTGTTCATACTGTGACTTCCAGTGTGGCATCTGACATCATATTAATTCACATTGGTGTGAATTCCATCTGCACAAATATGTTTCTAATCAATAGCATGCTGTTAAATAATGTATGCTCATAAAATAGCACTAAACACAGTATTCATTGTATATGTTAATCTATTTATCTAATAACAGTCAATGTGAGAGAGTGTTTATATTGATCTCATTGCAGACCCAATCCGAAAAATCATACTGAACACCAGCGGCACCTTGCCTCAGTGTGGCCCCTATCCATTGTGCATGCATGAAAAAAGGACGGGGAAAAGCCTCATGCATTGGCAGAAAAAAAGCTTCAGCTAGGGGCTGAAACACCTGCAATACCTTCCCCTAGGACTCTGTCTAAAGTGTGATTAGCAAATATTGACATTCTGCAGGGAGCAGAGGATTAGCGTTTAACTGAGGGTTGGGAGGGTCTTAGGTTCAGGGCCAGATTAAGGTCTGTGGGGGGCCCTGGGCAAACAAATTTGTGGGGCTCCCACACACTGTCCTCACAACTGAAAAAAACCCATCAGAGTAGGAGTACAGCATTTACCTGTCTCCTCTCTGTCCTCCTCGGCAGCTGAGCTGTTCCTTTACTGCTGCGGCCGCCGAGGAGCTTCACTCACAGCAAGTCTCACAAGAAATGTAAAATCTCGCGAGACTTCACACTGCAGGAGGACGGAGAGGAGACAGGTAAATGCTGTACTCCTACTCCAATGTTTTTTTGCAGTTGCGAGAACAGTGTGTGGGAGCCCCGGGACGACCGCCCATTCCGCCCCGCCATTTATCCGGCTCTGCTTACGTTAATTACTAGGGGGAGGGATAGGGTAAGGCTGCAGGAGGAAAGAGTTAGAGTTAGGCACTAGGGATAAAGATGGGGTAAGGCTGCAGGAGGGAAGGTTAGAGATAGGCACTAGGGTAAGGCATATGGTAAGGCTGCAGGAGTAAGTATCCAACCCACACTGTATCCAACATGCACTGTAACCCACACTGTATCCGACCCAAACTGTATCCGACCTACATATATATTTATTTATTATTATATTTATTATTTTATTTACCAGTTATTTATATATAGCGCACACATATTTCGCCGAGTTCTACAGAGAATATTTTGGTCATTTACATCAGTCCCTTCCCCAAGTAGAGCTTGCAGTCTATATTCCCTACCACATGCATACGCACACGCGCACACACACACACACACACACACACACACACACACACGTTAATTTTGTTGGGAGCCAATTAACCTACCAGTAATCTTTGTATTGTGAGAGGAAACCGGAGCACCTAGAGGAAACACAAGCAAGCATTGGGAGAATATACAACTCCACAAAGTTAGAGCAATGGTGGGAATTAAACCTATATCCTGTGAGGCTGTTATGTTAACCATTACACCATCCACAGTGCCTATATACTGTATATATATATATATATATATATAAAATAATGCTAGTGCATGCATGATAATGAACCAGATTAATAACAGCAATGCCCTGTACAAAATACGCCATAGTCCTGTGCAGTATAATGTAACATATTTATAATGTATAATTAAAGTGTACAGTCTGGATCCTAATCCATAGAAGAGGTGGTGGGGGCCCAGGCAGTGGGGCCCACTGGCGGGTTTCCCCTGAACCCCTGTGGGGACAGTCCAACCTTACAACCAGGTAAGTGATCTCCACACCACTGGAACACACACTTTTGTTGCCATTCTAATCTTGTCAACATCGATGTCAACATGATGAATGTCTACAAGAAGAACCCAACCCATACTACATACCAAATGTATAAAAAAAAAAATATATATATATATATATATATATATATACTCTGTTTTACATAGGGATATGATCAAGATTAGTTATAAATGCCTTACTTAAAGTGCATTAGATACTGTATGTAAGATGTACAGACACTTAAGGGGCAGATGTACTGAGAATTTAAAAGTGATAAAGTTCTGGGAGATAAACTACAAGCCAACCAGCTCCTGCCATGTTATCACTTTTGAAGGTTTAGTTCATCTGCCCCATAGTTGTATATTTCAACAGGATCGGGTGTAGTCAATCATGGGTGTAGAAGGGAGGGCAGGTGTTAATTACCCATGACTGGCATTATCTGAGGGTCCCGGTGGGGACCTGGCAAGCTGTGGTGGAGGAGAAATTTACCCCTTCACAGCACACACCACCACAAAACAATGGCAAACATAGTATTTTTCATTGTTTTCTTTTCTGAAGGGACATGGGCTTGCCTCACTGAATTTGGTCATGTCTCCTGTCCAGGGGAAGATTGTCATGGAAAACCAGCCTGGGAAATGTATGGAAGCAACCCTTATGGGTGTGCAATCTAATGAGTGGGGTCTGTTGAGGGGAGGGAAGGGCCTGATTGTACACAAATAAGTCCTTCCCTGCACCTTTTGCAGTGGACTAGGGGCAGATTGGGAACTAAAAATGGCCCTGTAAAATACTGTAGAAGTGGCCTAACAAGGACACACAAGAGGTATAACATACCGTGTAGCCATGGCAGCATCACTGGATGGCATGCTTTATTTAACAGCCTTCACAAGGACACACATGCCATATTCCTCTTATTTCAGGGCAGACGTATCCAGCCTAGGAGAGAGATAAAGTGGAGTAGTTGACCATAGCAACTAGGTAGCATCTAACTGAAATTCAAAGACTGTGCTTGATACGTCTCTCCCTTAGTCCCCAGCTGTTGTATGCCGGCAAGTATCGGCAGGTTCCTGAGACCTGTAGTTACACAACTGCTGAAGAGTCAGGAGTCTCCTTCCACTTAGAATTTACCGTATATTGTAGATTGAGAACTGGCAATGCAGCCAAATCCTGACTCATTCCATCTATGTGACAGCTGGCTGTGAGAGACTGGTATCCTCACCCTCCTCTGCCTTCTCAATGGAGGGGTTATGTTCTCAGTGCAATCCAAGGAATTCCAAGTGTCCCTCGTGATAGAGAAAATATCTTTATGATGGTTGTGCTGAGCTCTGCTGCCTCCGCCATTGCTGTCTTACTCTTCTGTTGCTGTTTCCTAAAAATAAAAAAAGGTAACAGTGAGTAGAGCATCCATCTTGTTCTGATGGCCTGAAACGCTGCAAGCCTTCACTAAGCTCCATAGAGATAGAAGACTGTTGGCAGAGTATGGCAGAGTACAACGACAGCACGTCTGATTGGTGATTGCTGTGCAGTGGGTGTGGCATGCAGCAGACAGCTTAACCAGATCACTGTTTTATTAACCAGGTAGAAACATGTAGCATAGGATGCAGCACTTAACACAGGTACAGATTGTAGATGTTGTGTCACATGCTCTCTGTACTAAACAGTGGTGATAAAGGGTGATGGGGTCTCTGTACGGGCCTTGTACAGTATGCCCTTCATATAGAGGAGTAACTCAGGGTCACCCATAGAGTGGGAATAGATCCTGTAGCAAGAACAGTGAGCCACCGAGGAGCCCGCAATGTGGCGAGCACAGCGTGCCCGCAAGGGGACTCTTATCGCTCGCCCGACTGCTGGCATTTCTGGACGGTGGGATGCCACTGTGGGGATACTGATTTCCCTACATACTCCAAGTGTGAGTTCCTGGTTGCCACCTAGTTATTGTACCCACTCATTTGCAAGTGGAAATGCAACTGAGATGCATAAGACTATGCTCTTATATCCTATGCTCCAATATCCTTTCAGAGAAAAAGACAGTCCTTTGTTATACTAAGCACTTACAATGCGCAATCAACATGCTACCATCAATGTAAAATAGGTTTAAGAAAAGTTATAGCACAGACTCGGCAGTAACACATATAAATTATGCACATGCTCATTAGCATACATAGAAGTAATCTACAGACAACCCAGTTTGCTTCCAAGCCATCAAAAGATTTCAGAGAAGCATTTTACTAATAGAAATTCTTGTAAAGATGTAAAGCCGGTGCCAGTGGAATATGTGGTAATGAAACAATTAATAATATTGGATGCTATCGGGCCGCGCTGTTAATGGCTTAACACTGCTGAATTCTAATGTATATAATTAAAGCATGTCAGCTATGTAATGAAGAAAATATTTCATATTAACTCGTGATCTATACCATAAATATTTCTTGAATCACTTTTCAGTTCTGTATGTGTTCTTTATCAGTCAGTAGAGCTAGATTTCCCGAGGGACTAAGTGCAGTAAGGTATTTGCTGACATAGAATTTTGTTTCATTTAGCTTAGATTTAGCAGTAGTTCTGTTACTTTTCCATAGTTTCCAATGAAGACTGAATAATGCAGTTATTTGGCTCCCCTGAATACTAATATACTACTTGCAGGCTGCATCTTTGTCTGTGAAGTTCACATAAAATCCAAACACCGTGATGAAGAACATTTAAATACCAATATTCTCTTTAAAGTTATATGCAATATGCATGCAACATATATATATATATATATATATATATATATATATATACATATACATATATATACACTTTTGATATCCTGAGCAGCAGACTTAAGGGCATATGTATGAATTATCGGGCTATGCACGGGAATAAGGAAATAAGATTTGCACAAATATATTACAGGTTGAGTATCCCTTATCCAAAATGCTTCGGACCAGAGGTATTTTGGATATGGGATTTTTACATATTTTGGAATAATTGCATACCATAAAGAGATATCATGGTGATGGGACCTAAATCTAAGCACTGAATGCATTTATGTTACATATACACCTTGGGGGTAATTCCAAGTTGATCGCAGCAGGAAATCTTTTAGCAGTTGGGCAAAACCATGTGCACTGCAGGGGGGGCAGATATAACATTTGCAGAGAGAGTTAGATTTGGGTGGGTTATTTTGTTTCTGTGCAGGGTAAATACTGGCTGCTTTATTTTTACACTGTAAATTAGATTGCAGATTGAACTCACCCCACCCAAATCTATCTCTCTCTGCACATGTTATATCTGCCTCCCCTGCAGTGCACATGGGCCCTCATTCCGAGTTGATCGGTCGCAAGGCGAATTTAGCAGAGTTACACACGCTAAGCCGCCGCCTACTGGGAGTGAATCTTAGCTTCTTAAAATTGCGACCGATGTATTCGCAATATTGCGATTACTAACTACTTAGCAGTTTCAGAGTAGCTTCAGACTTACTCTGCCTGTGCGATCAGTTCAGTGCTTGTCGTTCCTGTTTGACGTCACAAACACACCCAGCGTTCGCCCAGGCACTCCCACCGTTTCTCCGGCCACTCCTGCGTTTTTTCCGGAAACGGTAGCGTTTTCAGCCACACGCCCCTGAAACGCCGTGTTTCCGCCCAGTAACACCCATTTCCTGTCAATCACATTACGATCGCCGGAGCGATGAAAAAGCCGTGAGTAAAATTACTTTCTACATAGCAAAGTTACTTGGCGCAGTCGCAGTGCGAACATTGCGCATGCGTACTAAGCGGATTTTCATTGCGATGCGATGAAAAATACAGAGCGAACAACTCGGAATGAGGGCCATGGTTTTGCCCAACTGCTAAAAAATTTCCTGCTGCAATCAACTTGGAATTACCCCCCTTATACACACAGCATGAAGGTAATTTTAGCCAATATGTTTTATAACTTTGTGCATTAAACAAAGTGTGTCTACATTCACACAATTCATTTATGTTTCATATACAATTTATACACACAGCCTGAAGGTCATTTAATACAATATTTTTAATAACTTTGCGTATTAAACAAAGTTTGTGTACATTGAGCCATCAAAAAACAAAGGTTTCACTATCTCATAGTCACTCCAAAAAGTCCGTATTTTGGAATATTCCGTATTTCGGAATATTTGGATATGGGATACTCAACCTGTATAAATCTCATCCAGGGATATGTTATAAGTAACAAGATAAAAACAAATGTGGGCGCTCTAAAAAAGTAATTGTGCAACAGCTGCTGGTTTTGTAAATATACAAATTTTAAAGGTAAAAATAATTTAAAATAGACACTATACACCTTAAATTCTAAGTCCCAACATAAAAGCAATTATGCAATACAAAAGACAAATGTCCTGTATCTCAAGACTTGCTGACAGTCATACACATAGCCTGTTGTATAAAGCTTAGTTCTCATGCATAAGCCGGCTGTTAGTGGTAATTAGTAGTTTCGGCACACTAAGCTCAGTAGCAGGTTAGTAGAAGCAGTTCATTCATTAATTATGCCTGTAAACTATACCAATGCTGGACTGATGGTATAGAAGTCCAATGGTCAGGAGTGTAATGACCGCAGACGGACAGTATCCATGTCTGTATTATGTCCGTTTATTTTAACTCACTTGCTCCACTGGCTAGTTTCAAGCAATCTGCTTAGCAGCGGTTCCCCAAAGATGTATACCTGGAACTTATTGGCGGTATCCTGCACCAGCGGGCGCTGCTGTTAGCCAGGCAGGGAATGGAGTCGGGCAGTAAGCCCAGAGCTGCAGGGAACGCTGTGTTGCCGCGGTCCACGGCTTCTGGGTTTGGGGCTTCCGGTTGCGTTCCACCTGCGTTCCACAGTCGTGTCACAGTCTTCTGACGCGTTTCTCCACCTCTAAATGGGGCGGTTTCATCAGAGGTATGACTGGGGAGGTTCATGGTCTCTATTTATACCAGCTTAAAGTTCCTTATTGGTTACAAAACCTGCAGCTGTTGCACAATTACCTTTTTAGAGTGCCCACATTTGTTTTTATCTTGTTGCTATCTAATTCTTGGTGGATATCCAGATCCCCTGTTGTGGGCAGCCAGAAAAGTAGTGAGCAACATTCAATTTATTAATTAATATATTTTCTAATCATTCATTTTTCAATTAGCGCCCATGTTTTCTGTGATATGTTATAAGTAATGTGATCGCATTAGCATTTACTTTATTTCTCTTTATTGGACTATACAGCTCTATTGCACATCCACATTTGCAGCTGCCATTCCTCAGAACAATTCTGAGGAATGGCAGCAAGTATGGTCATTTCTGCAGCAAGTATTCCATAGGCTGCAGCTTCCAATGCCATCTGAAGATGTTGTTAGCTGTTTGGTAAAGTCAACAGCCTAGCAGCCCATAGAAACCTAGGGAGTCTGCTTCTGTTGTTGAAAATAGAGGGTCCGAGGCACATATCAGAGACACTGCGTCTTCTGCAATAATAATAATAATAATAATAATAATAATAATAATAATAATAATAATAATAACTAGCTGAGGTGTCTGGTTTCAACCAGGCAAAGGTTTGTGGGGCGAGCTGGGCGAAACATTTTACATCTTTTCACCCACTCAGGAGTGGAATTTGGAAAAATCCCTGCATAGTGGATAGCTCTCAATAACTGTCACAGTTTCCAGACCACCAAGCAGGTCTCATGTTTCAGGTCACCCAGCAGGTGCACAGGGAATGTTCACCAACCGTCACAATTTCCAGAGCACAATGGTGATGCATTGTAAAAGGCAGACTGACATTTTGCCACATAACACTGAAATGAAGCAACCGATTACAAAATCATAATTTTCTGCAAATCTGTAGACCTTTAATTTGGTATATGATATGCCCAGCATCATAGAAATATAAAAGTTGTCCTTATGCTATTAATATATAGATAATAAAAATAATAATAATAATAATAATAGTAATAATAATAATAATAATAATAACAACAACAATAATAATAATGTTATATAACACATTTCTCCCAATAGGACTCAAAGTGCTTTACATTTGTCTTTAAAACACAAACTACATAATAAGGTTAACAAGTAACATTAGTGAAATGCGTGAGTAAACAGGAAAGTCTTGAGTTTGTTTTTGAAGGATTCTAGTGGAGGCCTCTCATACTGTGGGGGAAATGGGTTCTATTGAGTGAGAGCAAGAGAGCTGAAAGCTCGACCCCCAGATGAATTCCTGGAGATTCTAGGTACTGTTAGTAGCTCTTTAGCTGCAGTTCATAGTAATCGAGCAGGGCAGTAAGGAACTAAAGCTGCTATAGACACTTGGGACAAGGTCATGTAGGACTTTGAAAGTTAGTAAGCCAATCTTGAAAAAGATTTGCCATCTTACAGGCAGCCAGTGGAAGGAGTAGGGAATGGCTGTTATGTGGCTGGAGCGAGACTTATTGGTTAAGAGTTTGGCAGCTGAGTTTTGTATCAGATGTAAGAAATGCAATTCTTTTTGTTGGTAGACCAAGGTAGAGGGCAGTAGTGTAGGTGTGATGATACATATGCATGTATGACTTTAGGCAGATCTTCTGAGGGAATTTAGGGCTTGATTCTGGCTATGTTCCTCTCCCCGAATAAAAGAATGAGGATATGATTATGGCTGAAACCTGATGTTTAAGTGTCAAGCCAAGATTACACATATGTTCAGTGTTTTGTAATTCTGAGCCCCCAAGCATAAGTCCTGTTGGTTGGCTATGTTAAATCCAGGGGAAACACAATATTTGTGGGTTGCAACTAGGGATGTGCACTTGAAATTTTTCGGGTTTTGTGTTTTGGTTTAGGGTTCGGTTCCGCGGCCGTGTTTTGGGTTCGAACGCGTTTTGGCAAAACCTCACCGAATTTTTTTTTGTCGGATTCGGGTGTGTTTTGGATTCGGGTGTTTTTTTCAAAAAACCCTAAAAAACAGCTTAAATCATAGAATTTGGGGGTCATTTTGATTCCAAAGTATTATTAACCTCAAAAACCATAATTTCCACTCATTTTCAGTCTATTCTGAACACCTCACACCTCACAATATTATTTTTAGTCCTAAAATTTTTCACCGAGGTCGCTGGATGACTAAGCTAAGCGACCCAAGTGGCCGACACAAACACCTGGCCCATCTAGGAGTGGCACTGCAGTGTCACGCAGGATGGCCCTTCCAAAAAACACTCCCCAAACAGCACATGACGCAAAGAAAAAAAGAGGCGCAATGAGGTAGCTGTGTGACTAAGCTCAACGACCCAAGTGGCCGACACAAACACCTGGCCCATCTAGCAGTGGCACTGCAGTGTCACGCAGGATGGCCCTTCCAAAAAACACTCCCCAAACAGCACATGACGCAAAGAAAAAAAGAGGCGCAATGAGGTAGCTGTGTGACTAAGCTCAACGACCCAAGTGGCCGACACAAACACCTGGCCCATCTAGGAGTGGCACTGCAGTGTCACGCAGGATGGCCCTTCCAAAAAACACTCCCCAAACAGCACATGACGCAAAGAAAAAAAGAGGCGCAATGAGGTAGCTGTGTGACTAAGCTCAGCGACCCAAGTGGCCGACACAAACACCTGGCCCATCTAGGAGTGGCACTGCAGTGTCACGCAGGATGGACCTTCCAAAAAACACTCCCCAAACAGCACATGACGCAAAGAAAAAAAGAGGCGCAATGAGGTAGCTGTGTGAGTAAGCTAAGCAACCCTAGTGGCCGACACAAACACCTGGCCCATCTAGGAGTGGCACTGCAGTGTCACGCAGGATGGCCCTTCAAAAAAATACTCCCCAAACAGCACATGACGCAAAGAAAAATTAAAGAAAAAAGAGGTGCAAGATGGAATTGTCCTTGGGCCCTCCCACCCACCCTTATGTTGTATAAACAGGACATGCACACTTTAACCAACCCATCATTTCAGTGACAGGGTCTGCCACACGACTGTGACTGAAATGACGGGTTGGTTTGGACCCCCACCAAAAAAGAAGCAATTAATCTCTCCTTGCACAAACTGGCTCTACAGAGGCAAGATGTCCACCTCATCATCATCCTCCGATATATCACCGTGTACATCCCCCTCCTCACAGATTATCAATTCGTCCCCACTGGAATCCACCATCTCAGCTCCCTGTGTACTTTGTGGAGGCAATTGCTGCTGGTCAATGTCTCCACGGAGGAATTGATTATAATTCATTTTAATGAACATCATCTTCTCCACATTTTCTGGAAGTAACCTCGTACGCCGATTGCTGACAAGGTGAGCGGCGGCACTAAACACTCTTTCGGAGTACACACTTGTGGGAGGGCAACTTAGGTAGCATAAAGCCAGTTTGTGCAAGGGCCTCCAAATTGCCTCTTTTTCCTGCCAGTATAAGTACGGACTGTCTGACGTGCCTACTTGGATGCGGTCACTCATATAATCCTCCACCATTCTTTCAATGGGGAGAGAATCATATGCAGTGCCAGTAGACGACATGTCCGTAATCATTGGCAGGTCCTTCAGTCCGGACCAGATGTCAGCATCAGCAGTCGCTCCAGACTGCCCTGCATCACCGCCAGCGGGTGGGCTCGGAATTCTGAGCCTTTTCCTCGCACCCCCAGTTGCGGGAGAATGTGAAGGAGGAGATGTTGACAGGTCGCGTTCCGCTTGACTTGACAATTTTCTCACCAGCAGGTCTTTGAACCCCAGCAGACTTGTGTCTGCCGGAAAGAGAGATCCAAGGTAGGTTTTAAATCTAGGATCGAGCACGGTGGCCAAAATGTAGTGCTCTGATTTCAACAGATTGACCACCCGTGAATCCTTGTTAAGCGAATTAAGGGCTCCATCCACAAGTCCCACATGCCTAGCGGAATCGCTCTGTGTTAGCTCCTCCTTCAATGTCTCCAGCTTCTTCTGCAAAAGCCTGATGAGGGGAATGACCTGACTCAGGCTGGCAGTGTCTGAACTGACTTCACGTGTGGCAAGTTCAAAAGGTTGCAGAACCTTGCACAACGTTGAAATCATTCTCCACTGCGCTTGAGACAGGTGCATTCCACCTCCTATATCGTGCTCAGTTGTATAGGCTTGAATGGCCTTTTGCTGCTCCTCCAACCTCTGAAGCATATAGAGGGTTGAATTCCACCTCGTTACCACTTCTTGCTTCAGATGATGGCAGGGCAGGTTCAGGCGTTTTTGGTGTTGCTCCAGTCTTCTGTACGTGGTGCCTGTACGCCGAAAGTGTCCCGCAATTCTTCTGGCCACCGACAGCATCTCTTGCACGCCCCTCTCGTTTTTTAAATAATTCTGCACCACCAAATTCAAGGTATGTGCAAAACATGGGACGTGCTGGAATTTGCCCAGATTTAATGCACACACAATATTGCTGGCGTTGTCCGATGCCACAAATCCACAGGAGAGTCCAATTGGGGTAAGCCATTCCGCGATGATCTTCCTCAGTTGCCGTAAGAGGTTTTCAGCTGTGTGCGTATTCTGGAAACCGGTGATACAAAGCGTAGCCTGCCTAGGAAAGAGTTGGCGTTTGCGAGATGCTGCTACTGGTGCCGCCGCTGCTGTTCTTGCGGCGGGAGTCCATACATCTACCCAGTGGGCTGTCACAGTCATATAGTCCTGACCCTGCCCTGCTCCACTTGTCCACATGTCCGTGGTTAAGTGGACATTGGGTACAGCTGCATTTTTTAGGACACTGGTGACTCTTTTTCTGAGGTCTGTGTACATTTTCGGTATCGCCTGCCTAGAGAAATGGAACCTAGATGGTATTTGGTACCGGGGACACAGTACCTCCAACAAGTCTCTAGTTGGCTCTGCAGTAATGATGGATACCGGAACCACGTTTCTCACCACCCAGGATGCCAAGGCCTCAGTTATCCGCTTTGCTGCAGGATGACTGCTGTGATATTTCATCTTCCTCGCAAAGGACTGTTGGACAGTCAATTGCTTGGTGGAAGTAGTAAAAGTGGTCTTACGACTTCCTCTCTGGGATGACCATCGACTCCCAGCAGCAACAACAGCAGCGCCAGCAGCAGTAGGCGTTACACGCAAGGATGCATCGGAGGAATCCCAGGCAGGAGAGGACTCGTCAGAATTGCCAGTAACATGGCCTGCAGGACTATTGGCATTCCTGGGGAAGGAGGAAATTGACACTGAGGGAGTTGGTGGGGTGGTTTGCGTGAGCTTGGTTACAAGAGGAAGGGATTTACTGGTCAATGGACTGCTTCCGCTGTCGCCCAAAGTTTTTGAACTTGTCACTGACTTATGATGAATGCGCTGCAGGTGACGTATAAGGGAGGATGTTCCGAGGTGGTTAACGTCCTTACCCCTACTTATTACAGCTTGACAAAGGCAACACACGGCTTGACACCTGTTGTCCGCATTTCTGTTGAAATACTTCCACACCGAAGAGCTGATTTTTTTGGTATTTTCACCAGGCATGTCAATGGCCATATTCCTCCCACGGACAACAGGTGTCTCCCCGGGTGCCTGACTTAAACAAACCACCTCACCATCAGAATCCTCCTTGTCAATTTCCTCCCCAGTGCCAGCAACACCCATATCCTCCTCATCCTGGTGTACTTCAACACTGACATCTTCAATCTGACTATCAGGAACTGGACTGCGGGTGCTCCTTCCAGCACTTGCAGGGGGCGTGCAAATGGTGGAAGGCGCATGCTCTTCACGTCCAGTGTTGGGAAGGTCAGGCATCGCAACCGACACAATTGGACTCTCCTTGTGGATTTGGGATTTCGAAGAACGCACAGTTCTTTGCTGTGCTTTTGCCAGCTTGAGTCTTTTCATTTTTCTAGCGAGAGGCTGAGTGCTTCCATCCTCATGTGAAGCTGAACCACTACCATGAACATAGGCCAGGGCCTCAGCCGTTCCTTGCCACTCCGTGTGGTAAATGGCATATTGGCAAGTTTACGCTTCTCCTCCGACAATTTTATTTTAGATTTTTGAGTCTTTTTTTTACTGATATTTGGTGTTTTGGATTTTACATGCTCTGTACTATGACATTGGGCATCGGCCTTGGCAGATGACGTTGATGGAATTTCATCGTCTCGGCCATGACTAGTGGCAGCAGCTTCAGCACGAGGTGGAAGTGGATCTTGATCTTTCCCTATTTTTGGAACCTCAACATTGCAGGGAGCGAGGTGGTATACAATTATGGATGGACGAGCGACTGCCGACACAGAGGTAGCTACAGCCGTGGACTACCGTACTGTGTCTGCTGCTAATATAGACTGGATGATAATGAGATAAAATTAAAATATATATATCACACTAGTACTGCAGCCGGACAGGTATATATTATGTAATGACGGACCTGCTGGACACTGTCTGCAGAATGCGTTTATAAAAACACCACACGACGAGTGTTTAACTTTTTCAGGCAGACAATCACAATATACTGGTGGTCAGCAGACAATCACAATATACTGGTGGTCAGTGGTCACTGGTCAGTCACACTGGCAGTGGCACTCTGGCAGCAAAAGTGTGCACTGTACTTAAAATATGTACTCCTGCTATAACTGCTCCCCAGTCTCCCCCACAATTAAGCTGTGTGAGCAGTGAGCACTCAGCACAGTCAGATAATGATATACAGTATTACATATGATGCAGCACATTGGGCTGAGCACAGATATGGTATGTGACTGTCACACTGTGTATCGTTTTTTTCAGGCAGAGAACGGATTAATTAAACTGGTGGTGGTCACTGGTCACTGGTCACACTATCAGCAAGTAGTACTCCGTCCTAAGCAGACAATCACAATATACTGGTGGTCAGTGTGGTCACTGGTCAGTCACACTGGCAGTGTGGCACTCTGGCAGCAAAAGTGTGCACTGTACTTAAAATATATTATTTATGTACTCCTGCTCTAACTGCTCCCCAGTCTCCCCCACAATTAAGCTGTGTGAGCAGTGAGCACTCAGCACAGTCAGATATACAGTATTACATATGATGATGCAGCACACTGAGGCTGAGCACAGATATGGTATGTGACTGTGTCACACTGTGTATCGTTTTTTTTCAGGCAGAGAACGGATTAATTAAACTGGTGGTCAATGGTCACTGGTCACACTATCAGCAAGTAGTAGTACTCCAGTCCTAATATGCTCCCCAAAATTAGTAAATAGTGTCTCTAACTCTCTACTCTCTTCTCTATAAACGGAGAGGACGCCAGCCACGTCCTCTCCCTATCAATCTCAATGCACGTGTGAAAATGGCGGCGACGCGCGGCTCCTTATATAGAATCCGAGTCTCGCGATAGAATCCGAGCCTCGCGAGAATCCGACAGCGGGATGATGACGTTCGGGCGCGCTCGGGTTAACCGAGCAAGGCGGGAGGATCCGAGCCTGCTCGGCCCCGTGTAAAAAAAGCTGAAGTTCGTCGGGTTCGGATTCCGAGAAACCGAACCCGCTCATCACTAGTTGCAACCCCCCACCTTTTCGAAAACTGGTGATTTCATGAGATATCCTGCAAACATTATTTGATCCCTGTTGTAGCCCACTCTAGCTCATTAACCTAGCTACCCCACTCCAAATGGGTATAGAAGAGAAGCATGGGCTGACACAGATTTGGGTAAAATTGTGACCCAAATTGCAGGCACAATTGCAATCTTAAGATTTGTCAGCAACAATAGTATACCTGGTTTATGCCAGGCCCATGCCACATACACTTATATTACATTTGTCTTCATGCTTTTAGTCATATATATTTTTATGTAACAAATACGTATAGTTTTAGGCATAAAGAGAACTAATAAAGCCTGTCTAATGCAGCAGAAATGGATGTGGTATACTTAGAAGACATTCAGAATGTAAACACTGACATATTGACGACATGGAGAGAATGTCGATATTGTGAATGTCGACAGTCAACATATTAACAATACTATTTCCCATTCACTTTTATTGTATGTCGAACCCTAACCGCAGCATACTGTAAACCTAGCCCTAATTAACTCTGTTTGCAGCCTAATCTAATTGTAAACCTCTCCTTAAAATTGGGTGTTCACATTCTGGTTGCATACCGCAGAAACAAATCCCTGTCTCATATATTGAATAAAATAATATTACCAACACATAAACAAAAGTCCAGTAAATACCCGGGCATTGCAGAGACCACCAATCAGCGTAAGCAGAACAATCACAATCAGCCAATTACAGTACAAGTGGCCTTTGCAGTATGGGACTGGAAGCGTCTGGGGTATATGGTAGGGTGTGGTACATCAAATCGACAGTGTCTAGTTCGACAATGTTTAGGTCGACCACTATAGGTCGACAGCCACTAGGTCGACATGGATGGAAGGTCGACAGGGTTTCTAGGTCGACATGTGCTAGGTCGACAGGTCTAAAGGTCGACATGAGGATTTATTTTTTTGTGTCGTTTCTTCGTAGGGTGACTGGATCCCAAATTAGTGCACCGCGTCCCCTCGCATGGCTCGCTTCGCTCGCCATGCTTCGGGCATGGTGCCTTCGCTCCGCTACCGCTTCGCTCGGCACACTTTACCGTTCCAATCGTTGTCCACGTGGATCGTTAAGTATGAAAAAATTTAAAAAAAGAAAAAAAATGTGAAAAACTCATGTCGACCTTTAGACCTGTCGAACTAGCACATGTCGACCTAGAAACCCTGTTGACATTCCATCCATGTCGACCTAGTGACTGACGACTTATAGTGGTCGACCTAAACATTGTCGACCTAGACACTGTCGATCTTCAGACCGGATCCCATATGGTATACTCTTTCTGTGAACTTCCCCCCACAGAGGAATCAGCCCTGTGCAGACCAACTTGGCACTGGTTTATACAGTTGGTCCCATGGGTGCATTCCTGGCACAAATACAAAATTTTGGCGTTGGACCCATCTTGAGATACCCATAAACTGAACATAGACATGAAATGACATACTTTTGTGTATGCGTCTTTTTCCTGGTTGCATTCTAAGTACATATACAGTATATCCAGTTTTGGGCTTCAATTTGCTAAGTGGTGGCTTTTGCAAGCTACAAATTCTCAGTGGTTTTGACACCAAAATTGATAATGTCAATAATATTAAATGTGAAACCTGGTATGTTTTGCATTTAATATAATTGCTGTTTTAAACATTTGTGGTCAAAACATCTTGTGAAACTTGCAGCTTAGTTACAGTAATCTAGCCCTTTGTGTACAGTGGGCCTAATTCATGTCTGTACACACTTGCCCACGCAGCTGCAAATTTTTACACTACGGAATTGCTAATCATAGCAAGAGAATCTGCCACCCAGGAAAGAAGATAATCGCCCACCAGAGCCTTCGCATACTCATTCACAACTGCGTGCACATACGCAGCCCATACACAATAATGAGGAACATCAACTGCTAGGGTAGACTTATGGCTACACAGTCTGGACATGGCAGCTACTCCGAAGCCCCCTCTGCTTCAAATTGCTGCTCTGTGTCCTCCTAAGATGGCCGCGGCCCAACTGCCAACTGTCCCTGAAGACAGCAGTAACCAGGGTCTGACTGGCCCACAGGAGAACAGGGGAAACCCACAGCGGGCCCCACTGCCTGTGGGCCCACCTGCTCCTCTAGGGACCAGGTTCCAGACTCTATACTATTGCACTTGATTGATAAATTATACATATGTTACATTTTACTGCACAGAACTATAATGTATAATGTATTTTCTATAGTGCTTCGCTCTTATTAATGTGGCTCTTTTTCATATTTATCAAGTGGCCCAGGTCATGCACTCTCTAATGGTTAAACAAACTTCTGTGGTGTCTGGCCATAGCCTCACTGGAGCCTGGTCACACCTTTTAGCATGGGCTTCTACCACTGCATTCCCCCGTGGGCCCTTCATGTCCCAGTCCAACACTGGCATTAACTGCCACAGCACAAGCCGGCTCTCCCTCTCTCTCTCTGGAATGCATATGCCTTTTGCTGACCTGCCAGTGTACCTGTGCCAGGGCACAGTTAACCCTTTCACTGCTGCAAGTTTAATAGCGTGGGCACAAAAGTCACATTACAGTTCATGGCAGCTCCAATTAAGTGCCACATACCTATAGTGTAAGTCCATTAATCAAGTAACACCCAAGTGAGGAAACATGGAGCTGTGGGGAATAAAACCTTAACCAATAAGCCAAAGCAATAGAGTAGAACATATGAGTACACATAATAATAATAATAATAATAATAATAATTTTATTTATATAGCGCTCTTTCTCCAATAGGACTCAAGGCGCTTAACAGATACATATCCTAATATAGTACAGAAAATAATGAAGTACAGAACAGCTTTTCATAAAATACAGAAGCATGAAGATACTAAAGGGACGTTATGGAAATGCTTGAGTAAACAGGAAAGTCTTCAGTCTACTTTTGAAGGATTCTGTAGTTGGGACCTTGTTATTGTGCTTACTAGACAGTAGACACACACTTGTTATCTTGCATATAAATATATATTTTACTAACTTAGTTTCTCAAGAGAGAAGATATAGTCCCCAGATACAGATAAAAATGAACAATGTTGGTATAGTACATACAATCAATATGTATTTATTAGACCCAAAGGTCAACCATCAATCTCAAACAGGAATAAAAAAAGGAATGGTCAGATGTACTTCCTACCGGAGCATCAATTAAATGTTACAATGTATATCGCAGAGCACCTTGGACCAAGATGGAACCTGATTAAATGTCCGGCGGCTTTCTGTGATATAGACCTGTAGGGAAGTGTCAGCATGGTCTCCACTCCACAAATGCGTTTCACCAGAAATTTGTTTTTTTCAAGGTGAGTGGAGACTTCTAGACCTCTGTGGTTTAGAGGTATTTGGTTGTTAGTGTAACAGGGAAAGAGACAATATTTGCCTTCGAATGTGTACCCATTCTGTTGTAAGGCCATCTTTGTTCATATGTTGGTGACTTTGAAAGCAGAGTAGGGGAAGGCAGGGCTAGTTGTTACAGAGTCAAGTTGTTACATTGGGTTAAATGTATGAAGCAGTGAAAAGAGTGGAGAAGTGAGCAAGTGGAGAAGTTGCCCATGGCAACTAATCAACATTGAAGTAACATTATAATTTGCATACTATAAAATTATACAGAGCAGCTGATTGGTTGCCATGGGCAACTTCTCCACTGGCTCACTTCTCCAACTTATCACTGCTTCATACATTTACCCCATTGACTTTAAAACCATGCCCATGTCATGCCGTGGCTCATGCGACTGGGAACAAGTTTGAACATGTTACCATCAGTGCTTAGAAAAATAAAGCTAATGCAGATGTGTTTATGTAATAGGTACCTAAACAGACTCATTTTTCTTCTTCCAATGTAATATTTTTCACCTTGATTTCAAGACATTTCTTGGCTTGACTGTTAAAGATAAGGGTTTCTCATTCATTTTGTTTGCATCACAGACCATTAGTGTATTTCTTATCATTGTTATAATCATGAATTGAAGTACGGAAATCGAACTACGGCCATCTTGGTTATTTGATTTCACTTGGGGCAAGTTGTTACACAATATCTGAGGCAGTACTACAATTTTTCTTTCTGGTTAGAAATTATAAAAAGAAAACCGAGGTCCATTATCTGAAGTGGCTGCAAATGATGTCATCAATGGAAAGTTTTCTTTAAGAAAAGCAGCTGATTTTCACAAAATTAATTTTATGACACTACAACGGTATATGATCCGAAAGGAGAAAGCTAGTTACACAATGAAATTGGTAGGCTATACTAAACCCAAGTATTATTGGATGACCAGAAACTGGCATTATACATACAGAAATGCTCTAAAATATTTTATGGATTGACTACGACTGATGCCAAACCATGGCATATGAGTATTTCTTTCTGAATAATATCCAAACTCCTGGTAACTGGAAAATTAAGATAAGCTGAAGGCTGCATAAGCCTGAGGCCATATAAGCGATCAACTTTTTGTGATTGGTTGTTTAAATGACTAAGCAGTTGCTAGGCAGATCAGTTTTCCCGGTTGGTTTTTTCCTATTGGATTAGAGGGTTGTGCATCAAGATGAAGAGGAGGGTCTTAGGTTAGTATATAGGTGGTGGCCATTTTGCTAGACTTCCTCTTGCCATTCAGTTTATGGCCCAGGAAGGATAAGTATATCATTGCTTATTACTATTAATCGTTAATTTTCATTGCCTTCACTGGGCATTATATTACACTTGTGGTCCCTTCTCTGTGCTGTGCATTTGTCTTGCCAGGTGCCTTGGGCTGTTACCAATGTCTCCCTCCCTCCGCTATGCCACGTCCCAGACGTTCAGCCCCCCCCCCCCCCCCCGTCGCCTCGTGGATGCGGGGAGCGCCCTCCGCTCCCGCTCCCCGAGCGTAGCGCCCTCCGCTCCCGCTCCCCGAGCGTAGCGCTTCAGAGAGGCCTTTCTCCTGCTGCAGACAGGCGGCGGGGGCGGGCAGTTACAGCCCGCTTCCCAGCCGTACGGAGACAAGCGGCCAGCGGCCGCTCGTCACGTGGCGCCGGGACGCGCGGCCCGGCCGGGCCACGCACCCCGGCGCTCTCAGCAGGCCAGACCTCTCCTCACCCTCCTTCTCTCAGCGCGATGTGCGTCTCCGGTCCTCCTCCTCCATCCCCGCGGACGGCTCTCGGCGGCGTCCTGGGGGCACAAGTGGTGCCGGACGGCCGCGGCAGAGCTGCAGGGGGCGAGGGGGGGGACAATGATCAGCGGGGGAATATGAGTCCGGGGCAGCGGATAGTGGCTTCCGCTGTCCTCGGGACAACGCAGGGCCCCAGTTTACCCCTCTCCACTGAGGGGCCTAGCACATCCCAGGACGATGGCACTAATGTGGGGCTTTTTGGGCCTAGTGTCGCTGGGGCGGGGGACGTGGCAGCGGCTGCTGCCGCACCCGCCCCGGCAGCAGTCACATGGCAGGGTTTCCCGCCGGCCTCGGGGGCCTGCTCGAGCGGCCCCTGGTCGTCAGCCGCCCCGCCGCCATTAGCAGCGCCCCCGTTTGTAGGGTTTCAAACCCCTCCCCACGCCCTGCCCGGTCCTTTTCAATTCGGGTCCACGCAGTCGTCCGTCTCGGCGGCTTATATGACGCCCGGCGTGGCGCTTTCGTTAACAGCGCAGTAAGGCTTCGCAGGGAGCCGGTCCTTCCCCGGGGGTTTTTCTTGGCCTCCGGCACCGGCATTCCCCTTACCTGCCAGCATGCCTTCCATGGGCTTCATGACGGTGTCCGGCACACAATTTTCGCCGCACGGGTCCGGCGCGGGCGCCGGCGTGCAGTCCACATGGTCGGTCGGTGGCCCCCGAGTCGCGGTGCCCTTTCCGGCCTTTGCGGGCCTGCAGTCAGGGCAGTCACCGGGCGGTGGGTGTCAGGTGGCGCAGGGTTGGCCCCCTCTCCCGGCGCCCCCTCAGTTCCTTCCGGTGTCATCCGGATGGGCGGGGGCAAGCGCCTGCCCGCCGCATACTGCGTGGCTGCCGTCTTACCCCGCGAGTTTTGGTGCAGTGAGCGGGGCGGCCTTTACGCAGTCGGTCGGGTACACATCGGTGGGGGCCCCCTCCCTGCAGCTTCCGGGCGGCCATCCGCCGCGGAGCGGCGGGGCGGGCCCTCCGCCTCCGCAGGTTCAGCCACTTGTTAATGATGTGTTGGTTCCCCCTGTGCCTGTTGTCCCCTCTGTTTCTCCCTCACAGGTCCCGTCCAATTCAGGGACTACGCCCGGCAGGAGGCGAGGGTCGCGGACGACCGCGACTGCGAACGTGGAGGTGCGGCCATCAGCGGAGGCGGGTGCAGCGGACGACGCGGTTCCGGGTCCTTCGAACTCCGGTGAGCTAAACATTCCTTTACACGTTTCAACTTGTAGTTCCTCATCTTCTAGCAGCGTTTCATCCGGCTCTCCGCGGCGCCCGCGTAAATTAGCTAGGCTCATCGCGCGGCGAATGGCTAAGGAGGCGCATAGGGTGGCCGCTCCTGCGCAGGTGGTCCCCTCTGACCCCCCCCCCCCGTTATGGGGAGATGGTACATTGCGCCAACACTGCAGTTACAAGGGGGGTTCGCAAGCGCATGCGGGAAAAAATCCGTAAAGGAAAGTATGTAGACATATTCACCCTTACGGAGGAAATGCGGCAAGGCTTTGACGCAGCCAAGAAGCCGGGCGGTATTGGGGAAAGTGCGTTTCGCAATTTTCACCAGTGGCTGCGGGGGTTTTTGGTGTTCACGGCTTGCTACACGGAATCTCGGCCCTCGGAGTATGCCAACTTGGTTAAATATTTGTTTCTGGTACACGATATGTACTTGAAATCCAAGGGTTCTGCTTGGCGGGATTACGATGAGAAGTTTCGTCGCAATCAGGATGGCAACCCCATCCTCCCCGCGGGTTTCAAGGATGTGGAGGTGTGGTTGGAGGTCACGCAGCAGGTCAAACCCACCCCGGACGTCACGGCCAAGAAGCCCGGGGCGGCCGGGGCGGCGGGTTCCCGATTGACGGGGAAAGGCAAGTGCTTTGCCTACAACGACGGCAAGTGCATCAAAGGAACGGGTTGTCGTTTTCGCCACTCATGTAGGTTGTGCGGAGCAAGTCACCCGGCCAAGGAGTGCACCGCGGCGACAGGCAGTAAGCCCGCCGCTTCCACCGAGGCCGGTGGAATTGGCAAGTAAGGCCTTCTCCCCGATTCTAGTTCCCGAGTTGCAGCGCTGGCTTACCTTGTACCCCGATGAGTCGGCGGCATCGTTTCTCTTGGAGGGCTTTCGGCATGGTTTTCGTTTGCCAATTTCGGATTCGGTGTATGTGGTTGCGCGCCAGAATTTGAGATCGGCTCGCGAATTCCCGCAGGAAGTCCGGCGGAAGGTTGACGGGGAGATTAGGCTGGGGCGCATGGCTGGGCCCTACGCCTTTCCCCCGCTGCCCTCCTTGTGCATTTCCCCAGTAGGGGTAGTGCCCAAGAAGGCCGTGGGCAAGTTTAGTTTGATACAGCACTTGTCGCACCCGCCGGGGTTGTCGGTCAACGACGCTATCCCGGAGGCCAAGTGCAGGGTACGATATCAGTCTTTTGACGACGCGCTGCGCTTGGTGAGGGATTGTGGTCCGGGGAGTCTGTTGGCGAAATTGGACGTGGAGTCGGCCTTTCGTCTACTCCCGCTACACCCAGATTCCCTGCGGTTCCTGGGTTTCAAAATAGGGGGCGAATTCTACGTGGATCGGTGTCTCCCCATGGGTTGCTCTGTCTCCTGCGCCTACTTTGAGTGCTTTAGCACATTTTTACACTGGTGCGTCCAGACCGCCTCCGGACAACTGGGGGTGGCTCACTACCTGGACGACTTTCTCTTTGTTGGGCCCGGGGACAGTTCGGTCTGTGGGGACATTCTCTCAGTGGCCAGGTCGTTATTCTGCGCTTTAGGGGTGCCGGTTGCGCAAGATAAGTGCGAGGGCCCTTGCACTTGTCTTAGCTATTTAGGTATCGAAATTGACACGGTAGGGGGGTGCTGTCGCTTGCCCGAGGATAAGGTGCGGAAGCTTTTGGGTTTAATTGCAGACTGTTTAGGAAAACGCAGGGTTCGGCTTAAGCAGGTGCAGTCCTTGCTTGGTTCTCTCAATTTTGCGTGTCGGATTATCCCCATGGGTAGGATTTTCTGTCGCAAACTCGAGCGGGCCACGGCGGGGACGGTACGGCAGAATCACTCCGTGTACCTTTCCCGCGAGATCAGAGATGACTTGCGGATTTGGGTCTCTTTCCTGGTGTCCTTCAACAGGGAAGTTTTGTGGCCCGCTCCTTGTTGTTCTAGTAAGCAGCTGCAATTGTTCACGGATGCTTCAGGCAGTCGAGGGTTTGGCGCGTTCTTCACTGGCGCATGGTGCGCTGCGGCTTGGCCGGCATCTTGGGTAACGCGTGGGTTTACCAAGAACCTTCTGTTGCTGGAATTGTTCCCGATCTTAGTGGCGCTTGAGTTATGGGCCGGACGGTTCGCAAATAGGGACATCTTGTTTCTTTGCGACAACTTGGGGGTAGTGCATGCGAATAATAATCAGCGTTCCTCCTCACCGCAGGCACTGAGACTGCTAAGGCATTTAGTGTTGGTTTGTTTGCAGCGCAATATAAATTTTAGGGCTCGCCACGTTCCTGGAGTTGACAATGGAATTGCGGATGCATTGTCCCGGTTCCAATTTGACAAGTTCAGGATGTTGGTTCCGGGAGCGGAGGCGGAAGGGTTACAGTGCCCACCTTCTGTCTGGCAGATGGTCGAATCGGTTTAACTGCTTTAGCCAGGTGTGCTCTGGCTCCCTCCACTCTACGAGCGTATGATGCTGCATGGCGGGATTGGTCAGCCTTTCAGAGTAGGTACGGGGTAGCAGGTGAGTCCTCGGCCGACGCCCTGTTGACCTTTGTTTGGGAGCATTACCAAAACGGTAGGTCAAAAGCGGCCATGGCTACTGCCCTTGCGGGCATCGCCTTTCACTCGCGGCTCCACGGGATGACGGACCCCACGGGGTCGTTTGTCCTTTCCAGAGCGCTGAAAGGTTGGGCTAGGTTGCACCCGGCGCCTGCGGATTCACGTAGGCCTATAACATTGCAGCTGCTAGCAGAATTGCTGCGTGTGCTACCTCAGATTGCGTCCTCGGAATTTGAGGTGGCATTGTTTAGTAGCGCGTATGCCCTGGCCTTTTTCGGGGCTTTTCGGGTGAGCGAGTTAGTGGCGGGCAGCAAGGCGTCCCGGGAATCGGGTCTGCTCTACGAGAATGTGCGCTTGCAGGAGGGCCTGTTGCTCTGTAGGATTGTGCGATCCAAGACAGATCAAACAGGTCGGGGTCGCTGGTTTTCCTTGGAGGCTCAGGAGGGACCGGGCGTTTGCCCGCTGCGGTTGACGCAAGAGTATGTGCGGTTAAGACCTCCGGGGGGCAACCAGTTGCTGGTGCACGCGCAGTCTGACCCTCTGACAAAGTTTCAGTTTGCATCTGTGTTCGAGAAATGTTTGACGGCGTTGGGCTTGCAGGAGGCGGACTTTGGTACTCATTCCTTTCGGATTGGGGCGGCTACCCATGCGGCGGCTGCTGGTTCATCACCGGCGGCTATTCGGGAGTTGGGTCGCTGGAGGTCGGCCTCCTATAAGTCCTATGTCCGTATAGATAAGTTATAAGTGCGCCTGTTGCGCTAACCCAAAAACGTGTTTACTCGTCGGTTTTTGAACGCTTACCGTTCAGGAATCGAGGGTGTGAAGTGAATTTTTAAAAATTTTCCTCCGAGGGGGCCTAATTTCTATTGGCTGTTCTATCAAGGTCCACGGGAGGTTTTTTGAGTTTTCTCCTTCACTTGGGTTTAATTTGGTTACGTTGTGTTTAAGTTACAGATTATGTGCATAATCTGACGTTAGGATATTTTCTTTTACAGCTGTCATCAATTTTGGAGACCACATATGGATGGTTGGTCATTCCTATATTTTTTGGGCGGAGAAACATCCCATGGCATCTAGGGCGACTGAGATTTGTGGGTCCAGGCAATTGAGATGGTTAGGTGTTAGGGGTATGTGATGGGGTGATCTGTTGTGCGTCCTTTTTTCTCGGGAGCGCCGCTGGGGTCGCCCCAGTTGTATTATCATTCATTTGGGTGGTAATGATCTAGGCCGAGTTAAAGGCATAGACTTGATTTTGTCTATAAAGGCGGATGTGGTGGCGATCCGTTGTCACTGGCCTGGGGTATGCATCGTCTGGTCGGAAATGGTGCCCCGTTTCCATTGGCGTGGTGCGGTGCGTTTCTCGGCGCTGGAGAAAGCACGCAAAAAGGTGAATTCTACGGTGTCTCTTTTTGTCAAGGCCATAGGCGGAGTGGCAATCAAGCATCCTCTGCTGGTGCTGCGGAACAGGCAGTTCTACAGAGACGATGGGGTTCACCTTTCTCCGGAAGGAGTGCAGTTTTTTCTGGAGGATATTTTTGGTCTTTTTCGGTAGAGCTAGTTAGTTTCTGGTTTGGTTAATGTTCTGTTTGCCAACCAGCTGTCACACAGGCATAAGTGGTCATTGTGGGGGCTCCCTCTTTAGAAGGACGGCAGGTGTGTCCTTTTCTTGCGGTTGGACATTTAGACGTTCCCCTGCGGGAACCGAACGTTTGCCAGAGAGAGAGGGGTAAGGCCAGCACAATGCGGTTTATGCGGGAAGGAGGCGGGGTAGGTGTACTCCCCTCCTTGGTTTGGTGGTTTTCATCTAGGTGACTGGTTCTGGTGTTTGGCAGCGGTTTTCTGTTTGCCATCCTCCAAACTAAAGTTAAATATATATTCAAATCAATTCTAATTCGGCCTCAATTATTAGTTTAAAGAGTTGGTCAGCGATTAATAAACATCGTCTGACCTTTAACTCCAGCTACTGTGTCCGTGTCTTTATTTCAGTGTGTGGTGTGGTTTTATTTAGTGATAAGCTAGCTTAAAGAAAAGGTTTAGGTAATCACAATAAAGTTATGAGCGGCTTAGATAAGCTGAAGGCTGCATAAGCCTGAGGCCATATAAGCGATCAACTTTTTGTGATTGGTTGTTTAAATGACTAAGCAGTTGCTAGGCAGATCAGTTTTCCCGGTTGGTTTTTTCCTATTGGATTAGAGGGTTGTGCATCAAGATGAAGAGGAGGGTCTTAGGTTAGTATATAGGTGGTGGCCATTTTGCTAGACTTCCTCTTGCCATTCAGTTTATGCCCGCCCGCCCTCCCAGAATGCGGCTACGTTTTTTGTTCTTGCTGTGGGCTATTGAAAGCCAGATTGGCGGGAAATCGCTGCCAACCAGCTGTCACACAGGCATAAGTGGTCATTGTGGGGCTCCCTCTTTAGAAGGACGGCAGGTGTGTCCTTTTCTTGCGGTTGGACATTTAGACGTTCCCCTGCGGGAACCGAACGTTTGCCAGAGAGAGAGGGGTAAGGCCAGCACAATGCGGTTTATGCGGGAAGGAGGTGGGGTAGGTGTACTCCCCTCCTTGGTTTGGTGGTTTTCATCTAGGTGACTGGTGCTGGTGTTTGGCAGCGGTTTTCTGTTTGCCATCCTCCAAACTAAAGTTAAATATATATTCAAATCAATTCTAATTCGGCCTCAATTATTAGTTTAAAGAGTTGGTCAGCGATTAATAAACATCGTCTGACCTTTAACTCCAGCTACTGTGTCCGTGTCTTTATTTCAGTGTGTGGTGTGGTTTTATTTAGTGATAAGCTAGCTTAAAGAAAAGGTTTAGGTAATCACAATAAAGTTATGAGCGGCTTAAAGAATTGTTACCAAATATTGCATCGAAATCCAATTCAATCAATCTGTAAACCTAAAGCAATCAGCTTGAGTAGAGCCACAAGCTTTAATAAACATAATGTGGGTGAGATTTATGACAACCTCACTAATGTATGTGAGAGATTTCATTGGAGTGTCAAGACGTATGGAACGTCGACGAAACAGGCGTTACACCTGTTCAGAAGCCGTCAACAAATCTTGAGACTAAAGGAGAGAAACAAATTGGAGCCATTACATCTGCAGAGAGGAGAATGCTTGATGATGATTATGGCGGTCAGTGCTAGTGGAAATTCAGTTCCTCCATTTTTCATATTTCCGCGCAAATATTTTAAGCCATATTTTATAGAAGCCGGTCTCCCAGTGTGTATCGGAAACGCAAATCAAAGCGGATAGGTAAATGATGAGGCATTTTGACTTTTCATGACAAACTTCACGAAACATGTAAAATGCACTCCAGAAAAACCAACTTTTCTCCTCGACAATCTGGATCTTTCAACAGCAGTTATAAAGTATGCAAAAGACAACGGCATAATTCTGCTTTCATTTCCTCCGCACCCATCACATAAACTAAAGGCTCTGGATAGATCAATTTATGACCCTTTCAAATGATATGTGAATAATGCTACAGATGGATTGGTGAAGAGCAATCCTGGGATAACAATGGGAATCTACAACATACCGCTCGTTGTAACACCTAAAAACATAATGTCAGGCTTCCAAGTCTCAGGCATTTGGCCATTCAACCGTGACGTACAGTATTCGGCTATGAAGATTTTCAACCATCAGTGGTTACAGATCGCCCCGTACCCCAACCATTAGGCAAGGATGAAGAGCAACAGTCCGTACACCAACAATATTCTAGAGCCCCAGCCATCTACAAGTGGAACCAACATTGCACCATACAACACCAGAGCATATTTGCCCATTTGCAAAGGCAAAAAAGAGGAAAGGGCGCATAAGCAGGTGTAAGTGTAAAACTGTGATACTCACTGACACTCCCATTAAAGACCAGCTAGAACTAGAGGCAAATGTAAGAAATGGGAAAAAAAAGAGGCAAAATGACAGAGAGTTAAAAAATCTTTATTTTGGAATAAAGACAAAAATAAAAAGACTAGGAAGATGACATAAAAATCTAAAAAAAGAAAGTAGCCAAAAGATTGTCGAGTTCTGATGCAGTAGCATTTACCTGCACTAATTGCAAATTAGAAATAAGCAGTTAATACGATGAGTGATGTTTGTCATTGTCATCAGACTACTGTATATTCCAAATATATGCTAAATGTCATATTCTGATAAAAATACAAAGTTTTCTAAAGAATTCTTTTTATATTAAGATTTCGTATAGACTATTTTATCTGTAGCAATTTGCCCCAATCCCATAGCAATGTACCCCCATCGGGGGCAGTTTATTACAATTATTTTTGTTCTGATAAAACATGTTTTTCATAATTAATAATAATTATTGGCTGTAACTTACACCCAGTATAAAAAGAAGAAAGAATACTGTTTTGTTTATACACTTTTAGTTTGGTTGTGATTAAAGATTTTTAAGATATTTTAATTTCTGTATTTTTGTAACAACTAGCTCTGTCTTCCACTAGTTAAATGAAAAGCCAGGAAGGGGATGAAATCACTGCCGATAGCCTATTTTCTTATGTTATCCCTTTCCCTTTCAGACTAGCTGCACTTGGAGCCATACCTAGCATTAATAGATGCTATCTGATTCTGTACAAGTACAGATAGCATCTATTAATGCTAGGTATGAACTCGACATCCACTCTGCTTGGTATGCAGTGGGAAAAAGTGCCTGATATACTGATATTTAAAGCTACCCATGTGTCACAAGCCTCACAATGTTTTCCTGCTTAAATACATACTTTATGCGCAGTCTGGTTATCTTCAAGCTGCAAAGTTACCAATTATACAGGAAACTGAGTTTGCAGAAACATTTGCATGTAAAACAAATAAACATTTTAATTACCAACCTTTTTTATTGCTAGCACATGATTGTATAAACATTTGATATTTTGTATGTTATACTATATATACTTTTTCATTTGTTGCATTATTTATTAAGATTAAATATTTCTTCATGAAGTTACATTTTCTGCAACAATTGATTGATATTAAAATTCACAGATTTTTTTGTTATTTTTACGTATAAATGTTAATATCTTGCTTCAATAGATGATAATCTCTCTAGTAAACAGATGGTGCAAGTGCACAGATAGGAACTAAAGCCTTAAGCTTTGATGACATAGAGTTAGGAAAAACTTGCTGCTTGAACTAGTATAGTTAAACTTGATTTGTTTTATGCAGTGGCGTAAGTTCGTCCCAGACGCCCAGAGGCAAGATAAATATTGGTTCCCCCACCCCTATATTTAGACAAATATATATATATATATATATATATATATATAAGGCTCTTCTCTCCCCAATTACCAGAGGCAGAGTGCAAATACAGTAGTGAGTGGAATCCGAGGCGAGCGCGGTCCCGCCTCTTCTAATCACACCACCTCCTCGCAGAGGCAAATGCAGGATTTTTATGTGTGTGATTATGTATGCAGTATATATACAGTACGTACACACCCACCACACATGCATATGTCCCCCACATACATATGCACCACAGAAAATATAGGCTGCTGCAATCTTTATAGCCCCCCCACCCCCAGCAAACATTGGCCTGTGCAGACATCTATTGTAGACCCCACCGTTCCATATACATACTTTCCCGCCCATACCCCCCCATCCCCTAGCAAATAACGGCACCTCTGCTTGTGCCATACACAGTGTGGGCGCCGTCTTACCTGTGGTGCGGGAGCAGCGGTTCCCATCACAGAGCCCCCCGGTCCCGACAGGGAGACGCTATTTCCGCCAATGTGGTTCTCGGTGCAGGAGAGTGACCGCAGCCCCGTGTCCCGGAAAGTGAGGGGGGTAGACGCAGTGCAGCTGCGCACCTGGGAGCCACACTCTGCCAGGCGGCGACTTCCAAGTTCCCGGCACTGAGGTCCTGTCACTGCGCGCTGCAGCTTCGGCTTCCCTGCTTAACGGATCAGCGGGCGGGCTGGCGAAGGGGAGTGTTTCTAGGTGCTCAAGACACCCCCTCCCTGCTTGCGCGTATTCCGCCTCACACATGAGTGTGTCTCCCGCAGCAGCACCTCTTCTAGTAGGTGTTCTACAATCACTGCAGTGCAGCCACACTCACTGGGTGGAGGGGCTTACAGGCACGGAACTGGAGACGAAGGAGGTGAGGTGCCCCCTTGAGGCTAGGAGCCCGGCGGCAGCTGACTCCATTGCCTCCCGGAGTTCCGCCACTGGTTTTATGATACATTTGAAGAGCATACAGTATCTGTGAGTTTATTTTCAAATGTCAAACATTAGGAAAAATGTAGAACACGTCTGTTGTTCTATTGGAATCAGGCAAAGATGACTTGCGAAAACATGAAATTATTCAGTTTTAGTATTTAATATACAGTTTATTCACAAATGCTTATGTCTGATTTGTACTTAACCGGATGATTTTTTTCCCCCCACAAAACCACTCAGAATTTTTTTTATTACTTAATAAAGATGAAAAAGTATTTTTAATAAAATATTTTATTTAAAAAAATATATACTGTATCTAGGGGGTGTTTTGCACACACACCCATGTGCATAGGCCCCCCATTATAAAATAACTTCCCACCTTCCATTGGCTATAGACCCCTCAAGTGGTCTTCTTAAATTCTAATAATAGTACCCCACCCCTTACCCCCTTGGGAACAAAACACCACACCCCCAGCATAATTTAAATATTTATCTTTATCTTCCCCTTCCCCCGCTGGTTATATTAGTTCCCCTTGGGATTACCCCCCATGAGTATTTACTTCACACCCTTCCCCATATAGAGTGCAGCGGAGCGCAGGGCAGGGGGGACTGATGATCAGACCCCCTGCTGCAGTTGATCTCTTCACATACATAGATTAGCTAAATTGTGCTGGGAGAGGAACAATATGGTGGTGTGACCAGTGCTATATATATATATATATATATATATATATATATATATGCCATTCATAAGGAAAGATGCTAGGCTGAACAGCCTGTCTTAGAAGGGTTGTTTTAAAAGGGTTAAGGAAATATTACGATATAGACTTACCCAGGACTTACATAGTGGCTGTATCTTTGCCATATATTGAAGGGCTGTGCTGGACCAATGTGACGATTGCTCTCCTTTCTTTGCAGGTAATCTACACTCATCATTTGGAGTTTGGGTCTGCTTAGAATATACATACTGCAGTGATATTTTTATTATATTAGGTAATCTACACTCATCATTTGGAGTTTGGGTCTGCTTAGAATATACATGCTGCAGTGATATTTTTATTATATTAGGTATTTTACACTCATCATTTCGAGTTTGGGTCTGCTTAGAATATACATGCTGCAGTGATATTTTTATTATATCAGGTAATCTACACTGTCAATTTTTACATCATAAGCCATATTGTATTCTAGGATGATACTTTATTTCAACTTTTAAATAGTTGTTAAACTCCTATCTCAGTGTTTGTTTTAGTTGAGTTTTATGGCATGCCCTGTAACTGGGGGTGGGGTGTTGGGCCTTGATTGCAATTATCAGACACACATGGATACTTACCAATCATAAGGAAAGATGCTAGGCTGAACGGGGTTGTCTTAGAGGGGTTGTTTTAAAAGGGTTAAAAAAATTATAATATAGACTTACCTAGGACTTAAGTAGGACGTAAACAGACGGGAAGATACCACCAACGTTGCAACAAAACAACCACCCTTCCTTTCATCCTCAATCAAAATCATCTGTGCATATAAGCGTATGTATATATCTTTCCAACTATAATCCTCATGACATCTAAGAACTGAATACAAACATACCTTTTTGTCATTTTGCTCTGTCATGCTCAGTTAACATACAGCAGAACAACACCAGTAAATAGGCACCTGAACTTTAATTCTAACAAGTCTCTAACAACACTCTCAGCCTAGATAACTTTGATTTAATCTCAAATGAACTATGTACAACAAATTGATTTTCTGCATTGCTCTTCATGGAGTATTCATAAAGGCCATTACATCATTCAGTCTCCCAGCAACTCACCCCTCTGCACATGTTGCCCTCTCAATTATTCACTCCCCTTCAGTAGAAAAAACAAAAAACAAAAAAACAATCTGTGTATCTGTGGTCATAATGTTGACATTGACCATGTAGACATTCATCATGTAGATGACATGTCATGTTAAAAGGTCAACATAGTGGTCTAGTGGGGATTTACCATCTGCTGACGGCTGCAGGGTCTCCAGCTCAAGTTTCTGGGTCCCATCAGTCATGCCATAGTCTCTTCTGGGTCAGACCTCTGAACCTTCGTTATGACCCTAACCCCAATCCCTACACTTAACGTAATTCTCCCTTTAGTGGCTAACCCTAACCTCATCACTTCCCTCCTGCTCGCTGCCTAACCCTAATGTCGACATGCTGACACTGTTGACATTTCACATGTAGAAGTTCTGAGAATGTTGATATGTTGCCTATCTTCATTTTAACAATGTCAACATCATAAATGCAGGCATTGTGGTGTCAGCATTGTGAATGTCAACATTTTGGTGATATCCCTGCTTGAGCATAGGTTGTTTCTGTGTACAGGTTTTTAGCAAATATTTTTCATACATGAGATCTGATGTCCAGCATTAAAGAGGTTTGCATTTTCACTTAATGCAAATGGATAAAAACATAAGTGTACTTTTTATTTACTATCAGATTAAGTTGGGGCTAATAGTATCTACATGAAATAAATAAACCTATTAATATAATGCTGGGGTGCAATTAGGGAAGCCAATCCCGGGCCATTTTTTCAATCCAGGGTATCAGGATTGAAAAATGGGCAATCCCGGGATTCCGGGGATACCTGGGATTGGCTTTTAGCTAGATGGCCGCCACCTCGCCCCACCCCGCCCTGCCCGCCCTGCACATATAACTCACCATATACCGGGGGCGGGCGGGATGGGGAACATCCTTTGAACGCTGCTGGCGGCTCCCAGCAGCGGCTGACAGCGCAGCGTGACCTCTCACGCTGCGCTGGGGACCTGGAAGGAGAAAGCCGGCCAGCGTTTGAGCGTCCTGTGGATGCTTAACGCTGATCCCTCAATCCCCGGGATTGGAGCTTCCAATCCCGGGATTGAATCCCGGCCATTTTTGGCCCTAAATCCCAGGATCCCGCCGATCCCGGGATTGGCCACCATAGGTGCAATATATCCAGAAGTTAAAATGAGCCGGAACGGGGTGGAACTGCGTTCCATCAGTTCCATTTGGAGATGGAACTAGTTCCGCCTACCCCGGATCACCTAACCCAGGAGCCGGCAAGCAGGGAGATGCCGGGCACCCGCTTAGATTGTGTTACTCCTGAGCTCCGACTTCCGGCTCTAGCAGTATGCGGTTGTGCATAGTTCCGACGAGCGGGCGGCCAGGCGGAGGGCAGCGGTCGGAGGCAGGGAGGGGCTTGGTGAGTATTGTTTTTATTTTGTCATTTTTGGTGAATGTAAGTGGCGCATACCTACTAAGGGGGTCATAACTACTAGGGGCTAACTACTGAGGGGGCTAACAGCTAACTACTGGGGGGCTAACTACTGGGGGGACTAACTACTGAGGGGGCTAACTACTGAGGGGGCTAATGACTTACTACTGGAGGTCTAACTACTGAGGGGGTTAACTAGTGAGGGTGCTAACTACTGAGGGGACTAACTACTGGGGGCAAAACTAATGAGAGGGCTAACTACTGGGGGCATAACTACTGAGTGGGAACAAGTACTGAGGGGGAATTACTACTGAGGTGGCTAACTATTGATGTGGCTAACTAGTGAGGTGGCGCATAGTGAGGTGGCATAAATACTGAGGGGGCATTACTACTGAGGTGGCTAACTATTGATGTGGCTAACTAGTGAGGTGGCATAACTACTGAGGGGGATAATTACTTAGGGGCATAACTACTGGGGGCATTACTACTGAGGGGCATTACTACTGTGGGCATTACTACTGAGGGGGTATAACTACTGGGGGCATTACTACTGAGGGGCATAACTACTAGGGACATTACTACTGAGTGGGCTAACTACTGAGGGAGCTAACTACTGGGGGCATAACTACTGAGGGGCCATAACTACTTAGGGGACATTACTACTGAGGGGGCATAACTACTGAGGTGGCTAACTACTGGGGGCATAACTACTGAGGGGGCATTACTACTGAGGGGGCATAACTGCCAAGGTGGCTAACTACTGCTGTGGCTAACTAGTGAGGTGGCTAGTTAGTGAGGTGGCATAACTACTGGGGGCATTACTACTGAGGGGGCTAACTACTGAGGGGGCATAACTACTGGGGGCATTACTACTGAGGGGTCTAACTACTGAGGGGGCATAACTACTGGGGTCATAACTACTGAGGGGGCATAACTACTGAGGGGGCATAACTACTTGTGGCATTACTACTGAGGGGGCTTACTACTGGGGGCTAACTACTGAGGGGGCATAACTACTGGGGTCATAACTACTGAGGGGGCTTACTACTTGGGGTTAACTACTGAGGGGGCATAACTACTGGGGTCATAACTACAGAGGGGGCTTACTACTGGAGGCTAACTACTGAGGGGGCATTACTACAGGGGGTATAACTTTTGAGGGCAATACTACACAGGGGCATTACTACTGTGGGCACTACTATTGAAATCATTGCATAGGAGGCACTTAATATGGGGCATCACTCCTGGTGACATAAGGGGCACTACTACTGGGGGCACTACTACTATGGGCTCTATATAAGGGGCACTACCACTGTGGGCACTACCACTACAGTGGGCATTGCATACTGGGCACTACTACTGTGGGCATTATGTGTATTTGAGATGCTACTATTGTGGGTTTTGTTTATAAGGGGCACTAATGTGTGTCATAACATGCATAAGGGACACTACTATGTGGTGTAATGTGAATAAGATTGTGCTACTGTGTGGCATAATTTGAATTGGGGATACTATTGGGTAACCACGTTCCTTTCTTTTTGCAACCACGCCCCTTTTTATTGCGTGCACCTGCAGCGCTTGCAATCCCTTTATTGCACAGGCACCGGGGGTGGGATGAGTACCACCACCTCTCTAGAACCAAGCACTGAATATATCTATTTATTAAATGTGAGTGTTATTAATTTAACATCTGGACTAGTTGGGGTAAAATAAGACTACTGTATATATTAAATGTGATCGCTGGTGCAGGAGATGTCTAAATAATACCGTACATTTTCATGTCATTAATTTAACTGCATGGTTGGGTGGGGAACGGATGCCTAGAGTTTTCACGCATTGCTATGCTTTCCACATTTCATGCACCTTTCCCTACTTTTCAAGCAGGGTCTCAACATCCAGGCAACTGAGCACAATACACAGCCACCAGCAGTATCAGCCGCAGATAGGGAGCAGACATTGGGACAGTCTGCCAACTTTCCTGATTTTGGTGGGTTGGTTATAACTAAGATTCTGATATCAGGACTTTGTTTCATAGACAGTTGGAATATATGACCACTGAATACGATGTAAAAATTGGTAGGAGGCCCTACAAGTGTATTATCCTAGGGAGGCCTTATCCCTTTCAGCCACTGCATGCTGCTTTACACATTTCCCAATTCACCTTTCTGCTCAGTGTCTGCACACTGTCATCATGTATCTATAATTCATATACGGTCACTTACATATACATTATTTTATCTATTTTTGATTAATGTACCCATCTTGTCAGACTTTTATTTGTACCCTATACTAGGGTGCCAATCCCGGGATCAGGATAGGTGGGATCCCCGGGATTTAGGCTAACTATCACTCCCGGGATTTGAAGCTCCAATCCCGGGGATTTCGTGATCAGGCGGCCCATTGTTTTTTTTAATGCCGGGCAGTGTTAAGCGTCTTCAGGAGGCTCAGACGCTACCCGGCTCTCTCCTCCCAGCTCCCCCTGCATAGTGTGATGTGAAGTCAGAGGTCACACTGTGCAGCCAGCCGCCTGTCACCTGCCGTATGACCTCACACAGAAGGAAGTAACCCATCCGCCCGCCCTGGTATCATGGTGCGTAATGTGGGCGGTGCTGGATGGGGAATGGTGGGGGAGCTGCACAGTAAACATACCAATCCTTGGTATCCCGTGAATCCTGGGACTGACCATTTTTCAATCCCGGTACCTGGGATTGGAAAAATGGCCCGGGATTGCACCCTACCCTATACTCACATTTCCACTTAGATGATCAGATCCACTTCCCTAAATTACTTTTTTGTTTCATTTACCACTTCTCTAATCCCTTATTCATGTACCCATCTAGCCAGTTCATTATTCAAGTCACATACAGAATTTACCCATGGTCTGGTTCAGTTATAATACACACAATTCGCTAAACCTTTACTCCATTCTTATGCCCACTACCTAAGGCGCTATTCACTAACATTCTTGTCTCCAGTTAGTTATTTGATTCAAATGCCTATTTCACCTGTGACAGTAATTTATTAAATGCCCATAACTATGTTGCCGATCTTATTTTTTATTAATATAAAATTCTCACAAGTCCTTTATTAAATTCATATACATTATCAACTCTAATTAATTTGTATAAAAGTGTATGTACCTTCTCTCTGCTCATTTTATTTAGGCTTTTAAACAAAAGCTTGGCATATGATGGTGGGAGTGGATGATTACCTTTATATACTCACCCCCTTGTCTCCTCCCCTTGAGATATCAGACAAATACCTCATGCCCTATTTTCATTTACATTTTCATGCTCATTCATTGTTTAATTGCCCTCTGCCTTCTCACCATCTTTTATTGAGGACACGACCACATCTTCAAAATACTGTACATAAAGGTCACCAAAACCATATCCGGATAATAGGTTGACCACTATTGTTCGACATGGACAAAATTGACATTGGAAAAAGGTTGACACCATTTGCACTATGATTGGGAATATTGATCTGTGCCAAGCACAGCAGTAGCGAAGCAAGGCACCTTGCTCACAGCACATCGAGCAAAGTGAGACATGCAAGGGTACGCGGTTCACTAATTGGGGTTCCTGGTCATGTTACGCAAAAATTGACAAGAAAAATGTTCAAAAATCTCCTGTCGACCTGTCCCGTGTTGACTATTTCACGGTGTCAACCTTTTCTCCATGTCAACCATGTCCATATCGACCAATAGTGGTTGACATATTGACTGTCGACCTGATGCAGGTAGACCCATTGATTCATAACCCACAGAAATAGTGGAACAGCTCCCAGTGGAAGTGGAAGTATCTGTCTTCAGGTGGCATGTGTATTGGATTTTGCTGAGATGGGGAAAATGCATCAGCGATCCAGAATACCAGGGCTTGTAGGAGGAGGCCACCTTTCCTACAGGCACTTTTAGAGGTGTTCTGTGCTTTTCGAAAATGTGGGACCCTGGTAGTAGGAAAAATTAGGGTATTACAGTATGATAGATAACAACAGCCAACAATAGGAACATCCACACATTGGAGGTTATTCAGGACTCCATTCTTGGCACCAATGCGCATGCGCAGTTACCGCCCTGCGCGTGCCGACCAATGTAATCGCATCGCATTGTCTGTGAGTGCCTCTACTTGACTAATAGGACTGCTGCGGGGGCGGCACAGGAAAAACGGGGCGGGTCAGGTGTATTTTCAGGGCAGCTGCGTGACATCACTCTTAGCTACTCCGATGGCGGCAGACTGCCTGCATACACAGCCTAGCTTTCGGCTGCAGGGAGTTGTCCAAAATTGCTGCTACCACAATCGGATAGCGATGGCAGCCACGGGGCGCCAGTTAGCATGCTGGGTGGCCTAGCCCCAGCATGCTACAGAAAGGATTGCAGATTCTGCTTTTTAGCAGAATCTGCAATCCGTGCTGAATAACCCCCATACTCATGTAAAATCATCACATTTTAACATCAGTTTTTACAGATACTAATTACAGAAAAACAAGAAGCATGTAAATTAAAAATTACTTTCTGTTGAATGGATGAATTTAAAAGCAGTATTCTCAGCTTTGTATTGTAGTATGTTACTGTTTACGACTGAAAGCACACATGACAAACACAATATGTACTAGCAGCCCTTCATTAGCATCAGCCATCACATCATTCTGATATATGGCAGATTATTAAACCATACCCCAGCACAACAGGGTGCATATAATAGTAAATACTGAGCATGATGGAATCATGTTTACAACATCTGCTACAGATGCTGCGCTTTATCATTTCCATTAGAAATGTGTCACACTTTGTTTTAAATATGAAGGAGAAACAGAGTATCTTCCTACGGACACATGAACAGTATATTGATGTCTATCTGCTTCCTTTGTATGTTGGAACATTGTTATGCATATGTGGATAGGCTTCACAGAATTTTATCTAAATGAAAATCATTTTAAAAATGGCATATTTCATTTCACAGGACAGTTTTGAATTGTTCCGACTCCTGTCTTCCTTATTTTTCTGTCTATTGTAGCATCCATTCTTTCCCTGTATTAAAATCTAGACCATAATAAAATTAAGTTTATTTTTACCTTATAAATCTAGACATAGGAACGTATGGGCACACACACAAATGTTCATTGGGGAGAAAGGCTAGCTCTAACTCAACATAAGCTACAGTATACAGTATATGTGATATGATATATAGTATAATAATTAAAATATAATAGCTGGTGGGGTGCTGCTGGCATACAGACAGTCCCAATCCTGACTGTCAGAGTACCGGTAGCAGGATCCCAATGGGTAAAAATGCAAAGAACTTGAAGTGGTAAGTACGATGGTTAGGGTTAGGCTGCCGGAAGGGGTATTATGGAGAGGCTGCCAAAGAAGACAGTTAGTTATATGCCACTCAGGGGTGCACGTGGGTGGATGGTTAAGGTTGAGGTTAGGGTCAGCCATAGAACAGTGGGGGTAATTCAGCATCGTGGCAGCGATCGCAGTCTGATTTTTTTTGTGGAGTAAGCACGCGCACCCCGGAAAGCCCAGCGAGATGCTAAAAGCATCTCAGGGCTGCGATCGCCTCTGCCTGATTGACAGGCAGAGACGGTCGCAGGGCGGGAGGGGGCATGACAACAACATTAGAATGCTGTTGGCTGTTCGTGGTCTGGACAATGCAGGCGTGTCCGGACCATTGGGGGGCCGGCCGCCGCAGCTGTGTGATGTCACACGCAGACGCTGCGACACAGGATGCGACGGGTAGCTCCCTGCCAGAGCACAGGAGCTGCACAGGCTGCTTGCCGACTGCAAAAACATTGCCGCTGTGTGATGCTTTTCCACCAGTGCAGGGGGAGAGGGCGAGGCAGAGCCAGACATGCAGGGTGGTCTAGTGCTGGGCGTCCCCCTACATGTCTGAGAAAATGATCGTAGATTTGCTAAATTTAGCACATCTATGATCAGAATTAGGCCCTGTGGCCCTCATTCTGAGTTGATCGCTCGCTGCCGATTTTTCGCAGCGCAGCGATCAGGTGGAAAAATGGCATTTATGCGCATGCGCATGGTACACAGCGCGCATGCGCTAAGTACTTTCACACAAAACTTTGTAGTTTTACACAAGCTCGAGCGACGCTTTTCAGTCGCTTGAGTGTTCGTTGTTTGATTGACAGGAAGTGGGTGTTTCTGGGCGGCAACTCAGCGTTTTCAGGGAGTGTGCTAAAAAAGTCAGGCGTGCCAGGCAAAAACACAGGAGTGGCTGGAGAAACGGGGGAGTGGATGGCCGAACGCAGGGCGTGTTTATGACGTCAAACCAAGAACTAAACAGACTGCAGTCATCGCAAGCTTGGGGTAAGTCTTGAGCCACTCTGAAACTGCATGAAATATTTTAGTTGCAGAACTGCTAACCTTTCGATCGCATTTCTCCTAAGCTAAGATACACTCCCAGAGGGCGGCGGCCTAGTGTATGCACTGCTGCTAAAAGCAGCTAGCGAGCGATCAACTCGGAATGAGGGCCTAGGAGTGCTGTGTGCAGGCTGACTCAGTCCATCACTCCTCTCAGCAGCAGCAATGAGGCTTCCTGCTCTACAAAACTACAGTATTCCCAGCTCCTCCCATCCTGTAGATCAGCATTGAACCCAGTTGGGGCTCAGTCATCTCCGCAGCAGTGGCAGGTCCACTAACACTTGCCGTGGTGTAGAATAAGCGGTCACTGGTAGGGGCCATCCAACTCCATACACAGACAGTGACCTTAAATAAGGGGTCACATGGGCTCCCAGCTATTACCACAGTAGCAGTGGTGGGTTTACCGCTGCTTGCTGCAGTACAGATCAAGCAGACACCAGTGGGACTGCGGTGAGGAGGCACGGGGGACAGTGAAGAGAATATGGGATGGAGATGGGGGAGGCAAATTGGTGAATGATCTCCTCCATCTAGACCCTAGTGCTGCCTTTAGCCGATCGGTCCCAGTGGCCTCACTGTGTGTCCTCGAGCTGGCCCTGCCCTCGGCAACTGACCCGTGGCTGCTGCTGGAACAGCTGCTTGTGGCAGCGGATGCTCGGCTGAAACAGCTCTGGAAGGGGGCCCCCTGACAGCAGGAAGCCCAGGGTACTTGCACCCTGTGCCCCCACTTAATCCGGTTCTTACCTCAGCATGTGATCTTCAGTAGTAGCAGATTCTTTCCTCTTCCTTTTACATATGTCCATTGACAAATACTACAAGCAACTATCCATTTCCGTGAAGGGAGGAAGTTTTATCTGGAGTCCGATTTCACACTAAGGACATTAGTACTGAGGAGATTGGACTCTTAATGCAATACAAACATAATATATAAGGAATTGAAATGTATTTACCTAATCATGCCTCTCTTGACAGAAAGGTGAGCAGCTCCTTACCCTCCATAAAATACCTTAAATTCACCATCACCTCTGAGATCCCAGAGATCAGATCTTGTTCCTAAATTCCATAGTTTAAAATATAAATTAAACTGTACCAAGCAGAATTTTTTTTTTTTTTTTTTGGGGGGGGGGGGGGGGGGGCGTAATGGAAACTTTTTTTAATTTAATGAAAGAGGTTTGTTCTTTTTTACTTATTCAACAATATGCAGTTTCCAGAACATGACCCAACTTCCAAAATTAGGTTAAGTTTGGTAATTCAGGGAGTTTCTGAAGTCTGGGAAATGGGTGGGAACCATGATATGTGCATGACTGACAAGTAGTTACACCTGCACACATAAAGCATTATTGCAAGTCCCAATGTTTGCTATTCGTCATTGACCTTTATAAATTCAATTGTTATCACACCGGCAGCCACTAGATGGCACCCAAACTAAGCAATTAAATTGTAGCTCCATTGTGGCGCAATGGTTGCTGATGTTTGCATTTTATCTTGCATCCCTCGGGGGTGGCGAGCTGAAATGGACAAAAAGTGACCTGTTTGGGTGCCCAAACGGCACTTTTCGCGATCGCACCCTGCACTTTGACTGGGTTTAGCTCTATGGACGCGAAACACAAATACAATTGAATATCGCCCCCGCGATCTCCCGTCACTTTAGATGGGAGATCGGCACTATAATCAATTGAATACCACCATTATTGCTTATGTTTTATTAACATATAATTTATACAGTAAATACTTCAAATATATAAATCAACTTTACTTTCAATGTTAAATGTTAGCTCGTATTATTGCTGTAGTAGATATGAGCTATATGATTTATTCCGTTTTTTAAAATACAATTTTCAGTGTTGGAATTAGGGAAACATCAAGGGAGGAGGTGCAGACAATGGCCATTGAGTATCTTAAGAAATTTTTTGCATCTTGTAAATTTAGATATTTCTCATGGTCTTGGTCTTGGTTCTTGAAAACAAGTCCGGGAGTAACATTAAGGATTAAGAATATGCTAGTTATTCCATTTAATATGTGTACCAAACACGGTTGGAGAGCAAAGCAATGGTGGAAGATAGGGATTTATCTATGAGACAGTAAAAAGTCATGTAGCCCCACTTAATATATTCCCAAACAATTTATGAGTGTGCTTGGGGTATACAGTAAGTAGAAGCCAGTGATAAGTTCCACCAAGATCAATTTTCATTTTCACTTCAAACTAAATAAATTCTAGATTAAAGACTGCAAAACTTTAGTTGGTTCAGAAATGCCTTGTCTAATTAAATATATCTATGTATATGAAGCTAAACAAAGTTTACATAATAAAATAAAAATCTACAGTAGTTCCTTTGTTGAAGAATGAGTCTCATAAATGAACAGTCATAAACACAATTAAATTGTATACATTATATAGTTACATACAGTAGAAAAAGTTCAATTATGTTTCATTTCATTCAGCATATAATATATTCAAAGCATATATTAATAATGGTTTTTAATTTAGTCTTGTCGGAACAACAATGAAGTCATTTATAAATCAGAGCATTTTTACCAAAAAGGAATATATGTCTAAGGTAAAAAAAAAAAAGATTCTTAAATAAAAAAAAATGTACTCCAATTTTCTTTTGGACATGTTATTTCACAAATCATTAAACATAACAGACATGCTAAAGTAAGTATGTCCAGCTCTGGAAAATACAGAAGGTCAAGGCACAAAGTTGTAATGGTATCTATGAGTACCCATTAGATTTGGTCATTACACAGAGGGTTAGTATATAATTACCCTTATTTTGTCATCCTAAAACACTAGATAAAGCTGTTAATGACTACAGATGCAGCCCACCTAAGTAACAAATTTGATTGTGGTCAAAGGCCACCTACCTCCTCCAAATAATAATTTTTCTAAAATAATACTAAAAGGATCACATTTTTCACAAACACATTTTAACCAACAGGATACAGACACATTAGATATTTCCTTTGACTCATAATGTTTTTTATTTTTTTTGGTTAAGAAAATGAGAATTTAAATCAGATCTGAAAAACATGTACTACGTATTATTCACATATACTGTACACTATAGGCCTAATTCAAGGTTGACTGCAAAACAATATTTTCCTCTAATGGGCAAAACCATGTGCAGTGCAGGTGGGGCAGATATAACATGTGCAGAGAGAGTTAGATTTGCATGGGGTGTGTTCAAACTGAAATCTAAATTGCAGTGTAAAAATAAAGCAGCCAGTATTTACTCTGCACAGAAACAACATAACCCACCCAAATCTAACTCTCTCTGCACATGTTATATCTGCCCCATCTGCAGTGCACATGTTTTTGCCCATCAGAGGAAAATGTTGTTTTGCAATCAACCTTGAATTAGGCCCTATATACAGTAAAGAAATGGACCCACCCTTGGGTTTACCCATATTGTACATGGTACCAGCTGCATGGCGATATTAATGCCATATACTGTATGTATACAAAACAGAAAGACATTGGCTACCAGTACTAACAATAATATAAGGCAAATCTGTTTGTATGTAGCAAATACAGAGTGGATTTTGTCATATTTTGATTAAAACATTTAAGCTTGCAGCCCGTCACAATACAGTACTGTCCATTATCATACAGTTATTAAAATTTACAATACAAAATATTCATACGTTACTATATACAGCTATGACACAGCTCTGGCTTACTAAAAAAAGGAGTATTGGGGTGTTAACAGAACAGTAGGAAAGATGCAGACATTCCCTATTCAGACTCCATGGTGAAATCAGGGACAGAAATCCACTTAGCAAACAAGTACCGTGTGTTGGTATCAATATAAAATAATTGTATTTGCTTAGAATTCAGTCTGCACATTTGTTGTCTCCTATTGGTAGCTGGTATATTTTCATTCTACTGCTTGACTCACTCTTCTTCTTCAGACAAGTCTATCTTCAAAAAAAAAAAAAAAAAGCAACCCAGAACCACCACTGATCCTGTTTCTGCATCCCTTCTTCAACAGCATCGGCGTCACATACTTCTATTTGACAAAAGCTGCTACCTGAAAACTGAAGCAGCTTTTGTCAAATAGGTAGCAGCTTTTGTCAATTAAAAGTATGTACAGGTTCTTAAGATTGGCCCCTAGCCCTCAGGACAGACTACAGTAGGTTAGATACTGTATGTGTCCGACCATACGGTGATTAGACAGTAAAAGTCTCACCTTGATCTCTTGGGCCAGTGCATCCACCCACATCTGAAGACGGTGGTAGAGGACAAGCTGGAAATGTTTTAAGACATACCACTCATAAAGACACATCTGCAGTACAGTGGGGGTAAATACATCTGGCATGTTTTATTAAAAAACATTACCATGGGCAATTATTTTGTTGTGGCTGGTCGGCAACTGAAGTGTCTAACCATGGGTGTTTTTACTCAAGGTCAGTGGCGGCACCAGGGTTGGTGACACCCAGTGTGGCCAAGAACACCACTGCGCTTCACCCGAAAAGGATTGGTGGCTTTGCATTAAGGGGTGTGCTCTCATGGGAGCCCCATTGATTTCTCTAAAGTGGAGTGGATTTATGGCGAAGCCCCTGGTTACATCACCCCAGGGGGCGTGTAGACTGCTCTCAGAGATCCTTCCAGCACTGCCGGCTCCTTCTCAGTGACAGGAGCAGAGTGCTGCAGGTTAATGTCACATTGCAGTACCAAGCTCCTACCATTGCAGAGGAGTCAACATTTTGGTGTCACTCCCTGGAAGGGTGATACTCGGGTACAGGGCTGCCAAGAAAAATCCTGGGCCCTGATACAATAACTTTCTGGTCCCCCCTGCCCCCACTGGAGGGGGTGTGACCCCAGCAAGCTGAGGGCATGGCCACTCCTCTTTGGGGGCATGTCTAGCACATCAGAAGCACCCACTCACAGGAGCATGGCATGTCTCCCCGCCAGGCAGCAGAGAGCCTGGCTGGGCCCAGGCACTTTTCAGGGAGCATGGCCTAATCAAAGGAGGTGTGGTCCTGGGCCCCTCTATCAAATCTGGGCCCAGGTAATTTGTACCCCCCCTCTCTCAGCACCACTGTCCACATCAGACAGATGGAGGGCAGCACTTGCCAAAACAATCAATGAGGATAAGAAGCCTTCCCCTTCCTGCTCCCCATCCCTTTCTTCTTCTCTCCCCTTGTTTCCAAATACCTCCACCTTGCTCCTCCATCCCATCCATGTTCCTTTCCTCTTGCCCCCCACCACACAGCCTAGTGTGCTGTCGGCCAGGCGCTGGAAGACTCTGAACAGCCTGCACTCTACCTACTACAGCCCACACTCTATCCCCCTATCAGGCATAACTCACCCTCTCTCCCCACGCTCTATCCTTGACTTATCACACTCCAGCCTCTGTCCACTAGCTGCCACAGTCCGCCCTCTGCCCCCTACCTGTCACATTCTGCCCTCTGCCACTACCTGTCACATCCTTCCCTCTGCCCCCCACCTGTCACATCCCACCCTCTGCTCCCTACCTGTAACATCCTGGCCTCTGCTCCCTACCTGTCACATCCCGCCCTCTGCCCCCTACCTGTCACATCCTGCCCTCTGCCCCCTACCTGTCACATCCTGCACTCTGCCCCTACCTGTCACACCCTGCCCTCTGCCCCCCACCTGTCACATCCCACCCTCTGCTCCCTACCTGTAACATCCTGCCCTCTGCTCCCTACCCGTCACATCCCACACTCTGCCCCCACCTGTCTGATCCTGCCCTCTGCCCCCCACCTGTCACATTCCGCACTTTACTCCCTACCTGTAACATTCTGCACTCTGCCCCTACCTGTCACTTCCTGCCCTCTGCCGCCTATCTGTCACATCCCGCACTCTGCCCCCTACCTGTCACAGCCCACCTTCTGCTCCCTACTGGTCACAGCCCGCCCTCTGCCCCCTACCTGTCACATCCCACCCTCTGCCCCCTACCTGTCACAGCCCACCTTCTGCTCCCTACCCGTCACATTGCACGTTCTGCCCCCTACCTGTCACAGCCCACCCTCAGTCATATGTGTTTATGTTTTCACTTTGAGTCCCCAATCCATCCCTTATGACCAGACTTTCACAGTGGTGAGGTTAAAATCAGAGCGGTTACCAGCCTCCTTTCCCACAGTAAAGAATATTTATACAGTATGTGCATCATTAAACAGGAACTGCTTATTATGACCTTATTGCAGTATTTTAAATAGAAATCAGTTTACACTATTTTGTTACAGCACTAAGAGGTGCTGCAAGAACATCAGACATTCACTGCATTAATGTATATGGTTGTGCAATTATATGTTTATATGTTGTTTATTTACAGTATGTGATTTATTAAGGTTTGTGCTTAACTGTAACCATAAGCCATTTGACTTTCTAGAACCAACATATGATGCTCTGAAATAATGGTTTTAAGGGTGTATACAGTACACGTTTTAGACTTTTATTAAATTAGTTTTTATTTATACAATTCACATTTGGAAATATTTTGTCGTGCCCAAAGTCCACTTGACCCCAGCCATGGATTCAGACAATGGTCACAATGTTTAGAGTTTTTTTTTTTATGTGGATCCGGCTTTTTCAGTTTTTATATGGATATGGCTTTATGTGGGTGGGGGACCAGTTCTTGCCCCAATCACGTTGTAGCTCCATCAACAATATCCATGGTGAGGGGCGCCAAAATTAGTAATCACCTGCCAAAAAAATGAGGCTCAGGCAGGCTATGGCTGCACCCCTCGGGAGGTCAAAGCACCACCATGTCCCAGCAGCAGAGTCAGACGGATGGGCAGGGGAGGCGCGCTGCACTCTCCTCCCCGGCCCTCAGACACAGGAGCAGCAGGCAGCGGGAGCAGAGCCCGGTTGGCAGCAGTGGGGCATATGTGTATCTGGCACTGTTGGGGGCATAAGTGTATCTGGCACTGCACTGCTGAGGGCATATATGTATCTGGCACTGCACTGCTGGGGGCATATATGTATCTGGCACTCTATTAGGGGCAGTATATGTAACTGGCACAGTGGGGGAATATGCAGGGCTGCCAAGAGAAATCCTGGGCCCCAATACGCCAACTTCCGGGGCCCCAACTGGAGGGGGTGTGACCATAGCATGCTGAGGGCATGGCGTCTCCTCTTTGGAGCATGTCTAACACATCAGAAGCACCCACTCACAGGAGCATGGCATGCCTCCCAGCCAAGGCAGTATAGAGCTTGGCTGGGCCCTGGTACCTTTTAGGGGCATGGCCTAATCAAAGGAGGCATAGCCCTGGGCCCCCTCTGGGCCTTTCTATCAGACCTGAGCCAAGGTAATTTGTACCCTCCCCCCCCCTTCTCTTGGCGCCACTGCCCAGGAACACCACACACACACACACACACACACACACACACACACACACACCCCTCGTGATGCCACTGTTCAGGACAGCATGATGCCTAACAATATAACCTCTATTTCAGGGACACAATGTATATTACTGTCCCATGTTAAAATCATAAATTGTCTGTGCTGGTTGCCATGGAAACCTTGCCATGGTAGATGGGCAACAACAGTTTGCTCAAAATGTGTACTAAGAACCTCATGTTTATTCTAAAAGTGAGTTTATAAAATCTTATTATTGTCTTAGGGGCTGATTGAGAGGTGAACACTGATGCAGCCACTATAACAGCATTTGTCATAGTTGCATCTATGAGTTTTTGCTAATGCTAGTAATGGCCCTTCCCCCGGTGTGTGTCTGAATATGCATGGATTGAAACTCCTACTTGGTGCAGCTTAGACGTGACCATCGGACACACCATCTAAACTTTTGTCTCCCTACGCTAGATGGAGATTCTCCATCAGAGTATGGCCACCAAGGTAAGTGAAAAAAGCTTCTGAGTTCACAAACTCTTCTGTGACGTGACCACCACACTCCCATAACATACCCATAGGATAGTATACATCCATACAGCTGAATAACCACCTCCTCCCCAAATTGCCCAATACTGTACATTTCCAATACAGTATGTTTCTAAGATCTCGATCACAACTGCATCTCTGTGTATACTGTACACACTGTGGGATGCAAGCACTGTGCAACTGTTTAGTGACTTGACATACTGTGCGCAGAGAAGAAAAACATTGACCATTTGTGCAAAATACTGCATTACGTGGGACTCTGGCCATTCATTAATATGCCCGAGTGTGTGTGTGTGTGTGTGTGTGTGTGTGTGTGTATATATGTGTGTGTCGATAGATGATAGATAGATAGATAGATAGATAGATAGATAGATAGATAGATAGATAGATAGATAGATAGATAGATCATGCTTGTACTATTCAATAAACTCCATGCATGACCCATAACTTAGCATTAACCTGTAATAATGTACTAATAAGCTCAGTAACTACTATACTGATGAGACAAGTGGTGAGTTGGACTGGATGGAGAAAGCATGTTAGTCATGTTTTATTGCATAGCTCAATGAAATAGTTACACCTTTGTGTATTGTATCATCTCTTGCACCTCTACCTATGGCTACTTGTGCAGCCTATACCCCTCTAACGTGTCCCAACCCTGATCTCTCCAAAAAACCTTCTCCAACACAAAACGTCCCAACTACACTATTGCAACCACACTCTCATCTCTTCACTCTCTTACCTTCCCTTTTTCTGTGCACTCTGGAACACAACATCCGTCTGTATCAATCTGGCTTTCATGCATTCTTCTGCTTTCACTCCTATCTCCTTTCTATCCCTGGCTGAAACCTATTTTTTTCTCTCTCTCTCTCTCTCTCTCTCTCTCTCTCTCTCTCTCTCTCTCTCTCTCTCTCTCTCTCTCTCTCTTTCTGACACTGCTTTTCCTGTGGCATTATTCTACTAGTGTCTTTCTCAACCTGGTGACTGACAAAGTGTTGAAGGTATGCTTCCTACTGTTTCCTTGCTGCACCTGCCATGTCATCCCCCATAAATCCTCCATCCTCTCCTTCTCCTTTGAAGTACACTTCATAAAAGTTTTCTCTCCTATCCACCTCCGTGCTTCTGTCACTTTTTTTTATCAGTGCTACCCACTTTACTTCTTGGTTACTACAACATGCCCATTTCATTGCTACCAGCATTGACACCTTTACACTCCTCTCCTTCATTTCCTCTATCACACTAAACATCTCCTCCCACCCATCTCAATGGATTTTCCCTCAGACTTGTTTTTTGCATCACTGTGACAACTCCTCCTTAACGCTCTCTCTCTCGCTCTGACCACAACCTTCCATCCATCTTCCTTACACAGCCTTTAACACACTACCCCTTATCCTAATTTCCCTTCACCCAGTGATTAGTTATTAACTTCTCTTCATTCTAAAGGTGCAAACACACTGAGAGATTTTCACCCCGGCCCAGCGATGTTCAGAGCAGTGAACCACTTTCCACAGTAGAAGACTATGGAAAGTGGTTCACTCGGCTTGTAAAACAAGCTGATGGAATGGCGGTGGCCAGCCATTATGCGGGAGCGCGCATCAGTGATCCCCACTCATCACCCGCCCATACACACTGGCCGAGTTTGAGCTCAAAGTAGCTCAAAATACCAAAAGTGACCTACAGTATTTGAGCTCAAAATTGCCCAGTGTGTATGGGCCTTTACTTGAGCATCTCTCCCAATATCCTCCCGTCATGCCCCGATGCAGCAATCTCATTATAAACTGTCACTGCTGCACTAGATAATTAAACTAATATTTCCACAACCTACCTCAAACCTTAAAATCCTTAATCCTGGCACTTTAAACACACCATTTGCAAAAATGCTTCTTTGCTACTGAGCACCATTGGTGGAAATCCAGCTTGGACACTGATGTCCTGTGTTACTAATTTATCCTGGCTTTCTTCTTTGCTCTCTTGCCAATCAGTCTTACTTTAGATCCTTCATATCTTCTCTTGCAACTCATTAACATTGCATATTCCCCACCATCCACTTTTGACACTGTGGACCACCCTCTACTCCTGCAAATTCTTTATTCCCTTGGTCTGTGTGATACTGCTCTTTCCTGGCTGTCCTCCTACCTTTCTGACCATTCCTTCTCTGTCTCCTCTCATTACTCCACCCCCCACACACTTCCTCTACCAGTATGTGCCCCCCAAGGTTCTGTTCTTGGGCCTCTCCTTTTCTCTCTCTACACATCCTCATTAGGTGAGCTCATTAACTCTTTTGACTTACCATATCATCTCAACGCTGATGACACTCAAATCTTCCTGTTCTCCGCTGACCTCTCCCCTGCTCTCCTCACTTGTATCTCCAATTGTCTCTCTGCTATCTCCTCCTGGATGTCCCATGGCTTTCTTAAACTTAACATGTCTAAGACTGAGCTGATCATCTTCCCTCCCTCCCGCATAACCTCACCTCCCACAATTTCATTATCCATTGATGGCACTACTATCTCCTCTAGCCCCCAAGTGCGCTGTCTTGAAGTAATCCTTGACTCCTCCCTCTCCTTCAAAACACATTCAGTACCTCTCACAAACCTGCTGTTTCTATCTCAAAAACATCTCCAGGATCAGGCCCTTACTAACCCAGGACACTATTAAAACCCTCATCCACTCACTGGTCATTTCCAGATTGGACTATTGTAACCTCCTATCTGGCCTCCCTTAAAAATGCCTCTCTCCACTCCAATCTATCCTGAATGCTTCTGCCTGTCTCATCTTCCTCACCAGACGTACTACATCCACCTCCCCTCTCTTGCAGGACCTCTACTGGCTACCCTTCCCATTCACAATCCAATTCAAATTTCTCACACTCATCTACAAAGCCCTCAGCCACACTTCTGCCTCTTATATCTCTGTCCTTATCTCTCTTTACATTTCCACCCATCCTCGTCGCTCTGCTAATGAACGCCATCTCTCCTGCCAACTGATTACCTCCTTCCAATCTTACATACAAGATTTTACACGTGCTGCTCCCTATTTGCAGAATTAGCTACCTCTCCCCATCTGACTCTCCACCTCTCAACAAAACTTCAAACGGGCTCTCAAGACCCACTTCTTCACCAAACTCAGCCAACTCTCCTCCTAACCATCTTGTCTATGCTCACTGCCTACCCCTTCTGTGTCACCCCGGTCTGTCAGCCCTTCACCTTTTAGATTGTAAGCTTGCACGAGCAGGGCCTTCTTTCCTCATGTGCCTTTACTTTTCTTACTTACACTATCTTATACTCCATACTCCCTTTGATGGAACCTAAACCTCTGCTTTTCCATACCTGTCCTATATTGTATTGAACTGTAAGTGCTGTTTTCTTGTTTGCTCATTTTATTATGTACTGTGTAATGGGTGCTGCGGATCCCTTGTGGCGCCATATAAATAAAGGATAATAATAATAATAATAATCATCATCATCATCATCATCATCATCATCATCATCATCATCCATGTCCTCATTTGTCCACCCCTTGACACCTGGACAAATTGCCACAGTCTGTCCTATTTCCCACATTCTTTTAAGATGGTATTAGTTACTGTTGCCATTCCAGAGCATGGTTAATTCTGTATTTTAGCAGTTGACATGAAAAAATCTATGGAAGCTGCTTTGCAGTAAAAAAGGGTGAATGGCTCCAGACATCATCGATGCATCATCTGCTGCAGTCCAAGTGATCAGTTAATATTTGCAGGTAAACCTCTCCTGAAAACAGGAGTATTCAGGGACATTGAACAAATAATTAGTAAACATGCGACAAAGTCAGGTGCCACAGTAATGAGGACTTTTCACATTAGTAAATTTTTATTGAAATAGACAATCAGCCATTATAAGATGTAAGTATGTAAATATTGTGTTTAGCTAAATCATTTCTGTGATCAAAACCTGATCTTAGTCACATAGCAGTAATTCTCCTTATTGTTAGACAGTGGATCACTCTGTGGTCTGTCTCCGTTCCCTGCTCTAGTGTTTTCCCTACTAGTGTTAGCTCAGTGCATGAGGAGGTGCTTAGTGCACAGTCTGAGAGAGCTCTTCCTGGGAGAGACAACTGTACTGACGTGCAGCTTCTGCTCTCCTGAGTGTGTGACCTTGTCTACCCTGCAGCTGCACCCTGTGTGTATGCTTCCGCAACCTGTGTGTACTGAATCGCTGTGTCACCGCTGTACTGCTTCACATGTATACTGTGAGTTCCTGCTGCTGCTGCAGAACATCTTCTATATACTACAAGCTGTTATCTCTGTTATATGAATTAACCAATCATCCTGGTTAAGTGCCGTTGTGTGGACTAACATCCCTATCCGACACCGCAACACTCTGCCAACAGGTTAAAGACTCAGGACCCCAAGTCGGAAAGGCATAAAAAAAACAGAGGTACATAAGACATAAAAATGCAGCTGATTAAAGAAGGAGTACTTTTATTAAATATAGAGAAGAATGTACAGTACAGGGAACAGAGTGAACTTTACAAAGCTAAAAGGCTCAGAGAATTACACAATGTGGAAATTCGCCATGGAGATGCAGCTTAAGCGGGAAAACTTGTGGAAAGTCACAATTGAGCCAGGAGCAAACCCATACCTAGTTGAAGTGGAGAGACCCATTGGGACAATAGACTTGGCCATGGAACAACACGTCTACTCAATTATCAGCTGGAAAGTGTCAGCCAAAGACATGTGGGCAGCTCTGCAAATGGCGTATGAGGACAAAGGTGAGAAGAATAAACTTGAGGCGTATGCTGTACAGGACAAAGTTAAGTGCCTGTAAAGATATGAATGATTATATTGATAAAATACTGTCAATAGCTCAGCAGTTGGCATCTGTGCGGGCACAGGTGGACGATGAGTAAGTGGCGATGGTGATCTTACAAAATCTGACGTCAGAATTGGATTTCTTGGTAGTAGCTTTGGAGTCTAATGATACCAAGCTGACATATGTTGTGGTAGATGCTCAATTAGCTTAGTGATATCCCCCAGGTGCTTGCAAGGGAGGGGTATTTCTAAGCAAGATACTGTAAAAAATCATTTGGTTTTCAGCACATTGAATGATACCAGTAACCAGATGTAAATCCTACACAATATTAGAATTCAGAGATCTTGGTTACATACATTTACGCAAATGTATGAATAAGCCCCCAAGCCACGTCAAGGCCTCTCTGTATATTGGGGGTCCCTAGCGCTATATCAAGTTTCAGGGTATGGCACCCCAAAATAATCATAAGCCAGAAAGCCCAGGGCAGCATACCAGAAAAAAAAACTATAGTGTTAATAAATTAGTGTTAGGAAGCCGAAGCTATATAAAGAAAGTGATACAACAATAATGAGATGTAATTAAAATAATGAAGAAATAGTGTTAGTAAAGGAATTAATAAGTGATAAGTGTTAATAGAATGTAAAGGTATGCCACACTAGAACCATCAAGCCCAGCCAATCCAGGGTCACCACACCCCACACCTCCATTACCCCAATCTGGGTCTATGATTAACCAGCAAAGAGCCACATGATGGCTCCTTGCTTAAATATATCTAAGCTAAGAGCTACCTACCTTGGAGCAACCCCATAATGCTTAGTGCTCCATATGGCATATCAGGGCCTTCACCTCCTCCTAATGCAGGATCCTTTCTGCCACTCACAACAGACATATATAGTGGCAGATGCTCAATTAGCTTAGTGAAATCACTCAGGTGCTTGCAAGGGAGGGGTATTTCTAAGCAAGAAAAAAAAAGCATTTTTTTTTATTCCCCCAGCACACTGAATGATACCAGATGTAAATCCTACACAGTATTAGAATTCAGAGATCTTGGTTAGATATATTTCCGCAAATGTATGAATAAGCCCCCAAGCCGCGTCAAGGCCTCTCTGTATATTGGAGGTCCCTAGCGCTATATCTAGGTGCAGGGTGCAGCTGACAACAGAAATTGTAAGAGCCAAGCTGCTGCAGTTCCAAGAACGTATTCCTGTTGAGACATATGCTGAGGGTTCTGCATTATACACCAAAGGTAGTAAGTCCAAAAAGCTCAAGTTCAAGTGCCTTATAAGTCACAAGGTGGGGCACAAGGCCTCAGAGTTCAGACTGACAGATTGCAGTGGTATGCAGAAGAAGCGTGACAAACCAAATGAGTCAGCATTAAATGTAGCAGATAGTCACAACAAGGATTGCTGGTACATGGACTCGGGGCCACTAGGCATTTCAGTTGTAATCAGGAATGGTTCAATTTACTGACAACATGTGAACCCATTACAGTAAAAGGGATTGGAGACAAAGTCCTTACTGCTTCAAAATTTGGGACAAACAGGTGAAATAGTTATTACAGACATCCAAGATGTCTTGTTCGTGCCGGATTTGGAAAGCAATCGCATTGTTATAAGCGTCCTGGAGAAAAACGGTTACAGAGTCCAGTTTGCTTAGGGCAAATGTATGGTGCAAAATGAGAAAGGGACTGTAGTTTCTTCAGTAACCCGATGCAGCCAACTGTATGTCGTGGACACCGTGCAGTGTTCTACAATGGCAGCCTCTGATTCAAACCAGTTGATGGAGTTGTGGCACAGGTGCCTAGGTCATCTGGTATATGACAACTTCCAGAAACTACTCGATGGAATGGCAACTAGAATCATGTGAGTAATACTGAGAGCCCTATGTGTGAGAGTTGTATAAGAGGAAAGCATACTCGCACCTCATTTCCTAAGTCTACTAGTAAAGTGGAAAGGCCACTAGCCCTAGTGCATACTGACGTATGTGGTCCAATGGAGATGGAATCAATGAGTGGCTACAGGTATTTTATAATATTTATTGATGATGCCACAAGGATGACGCATGTACACTGCTCAAAAATATAAAGGGAACACTAAAATAACACATCCTAGATCTGAATGAATGAAATATTCTTATTAAATACTTTGTTCTTTACATAGTTGAATGTGCTGACAACAAAACCACACAAAAATTATCAATGGAAATCAAATTTATTAACCCATGGAGGTCTGGATTTGGAGTCACACTCAAAATGAAAGTGGAAAAACACACTACAGGCTGATCCAACTTTGATGTAATGTCCTTAAAACAAGTCAAAATGAGGCTCAGTAGTGTGTGTGGCCTCCACGTGCCTGTATGACCTCCCTACAATGCCTGGGGAAGGTGGCGGATGGTCTCCTGAGCGATCTCCTCCCAGACCTGGACTAAAGCATCCGCCAACTCCTGGACAGTCTGTGGTGCAATGGAGCGAGACATGATGTCCCAGATGTGCTCAATTGGATTCAGGTCTGGGGAATGGGAGGGCCAGTCCATAGCATCAATGCCTTCATCTTGCAGGAACTGCTGACACACTCCAGCCACATGAGGTCTAGCATTGTCTTGCATTAGGAGGAACCCAGGGCCAACCGTACCAGCATATGGTCTCACAAGGGGTCTGAGGATCTCATCTTGGTACCTAATGGCAGTCAGGCTACCTCTGGCGAGCACATGGAGGGCTGTGCGGCCCCCCAAAGAAATGCCACCCCACACCATTACTGACCCACTACCATACCGGTCATGCTGGAGGATGTTGCAGGCAGCAGAACGTTCTCCTTGGCGTCTCCAGACTCTGTCACGTCTGTCACATGTGCTCAGTGAGAACCTGCTTTCATCTGTGAAGAGCACAGGGTGCCAGTGGCGAATTTGACAATCTTGGTGTTCTCTGGCAAATGCCAAACGTCCTGCACGGTGTTGGGCTGTAAGCACAACCCCCACCTGTTGACGTCGGGTCCTCATACCACCCTCATGGAGTCTGTTTCTGATCATTTGAGTAGACACATGCACATTTGTGGCTTGCTGGAGGTCATTTTGCAGGGCTCTGGCAGTGCTCCTCCTGTTCCTCCTTGCACAAATGCGGAGGTAGCGGTCCTGCTGCTGGGTTGTTGCCCTCCTATGGCCTCCTCCACATCTCCTGATGTACTGGCCTGTCTCCTGGTAGCGCCTCCATGCTCTGGACACTACGCTGACAGACACAGCAAACCTTCTTACCACAGCTCGCATTGATGTGCTATCCTGGATGAGCTGCACTAACTGAGCCACTTGTGTGGGTTGTAGACTCCATCTCGTGCTACCACTAGAGTGAAAGCACCGTCAGATTTCAAAAGTGACCAAAACATCAGCCAGAAAGCATAGGAGCTGAGAAGTGGTTTGTGGTCACCACCTGCAGAACAACTCCTTTATTGGGGGTGTCTTGCTAATTGCCTATAATTCCCACCTGTTGTCTATTCCATTTGCACAACAGCATGTGAAATTGATTGTCAATCAGTGTTGCTTCCTAAGTGGACAGTTTGATTTCACAGAAGTGTGATTGACTTGGAGTTACATTGTGTTGTTTAAGTGCTCCCTTTATTTTTGAGCAGTGTATATTTCATGAAAGCTAAAAGTGAAGTTGTCAATAAAATTGTGGAATACAAGAACCTGGTGGAAACTCAGATGGGTCTGAAACTAAAAGTCTTGAGATTCGACATTGGCGGAGAGTATGACAACAGAATTTTAGCACAGTTCCTGAAAAAATATGGCATACAGCATCAACTAACAATTGCTTTCACGCCAGAACAAAATGGTGCGAGTGAGCATGCAAATTGTACAATTGTTGAGAGAGCAGGATTATGTTGACTGACACAGGCCTGAAGAAAAGCTTTTGGGCAGAAGCAGTGTCTACTGTAGTATATCTTAAAAACCATGCGCCCACAGTAGTCGTAAAAGGTAAAACGTCACTGGTGGCGTGGTCCAAGAAAAAGCCAGTTGTCAATCATTTCAGTGTGTTTGGCTGTAAAACTTATGCACATATACCTAAGGAGAAAAGACGGAAATTAGATCCAAAGTCAGTGGAATGTATTATGTTAGGATACTGTGAAGAAAGCAAAGGATACAGGCTTTGGGACATTACAAACAAACATCTTCTAAAAGTCTAGAGATGTGGTGTTCCATGAGAGAGCACAAATTACTGGTACAGTGGAACATGAATCACACCAACAATATGTATCTCTGGATGTACAAGCAACGGAAAGCGTGTCTGAACCTGAAAGAGTTAAAGCGGATACCCAATCAGGAAACAGAAGTTCCATAGGAGCAATAAAGGTGTTCCATCCAAAAGATACAGTGAGGAATATGCAAATAGAGTTTACTGTGAACCCCAAAATATACAGCAAGAAAAATCAAGTAGCGACTGGAAAGAATGCAAGTCAGCAATAGATACAGAGCTGTCAGCTCTGGATGTTAACAGTACATGGTCTGTAGTTGACAGGCCGAATAAGCATAAGGCAATCAAGAACAAGTGGGTATTATGCAGAAATCTGAAAGCAGATGGGACAATTACTCATTATAAAGCCCACCTTGTTGCTAAAGGATACCCACAAAAATGCGGGATCGACTACGGAGAGATTTTTTCACCTGTCGCAAGGTACAGCACCTTGAGGTTACTCATTGCCATTGCTACAGTTCATAATTCATTGTTATACCAGTTAGACTTTGATTCTGAATTCCTAAATGGAGAGTTAATTGAGGAGATTTATATGGAACCACCTTAGCATTATGATGAGAGTGTGTTCCAAGAGGAAAAAGTTTGCATCTTAAACAAATATTTATATGGCCTAAAGCAAAGTGGTCATTGTTGGCATGTAAAGCTGGATGCTGTGCTGCTAGAGATTAACTTTGTTAGGTCAGAGACTGATCACTGCTTATATCACAAAACTGTAGAAGAAAAGTGGTTCATCATAGTTGTGTATGTGGATGATCTATTGCTAGCAGGCCAAGAAAAGCACATTACTGATGTAAAACAGCAGCTGAAACAAAGATTCAAGCAAATGGATCTAGGCCCTGCAAATCATTTATTAGGCATGAGGATTGTACAAAACCTGAAAGATGGGACTATTACAATTGATCAACAGACATATATTGAAGCAATACTTTGCAAGTATGGAATGTATGATGCAAAACCAGTGAGCACTCCTATTGGCAAAAGCATAAAGATGGTAAAGGCCATGTCACCAACCAGCCAGGAGCAGATAGAGGAAATTAGAGAGATTCCTTATCAAAATGCTGTTGGTAGCTTAATGTATGCAAGTATTGAGACTCACCCCGACATCACACATGCAGTGAGCCGGGCAAGCCAGTTTGCAATTAACCCTGGGAGGCAACACTGGATTGCAGTCAAAAGAATCTTAAGGTACTTAAAAGGAACAAGTTCATTAAAATTGGTGTTTACAAAGTCAAAAGGTACGACTTTGGAAGTTTTCTGTGATGCGGATCAGATGTGATGGGGATCAGATGAGGATGGCCGTCGTTACTATACGGGATACTTGTTTGTTTTGGCAGATGCATCCATCAGCTGGGCGAGCAGAAAGTAAGCCACTGTTGGCCTATTCACCACTGAGGCGGAGTACATGGAACTTACAGAAACTGCAAAAGAAGCTTTATGGATAAAGAAGACTTTATGTGAGCTTAGCCTTCTTTACCACAGTGAAACTATCAACATTGCATGTGATAACAAGTGAGCAATTAATTTGTCTTCCAGCACCAAGCATTTTGGATGGTCCAAACACATTGCCAATAGAAATCACTTTATCTGTGAGTTACTGGAAAACAAGTCTGTCAATGTGGATTACACAGCAAGCGAGAGCAATGCTGCTGATATGTTGACAAAGGGACTGTCATCACAATTACTGAATATGTTTATGACAAAATGTGGACGTGAACACTTTTGAGAAAATTTCATTTGTTTTACTGTTTGCTTACCATGCTTTATTAATGTGTTTTTGGTTACAGGAAAACTTTATTGAGAAATGTTTTGATAAAGTGTTATGCAAATGTATGTAACTGGAGACAGCCTTGAGTGAGGGGGGGTGTTAGACAGTGGATCACTCTGTGGTCTGTCTCCATTCCCAGCACTAGATGCAGATTCCCTGCTCTAGTTGTTTCCCTCCTAGTTTTAGCTCAGTGCAGGAGGAGGTGCTAAGTGCACAGTCTGAGAGAGTTCTTCCTGGGAGAGACAACTGCACTGATGTGCAGCTTCTGCTCTCCTAAGTGTGTGACCTTGTCTACCCTGCAGCCGCACCCTGTGTGTATGCTTCCGCAACCTGTGTGTACTGAATCGCTGTGTCACTGCTGTACTGCTTCACATGTATACTGTGAGTACCTGCTGCTGCAGAACATCTTCTATATACAACAAGCTGTTATCTCTGTTATATTAATAAACCAATCATCATGGTTAAGTGCCGTTGTGTGGACTAACATCCCTATCCGACACCGCAACACTCTGCCAACACTTACGACTTCACTTACACCAATTCTCTGAATTTTTTTATTATAATGCATTATTCAACATACAGTACATTGCATATAATCAAAAATCTATTATCTATTTTAGGCCATAGTAAATACCATAGTTAATACAGTACTATATATATCAAAAACCTATTATCTATTTTAGGACATAGTAAATACCATAGTTAATACAGTACTATATTAAATGGTACAGTAACTTGAGAATCATCTGTATTTTATGTCCAACACCTCAGCTATTAAGTTAAATGAGGGTTCTGGCCGGCCATGTAGTAACATTAATTACAAGGCTGTCTCCAGCTTAAGCGATTTTCTTCAGACATGTCAGTTTTCTATTATTTAAATCTACAATTTAATAACTATTGCAGACCATAACTAATTGTTCATTGGAGAGAGAAAAAATAATGTGCAGCAAATCTGTTATATATATAGAATATATATATATATATATATATATATATATATATATATATATCTGTTATATATATAGAAATATATATATCTGTCATATATATATATGTGTATATATATATATATATATATATATATATGTTATATATATATATATATATATATATATATATATACAGCAGTAAAGATGGCACTCAGAGACTTTTTAAAGCGGTGAAAAAGACATCTGTATTAGATGTTAAGACATTAAACGTTTTCGGAGCTGTTGCCCCGTCCTCAGGATAACATCTACAGCAATGAACAAACATACAACACATACATAAATACCCTTACCTGTCCCTCGATTCCCGCTCCGTCCAGCGCTCAAACTGCACGCCCACCGGAAACACCAACTGCTGTACTTCCTGGTGCGCGGCCTCCGTCACTATGGATACCGCTGTGCGTGCGTTCCACAGCCAGCTTCCTGCGCTCCATTAGGCCAGCAGAGGATCCTGATGTGGCTGCAGCACGAGAACTGTAGGGAAGAGGAACAAAACACAAACAACTTTAAAAACACCCATAACGACATACAGATATCACAGAGGCTACATACAGGGTCAAATTTACATACTGTTAACTATCGATGTAACAAGGGGATTAACGCTGTATGATCACAGTGACTATAAGCTATTAAAGCAAGCTGTTCCAATTGATTTTTTCATTTAACCCCATAGGGCTCGTGGTGCCTAAGCGGATGATCCAACGGGATTCTTTTAGTAACAGTTGTTTAGCCCGGTCCCCACCCCGAAGGGAAACTGGCACATGATCTATAATATAGTATTTTAGATCATCTAGTGTATGACCTGCCATTCTAAAATGTCGGGATACCGGCTGGTCAATGTCTTTCCCGTTTAAGGTCATATTGATTGCCGACCTATGGGCATTCATCCTCTCCCTAAACTTACGGGTGGTCTGGCCAATGTAATAAAGGCCACAGGGACACACAATAATGTACACTACATAGGTGGTAGTACATGTAAGGACAAACCTAATATCATAGATCTTATCTAGATGCGGATGCTTGAATTCCCTACAGGCTACCATATATCTGCAAGTAGTGCAATTATGGCATCTATAGCAGCCTGGAGGTTTAGTGTACACATTAGTAGGTTTTTTAGTCCCAAGCCCCGTAATATCGGCACGGACAAGTCTATCACGTAGGTTGTTACCACGTTTGAACGCTGCCAGAGGTCTCATGTTTTAAAAAATTGGAAGCTCCTTATCTGAGCTCACAATGGGCCAGAGTGCGTTGGGCCAGCCCAATTATCCGGAGAGCCACTAACGCACTCTGGCCCATTGTGAGCTCAGATAAGGAGCTTCCAATTTTTAAAAACATGAGACCTCTGGCAGCGTTCAAACGTGGTAACAACCTACGTGATAGACTTGTCCGTGCCGATATTACGGGGCTTGGGACTAAAAAACCTACTAATGTGTACACTAAACCTCCAGGCTGCTATAGATGCCATAATTGCACTACTTGCAGAAATATGGTAGCCTGTAGGGAATTCAAGCATCCGCATCTAGATAAGATCTATGATATTAGGTTTGTCCTTACATGTACTACCACCTATGTAGTGTACATTATTGTGTGTCCCTGTGGCCTTTATTACATTGGCCAGACCACCCGTAAGTTTAGGGAGAGGATGAATGCCCATAGGTCGGCAATCAATATGACCTTAAACGGGAAAGACATTGACCAGCCGGTATCCCGACATTTTAGAATGGCAGGTCATACACTAGATGATCTAAAATACTATATTATAGATCATGTGCCAGTTTCCCTTCGGGGTGGGGACCGGGCTAAACAACTGTTACTAAAAGAATCCCGTTGGATCATCCGCTTAGGCACCACGAGCCCTATGGGGTTAAATGAAAAAATCAATTGGAACAGCTTGCTTTAATAGCTTATAGTCACTGTGATCATACAGCGTTAATCCCCTTGTTACATCGATAGTTAACAGTATGTAAATTTGACCCTGTATGTAGCCTCTGTGATATCTGTATGTCGTTATGGGTGTTTTTAAAGTTGTTTGTGTTTTGTTCCTCTTCCCTACAGTTCTCGTGCTGCAGCCACATCAGGATCCTCTGCTGGCCTAATGGAGCGCAGGAAGCTGGCTGTGGAACGCACGCACAGCGGTATCCATAGTGACGGAGGCCGCGCACCAGGAAGTACAGCAGTTGGTGTTTCCGGTGGGCGTGCAGTTTGAGCGCTGGACGGAGCGGGAATCGAGGGACAGGTAAGGGTATTTATGTATGTGTTGTATGTTTGTTCATTGCTGTAGATGTTATCCTGAGGACGGGGCAACAGCTCCGAAAACGTTTGATGTCTTAACATCTAATACAGATGTCTTTTTCACCGCTTTAAAAAGTCTCTGAGTGCCATCTTTACTGCTGTATATTTATTCTTCTGGAAGGGCACCTGAGCAGTTGGGACGTTTTACATTGAGTGCCGGCATACTGTGGATGGGTATATATATATATATATATATATATATATATATATATATAGAAATATGTATATCTGTTATATATATATATATATATATATATATATATATCTTTGGACTGTTTTACTACCCTTTGTTACGGCCATTGGGAGATTATATTTCAAGGGTTTACATCGAGGATTTTTTTTACATGTTTGTTTAGATCTTAGATCACAAACCTGAGACATGCTACTACTTCTGGAAAATCTAGAAAATAAACAAATTTCAAATCCTGATATGTACTGCATATATGTAGCACGGGTGCCGCTAAAGACCTCAAATATTGGGACTGATTCAGACCAGATCGGTTCTGTGTATTTTCGCACAGAGGGCGATCAGTCACAAACTTTGCTTGCGTATGCTCAGCAATGGGTTTGTACGAATGATCCATTCGCATGGGTGATCACAAGTAGATTGACAAGAGGAGGGCGTTTGTGGGTGGAAACTGACCGTTTTCATGAGGTGTTTGGAAAAACGCAGGCATGTCCATGCATTTGCAGGAAGGGAGTCAGACGTCAAATCTGGTCCTGAACTGCCTCAAGTGATCGCAGTGGCTGAGTAAGTTCTGGTCTGCGCAGAGACTGCACAAAATCTGTTTGTACAGCTCTGCTACACATGCGATCACATACACTCCCTCCGTAGGCAGCGATTATCCGATTGCAGGGCTGCAAAAATTGCTGCCCCGCATGTTAGTGCCCCCCCATCCCACGCAGAAGTGCCAAGGCATCGCACAGCAGCGATACCTTTTCACTTCAAGAGTAGCTCCCGGCAAGCGCAGCTTTAGCGTGCTGGCCGGGAGCTACTCTTCACTCCCCGGCCCGCAGTGGCTGTGTGTGATGTCACGCAGCCGCTGCGGCCCACTTCCCAGACGGTTTGGCCACGCCTGCGTTGGCCGGACCGCGTCCACGAAATGGCGGCCAAACGCCGCCGTTTCGCCCCCTCCCGCCCATCGACCACCTCTGCCTGTCAATCAGGCAGAGGCGATCGTAGCGAGCAACGGGCGGCCATGACCGGTGCACTGTGGCACCGGCGCCGGCGCATGCACAGTTCTGACCCGAACGCTACGCTGCGAAAAACAGCAAGGTGGCGATCGGGTCAGAATGACCCACCGAATACAAGAAGTACAATAGTTTTGCATATAACTGCTTTATCTACAACTTTAGATAATCCAATCTACAGTATATTCCTCAGCCACCTGGAGACTTAATTGCCCTAATTTATGAAGCACAATTAGTTTTGCTAGAGATTATATGGTCCACCATGCATTACTAATATTATTATTATTACTATTATTATTATTATTATTATTATTATTATTATTATTATTTTTATTATAGCTTTTTAAGGTTCCACCGTGCTCTGCATGGGTATGCAGGGGGAACATACATGCACTGCAGATGTGTCCTCTCTCGATGTTTTTACACTATAGAGCGCAAGGCACTGAGACTTAGGGGAGATTTATCAAAGCTTGGAGAGAGATAAAGTACCAACCAAACAGTGTCCAACTGCCATGTTACAAACTATGGGGTCTACTCATAAAGCAGTGAAAAACGCTGTTTTCCAGAAAACAGGGCTTTTCTCTGCTTCTTGCTATTCACGGGGGGAGCAGGTTACCACAGAGAATTCCAATACTTCTCCAGCGGCAACCCTGCTCCGCGGCTGAATCGCATCACCATACTTAGTATGGTGAGTGTGATTCATGAAGGAATGGAAAGTTCTGTCTTCCGCTTCACCATGGAGTTCAGGTTCACCATCTCGGGATGGCGCAACCTAAACATTGGTGCAGAGACAGCAGGGAAGCTCTCTGTCCAGCACCCGTGCTGGCTACTCCCCCTGACCTCCCAGCAGCCCCTGCTGTATGTACAGTATTTTACAATTAGCACTTTCATTTTATTTCAAATTTAGGACACAATTATTTAATGCAAAGATATGTAATACGCACTGCCAATTTGAATAACAATGAATTATATAATGCTCTAATGATTTCACTTAATTATAATAAGTATTCATAATTCCACAGTGCTAGAGAGCTGTAAAGTAAGGCGTTGCATGTTTAGTGACTTGTATAACATTCAAAGAAAAGGTATTTTTAAGTAACACTGTTTTGAGTCTCTAAATCAAGCTAATAGGCAGAACTTGATGCTCTACAGACACAATTAGGAATAATAAAAAGAATGTTATTTTCAACACCGTTAGGAGCAGAGGTATAATTGGCAAATTCTGCTAGTGAATCATGGAAGTTATAAAAAAAAGAAAGAAAAAAGAATAAAAACATGCCTTTCAGCTAATAAACTACACGAGTGGCTATGTTAGGTTACAGACTGCATGGTGCTCTAGCACGTATCTAAAAGCTTTAGTAATTTAAGCTGTAGAAAAGAGATCTAGTATACGGTAATTGAGAAACCAAGGACACATTTTTAAGACCTGAAACAGCACATTATGGCACAAATTGCCTCTATGCTTATTTAGAGATTGATAAAGGAGAATGAGTGATTTGGTATGGAAACCAAAATAGGTGGAAGAAATCACGTCCTTAAATTGCTCTCATACTATTAGAAATGATGGAAGGAAAGTAAGAAAGCATAAAAATCCTTTCTTGAAAGTGTTGACTGGCTGCCAGGATTCCGTAGAAGGTACAGAATATTTATGATTTGCAGATGGATAAAAAAAGATTATGTATTACATGTACCACATGGCATAATATTATATTGCAGTTATATTTTGAATACCAAACACTACTTTAGTCTACTCATATTACATAATCTTTATTTGATGGAAAAAGAAATTTAATGCTATAAAGTAAAAAAAAAAAAAAAAAAAAACATTAGCAGAAAGTTTATTATTGTTATACATATTTTTTTTTTTTTTTTTTTTTTTTTTTCATTTACTGTGTATTTCTTTTGGTAAGATATTTTTACTTTTTTTTTTTAAATGTGCCTGTATTCCTAGGTACTTTTTATGGTAACATAGGCACTGAGAGTAGAGACGAATAAAATAAAATCACAAAATATAACTCTCTCTACCCCACCACTCAACCCTGCTCTCTCCCTCCTCTGCCTGTCACCTCAGCTCCCCTCCACCACTATCATACTGCACTCCCTCCATGCCTCACTCTTGCAGTCTCCCTTCCAAGCCAAGGACCCAGAACCACCACTACACCTGTATATCCCTTCCTTCCCAAATTAATCTTATCTCAATGCTACAGCAACCCTGATAATCTCATTCACATCTCTCCCACAAACTCCTACCCCCTATCCTGTGCCTTCTGGAATGCCAGATCTGTTTGCAACAAACTGGCCCCCACTCATGACCTTTTTATTTCCAACTCCCTACATTTCCTAGCCATTACTGAAACCTGGATCACCCCCCCCCCCCCCACCCCACCCCGGCACTACTTCTCCTACTGCTCTCTCTGCTGGGGGCCTCACATTCCCACACACACCCTGACCCGGGGGGTCGCCATGGTGGTGGTGCTGAGGTCCTTTTACCCTCTAGCTACACATACCAACTTATACCTCCAGAACCGTCTCTTACATTCTCTATATTTGAGGTCCATGTGATACGCCTCTACCAACCTACTCCTACTAATCTTCAAATTGCTGCCATTTACCGTCCCCCTGGCATTTCCTCCAAATTCCTAGACAACTTTGCTTCCTGGCTACCTCACTTCCTCTCTTATGACATTCCCTCCATTATCCTAGGTGATTTAAATATCCTTATCAATAACCCCACAAAATCACCTGCCTTTAAACTCCTTAACCTTACCTCTTCACTTGGTTTCTCCCTGTGGACCTCCTTACCCTCCCATGTGAACGGGAGCTCACTGAATCTGGTTTTCACTCACCGCTGCAATATTTCTGATTTCTCCAACTCTCCTTTTTCCCTCTCTGACCACCACCTGCTCCCTTTCAACTTATCTATTTCTGCCTCCCCATCTCTCCATCCTAAGGCTACTACTGTATCACTAAGCGTAACATTGAGGCTATTGACACCTCATCCCTATCCTCCCTTTTCGACTCACATCTCTCTCCTATTCTTTCTCTCTCATGCCCTGAACAAGCTACATCCATACACAATGCATCTCTTACTTCTGCTCTTGACTCTGTCGCTCCACCATCCACTATTCACCCTCACAGATCAACACCTCTACCCTGGCACACCAAATGCACCAGATATCTTAAAAAATGCTCACTTACTGCTGAGCAGTGGAGTAAATCACGCTCTAAGGCATACTTCCTTCATTTCAAATTTATGCTCTCATCCTTCAGTGCTGCCCTTTCCCTTGCTAAACAATCATACTTCAAAGTTCTCATCTCTACCCAGTCTTCCAATCCCCGGCACCTCTTTGCCACTGTCAACTCCCTCCTCTACACCACGACCTCCTCTCCCATCCTCATTGTCTGCTCTTCACTTTGCCACTTATTTTACATTCAAGATTGACTCCATAAGTCAAGACATCACATCCCACCAGACCAGCAACCAGCCACCACCCATCCCTTGCCACCTGTCCCCTTCCCTCTCATCAACTCTGACATCTTTCTCCCATATATATGGTGAGGAAGTCATGGCCGTCATCCATTCCTCCCCCCACCACCTCCCCACTTGATCCTATCTCCGCCCACATCCTCTGCTACCTCTCTCCTTCTGCCTGTTCCCATCTTGCCTACCTTCTCAATCTCTCCCACTCATCAAACAAACTGGCCTTTTCATTTCCAACACCCTTCATCTCCTAGCCATTACTGAAAGCTGGTTTACCCCCTCTGACACTACTTCTCCTGCTGCTCTCTCTGCTGGGGGCCTCACATTCTCACACACACCCTTATACCATTTTAAATGTATGCTCTCATCCTTCACTGCTGCCCTTTCTCTCGCTAAACAATCATACTTCAAAATTCTCATTAGGCACTGTCCCCTCTACCTCCAAGCATGCTCTTGTCTCTCCTATTCTTAAAAAAACCTACCCTTGATCCAAACACCCTCTCCAACTATCAACCCATCTCTCTCCGCCCTTTTGCCTCCAAACTCCTTGAGCTTATTGTCTTTAACCGCCTCACTGCCTTTCTTTCCTCCCACTCACTGCTTGACCCATGCCAGTCTGGTTTCTGTTCTCTCCACTCAACTGAAACTGTCCTCACAAAATTATGCAATGACCTCCATGCAGCCAAATCTAAGGGCCACTACTCTGTGCTTATTCTTCTTGACCTCCTTGCTGCTTTTGACACTGTGGACCACCCTCTCCTTCTGCAAATTCTTCATTTTCTTGGTCTGCGTGATACTGCCCTCTCCTGGCAGTCCTCCTACCTCTCTGATCCTTCCTTCTCTGTCTCCTCTCATGACGCTACCTCCCCCCACTTCCACTAATAGTTGGTGTCCCCCAAGGTTCTGTTCTTGGTCCTCTCCCTTTCTCTCTCTATACATCCTCTTTAGGTGAACTTAATAGTTCTTTTAACTTCCAATATCACCTCTATGCTGATGACACTCAAATCTACCTTTCCTCCCCTGATCTCTCCTCGGCTCTTCTCACTCATATCTCCAACTGTCTCTCTGCTATATCTTCCAGGGACCCCAAATATACAGAGACGCCTTGATGCGGCTTTGGGGCTTATTCACACATTTGCGCAAATATGTGTAACGAAGATCTCTGAATTCTATTATTATGTGGAATTTATATCTGGTTACGGTTATCATTCAGGGTGCTGGGGGAAATCAATGCCTTTTTTTCTTGCTTTTTTTACCTGAATGATATCACTAAGCTAATTGAGCATCTACCAATATATATGTTTGTTGTGAGAGGCAGAGAGGTTCCTGCATTAGGAGGAGGTGCAGGCCCTGACATGCCACATGGAGGTAGCTCTTAGCTTAGACATATTGTAGTAAGGAGCCATTATTATATGGCTCCTTGCTGGTTAATCTTAGACCCAGATTGGGGTAATGGAGGTGTGAGGTGTGGTGCCTCTGTACTGGCTGAGCTGGATGGCCTTAGTGTGGCATACCTTTACATTCTATTAACACTTTTCACTTATTAATTTTTTTAACACTATTTCTCTATTTTAATTGCATTTCATTTTTGTTTCTCTTTCTCTATAGCTTCGGCTTCCTAAATACTAATTTATTAACACTAGTTTTTTCACTGGTATGCTACGCTGGGCTTTCTGGCTTATGCTGGTGTTTTGGGGTGCCACACCCTGCACCTAGATATAGCGCTAGGGACCCCAAATATACAGAGATGCCTTGATGCGGCTTTGGGGCTTATTCACACATTTGCGCAAATATGTGTAATGAAGATCTCTGAATTCTATTATTATGTGGAATTTATATCTGGTTACGGTTATCATTCAGGGTGCTGGGGGAAACCAATGCCTTTTTTTCTTGCTTAGAAATACCCCTCCCTTTCGAGCACCTGAATGATACCACTAAGCTAATTGAGCATCTACCAATATATATCTTCCTGGATGTCCCAGCGCTTTCTTAAACTCAACATGTCCAAGACTGATCATCTTTCCACCCTCCCGCACAATCTCACCTCCCACAATCTCATTATCCATTGATGGCACGACTATCTCCTCTAGACCCCAAGTACGCTGCCTTCAAACCACACATTCAGCACCTCTCACAAAGCTGTCAATTTCATCTCAAAATATTTCCAGGATCATACCCTTTCTTACCCAAGATGCCACCAAGACCATTATCCACTCACTGTTCATTTCCAGACTTGATTACTGTAATCTCCTCCTAACTGGCCTCCCCGACAATTACCTCTCTCCACTCCAATCTATTCTCAATGTTGTAGCCCGACTCATCTTCCTCACCAAGCGAACTACGTCCACCTTCCCTCTCCTACAAGCCCTTCACTAGCTTCCCTCCCCTTTCAGAATCCTATTCAAACTTCTCACACTCCCTTATAAAGGACTCACCCACTCCTCTTCCATTTACATCTCTGACCTTATCTTCCTTTACTCTTCCACCCATCCTCTTCACTCTGCTAATGCACGCCGACTCTCCTGTCTTCAGATTACCTCATCCCACTCCTATCTCCAAGATTTTTCACGTTCTGCTTCCTTACTCTGGAATTCTCTACCTCCTCCCCTCAGACTCTCCGCCTCTCTACAGGACTTCAAACAGGCTCTTACGACCCACTTATTTACCAAACCCAGCCAAATCTCATCTTAACCCTCTGTCCCATGCTCGGTCTACCCCATCTGTGTCACCCCTGTCTGTCTGCCCCTCCCCTTTAGAATGTAAGCTCTCGTGAGTAGGGCCCTCTTGCCTCATGTGCTTATCCTTTTCTTACTTTAATAATCCTCAACTGCCCAAATCCTGCAGTTTTCGGCCACCTTGATACTTATCTCAGTGTCGTCTGCTGATGTAGTTATGTTTAGTTACCCTTTACTTTTCCTATATCGTCTTCAACTATAAATCACTGTTTTCCTGTTTTGATTATGTGCATATGCACTCTGTAATTGGGCGCTGCAGAACCCTTGTGGCACCATATAAATAAAGGATAATAATAATAATTGCTTTAATGACTAAATATAAATGTAATATTTTTTACATTGAAATATAAAATTTTCAGTAAGTAAACACCAATCAGCTGTTTGTAATGTTGTTGGACGTTTCTTCATAGTGAATGCTAATATCCACATAAAGAAAATGGTTTAAGATTTGTCCTTGAAAATTAATTTGAAAATCCCCCCAAAAAGTTTTGTTTTGGTTTGTTTTTTTAATTTGGTGTTATTAGCTCTTAGGGCCTAATTCAGACCTGATCACAGCAGCATTTTTTTCTCTAATGGGCAAAACCATGTGCAGTGCAGGTGGGGTAGATATGACATGTGCAGAGAGAGTTAGATATGGGTGGGGTGTGTTCAAACTGAAATCTAAACGGCAGTGTAAAAAACAAGCAGCTACAAAATAACCCACCCAAATCTAACTCTCTCTGCACATGTTCTATCTGCCCCACCTGCAGTGCACATGGCTTTGCCCATCACTTTTGAGTCTGTTCGGGAACCCGCACCTCCGGCAAACACAGACTTCATTACATCTGTCCCCATGTTTGTAGTTTTCATTGTAGTGTCCTAAAAATGTCTAGACATTTGTGATTGGGAAGGATGGTGTTAATCTACAATAAATCAATTACTGTGTATTTACTAGAACTCCTTTTGTGAATTTGATCCAGTTTCTTTGTAATCTTGGTTATATATCTAAGATCAGACATTATATTCGGATTTGTTTATTGTTCCTTTTTTCCATGATGTAAAACTACACTTCTACTTATTTCCATTACTTGATGGAACAATTAACCAAGAAATGTAATCTCAGCATGACATAACAGTGAGCACAGAGGAGCGCAGAGGAGCACAGATCCAAATGCTCTCTCTGAATTCTACCTACATGAGAACGTCCAATTGCAGCCAAGTTATGCTCCTTCAATTGCAAATTGAGATGAGCCTTAAATGCGTACACATACTGGTGGTCATTCCGAAGTGTTCGCTCGCAAGCTGCTTTTAGCAGCTTTGCACACGCTAAGCCGCCACCTACTGGGAGTGAATCTTAGCTTATCAAAATTGCGAACGAAAGATTCGCAATATTGCGAAAAGACTTCTCTGTGCAGTTTCTGAGTAGCTCGAGACTTACTCTTGCAGTGCGATCAGTTCAGTGCTTGTCGTTCCTGGTTTGACGTCACAAACACACCCAGCGTTCGCCCAGACACTCCTCCGTTTCTCCAGCCACTCCCGCGTTTTTCCCAGAAACGGTAGCGTTTTTTCAAACACTCCCATAAAACGGCCAGTTTCCGCCCAGAAACACCCACTTCCTGTCAATCACACTCCGATTTCCAGAACGAAGAAAAAACCTCGTAATGCCGTGAGTAAAATACCAATCTTCATAGCAAATTTACTTGGCGCAGGCGCAGTGCAAACATTGCGCATGCGCAAATAGCGGAAAATCGCTGCGTTGAGAAGAAAATTACTGAGCGAACAACTCGGAATGACCACCACTGTACGTATGACTCATGCTTCACTTGCTTTTAGTTTATGCAGGGATTGAGAAAACATGCAAGAAGAAGGGGTGTAGGTTCAGCCCTGTAGTGTTGTGTAGCTGAAATTTGGAGCAACAGGGCTGGATGTAAAGAAGTCCGACTTCGGCGGCATGTACAGGGCATGGTTTAGCCTTGTAAATGATTCCCCCTTTATGTAAACATCTGAGTTCATCTATCATCCTGCACGGCTGCCGAACCCGGACTTCATTACATCCCAGCGACTGGGTCTAAAATTTTGCCTAAAAATTACACAATGTGATTTGTAAATAGAATAGAATATTGGGAAATAATAATAATAATAATAATAATAATATTTTATTTCTATAGTGCACTTTCTCCAACAGGACTCATAGCACTTTACAGACATCAAAAACAATGCACATAATACAAAAGATTTAAGTAATACAGCAACAGACAATCCACACAGACATAAAAAAGCAAACCTCTAGTGACAGTAAGCATAATGCAGGATTGGTGTAGGCATTTTGAGTAACTTCAACGGGTTGTCTTTTCCACCCTCACAAGGTACCAGGTGAGGCAGCCGTCTTGGGTGCACTATGTACGATTAACCTAGGTGGAATAGTCCATCCCTAGAAGAGATGACACAAAATGTGTGTGTGTGTGGGGGGGGGGGGGGGTGACAGGGTCAGCTTGAACATACCTGGCATGGATAATGAACAGCAGGGTGTGGTTGGAAAGATTCCAGGTCAGTTATTAGGTGGGGTCAAGTCTAAAGCAGCAAGTCTGATTGCGCACACCTGTCAGATTGTTTTAAAAAGGTATCAGACACAAGAGACAAGGCTCCTGATGCTGGACAAGCTGGCCAGGCGATTGGCCAGGAAGTAGTTAGTGTTAGCAGTCCTGAAACTTACTGGTCTCTGGAAGATTCTACACCCTGTTTGTAAAGACCTGTTGTGACCTGTGGTGTATCCTTGTCTTGTGTGATTGCAGCATACTAATGCTCAGAGTAGGGTCCTAAAAAAACCCATCAAGTCCATGTATTTTTCATCCCATCCACAAGCATAGCAGATGAGGCAGCCATGCTATGTGCACTATGGTTACACTGTGGGAGGTGATCTATACAAAGGCCCAATGAATGCATGGGGAAACTGACACTTGTGTAGTAGTATGATATACCCTATACAGAAAGATCTACGTGAGGTACATCCTGCTCACTGAGGAACCATCCGAGGAAACGATCTGGGGTGAATTGCGTAGGTCGCTATGGCAGGGTGAACAATCGGTGGAGGTACACATTACAGGACTAGCAGACAATGGGGTTGAAAGGTGCTGTAAGGGGAAAAAAAGCACATGGTAAGAACACATTTGCAGGTAACCAATAAATAAGGGAAAATTTGGATAACATATTATTTTGATAAAATTATAAATGTCCTGGTCTCATGGGAGCAGTATGGGTAGGTATGAGAATGTGTGGAGCATACTACTGCTGATGGAAATATTCCTGCTCAGCTTGGTCCTGGTGCTCTCCCCCCACAGCTCCCTGCTCACCTTGAGGTGTAGGCCCAGGTAGCAGTCCTGATGTTCTCAGCTGGAGGGGTGGTAGGCCTGGTCCTGGTGTTCTAATGGCAGAAGTGAGTAGAGGGCAGATTATAAGGGGTGTGCACTGGGCCATTTTTCTGGTTTTGGTTTTGGATCTGGATCTCCTTCGTGTTTTGGATATGGATTGGTTTTGCCAAAACCACCCTTGCGGGTTACAGCTAAAATAACAGAATTTTGGGGTGTTTTTGTTCCTACAGCATTATTAACCTCAATATCATTCATTTCCACTCATTTCCAGTCTATTCTGAACACCTCACAGCTCACAATATTGTTTTTAGGCCAAAAGGTAGCACCAAGGTAGCTGGATGACAAAGCTAAGCAACAGAAGTGGTCAGCACAAACACGTGGCACATCTAGAAGTGGCACTGCAGTGGCAGACAGGATGGCAGTTATACAAACTATGCCCAAAAATTGCTCCATAGAGCACATAATGCAAAGAAAAGCGGTGCAAGACAGAATTGTCCTTGGGCCCCCCCAACCACCCTTATGTTGTATAAACAGGACATGCACACTTTAACACAGATATATAGCAGTAGTGTACAGCAGTAGTAGTAGTTGTCAATGAGTGACGCACTAATAGAAATATTTTTTGCTCTGGCTCACACACAGATATATAGCAGTTGTATATGGAAGTACTTGTAGTCATCACTGAGTGACGCACCAATAGAAACATATTCTTTGCTTTGGATCACACACAGAAATGTAGCAGTAGTGTACGGCAGCTGTAGTACTAGTAGTCAGGGAGATGCACCAATAGAAATACATTTTTTAGTTTGGCTCACACTAGAGATGAGCGGGTTCGGATCTCAGAGATTCGACCCCCCCCCCCCCCGAACTTGACATTCCGAGCCGGGAGCTGAGTCAGGCTTGGGACTTCCCGAGAGACCCGGAAACCAGAAAGAGGCAAAACGTTATTATTATATCACTGTCGGATTCTTGCAGATTTTGGATTCCATATAAACAGCTGCACGTCGCAGCCATTTTCACTTCGGACTTGGAGAGTGAGGGAGACAGACCTCTGTCTCTCTATGTGGGTGGTGGCATCGAATAGGGTCAGTGTGTGCTCTCTAGGGGTGCTCACTGTGGCATCCCTGTGATGTCAGGGGTGCTGTCCTTGCTGTCACTGGTGTTTCATGTGCTGTTAGGGGTGCTGCAGCTGTATATGGGTGTTACTGTCCTGGATGTCACTGTGTTGTACAGGGGGCAGGGGCACTGACTTCCTGTATGCTGTAAAAATTCAGGGATGCAGTGAAAATAAATGTACACTGGCCCTGTCTTTTATGCTGTAAAAGTTCAGGGGGGCAGTGAAAATATATGTACACTGGCCCTGTCTTGTATTCTGCAAACATGTAGGGGTGCACTGAGAATAAATGTACACTGACCCAGTCTTGTATGCTGTAAAAATTCAGGGGTGCAGTGAAAATAAATGTACATCTGTCCTGTCTTGTTTGCTGTAAAAATTGAAGGGTACAGTGAAAATAAATGTACACTGGCCCTGTCTTGTATGCTGTAAAAATTCAAGGGTACAGTGAAAATAAATGTACATTGGGAAGGGTACAGAAAAATATCTGCTGCTTTGAAGGTCGCAATGAGTACAGTGGCCTCCATCATCCATAAATGGAAGAAGTTCGGAACCACCAGGACTATTCCTAGAGCTGGCCAGCCATCTAAAGTGAGCAATCAGGGGAGAAGGGTCCTAGTCAGGAAGGTGACCAAAAACCCGATGGTCAATCTGTCAGAGCTAGAGCATTCTTCTGTAGAGAGAGGAGAACCTTCCAGAAGGACAACAATCTCTGCAGCAATCCACCAATCAGGCCTGTATGGTAGAGTGGCCACTGCCAGACGGAAGCCACTACTTAGTAAAAAGCACTTGGCAGTCCACCTGGAGTTTGCCAAAATGCACCTGGAGGACTCTCAGACTATGAGAAACAAAATTCTCTAGTCTGATGAGACAAAGATTGAACTCTTTGGCGTGAATGCCAGGCGCCCTGTTTGGAGGAAACCAGGCACCGCTCATCACTAGGCCAATACCATCCCTACAATGAAGCATGGTGGCAGCAGCATCATGCTGTTGTTACGTTCTCTGTGCTCAGAACGTAAGATACTGAGTGGGTTAGTTAAGAGCACAGAAACATGACGCTGTAATAATAGCGAAGTTCAACAGCAACCCCTAGGAACCTAACTCCGTTGTTCCACCCGCGTGGTTAGTCTACGCCTGCGAGACTATGTGTTCTTGGGCCCACGGCAGCTACGTTTGAAGGGCGGATTAAGTCTGCCCAACTCCGATGCCTCCCGGTTTTAGTTGGAGACAAGGCGTAAACTGAGACGGGGCGAGAACAAGGGGACCTCTAACTAAATTAAGAACAGAGCTAGGGGCTACTACTAATCTCAAACAAAACGTATGTGCGGCACTGCCGCCAAAGGAAAAGGACAATAAAGGTAATACTGTCCACACCCTACACGGCACCGTTGTGTACCGGGGAAGACAGCTAGGGCGGAGACCTCCGCAAAAACACCAGCAACAAGTATAACAAAAGAATACTACGACCTAGACCGCAAGACGCGTCAGAAGCCGCTACTCACAACTCCGGGAAAGTAACCACAAGTGAACGAGAACCCCGAGTTAACAGGCACGGGTTTCAATCGACTGGAGGGCTGGAAAGACTCCTATAACCGGCTTCCGAACACCAGGACTCAGGACCACTGGAACAGGGTAGACCAGATAACAGAACACTGAACAAAGAATTCTCCAGAGCATGAACAGCTCACAGGAAGCTATCACTGGCATCTGTGTAAGGCACTGATGGAGAATATAACAGGAATCTGCACCAATAGCTGCAGAGACCCTAAATTGATAATATCGTGCAGCTGCCCTGCTGCACGACCACAAGCTGACAGGTGCAATTATTTATATGGCAACGGGGAATGCGGTCCGCCTGTGGCGTCCCGGTTGCCAAGGACCCGGCGGCTCAGAGCGCTTAGCGTCTTGGCGTTGCCAGGTGCCGAGCGGGGAGCAGGAGGAGGAGCGGCGGACGTGACGCGCCGGGACTGTTGCTTAGCAATGGTCGGGCTCTGGCGCGAGCCACCGCGCCTAACAGCTGTGGGGATGTTTTTCAGCGGCACGAACTGGGAGACTAGTCAGCATAGAGAGAAAGATGAATGCAGCAATGTACAGAGATATCCTGGATGAAAACCTGCTCAAGAGCACTCGACCTCAGACTGGGGCGACGGTTCATCTTTCAGCAGGACAATGACCCTAAGCAAACAGCCAAGATATTAAAGGAGTGGCTTCAGGACAACTCTGTGAATGTCCTTCAGTGCCCCTGCCAGAGCCCAGACTTTAATCCGATTGAACATCTCTAGAGAGATCTGAAAATGGCTGTGCACTGACGATTCCCATCCAACCTGATGGAGCTTGAGAGGTGTTGCAAAGAGGAATGGGCGAAACTGCCCATAGATAGGTGTGCCAAGCTTCTGGCACCATATTCAAAAAGACTTAAGGCTGTAATAGCTGCCAAAGGTGCATCAACTAAGTATTGAGCAAAGGCTGTAAATACTTATGTACTTGTGATTTCTTAGTTTTTTATTTTTAATAAATTTGTAAAAATCTCAAAAAAACTGTAACATAACAAAATGTGGAAAAAGTGAAGCGCTGTGAATACTTTCCGGATGCACTGTATATATCGCATACTGTACATATTCCATAGCATTTTACATTTTATTATTTGGCCATTCAAATCAGTCCCTGCCCCAGAGGATCTTACAATCTATATTCCCTAGCACATGTACATACACACACACACACATGGGTTAAGTTTTGGAGTCAGTTAATCTATAGATGTAACCACCCTTCTTGTGGCTATGACTAGGCATGGGTGGTCCTCATTTGCCACAATGTTTGCACATGCTGGTGTACACGTGCACCTTAATCGCACCCATTCCCATTAACATTGTATTGAGCTACAAAAGCCATAGGCCCTCATTCCGAGTTGATCGCTCGCTATCTACTTTTAGCAGAAGTGCAAACGCTAGGCCACCGCCCTCTGGGAGTGTATCTTAGCTTAGCAGAAGTGTGAACGAAAGATTAGCAGAATTGTTCGAAAATCTTTTCCTGCAGTTTCTGAGTAGCTCCAGGCCTACTCCTAGATTGCGATCACTGCAGACTGTTTGGTTCCTGATTTGACGTCACAAACACGCCCTGCGTTCGGCCAGCCACTCCCTCGTTTCCCCAGCCACTCCTGCGTTTTAGCCTGACACACCTGCGTTTTTTAGCACACTCCCGGAAAACGGTCTGTTTCCGCCCAGAAACACCCACTTCCTGTCAATCACACACCGATCAGCAGAGCGACTGAAAAGCGTTGCTCGCCCCTGTGTAAAATTGCTTAGTTTTGTGTGAAAGTACTTGGCGCATGCGCCCTGCGGCCCATATGCATACGCAGAACAGCCAGTTTTTAGCCTGATCGCTATGCTGCGAAAAACGTCAGCGAGCGATCAACTCGGAATGAGCACCATAGCCCATTGCAGCCAGGTGTGGCTGCGACTAGGCACACCGGGAATGCTTGTGCAGCTAATGGAGATCCACAATGAGCGTGGCTACATCTGTATCAAAATATTTTTGGATTTTGGGTGTAAACTGAAGTTACCCGGAGGAAACGGAATACCATGCAAACACTGGGAGAAAAAAATTATAATCTGCACAGTTGGGGACATGGTGAGAATCAACCCAAGTGCTGCTAACCATTATACAGCTGGTGCTGTAGTATTTGTCACATGTTGGCATGTATTTGGTAAAGTGTTCTAAAATGGACTCCATAGTAAAATAGGATGCTTTAATAAATAATGTAACAAGACCGTTCATGTGTGTAATGTTCTCAATTTCATTCTAATTTTCCTCCATGCCAGAGCAGGTAGAGCACCAATTTTCCTCACGGCCATTATAGGTCAGGACACCAGTCCTTTAGGACGCTGCAGTGCCTAGTATATGAAGTGGCTAGTTATAAAGTGGCAGCTAAAACCAATGACAGTGTTATACCTGAATGTCATTAGTTACACCTTCAACTGTATCAATTGCTAATTGACTCCTCCTCTCCCCTTCTCATCAACAGGTAAACAATACTGGAGACTATCCCAACTGTTTTTACTGAAGTATTACTAGGTAAACAATATTGCAGACTATTCCAACTTACATTGCATGGTTAAAACTTAAGAAAGCTGTTGTAAGTGGATTTATAACTGTACTATGCAAAGAACTTATAGTGATAGAGTGTGGTTTACTGCTCTTACTTTTGTTAGATTTGATTAACACCTTTTGCTGAAGGTGGAGGGTTGTTTTGTGTGTGTGTGTGTGTGTGTGTGTGTGTGTGTGTGTGTGTGTGTGTGTGTGGGGGGGGGGGGGGGGGTGTAATCAGGATTGCCTAGTATATGAAGTGGCTAGTTATAAAGTGGCAGCTAAAATCAATGGCAATGTTATACCTGTGTTAAACCGAAGGCAAACAAACCAACAAGATATGTGGCCTCTCCTCACCCCTACCATGAGAACACCAGGACCAGACTTACCACCTCTCTGGCAGGGAACATCAAGTCTGCCCATGGCCTTAACTCTCAAGATGAGCAGGGAATTGTGGGGGAGAGAACTAGGACCAGGCTCAGCAGGAATGTCTCCGCTGCTCCTGAGTGTGCTTCCCACATTCTCATACCCACCCGTACTGTGATCTTATCAAAATAATGTTATCCCAATTTTCCTTCTGTCACTGATTACCTGCAATTGTTTTTTTTTTTGTTTTTTTCCCCCTGTTGTTTTTTTTTTCTCTTCCACCCCACTGTGTGCTTTTCCTGTAATGTTTACCTCCACTGATTGCACACCCTGCCATTGCGCCCTACATACAGGGTACATCATACTACTACACAAGTGTCAGTTTTCCCATGTATGCATTGGGCCCTTGTATGGCTCACCTCCCACAGTGTAACCTTCAAAGTGTGCCCAACATGGGTGCCCCATCTGGTACGCTTGTGGATGGGATGAAAAATACATGGACCTGGTTATTTTGTTGGAACCCTACTCTGAACTTTAGGACTCTGAAATCACCCCCATTTTGTGTCATCTCTTCTAGGGGTATACTATTCCACCATGGGTAATCCTACGCTGAGCGCCCAAGATGGCTGCTGCACCTGATACCTTGTGAGGGTGGAATACACAACCTTTGGAAGTTATTACTCAAAATGCCTACACCAATCCTGCATTATGCTTTCTGTGTGCTTAAGGGTTTCTTTTATGGCTGTGTGGCTTGTCTATTGCTGTATTACTTAGATCATCTGTATTATGTGCATTGTTTTTGTTTTTGATGTCTGTAAAGCAACTTGGAGAAAAGGCGCTATATAAATAAAATTATTATTATTATTATTATTATTATTTATTATTAGACTTCACGTCATGTGAGTCATACTGTCCCAACATCAGTTGTAAGATGGCGGGGCTGATTAGATTTCTGCATCTAAATGGCGCAGCAGCAGCTGAAATTCATCGCCATCTTGACGAGTTGTACAGTGAAAACATCATGTCACAGAAACAGGTTTGGGGTTGGTGCACTGCCTTCGGTGGACGTGCTTGGCTTCCCTGATACTGTAGGGGCTCATCTTGAATATCTGTCCTGCCATTATCAAAGGCAGTTCACCAATCCATACCAGTTTTCATGACGTGACATAATGGCGATGTGCTCATACAAGTATGGGTGTCAATTACTGACTAGTAAGGCTAAAAAATCTTAGGGATATACTGTACTGGTAGCAAAATAAATGCTACAGTTCTTTTACAAACCACCTGAATCATTCTCCTTGTGTCCGTACTGAGTACTGTCCTTACCTCTCTGCTGTACAAGAAATATGGCTAGGAAGCACAATATGAACTTGGGTCAATAATTGGTTAGATAATAGGGAGCAGCGCGTTGTGGTTAATGGATCTCTTTCAAATTGGACTGAAGTGTTAAGTGGTGTGCCACTAGGTATTAGGACTGCTATTGTTCAACATTTTCATTAACGACCTAACAGAAGGTCTAGAGAGTATGGTGTCAATTTTTGCAGATGATACCAAATTGTGTAAAGTTATAAATACGCAGGAGGATGCTGAGTCGCTTCAGAACGACTTAGTTCAATTATAAGCATGGGCAGCCAAATGGAGAATGCGCTTCAACACAGACAAGTGTAAGGTAATGCACTGTGGTAGCAAGAACAAAAATAATACCTACATACTGAAGGGGGTAAAATTAGGGGATACTGTACTGGAAAAGGACTTAGGTATTCTCATAGATAGTAAACTAGGCAGCAGTACCCAAGGTAGGATTGCAGCAAAGAAGGCTAATAAGATATTAGCATGCTTAAAACAGGGAATTGGTGCAAGGGACGAGGGTGTCATACTCCCGTTATATAAATCACTGGTGAGGCCACACCTTGAATACTGTGTACAATTCTGGGCACCCTACTACAAAAAGGATATCCTGGAGCTAGAAAAGGTTCAGAGGCGGGCGACCAAACTAATTAAGGGCATGGAGATGCTGGAATACGAGGAAAAGCTTGAAAGACTAGGCATGTTTACATTGGAAAAGAGGAGACTAAGAGGGAACATGATCAACATCTACAAATATATAAGCTTGGGTGGGACCTGTTTTTGGTAAGATCAACACAGAGGACTCCTGGACACTCGCTCAGGTTAGAGGAGAAGAGTTTCCGCACAATATGGCGTAAAGGCTTTTTCATGGTAAGTACAGTACGTGTATGGAATTCCCTGCCTGAGGGAGTTGTAATGGCGGACTCTGTCAACACCTTTAAGAATGGGTTAGATAAATTCCTAATGGAGAAGGATATCCAGGGTTATGGTGCATATTCACGCACTATAGTCCCTATAATAAGGGATATGATGCAATGACTGACATCAGCATCAGTCAAAAATTTTTAGAGAAAATAATCCTGTATAGGAGACCACAAATAGGTTGAGCTCGATGGACAATTGTTTTTTTTCAACTTTAGATACTATGTTACTATGTTACTATGATACTATGCTGTGTTATGCAGACTATAATAACCTACTTTTCCTGTTTTCTAGCACATAAATAGGTTAGTTGTGACATCCCCATTTGTGTCATTTATTTGAATCATTTACCGAATATATTATTGGAGCACTCTCCTCCTGTTTGAATATTTGAAAATGTACCTTTTCACTGGATGTTGTACAACAAGAGTATCTCAGGTGAGAAGCTGACAAAGCTACTTACAAGTAGTACTCAACATACCTACTACACCCTCACAACCCCAGGGTACCAAATAGAGTTTAGAGAATGCACTGATTAAATTATATTATTACATTATTTAACCATATTAGTAGTACAAATAGTAGTAGATATTATATATTTTATTTAATAAAGTGCCAATATTTTAAGGCAGCACTGTACATTGAAGGGATAATGATACAAATAAATAATGTAGAATACAATGACACAAAACAGAAGGTAAAAATAGCCCTGCCCAGGTGCGCTTACAAATTAAGAGGTGTATGGAGCAACTGATACATAAAGTAGCGGTATAACAATTACACCTGGTAGTAAGTAAGTACATGTGGTTACTGTAAGGTAACAGTTTTATCAGTCAGTAATATTAAAGGCATCTTACTGGTGGTGTGTCACTGCTGCACGGAGAAACAATATATGGTGGAGACATGAAAGATGTACAGTACACGTCATTGTAGAAATCTTAAGGCAGTCATCAGCAGGTGGTAATGAGATACTTGTACCCATTTATAGCGAATGATCCTCCGTTCTCTTTAGGTTCTGTCTGGAGAAGGCTTTTGTTTTTTTAGGTGCATGGGCACTCTTGTGGTTATCTGTCAGCATGTTGTATCTGAGTGCCCAGCATTTTTTGGCATCATACTCCCTGATGGGCACAGAGCCAATACATTTGTTCCCCATGTGCACAAAAGTTGCAATGGCAACTTTTGATGACCACCAAGGAGGCCCATGGCCCCACCTTGTAACTTCTCACTGCCTTTGACTTGTCACTGTTTTGTACAGTATATGTGAGAAGATTATAATGTGGGAGGTACTGTACGACACAGACCTGATCTAAAGTGCAACAGATGGTTCTGTGACAGTGCGGTGTACCAATTGCCTCCACGAGGTCTCGTTAGCCTTAGATTTTTTTCTATATGTACCTCTCTGCAAAAATATGTATTGTAGAATTACAGTTGCATCCTGTTGGAGTAAGATTGCTTTATAAATAAAATTATTATTATTATTATTATTACTACTGTTCCTCTTGGCACAAGTGACTGTATCAGCATTTCAGAGTAAAAAGCATTCTCCCTCATTATGCAGGAATAATAGCTAAAAACTAATCATAAAAGTAACATTAAGCAGAGCTAGCTGCTGCTAGGAGAAGCATGATCTATAATACTATAATCATGTGCTGTCATATGTTCCTGTATCCTGAGGTGTCAGTGTCCCATGGGTAAAAATTTTGAGGGCGTCTTTTTGCTATTAAACCTTCACACACAATGTTATTCTGCTCATTACAGACAAACTTAATGCTGCTCACTTTGATCAGCAGCTGTAAACAAAATACGCATCACTTGCTTGGGACTGGCTAAAAAAAGCCCTTTTAAATGCCACAGAAATGACAGGAAACACAGCATAAGGAATAGAAAGCTCAGCAAAGCATTATGCTGAAGGTATCTGGAGTCTGGGATGAAACAGAACTCAGAGAGAGCACACAAGATACTGTATAAATTCTAACATGCTGACACATTAATCTAGATCAAAGTAATAGAAGCTGCAGCGATCGCCTTTCTGAACAAATTATATGCTTCTAAACAATCATTTGTTCCAGTATTTGACACATTTGTAGAATCATATTAATAATACTGCAGTAATATCACATGTATCCAGGTGCTCGAGACACAAAGATAGCCAGTTCATGCTAATTCTACTTTTCTATCATGATATCAGTTCATTTTTTGATCACTCAATACTGAAATCAATTCCCACCAGCATAAAACGTTCCATGTATTGTACCGTCTGTACAGCTTGGACTGGTCCACATAAATAGTTCTCTTACAGACAGGGGCAGGGCATAGCCAGAACTTTGCGCGCCCTATAGCAAAAATTTGAAGGGGCCCCTGTCCCAATGCTTCTAAAGAGACACCTCTCCGCAGTAGTTGATAATTTTATGCCCCCCAAATAGTGCCCTGGGTAATTTTCTGATCCATAGTAGTGCCCTAGTTCACATTAGGGCACATTATAGGGCTGCCAGTACACAATACAGTAAACCAATTCACATTATGACACATAGTAGGGGGGTTAGGTTTAGGCTGTGTGGAGGGGTGTTAAGTTTAGACAACACCGGGGAGGGTTAGGGTTAGGCTGCAGGGGGGGATGGGAAGGGTTAGGTCTAGGCTGCTAGCAGGGAGGATTAGGGGTAGGGTGCCATTGGGGAAGGTAAATATACTTACCTTCCCCTGTTGGGACTCTAAACATCAGGATGCCGCAGTCTGTATTCTGACCGCCTGCAGACCAACCGCCAGCATTTCAATCCCAACCCCTTTTTAAAGAACATAGGGGTCATTCCGAGTTGATCGCTCGCTAGCTAGTTTTAGCAGCCGTGCAAACGCTATGCCGCCGCCCACTGGGGAGTGTTTTTTAGCTTAGCAGAAGTGCGAATGCATGTGCAGCAGAGCTCTACAAAAACAGTTTGTGCAGTTTCAGAGTAGCTCTGAACCTACTCAGCGCTTGCGATCACTTCAGCCTATTCGTGTCCGGATTTGACATCACACACCCGCCCAGCGAACATCCAGCCTCGTCTGCATTTTTTCAGACACGCCTGAGTTTTTGCAAACACTCCCTGAAAACGGTCAGTTGACACCCAATAATGCCCCCTTCCTGTCAATCTTCTTGCGGCCGCCAGTGCGAAGGAAAACTTTGCTAGAACCTGAGCTCAAACACAAAGAGCTTTGTACCCGTACGTTGTGCGTGCGCATTGCGGGGCAAACGCATGCACAGAAATGCAGTTTTTTCACCTAATCGCTGCGCTGCGAAAATCGGCAGCGAGTGGTCAACTCGGAATGACCCCCATAGGTACATGGTGTGTGGTGTGGGTGTGCCTGAGACCAGCAACCAGTGTGCACTCCATAATAGATACGCCACTGCTTACAGGGGCTGGTTTAGCCTTGAACACAAGTTGGACGCAATTAAACTTGCACTTCATGCACAAAAATAAAAAATGTGGATATCTGTCCTGATGGAGACTTGCACACATCCATAATCTTGTTGAAATAGCTGGCATCACGATCAGCATCCACTTGCACCAGCAAGAGATACATCTGCTTAAAACTCAGAGGTCAGGAAGCATCAAGCATCACATTTTGAATGTGATGCATCCCGCCAGTGATCGCATCTATAGTGGCTTTTATTAATGCTGTATGCTCTGATCAGAGCTATGCTTTCCAGTGGAGCGGGGGGCTTCTTAGTTTATGACTTGGGAGTCTTCTGCGCATGCACAGCTGTCAGCCAGCGCATGCGTGAGCATTGGATGACAATGGATCCCTCTCAGTCTTCTTTTAGGCTGAATATCGAGTTCAAACTCCAGGAAGTTTTGCTTTCCAGAGCTTAGTGCATATGGAAAATGCGGTCAAAACTGCATTTTCAGAGGCTTAATCACATTTTTGATGTTGCTGCATCCTGCCCAGAATAAACTGTAGATGCACACACTCAGCTATGGAGCATGCACAGTGGTAAAGATCGCAAGATCTGTCTGCAAAATTGGCCCCTATACAACTCTACATCGGCCCCACAGTGTTTGATGGCAAATCCAATGATTTATGTGGACCTGATTGCTAGGCTGCGTTTTCGTACAGCGGGCGATCAGGTCTAAACTGCGCATGCGTTTGCACTGCAATGCACAGTCACGTTTGCACCGCAATGCGCAGTCGCATTGCATGGGTACAAAGCGGATCGCAGCACAGTGATGGGTTTGTGCGAAGAATCCATTCGCATGGGCGTTCACAAGGAGATTGACAGGAAGAAGGCGTTTGTGGGTGGCAACTGACCGTTTTCAGGGAGTGGTTGGAAAAATGCAGGCGTGTCCATGCGTTTGCAGGAAGGGTTCCTGGCATGAATTCCGGTCCTAGACAGGCTTATGTGAACGCAGCGGCTGAATAAGTCCTGGGCTGCGCAGAGACTGCACAAGATCTGATTGTACAGCTCTGCTACACATGCGTTCGCACACTTGCACAGTGAAAATACACTGCCCCTGTAGGCGGCGACTATCGGTTTGCAGCTCTGCAAAAATCACCTACTAGCTATTAGGTCTGAATTAGGCCCTATGTTTTATCACTTGCTTACCAATCCCTTCACAACTTGTGTCTCTCACAAACATATGACCTCTATATACTATAGTTATGTTCTGTACAATGGCCCTCATTCCGAGTTGTTCGCTCGGTAAAAATGTTCGCATCGCAGCGTTTTTCCGCTTAATGCGCATGCGCAATGTCCGCACTGCGACTGCGCCAAGTAAATTTGCTATGCACTTAGTAATTTTACTCACGGCTTTTTCATCGTTCTGGCGATCGTAATGTGATTGACAGGAAATGGGTGTTACTGGGCGGAAACAGGCCGTTTTATGGGCGTGTGGGAAAAAACGCTACCGTTTCCGGAAAAAACGCAGGAGTGGCCGGAGAAACGGAGGAGTGTCTGGGCGAACGCTGGGAGTGTTTGTGACGTCAAACCAGGAACGACAAGCACTGAACTGATCGCAGATGCCGAGTAAGTCTGAAGCTACTCAGAAACTGCTACGAGGTGTGTAATCGCAATATTGCGAATACATCGTTCGCAATTTTAAGATGCTAAGATTCACTCCCAGTAGGCGGCGGCTTAGCGTGAGCAACTCTGCTAAAATCGCCTTGCGAGCGAACAACTCGGAATGACCCCCAATATTGTTACCATAAAATTTGGGCACACTTTGCTATCTAATTTTTTATATACGAATACGAACTAATTAATATTGCATGTTAACGCCTATGGTTGTTTTTGTAATACATTTTTTTTTTTAAATTTCAATTAGCTATGCATGCGCCAAAGAAACTACCGACTGCGCATACGCACAGGAATGGAGATTGCTAGTGCATACAGTTTGATCTGTCCTTCAATGAAGCACATCTTCCATAAATGTAATGCGTCTGGGCAGTAACTGGAGCCTATGTAAATGCAAGGAACTGTTCTACTTTATCTTGTGGGTGTGGGTGTGTCATGGGAGTGTAGTGGAAATGTATGTCAGCTTCCTTGCTTGATTGCAGCATGGAGATTGCAGATGGAAATTGTTTCAGATGGATCCTTTGGGGGTTGTAGTCAATATGTTGGTAATAACAATGTCAACATTCACAATATTGACAGCACAATGTCAACAGTTATGCCGACATTGTCAAAATGTTAACAGGCAATGTGGTGACAGTCTCAGAATGTCAACAGGTGAAATGTCGACACTGGCAGTATGTCGACATTAGGGTTAGGCTGCTAGGGGTTAAGGTTAGGCACTAGAGTGAGGATTAATGGTTGGTAATATGGATGGGGTTAGTGGAGAAATACTTACCGGAACACCAGAGGATCGGAGGTCTAACTCGAAGTTACGGTCACATGACCACCGGGATCCAGGCTGACGCCACTGGAGCTGCTACAGCCAGTAGGTAAATCAGTGCTGGCCAGGGATGATGTTTCATCATTGTTAACATGGGCAAAATCAACATTATGACCATGTTGACTATTAACTTAATTTCCCCCAGAAATTATCTAAGTAATTAGTCTGGTTAACTGTGCCTGAATGCGAGATATATCAAACTAACACTGCAGATCACAGTCCACTTTTTGTCATTAAGGCACATGGGGTAATTCAGATCTGATCACTAGCAAGCGATTTTTGCAGCCCTGCGATCACATAGTCGCCGCCTACAAGGGGAGTGTATTTTCACTGAGCAAGTGTGTGATCGCATGTGTAGCAGAGCTGCACAAACTGATTTTGTGCAGTCTCTGTGCAGCACAGGACTTACTCAGCCGCTACAATCACATCAGTCTGTTTGAGACCGGATTTGACGTCAGGAACCCTCCCTGCAAATGCTTGGACACACCTGCGTTTTCCCAGACACTCCCTGAAAATGATCAGTTGACACCCACAAACGCCCTCTTCCTGTCAATCTCCTTACGAGCACCCATGCGAATGGATCCTTTGCACAAACCCGTCGCTGACCGGCGAGCAACTTTGCAGCCGTCGGTCGCGCCTACGCATTGCGATGCATGCACAGTTTGGATCTGATCGTCCGCTGTGCAAAAACACACAGCAGTGATCAGATCTGAATTACCCTCATGGTTTTGCCCTATCCATCAAGCTAAGACATTAGCCATTGTAGCCTATGGGCTACAGTATCGCTGACAACATGAGGCACCAGTTAATTGTAAGGGAATTTAGGAGATATCAAATTAAGGAATAATGTATTCCCTAAATAATTACACATGTTGTTTTATGATTTAAATAAAAGCACATGCAATAAATGGTTATAAAAATCTTCAGTGAGTTTAAGATGGTAGATTTTCCCATATATTCCAGTATAGTAAGATATCAAATATTCCGTAAAGGGGATGTAGTTACAGTATGTGACCAGAGGTCAGGTGACCGCCGGTCACAACTCCCTCTACATCCTGCCACCAGAGAATCCCAACAGTCGGCATGCCGATTAGCAGAGACTATTCCCACTCGTGGGTGTCCACGACACCCATGGAGTGGGAATAGAACCTGTGGTGACTGCAGGTCGCCATTGAGCCCACAGCATGGTGAGCACAGCGAGACCGCAAGGGGCTTGTTGCGCTCGCTCCCTCCTCCCCCGCTGGCATTCCGCTGCTGGGATACCGGCAGAGGTATGCTGACCCAACCCCCGTATAGCATTCAGTACTTTAGACAATATAATCCTCATTAGGAGTAACTCCAGCTAGAAAGCACAAAACACATTGGGCAGTGGAGCGGTCCAGACTGGCAAACATACTGGTAGTTGTTTGTGTGACCAAGGTGGGTGTGGCTACTCCGCAACTGGGGCCTTCTACAGAGGCTTTGTATACACTGCTCTCAACTTCCCCTGAGGAAGATGCAAATTCAGCATTGCAGGCAGATATATAGTTTATCCTGGTGCACAATTACCCATTTTTTGGAATTTGTTGCAGTTTAGGAGGCACTGCATGCAACGACACAGGATCTGTTCTGCGCATGTGCAGTTCACCCACCATCAGAGTTGTCCTCGAACACAATCAATGGTCAGGAATCAGGAATAGTCTGAATCAGGCCCTATAGTACAGTATGTCTGTTAAAATATCTTTATAATTCTGAATATATTTAATCATAAAAAGCTTTTAACACAAATATATAGAGAAACAACCACATGTAACTGACTATATTTCGTTCTGGGATTTTTTTTATATTTTTTTTTACATTTTGTTTTCATTTTAATAAAGCAAGTGTCCAATGTGCAGGCTGATGCTTTGTCTTCCCTTCCAAGTGTCAGAGCTGCAGACATAAGCATCGCAGCAGCAGGCGCCGCTCCTACACAGAGGTACATTACAGCTCACGGGGGAGATGCTACTCATTCTCACAATAAAACTGTCATGTTCTTTTATATAAGAAGCTCATAAAAAAGAACCCTACACAAGTCAGGGAAGCAGGGAAATGAAGAACTTTATGGGGCACGCGGGTCATAAGTCGTAAAGACAATTAGGATGACTTTAGGTTCAGGACATTACAGATACTGCACTAGATTTGCCATAGAGAAGGATGTTTGTAATTTTATTCATTTACTTACAGTACGTTTCCGACCATTATATTCTTTATACCAGCAGTCAGTGGTTATCATTGTAAGGACATCTTTTTTTCCTTTGGGTCAGTAATTTGCACTGACTGAAACAATATCCTGAGGCAGCACAGGTCACCTGTTACAACAATGAGCCTTATAAAAGGTATAGGGGGTCACTCAGAGATGGACGTAGCCATTGCGTTCGCATGCAGCAGCTGCATCCATCAGGTCTGCGCACATGCACTGGCCATAGTGTGCGACCCGTCATCATGCAGCCGAATCCTGGAAAGATGCGGTTGCAAGGTGATTGAAAGTGGCGGCAGTTGGGGGGGAGTCAATGCAGTGCTTAGTGGGCGAGGTCTGGACAATGAAGGCATGTCCGGACTGTTTTTGGGGCAGCTGTGTGATGGCACATGCACCACTCTGAGTAAGAAAATGGCACCGAACCACCTGCCAGCGCAGCCAGTCTGTGCAGGCAGGGGTCGCCGTGATGTTAAATCATCATGGGGCGGTGCCACACACATGCTGGTCGGCCTTTCTCTGTGCTGGGCGTCCCCCAGCATGTGAGTAGATAGACGCAGATCTTGCTGCGGGAGCAATATCTGCGTTAATCTCTGAATATCCTCCATAGGAAGGAATAGGGAAAGGAAAAGGGACAGGAAACCTTCAGGATTTAGCATATGCTTAATATCCTTTGTATATGGCTCAGGTTCCCAAGTATCTAATTCCGATTATAATATCTTTATTAGTGACATTATCACTGGCTTTGAAGGGTGTATCTGCCTTCTTGCAGATGATACAAATATACAGTGGCTTGCAATGAGCTATGACAATGTTTCTTAACCAGGGGTCAGAGGTGAGCAAGCAGCTTGCAAGTCCATCTTTTGCAGCCTGCAGAATGTTGAATGGATGACCTGAGAAAATATAAAGTAGAAGTATTTTTTTCCCAGCGTACCTGGTTTAGCCTACATCTGTCCTGCAAATGAATCAGACTGACCTCATTGATGTTCTGTGTGTCTGCACCCTGGCCTCCACTGTGATAGTCTGTTAGTAGTTTAGCATTAAAATCCCAATGAATGAGCTTTTCTCTCACTAGCAGACTGTGCCTGTACTGCTAGGCAGGGGTGCAGCGAGGGTGACTCCGGTGGAGCGCGAGCTCCAGGCGCCGCAGAGCAGGAGGAGCAAAGGAGGCGCACACTGACTCTGCGACTAGGTAGGGAACAGGGCAGGTTGGTAGAGACAATAGGAGGCACTGACAGCCAGCACATGCTGAAGCTCTCCCTGCCATTCAAGCTGCTGCGGAGCAGCTATTTCTGCCCCTCAGGCAATTCTGGGACATTATTTTCATTGAGAAGTTGGGAGATTATCAGATCTGGGGAGGGGGTCAGTTTTGGGGCATTATTTTCATTGAGAGATTGGGGAGATTATCAGGTCTGTGGGAGGTCACATTTGGAGCATTATTTTCATTAAGTGATTGGGGGGTAGTGAGGTCAGGTCAGTCAGGGTATACATAGTGTTTCTAATTTATTTGAATTAAAAAAGTAAATAATTGAATACAGCTATTTCCATAGTGGCTCTACTGTGGTGTAAAGTGTATGAGGGGCTCTACCGTGGCATAACATGTATAAGGGGCTTTACTATGATGCAACATGTATAAGGGGCTCTACTGTGGCATAATCTATTTAGGCAGCTCTTCTGTGTGGTGTAATGTGTATAAGCAGCTCTACTGTATGGTGTACATGTATAAGCAGCTCTTCTATGGCGTAACGTGTATAAGCAGCTCTACTATGGGATAACGTGTATATAAGCAGCTCTTCTATGGCGTAACGTGTATAAGCAGCTCTACTATGGGATAACGTGTATATAAGCAGTTCTACTGTGGGATAACGTGTATAAGCAGCTCTACTGTGTGGTGTAACGTGTATAAGCAGCTCTACTGTGTGGTGTAATGTGAATAACGGACACTACTGTGCAGCACAATGTGAATTGGTACTATTATGTGACCACGCTCCAATATTTTAGTTGTGTGCCTATGGCGTGCACTGTCCATATTTTATACATGGGGGCAACCAAAGGAAACCTTTGCAATGAGCTCTACAAGGTGTAGAACTGACCCTGTCACCAATTTAAATATTGTTTATTTTCAAATGTAACATGCCATCACATTTTGGCCAGGCTCCCAGTTCAGTACAGGGGAGAGGGGCGCCAAAACATACCCTTGCTCCAGGCACCATGGCACCTAGCTACACCTCTGCTGCTAGGAGCTACATTACAGGAGTAAGGTAAGTAATATTGCAGGGGAATGTGTTTCTAGGAAGAAGACATACAGTAATAGCAAAAACAGAAAGGTGGTGATGCCATTATACATGGAGAAGTTACCCATGCCAACCAATCAGTCTCTGTCATTTTACAGGCTATGTTAGAAAAATGGACTGATAAAATTTATTCCTAAGGGGTCAATTCAATGGGCGTAATTCCAAGTTGATCGCAGCAGGAATTCTGTTAGCAGTTGGGCAAAACCATGTGCACTGCAGGGGAGGCAGATATAACATGTGAAGAGAGAGATAGATTTGGGTGTGGTGTGTTTGCAGTGTAAAAATAAAGCAGCCAGTATTTACCCTGCACAGAAATAAAATAACCCACCCAAATCTAACTCTCTCTGCAAATGTTATATCTGCCCCCCCTGCAGTGCACATGGTTTTGCCCAACTGCTAAAAAAAATTATGCAGCGATCAACTTGGAATTACCCCCAATGAGGTGTGAAATAGTCATGTCCACATGTAGGTGCAGCTTTATGCTGCATTTACAGACCAGCAGAATCTTGTTCGCAGCCCCATACGGCTGCATACAAAAATCTATGAGTTCACGGTGAGATCAGGCCGCAAGGTGGGGCAAGTTCAGCTGCCATTACTGGTGTTTCTACGCAAATGCAACAGCAACTCGTCACCTGAAGAAATAAATACATCAGAGATTGTAAAAGAAATAAAGCTAGCAATATGGTGCATGGACTACAGTACACAATAAACTTACTAAGAAATACCAAAGGACATCAAAAGACATATACAGATTTTCAATAGAGAATGAAAAGAATCTTTTATATATATATATATATATATTAGAGATGAGCGGGTTCGGTTCGTCGAGATCCGAACCCCCCCCCCCCCCCCCCCCCGAACTTCACCTATTTTACAAGAGTCCCAGGCAGCCTAGGATCTTCCCACCTTGCTCGGTTAACCTGAATGAGGCCGAACATCATCATCCCACTGTCGGAATCTCGCGAGATTCGTATTCCATATAAAGAGCCGCGCGTCGCCACCATTTTCACTCGTGCATTGGAGATTGAACGGAGAGGACGTGCCTGAAAAGCTCCATATCTGTGCTCAGTGTGCTGCAAATATCTGTGCTCAGTGTGCTGCAAATATCTGTGCTCAGTGTGCTGCAAATATCTGTGCTCAGTGTGCTGCAAATATCTACGATCTCTGCCTGAAAACGCTCCATATCTGTGCTCAGTGTGCTGCAAATATCTACGTTCTCTGCCTGAAAAGCTCCATATCGGTTCTAAGTGTGCTGCAAATATCTGTGCTCAGTGTGCTGCATTGTGGGGACCACCAGTATATAATTATAGTAGTACAGTACAGTAGGCCATTGCTGTATCTTGCAGTTCCGCGTCAGACTCAGTTCTAGACAGTATCCTGATCATCAGTGCTCAATATCTGCTGCATTGTTGTGTGACCAGTATATACTATATATATTATATATATTAGTACAGTGCAGCATTTTGGTGACCACCAGTATAGTAGTACAGTACAGTAGTCCATTGCTGTATCTTGCAGCTCCGTGTCACTTCAAGTATCCATATCTGTGCTGCATTGTTGTGAGCAGTATATTTAGTAGTACAGTGCAGCATTTTGGTGACCAACAGTATATAGTTGTACAGTACAGTAGGCCATTGCTGTATCTTGCAGCTCTGTGTCTCTCCAAGTATCCATATCTGTGCTGCATTGTTGTCAGCAGTATATATAGTAGTACAGTGCAGCATTTTGGTGACAAACAGTATATAGTTGTACAGTACAGTAGGCCATTGCTATTGATATAATAATATTACAGGCATATAATTCCACACATTATAAAATGGAGAACAAAAATGTGGAGGGTGAAATAGGGAAAGATCAAGATCCACTTCCACTGAGTGCTGAAGCTGCTGCCACTAGTCATGGCAGAGACGATGAAATGCCATCAACGTCATCTGCCAAGGCCGATGCCTAATGTCATAGTAGAGAGCATGTAAAATCCAAAAAACAAAAGTTCAGTAAAATGACCCAAAAATCTAAATTAAAAGCGTCTGACGAGAAGCGTAAACTTGCCAATATGCCATTTATGACACGGAATGGCAAGGAACGGCTGAGGCCCTGGCCTATGTTCATGGCTAGTGGTTCAGCTTCACATGAGGATGGAAGCACTCCTCCCTCTAGAAAAATGAAAAGAGTTAAGCTGGCAAAAGCACAGCAAAGAACTGTGCGTTTTTCTAAATCACAAATCCCCAAGGAGAGTCTAATTGCATCAGCGGTTGCGATGCCTGACCTTCCCAACACTGGACGAGAAGAGGCGGCTCCTTCCACCATTTGCACGCCCCCTGCAAGTGCTGGAAGGAGCACCCACAGTCAGGGGCGGATTGGGAACAAAAAGCGGCCCTGGAAAAATTTGTACTAGTGGCCCCACATGGGCAGCACCAGAGGTGTAAGGTCTAGCCATGGACCATGGCAGCAGCACCCTTCCCCCAAGACTTTCCAGATAGTTGGCATGTCCAGCACCAAGGGGGAAGTTAAAAGAAATAAAATTAAATATTATGAGCACATTATATGATACACCTTCAGAATTTAGGAAACTATATCATTCTTTAGAAAGATATATTTTCTTGCTTATTACACTAACCGTATTCCAGTCACTATTCACTCAATCTTATATGTCAGCCAAACAGGCAGACAGAGCATACACTAGATCATCTTCAATCACAGGCTAAGTGGCAAAGTAATTTTCATATATGCAGATTATTTTGCATCTTATTCATTATGTCTATAAAAAGGACCACATGTCCTCAAACAAAACAGGCCCCATGGGTGCGTCGGCCCACCGGGAATCTTCCCTGTAAACCCTATGGCCAATCCGCCTCTGCCCACAGTACAGTTCCTGATAGTCAAATTGAAGATGTCACTGTTGAAGTACACCAGGATGAGGAGGATATGGGTGTTGCTGGCGCTGAGGAGGAAATTGACAAGGAGGATTCTGATGGTGAGGTGGTCTGTTTAAGTCAGTCACCCGGGGAGACACCTGTTGTCCGTGGGATGAATATGGCCATTGACATGCCTGGTCAAATTACAAAAAAAAAATCACCTCTTCAGTGTGGAATTATTTTAACAGAAATGCGGACAACAGGTGTCAAGCCATGTGTTGCCTTTGTCAAGCTGTAATAAGTAGGGGTAAGGACGTTAACCACCAGGGAACATCCTCCCTTATACGTCATCTGGAGCGCATTCATCAGAAGTCATTGACAAGTTTAAAAACTTTGGGTGACAGCGGAAGCAGTCCACTGACACCTAATTCCCTTCTTCCTCTTGTACCCAAGCTCCTACAAACCACACCACCAACTCCCTCAGTGTCAATTTCCTCCTTAGACAGGAACACCAATTGTCCTGCAGGCCATGTCACTGGCAAGTCTGACGAGTCCTCTCCTAACTGGGATTCCTCCGATGGATCCTTGAGTGTAACGCCTACTGCTGCTGGCGCTGCTGTTGTTGCTGCTGGGAGTCGATCGTCATCCCAGAGGGGAAGTCGGAAGACCACTTGTACTACTTCCATTAAGCAATTGACTGTCCAACTGCCCTTTGCGAGGAAAATGAAATATCACAGCAGTCATCCTGCTGCAAAGCGGATAACTCAGGCCATGGCAGCTGTGTTGGTGTTAGACGTGTGTCCGGTATCCACCGTTAATTCACAGGGACTTAGATAATTTCTTGAGGTAGTGTGTCCCCGGTAAAAAATCCCATCTAGGTTCCACTTCTCTAGGCAGGCGATACCGAGAATGTACACATAAGTCAGAAAAAGAGTCACCAGTGCCCTAAAAAATTAAGTTTTACCCAATGTCCACTTAACCACGGACATGTGGACAAGTGGAGCAGGGCAGACTCAGGACTATATGACTGTGACAGCCCACTGGGTAGATGTCTTGCCTCCCGCAGCAACAACAGCAGTGGCGGCACCAGTAGCAGCATCTCGCAAACGCCAACTCGTTCCTAGGCAGGCTACGCTTTGTATCACTGCTCTCCATAATAGGCACACAGCTGACAACCTCTTACGGAAACTGAGGAACATCATCGCAGATTGGCTTACCCCAATTGGACTCTCCTGGGGATTTGTGACATCGGACAACGCCACCAATATTGTGCGTGCGTTACATGTGGGCAAATTCCAGCACTTCCCATGTTTTGCACATACAATGAATTTGGTGGTGCAGAATTTTTTAAACAATGACAGGGGCGTGCAAGAGATGCTGTCGGTGGCCCGAAGAATTGCGGGCCACTTTCGGCATTCAGCAACCGCGTGCCGAAGACTGGAGCACCAGCAAATACTCCTGGACCTGCCCCTCCATCAGCTGAAGCAAGAGGTGGTAACGAGGTGAAATTCAACCCTCTATATGATTCAGAGGATGGAGGAGCAGCAAAAGGCCATTCAAGCCTATACAGCTACCTACGATATAGGCAAAGGAGGGGGAATGCACCTGACTCAAGCGCAGTGGAGAATAATTTCAATGTTGTGCAAGGTTCTGCAACCCTTTGAACTTGCCACACGTGAAGTCAGTTCAGACACTGCCAGCCTGAGTCAGGTCATTCCCCTCATCAGGGTTTTGCAGAAGCAGCTGGAGAGATTGAAGGAGGAGCTAAAATGGAGCGATTCTGCTAGACATGTGGGTCTTGTGGATGGAGCCCTTCATTCGCTTAACCAGGATTCACGGGTGGTCAATCTATTGAAATCAGAGCACTACATTTTGGCCACCGTGCTCGATCCTAGGTTTAAAGCCTACGTTGTATCTCTCTTTCCGGCAGACACAAGTCTGCAGAGGTTCAAAGACCTGCTGGTGAGAAAATTGTCAAGTCAAGCGGAACGTGACCCGTCAACAGCTCCTCCTTCACATTCTCCCGCAACTGGGGCTGCGAGGAAAAGGCTAAGAATTTCGAGCCCACCCGCTGGCAGTGATACAGAGCAGTTAGGAGCGAGTGCTGACATCTGGTCCAGCCTGAAGGACCTGCCAACGATTACTGACATGTTGTCTACTGTCACTGCATATGATTCTGTCACCATTGAAAGAATGGTGGAGGATTATATGAGTGACCACATCCAAGTAGGCACGTCAGACAGTCAGGAAAAAGAAGCAATTTGGAGGCCCTTGCACAAACTGGCTTTATTTTAACTAAGTTACCCCCCCCCCTCCAGTGTGTACTCCGAAAGAGTATTTAGTGCAGCCGGTCACCTTGTCAGCGATCGGCGTACGAGGTTATTTACACAAAATGTGGAGACGATGATATTCATCAAAATGAATTATAATCAATTCCTCTGTGGAGACAATCACCAGCAATTGCCTCCAGAAAGTACACAGGGACCTGTGATGGTGGATTCCAGTGGGGATGAATTAATACTCTGTGAGGAGGGGGATGTACACAGTGAAAGGGGTGAGGAATCGGAGGATGATGATGAGGTGGACATCTTGCCTCTGTAGAGCCAGTTTGAGCAAGGAGAGATTGATTGCTTCTTTTTTTGGTGGGGGCCCAAACCAACCAGTCATTTCAGCCACAGTCGTGTGGCAGACCCTGTGGCTGAAATGATGGGTTTGTTAAAGTGTGCAAGTCCTGTTTATACAACATAAGGGTGGGTGGGAGGGCCCAAGGACAATTCCATCTTGCACCTCTTTTTTTTCCATCCAGCTACCTCATTGCACCCTTTTTTTTCCTTTGCATTATGTGTTCTTTGGGGCCTAGTTTTTTAAACTGACATCCTGTCTGACATTGCAGTGCCACTCCTAGATGGGCCAGGTGTTTGTGCCGGCCACTTGGGTCGCTTAGCTTAGTCATCCAGCTACCTTGGTGCAAATTTTAGGCCTAAAAATAATATTGTGAGGTGTCCAGAATAGACTGGAAATGAGTGGAAATTATGGTTATTGAGGTTAATAATACTATAGGATCAAAGCTACCCCCAAATTCTATGATTTAAGTTGTTTTTGAGGGTTTTTTGGAAAAAAAAACACCCGAATCCAAAACACACCCGAATCCGACAAAAATTCTTAAGGGAGGTTTTGCCAAAAATGCGTCCGAATCCAAAACACGCCCGCGGAACCGAATCCAAAACCAAAACACAAAACACAAAAAATTTCCGATGCACATCTCTAATATATATATATGTGTGTGTGTTTTTAACAAGTTACAAGAGGAATACATACTACAGAATAGGGAAGCATTGGGGACATGCAGGCCTGCCATTAAAGGGGGACGGTTGGGACTCCATTCCCGGCCCGGGCCCAGACTGAGATTAGGCCCGGGACCCCGGGTGGCAGCAGTGAGAATCGGGGACTGGGTCAGCTGTCTGTGCACTAGCAGGCAGCCACGGAGGTACAGAACTCCAGCGGCATTCTGACTATAGAGCCGACTTGAGCCAATTGGAGCCCATGGACTGGCAGCCAATCAGGAGCCCAATGGGTTTTTTCTTGCCTAATTCAATCAAAGCTAATTTTTTTGCCCTCCAAAAATTCTGTTTTCAGGTGAAAACACAGAGGATCCAGGATATATTCCCAGACCTATTGTGGGCGTGAAAAAAATGGCACTTATCCGAGATTTTGCCCCGATTAGTGCCAGAGTTGGGTCTAATTTGATAGCCCAGGGGGGATACATTTTCCGTGGTTAGTTACCATGTCTAATTGAATTCCCCCCATTGTAGGTAAAACAGAGTGCACAGGTAACAAAAACTGTGTACACATCTCTTCACTTACATTACAATTTGGACTTTCAGAGACAAATAAGCTATAGGAAGGCACATAAAAGATGAAAATGATTGTGCGCTCAAGGGGTTGGGTAGCTGCCTCAGATTAGCACATTATGTGCACTCCCTGTTGTATGCAATATGGGTCTAATTCATGTTTGTATGCAGATGCTAGGCTACGGAGCTGTTAATGTTAGCAAGTGAAGCTACCACCCAGAAATGAACAGAGAAGCCAGCTGGAGCCAATGCAAACTCATTCGCAATTGCGTACACATTCACAAATTATACACAAAAACGAGGAACATCGAGGCTTAGGGTTGGCCTATGGCAGAGATTTTCAACCTTTTACAACTTGCGGCACACTGAATAAGATTTAAATATTGCCAAGGCACATTCAAATATATTCAAATATAATGGTGATGCATGGTGCAGTTGTGAGTCCTAGGATGTCGTGTTGCAGCTTCTCCATAGGTCACACCTGAGCCACATCTGAGAAAGCCAGAAGAGCCCAACACTGCCCGGGCCCAAAATCATAACTGGCTCTGCAACCACTAAACCCACCAGTATTGATCGTTCCAGGGCCTCAGTAGCAGCAAAACACTGACGGCCTGGCTGTGCTTCTATGTCGGCACACCTGCAGACTGCTCAGGGCACACTAGTGTGCCACGGCACAGTGGTTGAAAAACACTGGCCTATGGCTACGCAGACTGGACACAGCAGTAGCGATGCAGGCACCACATTTTTGCACTTATAAGCCCACAGCCGACGACAGAAAAACAGCCATGATATGCCTGCGTTTTCCCAACATCTCCAAACGGTCACTTCCTGTCAATCACTTCTCCATGAAATACTCATTGTGAGTGGGTTTGCAGCGTCACCTTGATACATGCACAGTGCGATGACAGCACATGCGCAGCCTGATGATAATCGCTCCGTTGCGTGAACATCGCCCACTGCATACAAACATGAATTAGGTACTATATACAGAGCACCTACAGTATACTACGTACATGGAATGCTATGTACCTACGAACTGCTTTTTAAAAATATATACCCCATTGTTATTTTAAACCACTTTGGAAACATGAACCTACACACTGTTAAAATGCATTAATGAAAATCAGATGTTAATAAAACCTGTACTTACTGGAGCTTGCTAAGTTATACAGCTGTTAGGGCGGCAGCTGTTCTAGCTATTTGATATCATTTCTTTCATCAAGCAAATTACCGATTCCTCACTTAACATGTATCATTGAGAAGGATCTGTCTGGCTGTAGCAGATCAGGTACGGTTTAATGATTCCTATTCCCACCAACAGATGTGCTAAATTATAGAACTATAGATAATATGTGACAAACCTGATACGTGTGAAAAATCCTCAGTATCACACAAAGGAAACCCCAAACTAGAAAATGCACGTCTACCTAACACTGGGTGGGTGCACGTCTGCTTCCTGCTAGTGATGGAGAATGGACAGCGGCCGAGCACTGTGCAAATTATACAGATACAATTACAATTCAAGCCTTCTCTTCATGTGAGACTTAGCATGACTGTAACCATTTGCTGTTTCCCAGTAAATGAAGAGATATGACCTTCGGGACTGCTAAGCTGATTGCATTTACATGCTTCAAGGTACTCTCCTTTTTTATCGGCAGAGTTAAATTAAAAAGGTGAAATGGCTGCCTTGAGCAATGACTTTTGGCATTGCGCTTTATTATAACTCACATTATATTTTTCTGTCGTGTTTAGTTTATCATTTCCAGTACAAAATTGTCATAGTGCTGTGAGTTACAAGAGCTGTGCATGCTGGGAAGGGGTACAGTATCATACACACTCAGCAGACACTCAGGTGTACTATACTTCCTTTAATATTATTAGTTCAAAGGGAAATGCCTATTTCTATGATATTTTTGCGAGCCAAATAATAATAATAATAATAATAATAATAATATTACAGTAATAGTACTGGAGAAGTTGCCTAGAGCAACTAATCAACTTCTAGCTACAATAGCATTTATCAAGCACATTTTATAAAATGATACGTGGATTAAATTAAACCTGTGGACTCCACGGGTTTAATTTGATGACATCTGAATTCGGCAGCCATGCGGGATGACGGCCGTCCCTTGTAAGTGATTGCCCCTTTAAAAAAAACATTGGAGCCCTGTTAGCATCTCACACAGCCATCGAACTAGCGCGTCGTTACATCAGACCCCACATGTCTACTTCTCCACTCTTTAGAAGGTTTGATACATTTCCAACGTGGGGAGTTTCCATATAATAATTGTTTAATTCAATATTTTGATTTATAATACAAATTATTTAAGATTCTGTCTAAAGGTCCGTACACACTGGGTGAAATATCGGCCGTTCTATTGAACGGCAGATATATTGCGGGTCTGTCGGCTAGTGTGCACGGACGATATGTTTGTGAACTCCGTTGTTCACAGACATATCGCGTTGGCCCAGCAGCACAGCCGACGGCCAATATATCTACCGCTATATTGGCGCATTGCTGTGTGTGTATGGCCTACCGACACATGCTGTGTCAGCTGGCGGTGATTGACAGCTGAATTGGGCGGGCGTGTGTACACGCCCGTCCAGTTCATGACGTCAGTCCCCGACGAATCGGGCAGTGTGTATGCACAGCACACTGCCCGATCCGTCCATTGATATATCTGCAGATCAAATGATCTGCAGATATATCTATCAGTGTGTACCCACCTTAACTCATGTGTTACAGACAGTAGGAAGTTACCAGCATTCAAAGGACAACCGGATCGTGGGCTAGAGTGTCAACATGGGACCGGGAAGCAGACGGCCACCAAACAGTCACTATAATGCATTTGTTGCCTGTGATTCCTCATAGATGGAGATGTTCTAAGCCTTGGAGAGTGATAAAGTGGAGAGAGATAATAATGAAGAATGACAGTAGGAGCTGGTTGGTTGATACATTATCCCACACACTCATCCTATATAAGAAAAGGCTAACGCTGCTCCTCACCTCTAAGGAGGGGTATTCAAGTGTTTTGTGCACCGGCGGCAACTAGATGGTAGCTGATGGAGCAGATCAATTGTTGCAACATTTGGGCGCGCACACCCACTGGCACTAACGTTACTGTTCTGTTGTTCCGTCATGTTGACGGACTGGCAACTAGTTATCCAATATTTGATAGAAGTTTAATTCAGCTAATGCACAGTGTCCAAGCAAAGAACTTCACACCACTTTCACAAAAGTTATTTGGAATGGTCGGCAAAATGGTTTATGTTCAAATCACAGGCGCTTTAAGAGAGGAGGGGGCCAATGTGCAGTCTCCGATTGGGCTCCCTCCTCTCCGGCGGTGTAGTATACTCTGGCATTGTGCCAGAGTCTACCGCGCATGCGCAGATCTCCGGGAACAAGGCGCCTGCTCCACCTTCCCAGTGACAGCTTTATTGCGCATGCACGAATCACAAGAAAATAGCCATGGTGGCCATCTACCCAGTGATTTTTGCCACTCTGCCGTCAAACGCTGGGCTAACGAAGAGGTAAGTATGGACCTGTGTGCGCCATACACTTTGCACCCATTATAGATACACCAATAGCTCCCATACTTACAGATGGCTACCTTTTGTAACCACAATATGAAAGCTTCTGAAATATATTATTTCACTGGTCTGAAGAAATGATTATATCACACAGCAGTAACATGCAATTTATGATTAGTATATGATTTGTGAGTTGCATAAATAAAAAGCAGACAGATCATTTATGTTTTTATTATTATTTTAACTTTTTTTCAAACTCGCAAAAGCATTTAGAATGATAAATGACCCATATGGTAACTGCAATATACATAGACACGTTGTTAGCTAAAGCTAGTACAATTTGTTCCTTCCTGCAGTTTGATAAACTGGTTTAGGCTTTGCACATCTATAATTTTCTGAAAGTAAAATATTTGAAGGATTCAGCCTTTGTGATGATTTGTTTTGTAGAACAGTACATACCACTCAAGTAAAAAATCAATGGTTCTCTGTATTTTGTGGTCTGAACAGAGAAAATAATGTACAAAATGGCAGTTAGTCATATTTCCAGATGTAATAAAGAAGTACATAAAATACTGTAACTGCTTTTTAGAAAATATAATATAATGTTTGCTAGTCTTGTCTGCAAATTGACATTGACTTTCAGCTCTTAATACATAGAGTAAGTGTGGCTATATGCATAAGTGTGGTACTTACGGTCAGGGGTGTATTTACCCACAGGACAGGATGGCACTCGCCAGGGGCGCCATTCGAGAAGGGGGCACCACCTGGAGGTGCCACCCGCGGTCCAGGGGTAGAATCAAACAGTAGCTCTCATGCCGCATGCTCCGGCAGCCAGGACTCAAGTGTAAAACTCTCCGTGACTGCAGTAGTGGATTTCCCACTAGGGGCTAGGGAGAGGAGCGACTGTAATGCTCAGGTGAGATAGAGGGGGCATGGTCTACCAATCAACTAGAGCGAATGCTGCTTTTTTCATCAGTGGCTCCATTCGGCTCCCTGTGTTTTGCAGCTCCGGAGATGGCCCCTGGTCCTCCCGTGGATGTGACCAACTAGGACCTAGAATACGCCTGCCCACCCGCCCGCTGCATGTGACCACCGGTCCCTGCTGTACCTTCGCTTGCTCCCCGCTCTGACTGGCTCCTGGACACTGTAGCTGCAGGTTGGTCCGTGCCCAGTGTTTTCAGAAGAGCTGCCGCCGCCATCCACTTTGTGACTCCTGGATATGATTCTGCTTCATCCAGCCAAGCAGTGAAGAGTCCTGCAGTGAGGTGAGGTGCTATTTGTCAGCTGCTCCCTGAGTTATAAGATCCTTCCTGGCTCCTGTTGCTCTCTACCCGGCCTCACCTCCACAACACACTGCACCTTTCTGTGACCCTTACCTGTGACTGTCTCCCTGCTCCATCTATAACCATTATTGTTCTCCACTTCAAGCCCCAATGGGTCTGCTTACCCATTTTCTCTGGATCCCCTTTTTGAGGACTACACTCCAACACCCCCCATCTTGGAGGTCAGATCCCCCATCTCTGATGGCCCACTAATTGGTCGGCCCTGCATCCCCTGGGTGTTCTGATCTTTGCTATCCCCCATTTTTGTACATGGCACATTATACTTGTGGGGCCTAGTAAGCCCCCCCCCCCCCCCCCGCCTTTATTGATAATCAGTTCCTTCCCCAGTACAGTTTGCTATCCCTCATTTTATCCACACTAGTCCTCTCAACATTCATAAATCTACTGACAAATCTTCCAAACAAAGGGAGGTGGCACCTTGCAGCCTTTAACCAGGGGTGCCAAGTCTTCTCAGCACCGAGACCCTCCCTCCCCTCCTCTGTAACGCTCAGGTGAGAAGCCAGGAGATCCAGGGATTGCTTGAGGAGGGAAATGCCATGGGGCTGGAAGAAGTAGAATGCAGGAAGCCAAGACAGTGGCAGGGAGAGCACATTATATTTTATACTATGGATGGGCACACAATATATATATATTTTTTGTGTGTGGGGGGGGGGCAGCTAGTAAAGTTGTATCTAGATCCGCACTGCGGGTGACCACAGTCACGATGTCGGATTTAGCTGTAGAGTTTCAGAATATGGGTAGGTAGGGAAGCACCTCCTCTTCCTCCTCTGATCCCCTTCCCAGCAGTCCCACACAGTTTGGCAAATGCAAGCCACAGTGTCAGCTATACAATGTTTTATCCCTGCGGTAGCTGCACTTCATGGTCTCACCTGACAGTTCAGATCACACACAGGTTACTACATACTGTAATCTGGTGGCCTTCTGTATGGAGAAGTCTGAGGGCCATATGGGTAACTACGTCACTGACTGCCTGTCCAGCTGTGTTGAGACTACAAGTCCCAGCACACTTTGTCAACTAGATGTGCTGAGAATTGTAGTGTCATCACAGCTAGAGAGGATCTGAAATGTGTGTTTTGTCTACTTTAGTCAATATACCCTCAGTATTCCTACCCTCACCCTCCCTATAACTCCCCCTAAATGTCCCTGCTCTCAGCCTACCTGTAATTCCCTCTCAGCATATCTGCCTTCAGCATCCCTGCCCTCACTGCCTTCTGTAGCTTCCCCTCAGCATCCCAGCCCTCACCGCCTCCTGAAACTCCCCCTCAGCGTCCCAACTCTCGCACCCTCCTGTAGTTCCCTCTCAGTGTCCCTGCCCTCACCCTCCCTGTAACCCCCCCCATTGCATCTCCCCTTAAGTTTCCTTTCCCTCACCCTACGTGAAAATGCCCCCTAAGTGTCTCTGCTTGTTCACCCTCCCTGCAGCTCCCACTCTGTGTCCATGGGGCGGGGGCGCCAGTTCCTTACTTTGCCAGGGGCGCTCAGGCCCGTAGATACACCCCTGCTTACCAGACTCGCTGAAAAATGTGCAAGTCTGTTGCGAGTACAAGCCGTGAGGGAGACAAGTTCCAAGTTAAATGATGTTTATGCGTCATTGAAACGGCAACTCACCCTGTTGCCTAAAGGGGCAAGTCAATTGAATTCCCCTATACTGTTTAATACACTGAGCCTTTTATCATTCATAATAGCATTTTTCAACCTAAAATAACAAGAAATAATGAAATTCAATTACTGATAAATAGTGATGAGCGGGTTCGGTTTCTCGGAAACCAAACCCCTCCGAACTTCACCTTGTTTACACGGGTCCGAGGCAGGTTAGAACCTTCCCGCCTTGCTCGGCTAACCCGAGCGCGCCCGAACGTCATCATCCCGCTGTCGGATTCTCGCGAGATTCGGATTCTATATAAGCAGCCGCGCATCGCCGCCATTTTCACTCGTGCATTGGAGATGATAGGGAGAGGACGTGGCTGGCGTCCTCTCCATTTATTGTAGAAGACAGAACTTGATTCATTGGTTGTTTATTGCTTAATTGTGGGGAGGATTGGGGAGCAGCTGTTAGGAGTACAGTGCAGAGTTTTGCTGATAAGTGACCACCAGTTTTTATCCGTTCTCTGCCTGAAAAAAACGCTCCATACCTACCATATCTGTGCTCAGTGTGCTGCATAATATATCTGTGCGGAGTGCTCACACTGCTTAATTGTGGGGACTGGGGAGCAGCTATAGCAGGAGTACAGTGCAGAGTTTTGCTGACAGTGACCACCAGTATACGTTGTCTGCCTGAAAAACACTCCATATCTGTGCTCAGTGTGCTGCTTTATTGTGGGGACAGGGGACCACCAGTATAATTAATATTATATAGGAGGAGTACAGTGCAGAGTGCACTGCTGTAACTACCTCTGTGTCGTCATCCATTAAGTATACTATCCATCTACATTCTATACCTGTGGTGTATTTTAGTTTTGCAGTTTGCTGACAGTGTCCACCAGTATACTATATATAGCAGTATGGTAGGCCACTGCTGTACCTACCTCTGTGTCGTCACTCGTCATCCATTAAGTATACTATCCATCTACATTCTATACCTGTGGTGCATTTTAGTTTTGCAGTTTGCTGACAGTGTCCACCAGTATACTATATATAGCAGTACGGTAGGCCACTGCTGTACCTACCTCTGTGTCGTCACTCGTCATCCATTAAGTATACTATCCATCTACATTCTATACTTGTGGTGCATTTTAGTTTTGCAGTTTGCTGACAGTGTCCACCAGTATACTATATATAGCAGTACAGTAGGCCACTGCTGTACCTACCTCTGTGTCGTCACTCGTCATCCATTAAGTATACTATCCATCTACATTCTATACCTGTGGTGCATTTTAGACAGTTTTGCAGTTTGCTGACAGTGTCCACCAGTATACTATATATATACTTATAGCAGTACGGTAGGCCACTGCTGTACCTACCTCTGTGTCGTCACTCGTCATCCATTAAGTATACTATCCATCTACATTCTATACCTGTGGTGCATTTTAGACAGTTTTGCAGTTTGCTGACAGTGTCCATCAGTATACTATATATATACTTATAGCAGTTCGGTAGGCCACTGCTGTACCTACCTCTGTGTCGTCACTCGTCATCCATTAAGTATACTATCCATCTACATTCTATACCTGTGGTGCATTTTAGGCAGTTTTGCAGTTTGCTGACAGTGTCCACCAGTATACTATATATATACTTATAGCAGTACGGTAGGCCACTGCTGTACCTACCTCTGTGTCGTCACTCGTCATCCATTAAGTATACTATCCATCTACATTCTATACCTGTGGTGCATTTTAGACAGTTTTGCAGTTTGCTGACAGTGTCCACCAGTTTATTATATATATACTTATAGTAGTACGGTAGGCCACTGCTGTACCTACCTCTGTGTCGTCACTCGTCATCCATTAAGTATACTATCCATCTACATTCTAAACCTGTGGTGCATTTTAGACAGTTTTGCAGTTTGCTGACATTGTCAACCAGTTTATTATATACATACTTATAGCAGTACGGTAGGCCACTGCTGTACCTACATCTGTGTTGTCACTCGTCATCCATTAAGTATACTATCCATCTACATTCTATACCTGTGGTGCATTTTAGACAGTTTTGCAGTTTGCTGACAGTGTCCACTAGTTTATTATATATATACTTATAGCAGTACGGTAGGCCACTGCTGTACCTTCCTCTGTGTCGTCACTCATCATCCATTAAGTATACTATCCATCTACATTCTATACCTGTGGTGCATTTTAGACAGTTTTGCAGATTGCTGACAGTGTCCACCAGTATACTATATAAGGTATATACTTATAGCAGTACGGTAGGCCACTGCTGTACCTACCTCTGTGTCGTCACTCATCATCCATTAAGTATACTATCCATCTACATTCTATACCTGTGGTGCATTTTAGACAGTTTTGCAGTTTGCTGACAGTGTCCACCAGTTTATTATATATATACTTATAGCAGTACGGTAGGCCACTGCTGTACCTACCTCTGTGTCGTCACTTGTCATCCATTAAGTATACTATCCATCTACATTCTATACCTGTGGTGCATTTTAGACAGTTTTGCAGTTTGCTGACAGTGTCCACCAGTTTATTATATATATACTTATAGCAGTACGGTAGGCCACTGCTGTACCTTCCTCTGTGTCGTCACTCATCATCCATTAAGTATACTATCCATCTACATGCTATACCTGTGGTGCATTTTAGACAGTTTTGCAGTTTGCTGACAGTGTCCACCAGTATACTATATACGGTATATACTTATAGCAGTACGGTAGGCCACTACTGTACCTACCTCTGTGTCGTCACTCGTCATCCATTAAGTATACTATCCATCTACATTCTATACCTGTGGTGTATTTTAGACAGTTTTGCAGTTTGCTGACAGTGTCCACCAGTTTATTATATATATACTTATAGCAGTACGGTAGGCCACTGCTGTACCTACCTCTGTGTCGTCACTCGTCATCCATAAAGTATACTATCCATCTACATTCTATACCTGTGGTGCATTTTAGACAGTTTTGCAGTTTGCTGACAGTGTCCACCAGTTTATTATATATATACTTATAGCAGTACGGTAGGCCACTGCTGTACCTACCTCTATGTCGTCACTCGTCATCCATTAAGTATACTATCCATCTACATTCTATACCTGTGGTGCATTTTAGACAGTTTTGCAGTTTGCTGACAGTGTCCACCAGTTTATTATATATATACTTATAGCAGTACGGTAGGCCACTGCTGTACCTTCCTCTGTGTCGTCACTCATCATCCATTAAGTATACTATCCATCTACATTCTATACCTGTGGTGCATTTTAGACAGTTTTGCAGTTTGCAGACAGTGTCCACCAGTATACTATATACGGTATATACTTATAGCAGTACGGTAGGCCACTGCTGTACCTACCTCTGTGTCGTCACTCGTCATCCATTAAGTATACTATCCATCTACATTCTATACCTGTGGTGCATTTTAGACAGTTTTGCAGTTTGCTGACAGTGTCCACCAGTTTATTATATATATACTTATAGCAGTACGGTAGGCCACTGCTGTACCTACCTCTGTGTCGTCACTCGTCATCCATTAAGTATACTATCCATCTACATTCTATACCTGTGGTGCATTTTAGACAGTTTTGCTGTTTGCTGACAGTGTCCACCAGTTTATTATATATGTACTTATAGCAGTACGGTAGGCCACTGCTGTACCTACCTCTGTGTCGTCACTCGTCATCCATTAAGTATACTATCCATCTAAATTCTATACCTGTGGTGCATTTTAGACAGTTTTGCAGTTTGCTGACAGTGTCCACCAGTTTATTATATATATACTTATAGCAGTACGGTAGGCCACTGCTGTACCTACCTCTGTGTCGTCACTCGTCATCCATTAAGTATACTATCCATCTACATTCTATACCTGTGGTGCATTTTAGACAGTTTTGTAGTTTGCTGACAGTGTCCACCAGTATACTATATATATACTTATAGCAGTACGTTAGGCCACTGCTGTACCTACCTCTGTGTCGTCACTCGTCATCCATTAAGTATACTATCCATCTACATTCTATACCTGTGGTGCATTTTAGACAGTTTTGCAGTTTGCTGACAGTGTCCACCAGTTTATTATATATATACTTATAGCAGTACGGTAGGCCACTGCTGTACCTACCTCTGTGTCGTCACTCGTCATCCATTAAGTATACTATCCATCTACATTCTATACCTGTGGTGCATTTTAGACAGTTTTGCAGTTTGCTGACAGTGTCCACCAGTTTATTATATATATACTTATAGTACGGTAGGCCACTGCTGTACCTACCTCTGTGTCGTCACTCGGCATCCATTAAGTATACTATCCATCTACATTCTATACCTGTGATGCATTTTAGACAGTTTTGCAGTTTGCTGACAGTGTCCACCAGTATACTATATATATATATACTTATAGCAGTACGTTAGGCCACTGCTGTACCTACCGCTGTGTCGTCACTCGTCATCCATTAAGTATACTATCCATCTACATTCTATACCTGTGGTGCATTTTAGACAGTTTTGCAGTTTGCTGACAGTGTCCACCAGTATACTATATACGGTATATACTTATAGCAGTACGGTAGGCCACTGCTGTACCTACCTCTGTGTCGTCACTCGTCATCCATTAAGTATACTATCCATCTACATTCTATACCTGTGGTGCATTTTAGACAGTTTTGCAGTTTGCTGACAGTGTCCACCAGTTTATTATATATATACTTATAGCAGTACGGTAGGCAACTGCTGTACCTACCTCTGTGTCGTCACTCGTCATCCATTAAGTATACTATCCATCTACATTCTATACCTGTGGTGCATTTTAGACAGTTTTGCTGTTTGCTGACAGTGTCCACCAGTTTATTATATATGTACTTATAGCAGTACGGTAGGCCACTGCTGTACCTACCACTGTGTCGTCACTCGTCATCCATTAAGTATACTATCCATCTAAATTCTATACCTGTGGTGCATTTTAGACAGTTTTGCAGTTTGCTGACAGTGTCCACCAGTTTATTATATATATACTTATAGCAGTACGGTAGGCGACTGCTGTACCTACCTCTGTGTCGTCACTCGGCATCCATTAAGTATACTATCCATCTACATTCTATACCTGTGGTGCATTTTAGACAGTTTTGCAGTTTGCTGACAGTGTCCACCAGTTTATTATATATATACTTATAGCAGTACGGTAGGCCACTGCTGTACCTACCTCTGTGTCGTCACTCGTCATCCATTAAGTATACTATCCATCTACATTCTATACCTGTGGTGCATTTTAGACAGTTTTGCAGTTTGCTGACAGTGTCCACCAGTTTATTATATATATACTTATAGCAGTACGGTAGGCCACTGCTGTACCTTCCTCTGTGTCGTCACTCATCATCCATTAAGTATACTATCCATCTACATTCTATACCTGTGGTGCATTTTAGACAGTTTTGCAGTTTGCTGACAGTGTCCACCAGTATACTATATACGGTATATACTTATAGCAGTACGGTAGGCCACTGCTGTACCTACCTCTGTGTCGTCACTCGTCATCAATTAAGTATACTATCCATCTACTTTCTATACCTGTGGTGCATTTTAGACAGTTTTGCAGTTTGCTGACAGTGTCCACCAGTTTATTATATATATATACTTATAGCAGTACGGTAGGCCACTGCTGTACCTACCTCTGTGTCGTCACTCGTCATCCATTAAGTATACTATCCATCTACATTCTATACCTGTGGTGCATTTTAGACAGTTTTGCTGTTTGCTGACAGTGTCCACCAGTTTATTATATATGTACTTATAGCAGTACGGTAGGCCACTGCTGTACCTACCTCTGTGTCGTCACTCGTCATCCATTAAGTATACTATCTATCTAAATTCTATACCTGTGGTGCATTTTAGACAGTTTTGCAGTTTGCTGACAGTGTCCACCAGTTTATTATGTATATACTTATAGCAGTACGGTAGGCCACTGCTGTACCTACCTCTGTGTCGTCACTCGTCATCCATTAAGTATACTATCCATCTACATTCTATACCTGTGGTGCATTTTAGACAGTTTTGCAGTTTGCTGACAGTGTCCACCAGTATACTATATATATACTTATAGCAGTACGTTAGGCCACTGCTGTACCTACCTCTGTGTCGTCACTCGTCATCCATTAAGTATACTATCCATCTACATTCTATACCTGTGGTGCATTTTAGACAGTTTTGCTGTTTGCTGACAGTGTCCACCAGTTTATTATATATGTACTTATAGCAGTACGGTAGGCCACTGCTGTACCTACCTCTGTGTCGTCACTCGTCATCCATTAAGTATACTATCCATCTACATTCTATACCTGTGGTGCATTTTAGACAGTTTTGCAGTTTGCTGACAGTGTCCACCAGTTTATTATATATATACTTATAGCAGTACGGTAGGCCACTGCTGTACCTACCTCTGTGTCGTCACTCGTCATCCATTAAGTATACTATCCATCTACATTCTATACCTGTGGTGCATTTTAGACAGTTTTGCAGTTTGCTGACAGTGTCCACCAGTATACTATATACGGTATATACTTATAGCAGTACGGTAGGCCACTGCTGTACCTACCTCTGTGTCGTCACTCGTCATCCATTAAGTATACTATCCATCTACATTCTATACCTGTGGTGCATTTTAGACAGTTTTGCAGTTTGCTGACAGTGTCCACCAGTTTATTATATATATACTTATAGCAGTACGGTAGGCCACTGCTGTACCTACCTCTGTGTCGTCACTCGTCATCCATTAAGTATACTATCCATCTACATTCTATACCTGTGGTGCATTTTAGACAGTTTTGCAGTTTGCTGACAGTGTCCACCAGTTTATTATATATATACTTATAGCAGTACGGTAGGCCACTGCTGTACCTACCTCTGTGTCGTCACTCGGCATCCATTAAGTATACTATCCATCTACATTCTATACCTGTGATGCATTTTAGACAGTTTTGCAGTTTGCTGACAGTGTCCACCAGTATACTATATATATACTTATAGCAGTACGTTAGGCCACTGCTGTACCTACCTCTGTGTCGTCACTCGTCATCCATTAAGTATACTATCCATCTACATTCTATACCTGTGGTGCATTTTAGACAGTTTTGCAGTTTGCTGACAGTGTCCACCAGTATACTATATACGGTATATACTTATAGCAGTACGGTAGGCCACTGCTGTACCTACCTCTGTGTCGTCACTCGTCATCCATTAAGTATACTATCCATCTACATTCTATACCTGTGGTGCATTTTAGACAGTTTTGCAGTTTGCTGACAGTGTCCACCAGTTTATTATATATATACTTATAGCAGTACGGTAGGCCACTGCTGTACCTACCTCTGTGTCGTCACTCGTCATCCATTAAGTATACTATCCATCTACATTCTATATCTGTGGTGCATTTTAGACAGTTTTGCTGTTTGCTGACAGTGTCCACCAGTTTAATATATATGTACTTATAGCAGTACGGTAGGCCACTGCTGTACCTACCTCTGTGTCGTCACTCGTCATCCATTAAGTATACTATCCATCTAAATTCTATACCTGTGGTGCATTTTAGACAGTTTTGCAGTTTGCTGACAGTGTCCACCAGTTTATTATATATATACTTATAGCAGTACGGTAGGCCACTGCTGTACCTACCTCTGTGTCGTCACTCGGCATCCATTAAGTATACTTTCCATCTACATTCTATACCTGTGGTGCATTTTAGACAGTTTTGCAGTTTGCTGACAGTGTCCACCAGTATACTATATATATACTTATAGCAGTACGTTAGGCCACTGCTGTACCTACCTCTGTGTCGTCACTCGTCATCCATTAAGTATACTATCCATCTACATTCTATACCTGTGGTGCATTTTAGACAGTTTTGCAGTTTGCTGACAGTGTCCACCAGTTTATTATATATATACTTATAGCAGTACGGTAGGCCACTGCTGTACCTACCTCTGTGTCGTCACTCGTCATCCATTAAGTATACTATCCATCTACATTCTATACCTGTGGTGCATTTTAGACAGTTTTGCAGTTTGCTGACAGTGTCCACCAGTTTATTATATATATACTTATAGCAGTACGGTAGGCCACTGCTGTACCTACCTCTGTGTCGTCACTCGTCATCCATTAAGTATACTATCCATCTACATTCTATACCTGTGGTGCATTTTAGACAGTTTTGCAGTTTGCTGACAGTGTCCACCAGTTTATTATATATATACTTATAGCAGTACGGTAGGCCACTGCTGTACCTTCCTCTGTGTCGTCACTCATCATCCATTAAGTATACAATCCATCTACATTCTATACCTGTGGTGCATTTTAGACAGTTTTGCAGTTTGCTGACAGTGTCCACCAGTATACTATATACGGTATATACTTATAGCAGTACGGTAGGCCACTGCTGTACCTACCTCTGTGTCGTCACTCGTCATCCATTAAGTATACTATCCATCTACATTCTATACCTGTGGTGCATTTTAGACAGTTTTGCAGTTTGCTGACAGTGTCCACCAGTTTATTATATATATATATACTTATAGCAGTACGGTAGGCCACTGCTGTACCTACCTCTGTGTCGTCACTCGTCATCCATTAAGTATACTATCCATCTACATTCTATACCTGTGGTGCATTTTAGACAGTTTTGCAGTTTGCTGACAGTGTCCACCAGTTTATTATATATATACTTATAGCAGTACGGTAGGCCACTGCTGTACCTACCTCTGTGTCGTCACTCGTCATCCATTAAGTATACTATCCATCTACATTCTATACCTGTGGTGCATTTTAGACAGTTTTGCAGTTTGCTGACAGTGTCCACCAGTTTATTATATATATACTTATAGCAGTACGGTAGGCCACTGCTGTACCTTCCTCTGTGTCGTCACTCATCATCCATTAAGTATACTATCCATCTACATTCTATACCTGTGGTGCATTTTAGACAGTTTTGCAGTTTGCTGACAGTGTCCACCAGTATACTATATACGGTATATACTTATAGCAGTACGGTAGGCCACTGCTGTACCTACCTCTGGGTCGTCACTCGTCATCCATTAAGTATACTATCCATCTACATTCTATACCTGTGGTGCATTTTAGACAGTTTTGCAGTTTGCTGACAGTGTCCACCAGTTTATTATATGTATATACTTATAGCAGTACGGTAGGCCACTGCTGTACCTACCTCTGTGTCGTCACTCATCATCCATTAAGTATACTATCCATCTACATTCTATACCTGTGGTGCATTTTAGACAGTTTTGCAGTTTGCTGACAGTGTCCACCAGTTTATTATATATATACTTATAGCAGTACGGTAGGCCACTGCTGTACCTACCTCTGTGTCGTCACTCGTCATCCATTAAGTATACTATCCATCTACATTCTATACCTGTGGTGCATTTTAGACAGTTTTGCAGTTTGCTGACAGTGTCCACCAGTATACTATATACGGTATATACTTATAGCAGTACGGTAGGCCACTGCTGTACCTACCTCTGTGTCGTCACTCGTCATCCATTAAGTATACTATCCATCTACATTCTATACCTGTGGTGCATTTTAGACAGTTTTGCAGTTTGCTGACAGTGTCCACCAGTTTATTATATATATACTTATAGCAGTACGGTAGGCCACTGCTGTACCTACCTCTGTGTCGTCACTCGTCATCCATTAAGTATACTATCCATCTACATTCTATACCTGTGGTGCATTTTAGACAGTTTTGCAGTTTGCTGACAGTGTCCACCAGTTTATTATATATATACTTATAGCAGTACGGTAGGCCACTGCTGTACCTACCTCTGTGTCGTCACTCGTCATCCATTAAGTATACTATCCATCTACATTCTATACCTGTGGTGCATTTTAGACAGTTTTGCAGTTTGCTGACAGTGTCCACCAGTTTATTATATATATACTTATAGCAGTACGGTAGGCCACTGCTGTACCTACCTCTGTGTCGTCACTCGGCATCCATTAAGTATACTATCCATCTACATTCTATACCTGTGATGCATTTTAGACAGTTTTGCAGTTTGCTGACAGTGTCCACCAGTTTATTATATATATACTTATAGCAGTACGGTAGGCCACTGCTGTACCTACCTCTGTGTCGTCACTCGGCATCCATTAAGTATACTATCCATCTACATTCTATACCTGTGATGCATTTTAGACAGTTTTGCAGTTTGCTGACAGTGTCCACCAGTATACTATATATATACTTATAGCAGTACGTTAGGCCACTGCTGTACCTACCTCTGTGTCGTCACTCGTCATCCATTAAGTATACTATCCATCTACATTCTATACCTGTGGTGCATTTTAGACAGTTTTGCAGTTTGCTGACAGTGTCCACCAGTATACTATATACGGTATATACTTATAGCAGTACGGTAGGCCACTGCTGTACCTACCTCTGTGTCGTCACTCGTCATCCATTAAGTATACTATCCATCTACATTCTATACCTGTGGTGCATTTTAGACAGTTTTGCAGTTTGCTGACAGTGTCCACCAGTTTATTATATATATACTTATAGCAGTACGGTAGGCCACTGCTGTACCTACCTCTGTGTCGTCACTCGTCATCCATTAAGTATACTATCCATCTACATTCTATATCTGTGGTGCATTTTAGACAGTTTTGCTGTTTGCTGACAGTGTCCACCAGTTTAATATATATGTACTTATAGCAGTACGGTAGGCCACTGCTGTACCTACCTCTGTGTCGTCACTCGTCATCCATTAAGTATACTATCCATCTAAATTCTATACCTGTGGTGCATTTTAGACAGTTTTGCAGTTTGCTGACAGTGTCCACCAGTTTATTATATATATACTTATAGCAGTACGGTAGGCCACTGCTGTACCTACCTCTGTGTCGTCACTCGGCATCCATTAAGTATACTATCCATCTACATTCTATACCTGTGGTGCATTTTAGACAGTTTTGCAGTTTGCTGACAGTGTCCACCAGTATACTATATATATACTTATAGCAGTACGTTAGGCCACTGCTGTACCTACCTCTGTGTTGTCACTCGTCATCCATTAAGTATACTATCCATCTACATTCTATACCTGTGGTGCATTTTAGACAGTTTTGCAGTTTGCTGACAGTGTCCACCAGTTTATTATATATATACTTATAGCAGTACGGTAGGCCACTGCTGTACCTACCTCTGTGTCGTCACTCGTCATCCATTAAGTATACTATCCATCTACATTCTATACCTGTGGTGCATTTTAGACAGTTTTGCAGTTTGCTGACAGTGTCCACCAGTTTATTATATATATACTTATAGCAGTACGGTAGGCCACTGCTGTACCTACCTCTGTGTCGTCACTCGTCATCCATTAAGTATACTATCCATCTACATTCTATACCTGTGGTGCATTTTAGACAGTTTTGCAGTTTGCTGACAGTGTCCACCAGTTTATTATATATATACTTATAGCAGTACGGTAGGCCACTGCTGTACCTTCCTCTGTGTCGTCACTCATCATCCATTAAGTATACAATCCATCTACATTCTATACCTGTGGTGCATTTTAGACAGTTTTGCAGTTTGCTGACAGTGTCCACCAGTATACTATATACGGTATATACTTATAGCAGTACGGTAGGCCACTGCTGTACCTACCTCTGTGTCGTCACTCGTCATCCATTAAGTATACTATCCATCTACATTCTATACCTGTGGTGCATTTTAGACAGTTTTGCAGTTTGCTGACAGTGTCCACCAGTATACTATATATATACTTATAGCAGTACGTTAGGCCACTGCTGTACCTACCTCTGTGTCGTCACTCGTCATCCATTAAGTATACTATCCATCTACATTCTATACCTGTGGTGCATTTTAGACAGTTTTGCAGTTTGCTGACAGTGTCCACCAGTTTATTATATATATACTTATAGCAGTACGGTAGGCCACTGCTGTACCTACCTCTGTGTCGTCACTCGTCATCCATTAAGTATACTATCCATCTACATTCTATACCTGTGGTGCATTTTAGACAGTTTTGCAGTTTGCTGACAGTGTCCACCAGTTTATTATATATATACTTATAGCAGTACGGTAGGCCACTGCTGTACCTACCTCTGTGTCGTCACTCGTCATCCATTAAGTATACTATCCATCTACATTCTATACCTGTGGTGCATTTTAGACAGTTTTGCAGTTTGCTGACAGTGTCCACCAGTATACTATATACGGTATATACTTATAGCAGTACGGTAGGCCACTGCTGTACCTACCTCTGTGTCGTCACTCGTCATCCATTAAGTATACTATCCATCTACATTCTATACCTGTGGTGCATTTTAGACAGTTTTGCAGTTTGCTGACAGTGTCCACCAGTTTATTATATATGTACTTATAGCAGTACGGTAGGCCACTGCTGTACCTACCTCTGTGTCGTCACTCGTCATCCATTAAGTATACTATCCATCTACATTCTATACCTGTGGTGCATTTTAGACAGTTTTGCAGTTTGCTGACAGTGTCCACCAGTTTATTATATATATACTTATAGCAGTACGGTAGGCCACTGCTGTACCTTCCTCTGTGTCGTCACTCATCATCCATTAAGTATACAATCCATCTACATTCTATACCTGTGGTGCATTTTAGACAGTTTTGCAGTTTGCTGACAGTGTCACCAGTATACTATATACGGTATATACTTATAGCAGTACGGTAGGCCACTGCTGTACCTACCTCTGTGTTGTCACTCGTCATCCATTAAGTATACTATCCATCTACATTCTATACCTGTGGTGCATTTTAGACAGTTTTGCAGTTTGCTGACAGTGTCCACCAGTTTATTATATATATACTTATAGCAGTACGGTAGGCCACTGCTGTACCTACCTCTGTGTCGTCACTCGTCATCCATTAAGTATACTATCCAGCTACATTCTATACCTGTGGTGCATTTTAGACAGTTTTGCTGTTTGCTGAAAGTGTCCACCAGTTTATTATATATATACTTATAGCAGTACGGTAGACCACTGCTGTACCTACCTCTGTGTCGTCACTCGTCATCCATTAAGTATACTATCCATCTAAATTCTATACCTGTGGTGCATTTTAGACAGTTTTGCAGTTTGCTGACAGTGTCCACCAGTTTATTATATATATACTTATAGCAGTACGGTAGGCCACTGCTGTACCTACCTCTGTGTCGTCACTCGTCATCCATTAAGTATACTATCCATCTACATTCTATACCTGTGGTGCATTTTAGACAGTTTTGCAGTTTGCTGACAGTGTCCACCAGTATACTATATATATACTTATAGCAGTACGTTAGGCCACTGCTGTACCTACCTCTGTGTCGTCACTCGTCATCCATTAAGTATACTATCCATCTACATTCTATACCTGTGGTGCATTTTAGACAGTTTTGCAGTTTGCTGACAGTGTCCACCAGTTTATTATATATATACTTATAGCAGTACGGTAGGCCACTGCTGTACCTACCTCTGTGTCGTCACTCGTCATCCATTAAGTATACTATCCATCTACATTCTATACCTGTGGTGCATTTTAGACAGTTTTGCAGTTTGCTGACAGTGTCCACCAGTTTATTATATATGTACTTATAGCAGTACGGTAGGCCACTGCTGTACCTCACGAAAAAAGAAGAAGGAGAGGCGCCCGTACCTTACAACCTTGGGGAACTTCCAGATGCCGCACAATATGGAAAAATGGGGAAGCTGTCAATCCCCAAAAAATAACAGTAACAAGAAAAAAGAACCAAAACGTGCGCAAAGGGAAGAGCCAAACAAAAAAATATAAAATCGGATTAATCAATTTTGTTTTTATTATATATTAATTAATTGTAATTATTAGCAAATAATTTAATTGTAAATATGTTCCTTGGAGTGATCACAATAAAATATTGAAAATAATATTAAAAATGAATAAAATAACATAATCATGAAATATATAACCATCTAATTAATTACTCATATATATGGTTAGTATTCCAAAAGACCAATAATGGATACAAATATATAAAATCCTGAAGAACACTGGCTGGCCAGCCTTAATTAATACTAAATAAATTGTGCACAAACAGAATGTAACAAAAAGATCAATAGAATATACAGATGGAAGATAAATTGTCTATAGGATATCATATGATTGCATAGACAATAAGAGCTCAGGATTCTTCCAACAACGATCTTAAACTAATAGTGATTAACCATTAAACATGTATCCAAAAAGTCTTGTATAGCTCATTAGCACCTAACCTCGTACGGCTGCTGATGTAAATGCTAAATGTTGGAGCAAATGAATAGACACCAATCCCGTCCTTTTAACCAAATACTATTAAAAAGTCTCGATAAAGGCACCTAGCCTTAGGCAGCCGTTAGTGTGGGCAGCCAATGCCGTAGTATTACTGTCCCGTAACAAGATGATTGATATGAATAAATAAAATTACTAATACTAAAACATAGTCCCGAATGGCTCAAATAGCCCCTAGCCTAATGAGGCCATAGATGTGGGTGGCTATAATGACGGGATAATGTATGAATGAATAAAACCCCGTCTTACTTGTAGCAATCTCACCCGTGCCAGTGAATGCAATAGCCATCCGTCCGGCCGGATGTTCACCGGACCTCCGCCGTTTCCAATCCACAAGCCGTTCTGTGCTGCGCTGCCTGGGTGCTCCTCCGACAGTGCAGCTGGATAATCCTTTAGGCTGGGATGTAAAAGGTGGAAATAGCTGTGGCGGTTTGAGGCGGGTTAGGGCTGTCGGTGATGTCCGTTCGTCTCCAAATAGCAGAGAGATGGTATATATCCGTGGATCACTCCAGAGCCGTTCAACCTAATGCGTTTCTCGACCGTAGGCACTGGTCGTTTCATCAGAGGAAGCGCAATCTCTGATGAAACGACCAGTGCCTACGGTCGAGAAACGGCGGAGGTCCGGTGAACATCCGGCCGGACGGACGGCTATTGCATTCACTGGCACGGGTGAGATTGCTACGAGTAAGACGGGGTTTTATTCATTCATACATTATCCCATCATTATAGCCACCCACATCTATGGCCTCATTAGGCTAGGGGCTATTTGAGCCATTCGGGACTATGTTTTAGTATTAGTAATTTTATTTATTCATATCAATCATCTTGTTACGGGACAGTAATACTACGGCATTGGCTGCCCACACTAACGGCTGCCTAAGGCTAGGTGCCTTTATCGAGACTTTTTAATAGTATTTGGTCAAAAGGACGGGATTGGTGTCTATTCATTTGCTCCAACATTTAGCATTTACATCAGCAGCCGTACGAGGTTAGGTGCTAATGAGCTATACGAGACTTTTTGGATACATGTTTAATGGTTAATCACTATTAGTTTAAGATCGTTGTTGGAAGAATCCTGAGCTCTTATTGTCTATGCAATCATATGATATCCTATAGACAATTTATCTTCCATCTGTATATTCTATTGATCTTTTTGTTACATTCTGTTTGTGCACAATTTATTTAGTATTAATTAAGGCTGGCCAGCCAGTGTTCTTCAGGATTTTATATATTTGTATCCATTATTGGTCTTTTGGAATACTAACCATATATATGAGTAATTAATTAGATGGTTATATATTTCATGATTATGTTATTTTATTCATTTTTAATATTATTTTCAATATTTTATTGTGATCACTCCAAGGAACATATTTACAATTAAATTATTTGCTAATAATTACAATTAATTAATATATAATAAAAACAAAATTGATTAATCCGATTTTATATTTTTTTGTTTGGCTCTTCCCTTTGCGCACGTTTTGGTTCTTTTTTCTTGTCACTGCTGTACCTACCTCTGTGTCGTCACTCGTCATCCATTAAGTATACTATCCATCTACATTCTATACCTGTGGTGCATTTTAGACAGTTTTGCAGTTTGCTGACAGTGTCCACCAGTTTATTATATATATACTTATAGCAGTACGGTAGGCCACTGCTGTACCTTCCTCTGTGTCGTCACTCATCATCCATTAAGTATACAATCCATCTACATTCTATACCTGTGGTGCATTTTAGACAGTTTTGCAGTTTGCTGACAGTGTCCACCAGTATACTATATACGGTATATACTTATAGCAGTACGGTAGGCCACTGCTGTACCTACCTCTGTGTTGTCACTCGTCATCCATTAAGTATACTATCCATCTACATTCTATACCTGTGGTGCATTTTAGACAGTTTTGCAGTTTGCTGACAGTGTCCACCAGTTTATTATATATATACTTATAGCAGTACGGTAGGCCACTGCTGTACCTACCTCTGTGTCGTCACTCGTCATCCATTAAGTATACTATCCATCTACATTCTATACCTGTGGTGCATTTTAGACAGTTTTGCTGTTTGCTGAAAGTGTCCAGCAGTTTATTATATATATACTTATAGCAGTACGGTAGACCACTGCTGTACCTACCTCTGTGTCGTCACTCGTCATCCATTAAGTATACTATCCATCTAAATTCTATACCTGTGGTGCATTTTAGACAGTTTTGCAGTTTGCTGACAGTGTCCACCAGTTTATTATATATATACTTATAGCAGTACGGTAGGCCACTGCTGTACCTACCTCTGTGTCGTCACTCGTCATCCATTAAGTATACTATCCATCTACATTCTATACCTGTGGTGCATTTTAGACAGTTTTGCAGTTTGCTGACAGTGTCCACCAGTATACTATATATATACTTATAGCAGTACGTTAGGCCACTGCTGTACCTACCTCTGTGTCGTCACTCGTCATCCATTAAGTATACTATCCATCTACATTCTATACCTGTGGTGCATTTTAGACAGTTTTGCAGTTTGCTGACAGTGTCCACCAGTTTATTATATATATACTTATAGCAGTACGGTAGGCCACTGCTGTACCTACCTCTGTGTCGTCACTCGTCATCCATTAAGTATACTATCCATCTACATTCTATACCTGTGGTGCATTTTAGACAGTTTTGCAGTTTGCTGACAGTGTCCACCAGTTTATTATATATATACTTATAGCAGTACGGTAGGCCACTGCTGTACCTACCTCTGTGTCGTCACTCGTCATCCATTAAGTATACTATCCAGCTACATTCTATACCTGTGGTGCATTTTAGACAGTTTTGCAGTTTGCTGACAGTGTCCACCAGTTTATTATATATATACTTATAGCAGTACGGTAGGCCCCTGCTGTACCTACCTCTGTGTCGTCACTCATCATCCATTAAGTATACTATCCATCTACATTCTATACCTGTGGTGCATTTTAGACAGTTTTGCAGTTTGCTGACAGTGTCCACCAGTTTATTATATATATACTTATAGCAGTACGGTAGGCCACTGCTGTACCTTCCTCTGTGTCGTCACTCATCATCCATTAAGTATACTATCCATCTACATTATATACCTGTGGTGCATTTTAGACAGTTTTGCAGTTTGCTGACAGTGTCCACCAGTATACTATATACGGTATATACTTATAGCAGTACGGTAGGCCACTGCTGTACCTACCTCTGTGTCGTCACTCGTCATCCATTAAGTATACAATCCATCTACATTCTATAGCTGTGGTGCATTTTAGACAGTTTTGCAGTTTGCTGACAGTGTCCACCAGTTTATTATATATATACTTATAGCAGTACGGTAGGCCACTGCTGTACCTACCTCTGTGTCGTCACTCGTCATCCATTAAGTATACTATCCATCTACATTCTATACCTGTGATGCATTTTAGACAGTTTTGCTGTTTGCTGACAGTGTCCACCAGTTTATTATATATGTACTTATAGCAGTACGGTAGGCCACTGCTGTACCTACCTCTGTGTCGTCACTCGTCATCCATTAAGTATACTATCCATCTAAATTCTATACCTGTGGTGCATTTTAGACAGTTTTGCAGTTTGCTGACAGTGTCCACCAGTTTATTATATATATACTTATAGCAGTACGGTAGGCCACTGCTGTACCTACCTCTGTGTCGTCACTCGTCATCCATTAAGTATACTATCCATCTACATTCTATACCTGTGGTGCATTTTAGACAGTTTTGCAGTTTGCTGTCAGTGTCCACCAGTATACTATATATATACTTATAGCAGTACGTTAGGCCACTGCTGTACCTACCTCTGTGTCGTCACTCGTCATCCATTAAGTATACTATCCATCTACATTCTATACCTGTGGTGCATTTTAGACAGTTTTGCAGTTTGCTGACAGTGTCCACCAGTTTATTATATATATACTTATAGCAGTACGGTAGGCCACTGCTGTACCTACCTCTGTGTCGTCACTCGTCATCCATTAAGTATACTATCCATCTACATTCTATACCTGTGGTGCATTTTAGACAGTTTTGCAGTTTGCTGACAGTGTCCACCAGTTTATTATATATATACTTATAGCAGTACGGTAGGCCACTGCTGTACCTACCTCTGTGTCGTCACTCGGCATCCATTAAGTATACTATCCATCTACATTCTATACCTGTGGTGCATTTTAGACAGTTTTGCAGTTTGCTGTCAGTGTCCACCAGTATACTATATATATACTTATAGCAGTACGTTAGGCCACTGCTGTACCTACCTCTGTGTCGTCACTCGTCATCCATTAAGTATACTATCCATCTACATTCTATACCTGTGGTGCATTTTAGACAGTTTTGCAGTTTGCTGACAGTGTCCACCAGTATACTATATACGGTATATACTTATAGCAGTACGGTAGGCCACTGCTGTACCTACCTCTGTGTCGTCACTCGTCATCCATTAAGTATACTATCCATCTACATTCTATACCTGTGGTGCATTTTAGACAGTTTTGCAGTTTGCTGACAGTGTCCACCAGTTTATTATATATATACTTATAGCAGTACGGTAGGCCACTGCTGTACCTTCCTCTGTGTCGTCATTCATCATCCATTAAGTATACAATCCATCTACATTCTATACCTGTGGTGCATTTTAGACAGTTTTGCAGTTTGCTGACAGTGTCCACCAGTATACTATATACGGTATATACTTATAGCAGTACGGTAGGCCACTGCTGTACCTACCTCTGTGTCGTCACTCGTCATCCATTAAGTATACTATCCATCTACATTCTATACCTGTGGTGCATTTTAGACAGTTTTGCAGTTTGCTGACAGTGTCCACCAGTTTATTATATATATATATACTTATAGCAGTACGGTAGGCCACTGCTGTACCTACCTCTGTGTCGTCACTCGTCATCCATTAAGTATACTATCCATCTACATTCTATACCTGTGGTGCATTTTAGACAGTTTTGCAGTTTGCTGACAGTGTCCACCAGTTTATTATATATATACTTATAGCAGTACGGTAGGCCACTGCTGTACCTACCTCTGTGTCGTCACTCGTCATCCATTAAGTATACTATCCATCTACATTCTATACCTGTGGTGCATTTTAGACAGTTTTGCAGTTTGCTGACAGTGTCCACCAGTTTATTATATATATATACTAATAGCAGTACGGTAGGCCACTGCTGTACCTACCTCTGTGTCGTCACTCATCATCCATTAAGTATACTATCCATCTACATTCTATACCTGTGGTGCATTTTAGACAGTTTTGCAGTTTGCTGACAGTGTCCACCAGTTTATTATATATATACTTATAGCAGTACGGTAGGCCACTGCTGTACCTACCTCTGTGTCGTCACTCGTCATCCATTAAGTATACTATCCATCTACATTCTATACCTGTGGTGCATTTTAGACAGTTTTGCTGTTTGCTGACAGTGTCCACCAGTTTATTATATATGTACTTATAGCAGTACGGTAGGCCACTGCTGTACCTACCTCTGTGTCGTCACTCGTCATCCATTAAGTATACTATCCATCTACATTCTATACCTGTGATGCATTTTAGACAGTTTTGCTGTTTGCTGACAGTGTCCACCAGTTTATTATATATGTACTTATAGCAGTACGGTAGGCCACTGCTGTACCTACCTCTGTGTCGTCACTCGTCATCCATTAAGTATACTATCCATCTACATTCTATACCTGTGGTGCATTTTAGACAGTTTTGCAGTTTGCTGACAGTGTCCACCAGTTTATTATATATATACTTATAGCAGTACGGTAGGCCACTGCTGTACCTTCCTCTGTGTCGTCACTCATCATCCATTAAGTATACAATCCATCTACATTCTATACCTGTGGTGCATTTTAGACAGTTTTGCAGTTTGCTGACAGTGTCCACCAGTATACTATATACGGTATATACTTATAGCAGTACGGTAGGCCACTGCTGTACCTACCTCTGTGTTGTCACTCGTCATCCATTAAGTATGCTATCCATCTACATTCTATACCTGTGGTGCATTTTAGACAGTTTTGCAGTTTGCTGACAGTGTCCACCAGTTTATTATATATATACTTATAGCAGTACGGTAGGCCACTGCTGTACCTACCTCTGTGTCGTCACTCGTCATCCATTAAGTATACTATCCATCTACATTCTATACCTGTGGTGCATTTTAGACAGTTTTGCAGTTTGCTGACAGTGTCCACCAGTTTATTATATATATACTTATAGCAGTACGGTAGGCCACTGCTGTACCTACCTCTGTGTCGTCACTCGTCATCCATTAAGTATACTATCCATCTACATTCTATACCTGTGGTGCATTTTAGACAGTTTTGCAGTTTGCTGACAGTGTCCACCAGTTTATTATATATATACTTATAGCAGTACGGTAGGCCACTGCTGTACCTACCTCTGTGTCGTCACTCGTCATCCATTAAGTATACTATCCATCTACATTCTATACCTGTGGTGCATTTTAGACAGTTTTGCAGTTTGCTGACAGTGTCCACCAGTATACTATATATATACTTATAGCAGTACGTTAGGCCACTGCTGTACCTACCTCTGTGTCGTCACTCGTCATCCATTAAGTATACTATCCATCTACATTCTATACCTGTGGTGCATTTTAGACAGTTTTGCAGTTTGCTGACAGTGTCCACCAGTTTATTATATATATACATATAGCAGTACGGTAGGCCACTGCTGTACCTACCTCTGTGTCGTCACTCGTCATCCATTAAGTATACTATCCATCTACATTCTATACCTGTGGTGCATTTTAGACAGTTTTGCAGTTTGCTGACAGTGTCCACCAGTTTATTATATATATACTTATAGCGGTACGGTAGGCCACTGCTGTACCTACCTCTGTGTCGTCACTCGTCATCCATTAAGTATACTATCCAGCTACATTCTATACCTGTGGTGCATTTTAGACAGTTTTGCAGTTTGCTGACAGTGTCCACCAGTTTATTATATATATACTTATAGCAGTACGGTAGGCCACTGCTGTACCTACCTCTGTGTCGTCACTCCTCATCCATTAAGTATACTATCCATCTACATTCTATACCTGTGGTGCATTTTAGACAGTTTTGCAGTTTGCTGACAGTGTCCACCAGTTTATTATATATATACTTATAGCAGTACGGTAGGCCACTGCTGTACCTTCCTCTGTGTCGTCACTCATCATCCATTAAGTATACTATCCATCTACATTATATAACTGTGGTGCATTTTAGACAGTTTTGCAGTTTGCTGACAGTGTCCACCAGTATACTATATACGGTATATACTTATAGCAGTACGGTAGGCCACTGCTGTACCTACCTCTGTGTCGTCACTCGTCATCCATTAAGTATACTATCCATCTACATTCTATACCTGTGGTGCATTTTAGACAGTTTTGCAGTTTGCTGACAGTGTCCACCAGTTTATTATATATATATACTTATAGCAGTACGGTAGGCCACTGCTGTACCTACCTCTGTGTCGTCACTCGTCATCCATTAAGTATACTATCCATCTACATTCTATACCTGTGGTGCATTTTAGACAGTTTTGCAGTTTGCTGACAGTGTCCACCAGTTTATTATATATATACTTATAGCAGTACGGTAGGCCACTGCTGTACCTACCTCTGTGTCGTCACTCGGCATCCATTAAGTATACTATCCATCTACATTCTATACCTGTGGTGCATTTTAGACATTTTTGCAGTTTGCTGACAGTGTCCACCAGTATACTATATATATACTTATAGCAGTACGTTAGGCCACTGCTGTACCTACCTCTGTGTCATCACTCGTCATCCATTAAGTATACTATCCATCTACATTCTATACCTGTGGTGCATTTTAAACAGTTTTGCAGTTTGCTGACAGTGTCCACCAGTATACTATATACGGTATATACTTATAGCAGTACGGTAGGCCACTGCTGTACCTACCTCTGTGTCGTCACTCGTCATCCATTAAGTATACTATCCATCTACATTCTATACCTGTGGTGCATTTTAGACAGTTTTGCAGTTTGCTGACAGTGTCCACCAGTTTATTATATATATACTTATAGCAGTACGGTAGGCCACTGCTGTACCTACCTCTGTGTCGTCACTCGTCATCCATTAAGTATACTATCCATCTACATTCTATACCTGTGGTGCATTTTAGACAGTTTTGCAGTTTGCTGACAGTGTCCACCAGTTTATTATATATATACTTATAGCAGTACGGTAGGCCACTGCTGTACCTACCTCTGTGTCGTCACTCGTCATCCATTAAGTATACTATCCATCTACATTCTATACCTGTGGTGCATTTTAGACAGTTTTGCTGTTTGCTGACAGTGTCCACCAGTTTATTATATATGTACTTATAGCAGTACGGTAGGCCACTGCTGTACCTACCTCTGTGTCGTCACTCGTCATCCATTAAGTATACTATCCATCTACATTCTATACCTGTGATGCATTTTAGACAGTTTTGCTGTTTGCTGACAGTGTCCACCAGTTTATTATATATGTACTTATAGCAGTACGGTAGGCCACTGCTGTACCTACCTCTGTGTCGTCACTCGTCATCCATTAAGTATACTATCCATCTACATTCTATACCTGTGGTGCATTTTAGACAGTTTTGCAGTTTGCTGACAGTGTCCACCAGTTTATTATATATATACTTATAGCAGTACGGTAGGCCACTGCTGTACCTTCCTCTGTGTCGTCACTCATCATCCATTAAGTATACAATCCATCTACATTCTATACCTGTGGTGCATTTTAGACAGTTTTGCAGTTTGCTGACAGTGTCCACCAGTATACTATATACGGTATATACTTATAGCAGTACGGTAGGCCACTGCTGTACCTACCTCTGTGTTGTCACTCGTCATCCATTAAGTATGCTATCCATCTACATTCTATACCTGTGGTGCATTTTAGACAGTTTTGCAGTTTGCTGACAGTGTCCACCAGTTTATTATATATATACTTATAGCAGTACGGTAGGCCACTGCTGTACCTACCTCTGTGTCGTCACTCGTCATCCATTAAGTATACTATCCATCTACATTCTATACCTGTGGTGCATTTTAGACAGTTTTGCAGTTTGCTGACAGTGTCCACCAGTTTATTATATATATACTTATAGCAGTACGGTAGGCCACTGCTGTACCTACCTCTGTGTCGTCACTCGTCATCCATTAAGTATACTATCCATCTACATTCTATACCTGTGGTGCATTTTAGACAGTTTTGCAGTTTGCTGACAGTGTCCACCAGTTTATTATATATATACTTATAGCAGTACGGTAGGCCACTGCTGTACCTACCTCTGTGTCGTCACTCGTCATCCATTAAGTATACTATCCATCTACATTCTATACCTGTGGTGCATTTTAGACAGTTTTGCAGTTTGCTGACAGTGTCCACCAGTATACTATATATATACTTATAGCAGTACGTTAGGCCACTGCTGTACCTACCTCTGTGTCGTCACTCGTCATCCATTAAGTATACTATCCATCTACATTCTATACCTGTGGTGCATTTTAGACAGTTTTGCAGTTTGCTGACAGTGTCCACCAGTTTATTATATATATACATATAGCAGTACGGTAGGCCACTGCTGTACCTACCTCTGTGTCGTCACTCGTCATCCATTAAGTATACTATCCATCTACATTCTATACCTGTGGTGCATTTTAGACAGTTTTGCAGTTTGCTGACAGTGTCCACCAGTTTATTATATATATACTTATAGCGGTACGGTAGGCCACTGCTGTACCTACCTCTGTGTCGTCACTCGTCATCCATTAAGTATACTATCCATCTACATTCTATACCTGTGGTGCATTTTAGACAGTTTTGCAGTTTGCTGACAGTGTCCACCAGTTTATTATATATATACTTATAGCAGTACGGTAGGCCACTGCTGTACCTACCTCTGTGTCGTCACTCGGCATCCATTAAGTATACTATCCATCTACATTCTATACCTGTGGTGCATTTTAGACATTTTTGCAGTTTGCTGACAGTGTCCACCAGTATACTATATATATACTTATAGCAGTACGTTAGGCCACTGCTGTACCTACCTCTGTGTCATCACTCGTCATCCATTAAGTATACTATCCATCTACATTCTATACCTGTGGTGCATTTTAAACAGTTTTGCAGTTTGCTGACAGTGTCCACCAGTATACTATATACGGTATATACTTATAGCAGTACGGTAGGCCACTGCTGTACCTACCTCTGTGTCGTCACTCGTCATCCATTAAGTATACTATCCATCTACATTCTATACCTGTGGTGCATTTTAGACAGTTTTGCAGTTTGCTGACAGTGTCCACCAGTTTATTATATATATACTTATAGCAGTACGGTAGGCCACTGCTGTACCTACCTCTGTGTCGTCACTCGTCATCCATTAAGTATACTATCCATCTACATTCTATACCTGTGGTGCATTTTAGACAGTTTTGCAGTTTGCTGACAGTGTCCACCAGTTTATTATATATATACTTATAGCAGTACGGTAGGCCACTGCTGTACCTACCTCTGTGTCGTCACTCGTCATCCATTAAGTATACTATCCATCTACATTCTATACCTGTGGTGCATTTTAGACAGTTTTGCTGTTTGCTGACAGTGTCCACCAGTTTATTATATATGTACTTATAGCAGTACGGTAGGCCACTGCTGTACCTACCTCTGTGTCGTCACTCGTCATCCATTAAGTATACTATCCATCTACATTCTATACCTGTGATGCATTTTAGACAGTTTTGCTGTTTGCTGACAGTGTCCACCAGTTTATTATATATGTACTTATAGCAGTACGGTAGGCCACTGCTGTACCTACCTCTGTGTCGTCACTCGTCATCCATTAAGTATACTATCCATCTACATTCTATACCTGTGGTGCATTTTAGACAGTTTTGCAGTTTGCTGACAGTGTCCACCAGTTTATTATATATATACTTATAGCAGTACGGTAGGCCACTGCTGTACCTTCCTCTGTGTCGTCACTCATCATCCATTAAGTATACAATCCATCTACATTCTATACCTGTGGTGCATTTTAGACAGTTTTGCAGTTTGCTGACAGTGTCCACCAGTATACTATATACGGTATATACTTATAGCAGTACGGTAGGCCACTGCTGTACCTACCTCTGTGTTGTCACTCGTCATCCATTAAGTATGCTATCCATCTACATTCTATACCTGTGGTGCATTTTAGACAGTTTTGCAGTTTGCTGACAGTGTCCACCAGTTTATTATATATATACTTATAGCAGTACGGTAGGCCACTGCTGTACCTACCTCTGTGTCGTCACTCGTCATCCATTAAGTATACTATCCATCTACATTCTATACCTGTGGTGCATTTTAGACAGTTTTGCAGTTTGCTGACAGTGTCCACCAGTTTATTATATATATACTTATAGCAGTACGGTAGGCCACTGCTGTACCTACCTCTGTGTCGTCACTCGTCATCCATTAAGTATACTATCCATCTACATTCTATACCTGTGGTGCATTTTAGACAGTTTTGCAGTTTGCTGACAGTGTCCACCAGTTTATTATATATATACTTATAGCAGTACGGTAGGCCACTGCTGTACCTACCTCTGTGTCGTCACTCGTCATCCATTAAGTATACTATCCATCTACATTCTATACCTGTGGTGCATTTTAGACAGTTTTGCAGTTTGCTGACAGTGTCCACCAGTATACTATATATATACTTATAGCAGTACGTTAGGCCACTGCTGTACCTACCTCTGTGTCGTCACTCGTCATCCATTAAGTATACTATCCATCTACATTCTATACCTGTGGTGCATTTTAGACAGTTTTGCAGTTTGCTGACAGTGTCCACCAGTTTATTATATATATACATATAGCAGTACGGTAGGCCACTGCTGTACCTACCTCTGTGTCGTCACTCGTCATCCATTAAGTATACTATCCATCTACATTCTATACCTGTGGTGCATTTTAGACAGTTTTGCAGTTTGCTGACAGTGTCCACCAGTTTATTATATATATACTTATAGCGGTACGGTAGGCCACTGCTGTACCTACCTCTGTGTCGTCACTCGTCATCCATTAAGTATACTATCCAGCTACATTCTATACCTGTGGTGCATTTTAGACAGTTTTGCAGTTTGCTGACAGTGTCCACCAGTTTATTATATATATACTTATAGCAGTACGGTAGGCCACTGCTGTACCTACCTCTGTGTCGTCACTCCTCATCCATTAAGTATACTATCCATCTACATTCTATACCTGTGGTGCATTTTAGACAGTTTTGCAGTTTGCTGACAGTGTCCACCAGTTTATTATATATATACTTATAGCAGTACGGTAGGCCACTGCTGTACCTTCCTCTGTGTCGTCACTCATCATCCATTAAGTATACTATCCATCTACATTATATAACTGTGGTGCATTTTAGACAGTTTTGCAGTTTGCTGACAGTGTCCACCAGTATACTATATACGGTATATACTTATAGCAGTACGGTAGGCCACTGCTGTACCTACCTCTGTGTCGTCACTCGTCATCCATTAAGTATACTATCCATCTACATTCTATACCTGTGGTGCATTTTAGACAGTTTTGCAGTTTGCTGACAGTGTCCACCAGTTTATTATATATATATACTTATAGCAGTACGGTAGGCCACTGCTGTACCTACCTCTGTGTCGTCACTCGTCATCCATTAAGTACACTATCCATCTACATTCTATACCTGTGGTGCATTTTAGACAGTTTTGCAGTTTGCTGACAGTGTCCACCAGTTTATTATATATATACTTATAGCAGTACGGTAGGCCACTGCTGTACCTACCTCTGTGTCGTCACTCGGCATCCATTAAGTATACTATCCATCTACATTCTATACCTGTGGTGCATTTTAGACAGTTTTGCAGTTTGCTGACAGTGTCCACCAGTATACTATATATATACTTATAGCAGTACGTTAGGCCACTGCTGTACCTACCTCTGTGTCATCACTCGTCATCCATTAAGTATACTATCCATCTACATTCTATACCTGTGGTGCATTTTAAACAGTTTTGCAGTTTGCTGACAGTGTCCACCAGTATACTATATACGGTATATACTTATAGCAGTACGGTAGGCCACTGCTGTACCTACCTCTGTGTCGTCACTCGTCATCCATTAAGTATACTATCCATCTACATTCTATACCTGTGGTGCATTTTAGACAGTTTTGCAGTTTGCTGACAGTGTCCACCAGTTTATTATATATATACTTATAGCAGTACGGTAGGCCACTGCTGTACCTACCTCTGTGTCGTCACTCGTCATCCATTAAGTATACTATCCATCTACATTCTATACCTGTGGTGCATTTTAGACAGTTTTGCTGTTTGCTGACAGTGTCCACCAGTTTATTATATATGTACTTATAGCAGTACGGTAGGCCACTGCTGTACCTACCTCTGTGTCGTCACTCGTCATCCATTAAGTATACTATCCATCTACATTCTATACCTGTGGTGCATTTTAGACAGTTTTGCAGTTTGCTGACAGTGTCCACCAGTTTATTATATATATACTTATAGCAGTACGGTAGGCCACTGCTGTACCTACCTCTGTGTCGTCACTCGTCATCCATTAAGTATACTATCCATCTACATTCTATACCTGTGGTGCATTTTAGACAGTTTTGCAGTTTGCTGACAGTGTCCACCAGTTTATTATATATATACTTATAGCAGTACGGTAGGCCACTGCTGTACCTTCCTCTGTGTCGTCACTCATCATCCATTAAGTATACTATCCATCTACATTCTATACCTGTGGTGCATTTTAGACAGTTTTGCAGTTTGCTGACAGTGTCCACCAGTATACTATATACGGTATATACTTATAGCAGTACGGTAGGCCACTGCTGTACCTACCTCTGTGTCGTCACTCGTCATCCATTAAGTATACTATCCATCTACATTCTATACCTGTGGTGCATTTTAGACAGTTTTGCAGTTTGCTGACAGTGTCCACCAGTTTATTATATATATACTTATAGCAGTACGGTAGGCCACTGCTGTACCTACCTCTGTGTCGTCACTCGTCATCCATTAAGTATACTATCCATCTACATTCTATACCTGTGATGCATTTTAGACAGTTTTGCTGTTTGCTGACAGTGTCCACCAGTTTATTATATATGTACTTATAGCAGTACGGTAGGCCACTGCTGTACCTACCTCTGTGTCGTCACTCGTCATCCATTAAGTATACTATCCATCTAAATTCTATACCTGTGGTGCATTTTAGACAGTTTTGCAGTTTGCTGACAGTGTCCACCAGTTTATTATATATATACTTATAGCAGTACGGTAGGCCACTGCTGTACCTACCTCTGTGTCGTCACTCGTCATCCATTAAGTATACTATCCATCTACATTCTATACCTGTGGTGCATTTTAGACAGTTTTGCAGTTTGCTGTCAGTGTCCACCAGTATACTATATATATACTTATAGCAGTACGTTAGGCCACTGCTGTACCTACCTCTGTGTCGTCACTCGTCATCTATTAAGTATACTATCCATCTAAATTCTATACCTGTGGTGCATTTTAGACAGTTTTGCAGTTTGCTGACAGTGTCCACCAGTATACTATATACGGTATATACTTATAGCAGTACGGTAGGCCACTGCTGTACCTACCTCTGTGTCGTCACTCATCATCCATTAAGTATACTATCCATCTACATTCTATACCTGTGGTGCATTTTAGACAGTTTTGCAGTTTGCTGACAGTGTCCACCAGTTTATTATATATATACTTATAGCAGTACGGTAGGCCACTGCTGTACCTACCTCTGTGTCGTCACTCGTCATCCATTAAGTATACTATCCATCTACATTCTATACCTGTGATGCATTTTAGACAGTTTTGCTGTTTGCTGACAGTGTCCACCAGTTTATTATATATGTACTTATAGCAGTACGGTAGGCCACTGCTGTACCTACCTCTGTGTCGTCACTCGTCATCCATTAAGTATACTATCCATCTAAATTCTATACCTGTGGTGCATTTTAGACAGTTTTGCAGTTTGCTGACAGTATCCACCAGTTTATTATATATATACTTATAGCAATACGGTAGGCCACTGCTGTACCTACCTCTGTGTCGTCACTCGTCATCCATTAAGTATACTATCCATCTACATTCTATACCTGTGGTGCATTTTAGACAGTTTTGCAGTTTGCTGTCAGTGTCCACCAGTATACTATATATATACTTATAGCAGTACGTTAGGCCACTGCTGTACCTACCTCTGTGTCGTCACTCGTCATCCATTAAGTATACTATCCATCTACATTCTATACCTGTGGTGCATTTTAGACAGTTTTGCAGTTTGCTGACAGTGTCCACCAGTTTATTATATATATACTTATAGCAGTACGGTAGGCCACTGCTGTACCTACCTCTGTGTCGTCACTCGTCATCCATTAAGTATACTATCCATCTACATTCTATACCTGTGGTGCATTTTAGACAGTTTTGCAGTTTGCTGACAGTGTCCACCAGTTTATTATATATATACTTATAGCAGTACGGTAGGCCACTGCTGTACCTACCTCTGTGTCGTCACTCGTCATCCATTAAGTATACTATCCATCTACATTCTATACCTGTGGTGCATTTTAGACAGTTTTGCAGTTTGCTGACATTGTCCACCAGTTTATTATATATATACTTATAGCAGTACGGTAGGCCACTGCTGTACCTACCTCTGTGTCGTCACTCATCATCCATTAAGTATACTATCCATCTACATTCTATACCTGTGGTGCATTTTAGACAGTTTTGCAGTTTGCTGACAGTGTCCACCAGTTTATTATATATATATACTTATAGCAGTACGGTAGGCCACTGCTGTACCTACCTCTGTGTCGTCACTCGGCATCCATTAAGTATACTATCCATCTACATTCTATACCTGTGGTGCATTTTAGACAGTTTTGCAGTTTGCTGACAGTGTCCACCAGTATACTATATATATACTTATAGCAGTACGTTAGGCCACTGCTGTACCTACCTCTGTGTCGTCACTAGTCATCCATTAAGTATACTATCCATCTACATTCTATACCTGTGGTGCATTTTAAACAGTTTTGCAGTTTGCTGACAGTGTCCACCAGTATACTATATACGGTATATACTTATAGCAGTACGGTAGGCCACTGCTGTACCTACCTCTGTGTCGTCACTCGTCATCCATTAAGTATACTATCCATCTACATTCTATACCTGTGGTGCATTTTAGACAGTTTTGCAGTTTGCTGACAGTGTCCACCAGTTTATTATATATATACTTATAGCAGTACGGTAGGCCACTGCTGTACCTACCTCTGTGTCGTCACTCGTCATCCATTAAGTATACTATCCATCTACATTCTATACCTGTGGTGCATTTTAGACAGTTTTGCTGTTTGCTGACAGTGTCCACCAGTTTATTATATATGTACTTATAGCAGTACGGTAGGCCACTGCTGTACCTACCTCTGTGTCGTCACTCGTCATCCATTAAGTATACTATCCATCTACATTCTATACCTGTGGTGCATTTTAGACAGTTTTGCAGTTTGCTGACAGTGTCCACCAGTTTATTATATATATACTTATAGCAGTACGGTAGGCCACTGCTGTACCTACCTCTGTGTCGTCACTCATCATTCATTAAGTATACTATCCATCTACATTCTATACCTGTGGTGCATTTTAGACAGTTTTGCAGTTTGCTGACAGTGTCCACCAGTTTATTATATATATACTTATAGCAGTACGGTAGGCCACTGCTGTACCTTCCTCTGTGTCGTCACTCATCATCCATTAAGTATACTATCCATCTACATTCTATACCTGTGGTGCATTTTAGACAGTTTTGCAGTTTGCTGACAGTGTCCACCAGTATACTATATACGGTATATACTTATAGCAGTACGGTAGGCCACTGCTGTACCTACCTCTGTGTCGTCACTCGTCATCCATTAAGTATACTATCCATCTACATTCTATACCTGTGGTGCATTTTAGACAGTTTTGCAGTTTGCTGACAGTGTCCACCAGTTTATTATATATATACTTATAGCAGTACGGTAGGCCACTGCTGTACCTACCTCTGTGTCGTCACTCGTCATCCATTAAGTATACTATCCATCTACATTCTATACCTGTGATGCATTTTAGACAGTTTTGCTGTTTGCTGACAGTGTCCACCAGTTTATTATATATGTACTTATAGCAGTACGGTAGGCCACTGCTGTACCTACCTCTGTGTCGTCACTCGTCATCCATTAAGTATACTATCCATCTACATTCTATACCTGTGGTGCATTTTAGACAGTTTTGCAGTTTGCTGACAGTGTCCACCAGTTTATTATATATATACTTATAGCAGTACGGTAGGCCACTGCTGTACCTACCTCTGTGTCGTCACTCGTCATCCATTAAGTATACTATCCATCTACATTCTATACCTGTGGTGCATTTTAGACAGTTTTGCAGTTTGCTGACAGTGTCCACCAGTTTATTATATATATACTTATAGCAGTACGGTAGGCCACTGCTGTACCTACCTCTGTGTCGTCACTCGTCATCCATTAAGTATACTATCCATCTACATTCTATACCTGTGGTGCATTTTAGACAGTTTTGCAGTTTGCTGACAGTGTCCACCAGTTTATTATATATATACTTATAGCAGTACGGTAGGCCACTGCTGTACCTACCTCTGTGTCGTCACTCGTCATCCATTAAGTATACTATCCATCTACATTCTATACCTGTGGTGCATTTTAGACAGTTTTGCAGTTTGCTGACAGTGTCCACCAGTTTATTATATATATACTTATAGCAGTACGGTAGGCCACTGCTGTACCTACCTCTGTGTCGTCACTCGGCATCCATTAAGTATACTATCCATCTACATTCTATACCTGTGGTGCATTTTAGACAGTTTTGCAGTTTGCTGACAGTGTCCACCAGTATACTATATATATACTTATAGCAGTACGTTAGGCCACTGCTGTACCTACCTCTGTGTCGTCACTCGTCATCCATTAAGTATACTATCCATCTACATTCTATACCTGTGGTGCATTTTAGACAGTTTTGCAGTTTGCTGACAGTGTCCACCAGTTTATTATATATATACTTATAGCAGTACGGTAGGCCACTGCTGTACCTACCTCTGTGTCGTCACTCGTCATCCATTAAGTATACTATCCATCTACATTCTATACCTGTGGTGCATTTTAGACAGTTTTGCTGTTTGCTGACAGTGTCCACCAGTTTATTATATATGTACTTATAGCAGTACGGTAGGCCACTGCTGTACCTACCTCTGTGTCGTCACTCGTCATCCATTAAGTATACTATCCATCTAAATTCTATACCTGTGGTGCATTTTAGACAGTTTTGCAGTTTGCTGACAGTGTCCACCAGTTTATTATATATATACTTATAGCTGTACGGTAGGCCACTGCTGTACCTACCTCTGTGTCGTCACTCGTCATCCATTAAGTATACTATCCATCTACATTCTATACCTGTGGTCCATTTTAGACAGTTTTGCAGTTTGCTGACAGTGTCCACCAGTATACTATATATATACTTATAGCAGTACGTTAGGCCACTGCTGTACCTACCTCTGTGTCGTCACTCGTCATCCATTAAGTATACTATCCATCTACATTCTATACCTGTGGTACATTTTAGACAGTTTTGCAGTTTGCTGACAGTGTCCACCAGTTTATTATATATATACTTATAGCAGTACGGTAGGCCACTGCTGTACCTACCTCTGTGTCGTCACTCGTCATCCATTAAGTATACTATCCATCTACATTCTATACCTGTGGTGCATTTTAGACAGTTTTGCAGTTTGCTGACAGTGTCCACCAGTTTATTATATATATACTTATAGCAGTACGGTAGGCCACTGCTGTACCTACCTCTGTGTCGTCACTCATCATTCATTAAGTATACTATCCATCTACATTCTATACCTGTGGTGCATTTTAGACAGTTTTGCAGTTTGCTGACAGTGTCCACCAGTTTATTATATATATACTTATAGCAGTACGGTAGGCCACTGCTGTACCTTCCTCTGTGTCGTCACTCATCATCCATTAAGTATACTATCCATCTACATTCTATACCTGTGGTGCATTTTAGACAGTTTTGCAGTTTGCTGACAGTGTCCACCAGTATACTATATACGGTATATACTTATAGCAGTACGGTAGGCCACTGCTGTACCTACCTCTGTGTCGTCACTCGTCATCCATTAAGTATACTATCCATCTACATTCTATACCTGTGGTGCATTTTAGACAGTTTTGCAGTTTGCTGACAGTGTCCACCAGTTTATTATATATATACTTATAGCAGTACGGTAGGCCACTGCTGTACCTACCTCTGTGTCGTCACTCATCATCCATTAAGTATACTATCCATCTACATTCTATACCTGTGATGCATTTTAGACAGTTTTGCTGTTTGCTGACAGTGTCCACCAGTTTATTATATATGTACTTATAGCAGTACGGTAGGCCACTGCTGTACCTACCTCTGTGTCGTCACTCGTCATCCATTAAGTATACTATCCATCTAAATTCTATACCTGTGGTACATTTTAGACAGTTTTGCAGTTTGCTGACAGTGTCCACCAGTTTATTATATATATACTTATAGCAGTACGGTAGGCCACTGCTGTACCTACCTCTGTGTCGTCACTCGTCATCCATTAAGTATACTATCCATCTACATTCTATACCTGTGGTGCATTTTAGACAGTTTTGCAGTTTGCTGACAGTGTCCACCAGTATACTATATATATACTTATAGCAGTACGTTAGGCCACTGCTGTACCTACCTCTGTGTCGTCACTCGTCATCCATTAAGTATACTATCCATCTACATTCTATACCTGTGGTGCATTTTAGACAGTTTTGCAGTTTGCTGACAGTGTCCACCAGTTTATTATATATATACTTATAGCAGTACGGTAGGCCACTGCTGTACCTACCTCTGTGTCGTCACTCGTCATCCATTAAGTATACTATCCATCTACATTCTATACCTGTGGTGCATTTTAGACAGTTTTGCAGTTTGCTGACAGTGTCCACCAGTTTATTATATATATACTTATAGCAGTACAGTAGGCCACTGCTGTACCTACCTCTGTGTCGTCACTCGTCATCCATTAAGTATACTATCCATCTACATTCTATACCTGTGGTGCATTTTAGACAGTTTTGCAGTTTGCTGACAGTGTCCACCAGTTTATTATATATATACTTATAGCAGTACGGTAGGCCACTGCTGTACCTACCTCTGTGTCGTCACTCGTCATCCATTAAGTATACTATCCATCTACATTCTATACCTGTGGTGCATTTTAGACAGTTTTGCAGTTTGCTGACAGTGTCCACCAGTTTATTATATATATACTTATAGCAGTACGGTAGGCCACTGCTGTACCTACCTCTGTGTCGTCACTCGGCATCCATTAAGTATACTATCCATCTACATTCTATACCTGTGTTGCATTTTAGACAGTTTTGCAGTTTGCTGACAGTGTCCACCAGTATACTATATATATACTTATAGCAGTACGTTAGGCCACTGCTGTACCTACCTCTGTGTCGTCACTCGTCATCCATTAAGTATACTATCCATCTACATTCTATACCTGTGGTGCATTTTAGACAGTTTTGCAGTTTGCTGACAGTGTCCACCAGTTTATTATATATATACTTATAGCAGTACGGTAGGCCACTGCTGTACCTACCTCTGTGTCGTCACTCGTCATCCATTAAGTATACTATCCATCTACATTCTATACCTGTGGTGCATTTTAGACAGTTTTGCTGTTTGCTGACAGTGTCCACCAGTTTATTATATATGTACTTATAGCAGTACGGTAGGCCACTGCTGTACCTACCTCTGTGTCGTCACTCGTCATCCATTAAGTATACTATCCATCTAAATTCTATACCTGTGGTGCATTTTAGACAGTTTTGCAGTTTGCTGACAGTGTCCACCAGTTTATTATATATATACTTATAGCTGTACGGTAGGCCACTGCTGTACCTACCTCTGTGTCGTCACTCGTCATCCATTAAGTATACTATCCATCTACATTCTATACCTGTGGTCCATTTTAGACAGTTTTGCAGTTTGCTGACAGTGTCCACCAGTATACTATATATATACTTATAGCAGTACGTTAGGCCACTGCTGTACCTACCTCTGTGTCGTCACTCGTCATCCATTAAGTATACTATCCATCTACATTCTATACCTGTGGTACATTTTAGACAGTTTTGCAGTTTGCTGACAGTGTCCACCAGTTTATTATATATATACTTATAGCAGTACGGTAGGCCACTGCTGTACCTACCTCTGTGTCGTCACTCGTCATCCATTAAGTATACTATCCATCTACATTCTATACCTGTGGTGCATTTTAGACAGTTTTGCAGTTTGCTGACAGTGTCCACCAGTTTATTGTATATATACTTATAGCAGTACGGTAGGCCACTGCTGTACCTACCTCTGTGTCGTCACTCGTCATCCATTAAGTATACTATCCATCTACATTCTATACCTGTGGTGCATTTTAGACAGTTTTGCAGTTTGCTGACAGTGTCCACCAGTTTATTATATATATACTTATAGCAGTACGGTAGGCCACTGCTGTACCTACCTCTGTGTCGTCACTCGTCATCCATTAAGTATACTATCCATCTACATTCTATACCTGTGGTGCATTTTAGACAGTTTTGCAGTTTGCTGACAGTGTCCACCAGTTTATTATATATATACTTATAGTAGTACGGTAGGCCACTGCTGTACCTACCTCTGTGTCGTCACTCGGCATCCATTAAGTATACTATCCATCTACATTCTATACCTGTGGTGCATTTTAGACAGTTTTGCAGTTTGCTGACAGTGTCCACCAGTATACTATATATATACTTATAGCAGTACATTAGGCCACTGCTGTACCTACCTCTGTGTCGTCACTCGTCATCCATTAAGTATACTATCCATCTACATTCTATACCTGTGGTGCATTTTAGACAGTTTTGCAGTTTGCTGACAGTGTCCACCAGTTTATTATATATATACTTATAGCAGTACGGTAGGCCACTGCTGTACCTACCTCTGTGTCGTCACTCGTCATCCATTAAGTATACTATCCATCTACATTCTATACCTGTGGTGCATTTTAGACAGTTTTGCAGTTTGCTGACAGTGTCCACCAGTTTATTATATATATACTTATAGCAGTACGGTAGGCCACTGCTGTACCTACCTCTGTGTCGTCACTCGTCATCCATTAAGTATACTATCCATCTACATTCTATACCTGTGGTGCATTTTAGACAGTTTTGCTGTTTGCTGACAGTGTCCACCAGTTTATTATATATGTACTTATAGCAGTACGGTAGGCCACTGCTGTACCTACCTCTGTGTCGTCACTCGTCATCCATTAAGTATACTATCCATCTAAATTCTATACCTGTGGTGCATTTTAGACAGTTTTGCAGTTTGCTGACAGTGTCCACCAGTTTATTATATATATACTTATAGCAGTACGGTAGGCCACTGCTGTACCTACCTCTGTGTCGTCACTCGTCATCCATTAAGTATACTATCCATCTACATTCTATACCTGTGGTGCATTTTAGACAGTTTTGCAGTTTGCTGACAGTGTCCACCAGTATACTATATATATACTTATAGCAGTACGTTAGGCCACTGCTGTACCTACCTCTGTGTCGTCACTCGTCATCCATTAAGTATACTATCCATCTACATTCTATACCGGTGGTGCATTTTAGACAGTTTTGCAGTTTGCTGACAGTGTCCACCAGTTTATTATATATATACTTATAGCAGTACGGTAGGCCACTGCTGTACCTACCTCTGTGTCGTCACTCGTCATCCATTAAGTATACTATCCATCTACATTCTATACCTGTGGTGCATTTTAGACAGTTTTGCAGTTTGCTGACAGTGTCCACCAGTTTATTATATATATACTTATAGCAGTACGGTAGGCCACTGCTGTACCTACCTCTGTGTCGTCACTCGTCATCCATTAAGTATACTATCCATCTACATTCTATACCTGTGGTGCATTTTAGACAGTTTTGCTGTTTGCTGACAGTGTCCACCAGTTTATTATATATGTACTTATAGCAGTACGGTAGGCCACTGCTGTACCTACCTCTGTGTCGTCACTCGTCATCCATTAAGTATACTATCCATCTACATTCTATACCTGTGGTGCATTTTAGACAGTTTTGCAGTTTGCTGACAGTGTCCACCAGTTTATTATATATATACTTATAGCAGTACGGTAGGCCACTGCTGTACCTACCTCTGTGTCGTCACTCGTCATCCATTAAGTATACTATCCATCTACATTCTATACCTGTGGTGCATTTTAGACAGTTTTGCAGTTTGCTGACAGTGTCCACCAGTTTATTATATATATACTTATAGCAGTACGGTAGGCCACTGCTGTACCTACCTCTGTGTCGTCACTCGTCATCCATTAAGTATACTATCCATCTACATTCTATACCTGTGGTGCATTTTAGACAGTTTTGCAGTTTGCTGACAGTGTCCACCAGTTTATTATATATATATACTTATAGCAGTACGGTAGGCCACTGCTGTACCTACCTCTGTGTCGTCACTCGTCATCCATTAAGTATACTATCCATCTACATTCTATACCTGTGGTGCATTTTAGATAGTTTTGCTGTTTGCTGACAGTGTCCACCAGTTTATTATATATATACTTATAGCAGTACGGTAGGCCACTGCTGTACCTACCTCTGTGTCGTCACTCGGCATCCATTAAGTATACTATCCATCTACATTCTATACCTGTGGTGCATTTTAGACAGTTTTGCAGTTTGCTGACAGTGTCCACCAGTATACTATATATATATACTTATAGCAGTACGTTAGGCCACTGCTGTACCTACCTCTGTGTCGTCACTCGTCATCCATTAAGTATACTATCCATCTACATTCTATACCTGTGGTGCATTTTAAACAGTTTTGCAGTTTGCTGACAGTGTCCACCAGTATACTATATACGGTATATACTTATAGCAGTACGGTAGGCCACTGCTGTACCTACCTCTGTGTCGTCACTCGTCATCCATTAAGTATACTATCCATCTACATTCTATACCTGTGGTGCATTTTAGACAGTTTTGCAGTTTGCTGACAGTGTCCACCAGTATACTATATATATACTTATAGCAGTACGTTAGGCCACTGCTGTACCTACCTCTGTGTCGTCACTCGTCATCCATTAAGTATACTATCCATCTACATTCTATACCTGTGGTCCATTTTAGACAGTTTTGCAGTTTGCTGACAGTGTCCACCAGTATACTATATATATATACTTATAGCAGTACGTTAGGCCACTGCTGTACCTACCTCTGTGTCGTCACTCGTCATCCATTAAGTATACTATCCATCTACATTCTATACCTGTGGTACATTTTAGACAGTTTTGCAGTTTGCTGACAGTGTCCACCAGTTTATTATATATATACTTATAGCAGTACGGTAGGCCACTGCTGTACCTACCTCTGTGTCGTCACTCGTCATCCATTAAGTATACTATCCATCTACATTCTATACCTGTGGTGCATTTTAGACAGTTTTGCAGTTTGCTGACAGTGTCCACCAGTTTATTATATATATACTTATAGCAGTACAGTAGGCCACTGCTGTACCTACCTCTGTGTCGTCACTTGTCATCCATTAAGTATACTATCCATCTACATTCTATACCTGTGGTGCATTTTAGACAGTTTTGCAGTTTGCTGACAGTGTCCACCAGTATACTATATATATACTTATAGCAGTACGTTAGGCCACTGCTGTACCTACCTCTGTGTCGTCACTCGTCATCCATTAAGTATACTATCCATCTACATTCTATACCTGTGGTGCATTTTAAACAGTTTTGCAGTTTGCTGACAGTGTCCACCAGTATACTATATACGGTATATACTTATAGCAGTACGGTAGGCCACTGCTGTACCTACCTCTGTGTCGTCACTCGTCATCCATTAGGTATACTATCCATCTACATTCTATACCTGTGGTGCATTTTAGACAGTTTTGCAGTTTGCTGACAGTGTCCACCAGTTTATTATATATATACTTATAGCTGTACGGTAGGCCACTGCTGTACCTACCTCTGTGTCGTCACTCGTCATCCATTAAGTATACTATCCATCTACATTCTATACCTGTGGTGCATTTTAGACAGTTTTGCTGTTTGCTGACAGTGTCCACCAGTTTATTATATATGTACTTATAGCAGTACGGTAGGCTACTGCTGTACCTACCTCTGTGTCGTCACTCGTCATCCATTAAGTATACTATCCATCTACATTCTATACCTGTGGTACATTTTAGATAGTTTTGCAGTTTGCTGACAGTGTCCACCAGTTTATTATATATATACTTATAGCAGTACGGTAGGCCACTGCTGTACCTACCTCTGTGTCGTCACTCGTCATCCATTAAGTATACTATCCATCTACATTCTATACCTGTGGTGCATTTTAGACAGTTTTGCAGTTTGCTGACAGTGTCCACCAGTTTATTATATATATACTTATAGCAGTACGGTAGGCCACTGCTGTACCTACCTCTGTGTCGTCACTTGTCATCCATTAAGTATACTATCCATCTACATTCTATACCTGTGGTGCATTTTAGACAGTTTTGCAGTTTGCTGACAGTGTCCACCAGTTTATTATATATATACTTATAGTAGTACGGTAGGCCACTGCTGTACCTACCTCTGTGTCGTCACTCGGCATCCATTAAGTATACTATCCATCTACATTCTATACCTGTGGTCCATTTTAGACAGTTTTGCAGTTTGCTGACAGTGTCCACCAGTATACTATATATATACTTATAGCAGTACGTTAGGCCACTGCTGTACCTACCTCTGTGTCGTCACTCGTCATCCATTAAGTATACTATCCATCTACATTCTATACCTGTGGTACATTTTAGACAGTTTTGCAGTTTGCTGACAGTGTCCACCAGTTTATTATATATATACTTATAGCAGTACGGTAGGCCACTGCTGTACCTACCTCTGTGTCGTCACTCGTCATCCATTAAGTATACTATCCATCTACATTCTATACCTGTGGTGCATTTTAGACAGTTTTGCAGTTTGCTGACAGTGTCCACCAGTTTATTATATATATACTTATAGCAGTACGGTAGGCCACTGCTGTACCTACCTCTGTGTCATCACTCGTCATCCATTAAGTATACTATCCATCTACATTCTATACCTGTGGTGCATTTTAGACAGTTTTGCAGTTTGCTGACAGTGTCCACCAGTTTATTATATATATACTTATAGCAGTACGGTAGGCCACTGCTGTACCTACCTCTGTGTCGTCACTCGTCATCCATTAAGTATACTATCCATCTACATTCTATACCTGTGGTGCATTTTAGACAGTTTTGCAGTTTGCTGACAGTGTCCACCAGTTTATTATATATATACTTATAGTAGTACGGTAGGCCACTGCTGTACCTACCTCTGTGTCGTCACTCGGCATCCATTAAGTATACTATCCATCTACATTCTATACCTGTGGTGCATTTTAGACAGTTTTGCAGTTTGCTGACAGTGTCCACCAGTATACTATATATATATACTTATAGCAGTACGTTAGGCCACTGCTGTACCTACCTCTGTGTCGTCACTCGTCATCCATTAAGTATAATATCCATCTACATTCTATACCTGTGGTGCATTTTAGACAGTTTTGCAGTTTGCTGACAGTGTCCACCAGTTTATTATATATATACTTATAGCAGTACGGTAGGCCACTGCTGTACCTACCTCTGTGTCGTCACTCGTCATCCATTAAGTATACTATCCATCTACATTCTATACCTGTGGTGCATTTTAGACAGTTTTGCAGTTTGCTGACAGTGTCCACCAGCTTATTATATATATACTTATAGCAGTACGGTAGGCCACTGCTGTACCTACCTCTGTGTCGTCACTCGTCATCCATTAAGTATACTATCCATCTACATTCTATACCTGTGGTGCATTTTAGACAGTTTTGCTGTTTGCTGACAGTGTCCACCAGTTTATTATATATGTACTTATAGCAGTACGGTAGGCCACTGCTGTACCTACCTCTGTGTCGTCACTCGTCATCCATTAAGTATACTATCCATCTAAATTCTATACCTGTGGTGCATTTTAGACAGTTTTGCAGTTTGCTGACAGTGTCCACCAGTTTATTATATATATACTTATAGCAGTACGGTAGGCCACTGCTGTACCTACCTCTGTGTCGTCACTCGTCATCCATTAAGTATACTATCCATCTACATTCTATACCTGTGGTGCATTTTAGACAGTTTTGCAGTTTGCTGACAGTGTCCACCAGTATACTATATATATACTTATAGCAGTACGTTAGGCCACTGCTGTACCTACCTCTGTGTCGTCACTCGTCATCCATTAAGTATACTATCCATCTACATTCTATACCTGTGGTGCATTTTAGACCGTTTTGCAGTTTGCTGACAGTGTCCACCAGTTTATTATATATATACTTATAGCAGTACGGTAGGCCACTGCTGTACCTACCTCTGTGTCGTCACTCGTCATCCATTAAGTATACTATCCATCTACATTCTATACCTGTGGTGCATTTTAGACAGTTTGCAGTTTGCTGACAGTGTCCACCAGTTTATTATATATATACTTATAGCAGTACGGTAGGCCACTGCTGTACCTACCTCTGTGTCGTCACTCGTCATCCATTAAGTATACTATCCATCTACATTCTATACCTGTGGTGCATTTTAGACAGTTTTGCAGTTTGCTGACAGTGTCCACCAGTTTATTATATATATATACTTATAGCAGTACGGTAGGCCACTGCTGTACCTACCTCTGTGTCGTCACTCGTCATCCATTAAGTATACTATCCATCTACAATCTATACCTGTGGTGCATTTTAGACAGTTTTGCAGTTTGCTGACAGTGTCCACCAGTTTATTATATATATATACTTATAGCAGTACGGTAGGCCACTGCTGTACCTACCTCTGTGTCGTCACTCGTCATCCATTAAGTATACTATCCATCTACATTCTATACCTGTGATGCATTTTAGACAGTTTTGCTGTTTGCTGACAGTGTCCACCAGTTTATTATATATATACTTATAGCAGTACGGTAGGCCACTGCTGTACCTACCTCTGTGTCGTCACTCGGCATCCATTAAGTATACTATCCATCTACATTCTATACCTGTGGTGCATTTTAGACAGTTTTGCAGTTTGCTGACAGTGTCCACCAGTATACTATATATATATACTTATAGCAGTACGTTAGGCCACTGCTGTACCTACCTCTGTGTCGTCACTCGTCATCCATTAAGTATACTATCCATCTACATTCTATACCTGTGGTGCATTTTAAACAGTTTTGCAGTTTGCTGACAGTGTCCACCAGTATACTATATACGGTATATACTTATAGCAGTACGGTAGGCCACTGCTGTACCTACCTCTGTGTCGTCACTCGTCATCCATTAAGTATACTATCCATCTACATTCTATACCTGTGGTGCATTTTAGACAGTTTTGCAGTTTGCTGACAGTGTCCACCAGTTTATTATATATATACTTATAGCAGTACGGTAGGCCACTGCTGTACCTACCTCTGTGTCGTCACTCGTCATCCATTAAGTTTACTATCCATCTACATTCTATACCTGTGGTGCATTTTAGACAGTTTTGCAGTTTGCTGACAGTGTCCACCAGTATACTATATATATACTTATAGCAGTACGTTAGGCCACTGCTGTACCTACCTCTGTGTCGTCACTCGTCATCCATTAAGTATACTATCCGTCTACATTCTATACCTGTGGTACATTTTAGACAGTTTTGCAGTTTGCTGACAGTGTCCACCAGTTTATTATATATATACTTATAGCAGTACGGTAGGCCACTGCTGTACCTACCTCTGTGTCGTCACTCGTCATCCATTAAGTATACTATCCATCTACATTCTATACCTGTGGTGCATTTTAGACAGTTTTGCAGTTTGCTGACAGTGTCCACCAGTTTATTATATATATACTTATAGCAGTACGGTAGGCCACTGCTGTACCTACCTCTGTGTCGTCACTCGTCATCCATTAAGTATACTATCCATCTACATTCTATACCTGTGGTGCATTTTAGACAGTTTTGCAGTTTGCTGACAGTGTCCACCAGTATACTATATATATACTTATAGCAGTACGTTAGGCCACTGCTGTACCTACCTCTGTGTCGTCACTCGTCATCCATTAAGTATACTATCCATCTACATTCTATACCTGTGGTGCATTTTAGACAGTTTTGCAGTTTGCTGACAGTGTCCACCAGTTTATTATATATATACTTATAGCAGTACGGTAGGCCACTGCTGTACCTACCTCTGTGTCGTCACTCGTCATCCATTAAGTATACTATCCATCTACATTCTATACCTGTGGTGCATTTTAGACAGTTTTGCAGTTTGCTGACAGTGTCCACCAGTTTATTATATATATACTTATAGCAGTACGGTAGGCCACTGCTGTACCTTCCTCTGTGTCGTCACTCATCATCCATTAAGTATACTATCCATCTACATTCTATACCTGTGGTGCATTTTAGACAGTTTTGCAGTTTGCTGACAGTGTCCACCAGTATACTATATACGGTATATACTTATAGCAGTACGGTAGGCCACTGCTGTACCTACCTCTGTGTCGTCACTCGTCATCCATTAAGTATACTATCCATCTACATTCTATACCTGTGGTGCATTTTAGACAGTTTTGCAGTTTGCTGACAGTGTCCACCAGTTTATGATATATATACTTATAGCAGTACGGTAGGCCACTGCTGTACCTACCTCTGTGTCGTCACTCGTCATCCATTAAGTATACTATCCATCTACATTCTATACCTGTGGTGCATTTTAGACAGTTTTGCAGTTTGCTGACAGTGTCCACCAGTATACTATATACGGTATATACTTATAGCAGTACGGTAGGCCACTGCTGTACCTACCTCTGTGTCGTCACTCGTCATCCATTAAGTATACTATCCATCTACATTCTATACCTGTGGTGCATTTTAGACAGTTTTGCAGTTTGCTGACAGTGTCCACCAGTTTATTATATATATACTTATAGCAGTACGGTAGGCCACTGCTGTACCTACCTCTGTGTCGTCACTCGTCATCCATTAAGTATACTATCCATCTACATTCTATACCTGTGATGCATTTTAGACAGTTTTGCTGTTTGCTGACAGTGTCCACCAGTTTATTATATATGTACTTATAGCAGTACGGTAGGCCACTGCTGTACCTACCTCTGTGTCGTCACTCGTCATCCATTAAGTATACTATCCATCTAAATTCTATACCTGTGGTGCATTTTAGACAGTTTTGCAGTTTGCTGACAGTGTCCACCAGTTTATTATATATATACTTATAGCAGTACGGTAGGCCACTGCTGTACCTACCTCTGTGTCGTCACTCGTCATCCATTAAGTATACTATCCATCTACATTCTATACCTGTGGTGCATTTTAGACAGTTTTGCAGTTTGCTGTCAGTGTCCACCAGTATACTATATATATACTTATAGCAGTACGTTAGGCCACTGCTGTACCTACCTCTGTGTCGTCACTCGTCATCCATTAAGTATACTATCCATCTACATTCTATACCTGTGGTGCATTTTAGACAGTTTTGCAGTTTGCTGACAGTGTCCACCAGTTTATTATATATATACTTATAGCAGTACGGTAGGCCACTGCTGTACCTACCTCTGTGTCGTCACTCGTCATCCATTAAGTATACTATCCATCTACATTCTATACCTGTGGTGCATTTTAGACAGTTTTGCAGTTTGCTGACAGTGTCCACCAGTTTATTATATATATACTTATAGCAGTACGGTAGGCCACTGCTGTACCTACCTCTGTGTCGTCACTCGTCATCCATTAAGTATACTATCCATCTACATTCTATACCTGTGGTGCATTTTAGACAGTTTTGCAGTTTGCTGACAGTGTCCACCAGTTTATTATATATATACTTATAGCAGTACGGTAGGCCACTGCTGTACCTACCTCTGTGTCGTCACTCGGCATCCATTAAGTATACTATCCATCTACATTCTATACCTGTGGTGCATTTTAGACAGTTTTGCAGTTTGCTGACAGTGTCCACCAGTATACTATATATATACTTATAGCAGTACGTTAGGCCACTGCTGTACCTACCTCTGTGTCGTCACTCGTCATCCATTAAGTATACTATCCATCTACATTCTATACCTGTGGTGCATTTTAGACAGTTTTGCAGTTTGCTGACAGTGTCCACCAGTTTATTATATATATACTTATAGCAGTACGGTAGGCCACTGCTGTACCTACCTCTGTGTCGTCACTCGTCATCCATTAAGTATACTATCCATCTACATTCTATACCTGTGGTGCATTTTAGACAGTTTTGCTGTTTGCTGACAGTGTCCACCAGTTTATTATATATGTACTTATAGCAGTACGGTAGGCCACTGCTGTACCTACCTCTGTGTCGTCACTCGTCATCCATTAAGTATACTATCCATCTAAATTCTATACCTGTGGTGCATTTTAGACAGTTTTGCAGTTTGCTGACAGTGTCCACCAGTTTATTATATATATACTTATAGCTGTACGGTAGGCCACTGCTGTACCTACCTCTGTGTCGTCACTCGTCATCCATTAAGTATACTATCCATCTACATTCTATACCTGTGGTCCATTTTAGACAGTTTTGCAGTTTGCTGACAGTGTCCACCAGTATACTATATATATACTTATAGCAGTACGTTAGGCCACTGCTGTACCTACCTCTGTGTCGTCACTCGTCATCCATTAAGTATACTATCCATCTACATTCTATACCTGTGGTACATTTTAGACAGTTTTGCAGTTTGCTGACAGTGTCCACCAGTTTATTATATATATACTTATAGCAGTACGGTAGGCCACTGCTGTACCTACCTCTGTGTCGTCACTCGTCATCCATTAAGTATACTATCCATCTACATTCTATACCTGTGGTGCATTTTAGACAGTTTTGCAGTTTGCTGACAGTGTCCACCAGTTTATTGTATATATACTTATAGCAGTACGGTAGGCCACTGCTGTACCTACCTCTGTGTCGTCACTCGTCATCCATTAAGTATACTATCCATCTACATTCTATACCTGTGGTGCATTTTAGACAGTTTTGCAGTTTGCTGACAGTGTCCACCAGTTTATTATATATATACTTATAGCAGTACGGTAGGCCACTGCTGTACCTACCTCTGTGTCGTCACTCGTCATCCATTAAGTATACTATCCATCTACATTCTATACCTGTGGTGCATTTTAGACAGTTTTGCAGTTTGCTGACAGTGTCCACCAGTTTATTATATATATACTTATAGTAGTACGGTAGGCCACTGCTGTACCTACCTCTGTGTCGTCACTCGGCATCCATTAAGTATACTATCCATCTACATTCTATACCTGTGGTGCATTTTAGACAGTTTTGCAGTTTGCTGACAGTGTCCACCAGTATACTATATATATACTTATAGCAGTACATTAGGCCACTGCTGTACCTACCTCTGTGTCGTCACTCGTCATCCATTAAGTATACTATCCATCTACATTCTATACCTGTGGTGCATTTTAGACAGTTTTGCAGTTTGCTGACAGTGTCCACCAGTTTATTATATATATACTTATAGCAGTACGGTAGGCCACTGCTGTACCTACCTCTGTGTCGTCACTCGTCATCCATTAAGTATACTATCCATCTACATTCTATACCTGTGGTGCATTTTAGACAGTTTTGCAGTTTGCTGACAGTGTCCACCAGTTTATTATATATATACTTATAGCAGTACGGTAGGCCACTGCTGTACCTACCTCTGTGTCGTCACTCGTCATCCATTAAGTATACTATCCATCTACATTCTATACCTGTGGTGCATTTTAGACAGTTTTGCTGTTTGCTGACAGTGTCCACCAGTTTATTATATATGTACTTATAGCAGTACGGTAGGCCACTGCTGTACCTACCTCTGTGTCGTCACTCGTCATCCATTAAGTATACTATCCATCTAAATTCTATACCTGTGGTGCATTTTAGACAGTTTTGCAGTTTGCTGACAGTGTCCACCAGTTTATTATATATATACTTATAGCAGTACGGTAGGCCACTGCTGTACCTACCTCTGTGTCGTCACTCGTCATCCATTAAGTATACTATCCATCTACATTCTATACCTGTGGTGCATTTTAGACAGTTTTGCAGTTTGCTGACAGTGTCCACCAGTATACTATATATATACTTATAGCAGTACGTTAGGCCACTGCTGTACCTACCTCTGTGTCGTCACTCGTCATCCATTAAGTATACTATCCATCTACATTCTATACCTGTGGTGCATTTTAGACAGTTTTGCAGTTTGCTGACAGTGTCCACCAGTTTATTATATATATACTTATAGCAGTACGGTAGGCCACTGCTGTACCTACCTCTGTGTCGTCACTCGTCATCCATTAAGTATACTATCCATCTACATTCTATACCTGTGGTGCATTTTAGACAGTTTTGCAGTTTGCTGACAGTGTCCACCAGTTTATTATATATATACTTATAGCAGTACGGTAGGCCACTGCTGTACCTACCTCTGTGTCGTCACTCGTCATCCATTAAGTATACTATCCATCTACATTCTATACCTGTGGTGCATTTTAGACAGTTTTGCAGTTTGCTGACAGTGTCCACCAGTTTATTATATATATATACTTATAGCAGTACGGTAGGCCACTGCTGTACCTACCTCTGTGTCGTCACTCGTCATCCATTAAGTATACTATCCATCTACATTCTATACCTGTGGTGCATTTTAGACAGTTTTGCAGTTTGCTGACAGTGTCCACCAGTTTATTATATATATATATACTTATAGCAGTACGGTAGGCCACTGCTGTACCTACCTCTGTGTCGTCACTCGGCATCCATTAAGTATACTATCCATCTACATTCTATACCTGTGGTGCATTTTAGACAGTTTTGCAGTTTGCTGACAGTGTCCACCAGTTTATTATATATATATACTTATAGCAGTACGGTAGGCCACTGCTGTACCTACCTCTGTGTCGTCACTCGTCATCCATTAAGTATACTATCCATCTACATTCTATACCTGTGGTGCATTTTAGACAGTTTTGCTGTTTGCTGACAGTGTCCACCAGTTTATTATATATGTACTTATAGCAGTACGGTAGGCCACTGCTGTACCTACCTCTGTGTCGTCACTCGTCATCCATTAAGTATACTATCCATCTACATTCTATACCTGTGGTGCATTTTAGACAGTTTTGCAGTTTGCTGACAGTGTCCACCAGTTTATTATATATATACTTATAGCAGTACGGTAGGCCACTGCTGTACCTACCTCTGTGTCGTCACTCGTCATCCATTAAGTATACTATCCATCTACATTCTATACCTGTGGTGCATTTTAGACAGTTTTGCAGTTTGCTGACAGTGTCCACCAGTTTATTATATATATACTTATAGCAGTACGGTAGGCCACTGCTGTACCTACCTCTGTGTCGTCACTCATCATCCATTAAGTATACTATCCATCTACATTCTATACCTGTGGTGCATTTTAGACAGTTTTGCAGTTTGCTGACAGTGTCCACCAGTTTATTATATATATACTTATAGCAGTACGGTAGGCCACTGCTGTACCTACCTCTGTGTCGTCACTCGTCATCCATTAAGTATACTATCCATCTACATTCTATACCTGTGGTGCATTTTAGACAGTTTTGCAGTTTGCTGACAGTGTCCACCAGTTTATTATATATATATACTTATAGCAGTACGGTAGGCCACTGCTGTACCTACCTCTGTGTCGTCACTCGTCATCCATTAAGTATACTATCCATCTACATTCTATACCTGTGGTGCATTTTAGATAGTTTTGCTGTTTGCTGACAGTGTCCACCAGTTTATTATATATATACTTATAGCAGTACGGTAGGCCACTGCTGTACCTACCTCTGTGTCGTCACTCGGCATCCATTAAGTATACTATCCATCTACATTCTATACCTGTGGTGCATTTTAGACAGTTTTGCAGTTTGCTGACAGTGTCCACCAGTATACTATATATATATACACTTATAGCAGTACGTTAGGCCACTGCTGTACCTACCTCTGTGTCGTCACTCGTCATCCATTAAGTATACTATCCATCTACATTCTATACCTGTGGTGCATTTTAAACAGTTTTGCAGTTTGCTGACAGTGTCCACCAGTATACTATATACGGTATATACTTATAGCAGTACGGTAGGCCACTGCTGTACCTACCTCTGTGTCGTCACTCGTCATCCATTAAGTATACTATCCATCTACATTCTATACCTGTGGTGCATTTTAGACAGTTTTGCAGTTTGCTGACAGTGTCCACCAGTATACTATATATATATACTTATAGCAGTACGTTAGGCCACTGCTGTACCTACCTCTGTGTCGTCACTCGTCATCCATTAAGTATACTATCCATCTACATTCTATACCTGTGGTCCATTTTAGACAGTTTTGCAGTTTGCTGACAGTGTCCACCAGTATACTATATATATATACTTATAGCAGTACGTTAGGCCACTGCTGTACCTACCTCTGTGTCGTCACTCGTCATCCATTAAGTATACTATCCATCTACATTCTATACCTGTGGTACATTTTAGACAGTTTTGCAGTTTGCTGACAGTGTCCACCAGTTTATTATATATATATACTTATAGCAGTACGGTAGGCCACTGCTGTACCTACCTCTGTGTCGTCACTCGTCATCCATTAAGTATACTATCCATCTACATTCTATACCTGTGGTGCATTTTAGATAGTTTTGCTGTTTGCTGACAGTGTCCACCAGTTTATTATATATATACTTATAGCAGTACGGTAGGCCACTGCTGTACCTACCTCTGTGTCGTCACTCGGCATCCATTAAGTATACTATCCATCTACATTCTATACCTGTGGTGCATTTTAGACAGTTTTGCAGTTTGCTGACAGTGTCCACCAGTATACTATATATATATACTTATAGCAGTACGTTAGGCCACTGCTGTACCTACCTCTGTGTCGTCACTCGTCATCCATTAAGTATACTATCCATCTACATTCTATACCTGTGGTGCATTTTAAACAGTTTTGCAGTTTGCTGACAGTGTCCACCAGTATACTATATACGGTATATACTTATAGCAGTACGGTAGGCCACTGCTGTACCTACCTCTGTGTCGTCACTCGTCATCCATTAAGTATACTATCCATCTACATTCTATACCTGTGGTGCATTTTAGACAGTTTTGCAGTTTGCTGACAGTGTCCACCAGTATACTATATATATATACTTATAGCAGTACGTTAGGCCACTGCTGTACCTACCTCTGTGTCGTCACTCGTCATCCATTAAGTATACTATCCATCTACATTCTATACCTGTGGTCCATTTTAGACAGTTTTGCAGTTTGCTGACAGTGTCCACCAGTATACTATATATATATACTTATAGCAGTACGTTAGGCCACTGCTGTACCTACCTCTGTGTCGTCACTCGTCATCCATTAAGTATACTATCCATCTACATTCTATACCTGTGGTACATTTTAGACAGTTTTGCAGTTTGCTGACAGTGTCCACCAGTTTATTATATATATACTTATAGCAGTACGGTAGGCCACTGCTGTACCTACCTCTGTGTCGTCACTCGTCATCCATTAAGTATACTATCCATCTACATTCTATACCTGTGGTGCATTTTAGACAGTTTTGCAGTTTGCTGACAGTGTCCACCAGTTTATTATATATATACTTATAGCAGTACAGTAGGCCACTGCTGTACCTACCTCTGTGTCGTCACTTGTCATCCATTAAGTATACTATCCATCTACATTCTATACCTGTGGTGCATTTTAGACAGTTTTGCAGTTTGCTGACAGTGTCCACCAGTATACTATATATATACTTATAGCAGTACGTTAGGCCACTGCTGTACCTACCTCTGTGTCGTCACTCGTCATCCATTAAGTATACTATCCATCTACATTCTATACCTGTGGTGCATTTTAAACAGTTTTGCAGTTTGCTGACAGTGTCCACCAGTATACTATATACGGTATATACTTATAGCAGTACGGTAGGCCACTGCTGTACCTACCTCTGTGTCGTCACTCGTCATCCATTAGGTATACTATCCATCTACATTCTATACCTGTGGTGCATTTTAGACAGTTTTGCAGTTTGCTGACAGTGTCCACCAGTTTATTATATATATACTTATAGCTGTACGGTAGGCCACTGCTGTACCTACCTCTGTGTCGTCACTCGTCATCCATTAAGTATACTATCCATCTACATTCTATACCTGTGGTGCATTTTAGACAGTTTTGCTGTTTGCTGACAGTGTCCACCAGTTTATTATATATGTACTTATAGCAGTACGGTAGGCTACTGCTGTACCTACCTCTGTGTCGTCACTCGTCATCCATTAAGTATACTATCCATCTACATTCTATACCTGTGGTACATTTTAGATAGTTTTGCAGTTTGCTGACAGTGTCCACCAGTTTATTATATATATACTTATAGCAGTACGTTAGGCCACTGCTGTACCTACCTCTGTGTCGTCACTCGTCATCCATTAAGTATACTATCCATCTACATTCTATACCTGTGGTGCATTTTAGACAGTTTTGCAGTTTGCTGACAGTGTCCACCAGTTTATTATATATATACTTATAGCAGTACGGTAGGCCACTGCTGTACCTACCTCTGTGTCGTCACTTGTCATCCATTAAGTATACTATCCATCTACATTCTATACCTGTGGTGCATTTTAGACAGTTTTGCAGTTTGCTGACAGTGTCCACCAGTTTATTATATATATACTTATAGTAGTACGGTAGGCCACTGCTGTACCTACCTCTGTGTCGTCACTCGGCATCCATTAAGTATACTATCCATCTACATTCTATACCTGTGGTCCATTTTAGACAGTTTTGCAGTTTGCTGACAGTGTCCACCAGTATACTATATATATACTTATAGCAGTACGTTAGGCCACTGCTGTACCTACCTCTGTGTCGTCACTCGTCATCCATTAAGTATACTATCCATCTACATTATATACCTGTGGTACATTTTAGACAGTTTTGCAGTTTGCTGACAGTGTCCACCAGTTTATTATATATATACTTATAGCAGTACGGTAGGCCACTGCTGTACCTACCTCTGTGTCGTCACTCGTCATCCATTAAGTATACTATCCATCTACATTCTATACCTGTGGTGCATTTTAGACAGTTTTGCAGTTTGCTGACAGTGTCCACCAGTTTATTATATATATACTTATAGCAGTACGGTAGGCCACTGCTGTACCTACCTCTGTGTCGTCACTCGTCATCCATTAAGTATACTATCCATCTACATTCTATACCTGTGGTGCATTTTAGACAGTTTTGCAGTTTGCTGACAGTGTCCACCAGTTTATTATATATATACTTATAGCAGTACGGTAGGCCACTGCTGTACCTACCTCTGTGTCGTCACTCGTCATCCATTAAGTATACTATCCATCTACATTCTATACCTGTGGTGCATTTTAGACAGTTTTGCAGTTTGCTGACAGTGTCCACCAGTTTATTATATATATACTTATAGTAGTACGGTAGGCCACTGCTGTACCTACCTCTGTGTCGTCACTCGGCATCCATTAAGTATACTATCCATCTACATTCTATACCTGTGGTGCATTTTAGACAGTTTTGCAGTTTGCTGACAGTGTCCACCAGTATACTATATATATACTTATAGCAGTACGTTAGGCCACTGCTGTACCTACCTCTGTGTCGTCACTCGTCATCCATTAAGTATACTATCCATCTACATTATATACCTGTGGTGCATTTTAGACAGTTTTGCAGTTTGCTGACAGTGTCCACCAGTTTATTATATATATACTTATAGCAGTACGGTAGGCCACTGCTGTACCTACCTCTGTGTCGTCACTCGTCATCCATTAAGTATACTATCCATCTACATTCTATACCTGTGGTGCATTTTAGACAGTTTTGCAGTTTGCTGACAGTGTCCACCAGCTTATTATATATATACTTATAGCAGTACGGTAGGCCACTGCTGTACCTACCTCTGTGTCGTCACTCGTCATCCATTAAGTATACTATCCATCTACATTCTATACCTGTGGTGCATTTTAGACAGTTTTGCTGTTTGCTGACAGTGTCCACCAGTTTATTATATATGTACTTATAGCAGTACGGTAGGCCACTGCTGTACCTACCTCTGTGTCATCACTCGTCATCCATTAAGTATACTATCCATCTAAATTCTATACCTGTGGTGCATTTTAGACAGTTTTGCAGTTTGCTGACAGTGTCCACCAGTTTATTATATATATACTTATAGCAGTACGGTAGGCCACTGCTGTACCTACCTCTGTGTCGTCACTCGTCATCCATTAAGTATACTATCCATCTACATTCTATACCTGTGGTGCATTTTAGACAGTTTTGCAGTTTGCTGACAGTGTCCACCAGTATACTATATATATACTTATAGCAGTACGTTAGGCCACTGCTGTACCTACCTCTGTGTCGTCACTCGTCATCCATTAAGTATACTATCCATCTACATTCTATACCTGTGGTGCATTTTAGACCGTTTTGCAGTTTGCTGACAGTGTCCACCAGTTTATTATATATATACTTATAGCAGTACGGTAGGCCACTGCTGTACCTACCTCTGTGTCGTCACTCGTCATCCATTAAGTATACTATCCATCTACATTCTATACCTGTGGTGCATTTTAGACAGTTTTGCAGTTTGCTGACAGTGTCCACCAGTTTATTATATATATACTTATAGCAGTACGGTAGGCCACTGCTGTACCTACCTCTGTGTCGTCACTCGTCATCCATTAAGTATACTATCCATCTACATTCTATACCTGTGGTGCATTTTAGACAGTTTTGCAGTTTGCTGACAGTGTCCACCAGTTTATTATATATATACTTATAGCAGTACGGTAGGCCACTGCTGTACCTACCTCTGTGTCGTCACTCGTCATCCATTAAGTATACTATCCATCTACATTCTATACCTGTGGTGCATTTTAGACAGTTTTGCAGTTTGCTGACAGTGTCCACCAGTTTATTATATATATATACTTATAGCAGTACGGTAGGCCACTGCTGTACCTACCTCTGTGTCGTCACTCGTCATCCATTAAGTATACTATCCATCTACATTCTATACCTGTGATGCATTTTAGACAGTTTTGCTGTTTGCTGACAGTGTCCACCAGTTTATTATATATATATACTTATAGCAGTACGGTAGGCCACTGCTGTACCTACCTCTGTGTCGTCACTCGGCATCCATTAAGTATACTATCCATCTACATTCTATACCTGTGGTGCATTTTAGACAGTTTTGCAGTTTGCTGACAGTGTCCACCAGTATACTATATATATATACTTATAGCAGTACGTTAGGCCACTGCTGTACCTACCTCTGTGTCGTCACTCGTCATCCATTAAGTATACTATCCATCTACATTCTATACCTGTGGTGCATTTTAAACAGTTTTGCAGTTTGCTGACAGTGTCCACCAGTTTATTATATATATACTTATAGCAGTACGGTAGGCCACTGCTGTACCTACCTCTGTGTCGTCACTCGTCATCCATTAAGTTTACTATCCATCTACATTCTATACCTGTGGTGCATTTTAGACAGTTTTGCAGTTTGCTGACAGTGTCCACCAGTATACTATATATATATACTTATAGCAGTACGTTAGGCCACTGCTGTACCTACCTCTGTGTCGTCACTCGTCATCCATTAAGTATACTATCCATCTACATTCTATACCTGTGGTGCATTTTAAACAGTTTTGCAGTTTGCTGACAGTGTCCACCAGTTTATTATATATATACTTATAGCAGTACGGTAGGCCACTGCTGTACCTACCTCTGTGTCGTCACTCGTCATCCATTAAGTATACTATCCATCTACATTCTATACCTGTGGTGCATTTTAGACAGTTTTGCAGTTTGCTGACAGTGTCCACCAGTTTATTATATATATACTTATAGCAGTACGGTAGGCCACTGCTGTACCTACCTCTGTGTCGTCACTCGTCATCCATTAAGTTTACTATCCATCTACATTCTATACCTGTGGTGCATTTTAGACAGTTTTGCAGTTTGCTGACAGTGTCCACCAGTATACTATATATATACTTATAGCAGTACGTTAGGCCACTGCTGTACCTACCTCTGTGTCGTCACTCGTCATCCATTAAGTATACTATCCATCTACATTCTATACCTGTGGTACATTTTAGACAGTTTTGCAGTTTGCTGACAGTGTCCACCAGTTTATTATATATATACTTATAGCAGTACGGTAGGCCACTGCTGTACCTACCTCTGTGTCGTCACTCGTCATCCATTAAGTATACTATCCATCTACATTCTATACCTGTGGTGCATTTTAGACAGTTTTGCAGTTTGCTGACAGTGTCCACCAGTTTATTATATATATACTTATAGCAGTACGGTAGGCCACTGCTGTACCTACCTCTGTGTCGTCACTCGTCATCCATTAAGTATACTATCCATCTACATTCTATACCTGTGGTGCATTTTAGACAGTTTTGCAGTTTGCTGACAGTGTCCACCAGTATACTATATATATACTTATAGCAGTACGTTAGGCCACTGCTGTACCTACCTCTGTGTCGTCACTCGTCATCCATTAAGTATACTATCCATCTACATTCTATACCTGTGGTGCATTTTAGACAGTTTTGCAGTTTGCTGACAGTGTCCACCAGTTTATTATATATATACTTATAGCAGTACGGTAGGCCACTGCTGTACCTACCTCTGTGTCGTCACTCGTCATCCATTAAGTATACTATCCATCTACATTCTATACCTGTGGTGCATTTTAGACAGTTTTGCAGTTTGCTGACAGTGTCCACCAGTTTATTATATATATACTTATAGCAGTACGGTAGGCCACTGCAGTACCTTCCTCTGTGTCGTCACTCATCATCCATTAAGTATACTATACATCTACATTCTATACCTGTGGTGCATTTTAGACAGTTTTGCAGTTTGCTGACAGTGTCCACCAGTATACTATATACGGTATATACTTATAGCAGTACGTTAGGCCACTGCTGTACCTACCTCTGTGTCGTCACTCGTCATCCATTAAGTATACTATCCATCTACATTCTATACCTGTGGTGCATTTTAGACAGTTTTGCAGTTTGCTGACAGTGTCCACCAGTTTATGATATATATACTTATAGCAGTACGGTAGGCCACTGCTGTACCTACCTCTGTGTCGTCACTCGTCATCCATTAAGTATACTATCCATCTGCATTCTATACCTGTGGTGCATTTTTGACAGTTTTGCTGTTTGCTGACAGTGACCACCAGTTTATTATATATGTACTTATAGCAGTACGGTAGGCCACTGCTGTACCTACCTCTGTGTCGTCACTCGTCATCCATTAAGTATACTATCCATCTAAATTCTATACCTGTGGTGCATTTTAGACAGTTTTGCAGTTTGCTGACAGTGTCCACCAGTTTATTATATATATACTTATAGCAGTACGGTAGGCCACTGCTGTACCTACCTCTGTGTCGTCCCTCGTCATCCATTAAGTATACTATCCATCTACATTCTATACCTGTGGTGCATTTTAGACAGTTTTGCAGTTTGCTGACAGTGTCCACCAGTATACTATATATATATACTTATAGCAGTACGTTAGGCCACTGCTGTACCTACCTCTGTGTCGTCACTCGTCATCCATTAAGTATACTATCCATCTACATTCTATACCTGTGGTGCATTTTAAACAGTTTTGCAGTTTGCTGACAGTGTCCACCAGTTTATTATATATATACTTATAGCAGTACGGTAGGCCACTGCTGTACCTACCTCTGTGTCGTCACTCGTCATCCATTAAGTTTACTATCCATCTACATTCTATACCTGTGGTGCATTTTAGACAGTTTTGCAGTTTGCTGACAGTGTCCACCAGTATACTATATATATACTTATAGCAGTACGTTAGGCCACTGCTGTACCTACCTCTGTGTCGTCACTCGTCATCCATTAAGTATACTATCCATCTACATTCTATACCTGTGGTACATTTTAGACAGTTTTGCAGTTTGCTGACAGTGTCCACCAGTTTATTATATATATACTTATAGCAGTACGGTAGGCCACTGCTGTACCTACCTCTGTGTCGTCACTCGTCATCCATTAAGTATACTATCCATCTACATTCTATACCTGTGGTGCATTTTAGACAGTTTTGCAGTTTGCTGACAGTGTCCACCAGTTTATTATATATATACTTATAGCAGTACGGTAGGCCACTGCTGTACCTACCTCTGTGTCGTCACTCGTCATCCATTAAGTTTACTATCCATCTACATTCTATACCTGTGGTGCATTTTAGACAGTTTTGCAGTTTGCTGACAGTGTCCACCAGTATACTATATATATACTTATAGCAGTACGTTAGGCCACTGCTGTACCTACCTCTGTGTCGTCACTCGTCATCCATTAAGTATACTATCCATCTACATTCTATACCTGTGGTACATTTTAGACAGTTTTGCAGTTTGCTGACAGTGTCCACCAGTTTATTATATATATACTTATAGCAGTACGGTAGGCCACTGCTGTACCTACCTCTGTGTCGTCACTCGTCATCCATTAAGTATACTATCCATCTACATTCTATACCTGTGGTGCATTTTAGACAGTTTTGCAGTTTGCTGACAGTGTCCACCAGTTTATTATATATATACTTATAGCAGTACGGTAGGCCACTGCTGTACCTACCTCTGTGTCGTCACTCGTCATCCATTAAGTATACTATCCATCTACATTCTATACCTGTGGTGCATTTTAGACAGTTTTGCAGTTTGCTGACAGTGTCCACCAGTATACTATATATATACTTATAGCAGTACGTTAGGCCACTGCTGTACCTACCTCTGTGTCGTCACTCGTCATCCATTAAGTATCCTATCCATCTACATTCTATACCTGTGGTGCATTTTAGACAGTTTTGCAGTTTGCTGACAGTGTCCACCAGTTTATTATATATATACTTATAGCAGTACGGTAGGCCACTGCTGTACCTACCTCTGTGTCGTCACTCGTCATCCATTAAGTATACTATCCATCTACATTCTATACCTGTGGTGCATTTTAGACAGTTTTGCAGTTTGCTGACAGTGTCCACCAGTATACTATATATATACTTATAGCAGTACGTTAGGCCACTGCTGTACCTACCTCTGTGTCGTCACTCGTCATCCATTAAGTATACTATCCATCTACATTCTATACCTGTGGTGCATTTTAGACAGTTTTGCAGTTTGCTGACAGTGTCCACCAGTTTATTATATATATACTTATAGCAGTACGGTAGGCCACTGCTGTACCTACCTCTGTGTCGTCACTCGTCATCCATTAAGTATACTATCCATCTACATTCTATACCTGTGGTGCATTTTAGACAGTTTTGCAGTTTGCTGACAGTGTCCACCAGTTTATTATATATATACTTATAGCAGTACGGTAGGCCACTGCAGTACCTTCCTCTGTGTCGTCACTCATCATCCATTAAGTATACTATACATCTACATTCTATACCTGTGGTGCATTTTAGACAGTTTTGCAGTTTGCTGACAGTGTCCACCAGTATACTATATACGGTATATACTTATAGCAGTACGTTAGGCCACTGCTGTACCTACCTCTGTGTCGTCACTCGTCATCCATTAAGTATACTATCCATCTACATTCTATACCTGTGGTGCATTTTAGACAGTTTTGCAGTTTGCTGACAGTGTCCACCAGTTTATGATATATATACTTATAGCAGTACGGTAGGCCACTGCTGTACCTACCTCTGTGTCGTCACTCGTCATCCATTAAGTATACTATCCATCTGCATTCTATACCTGTGGTGCATTTTTGACAGTTTTGCTGTTTGCTGACAGTGACCACCAGTTTATTATATATGTACTTATAGCAGTACGGTAGGCCACTGCTGTACCTACCTCTGTGTCGTCACTCGTCATCCATTAAGTATACTATCCATCTAAATTCTATACCTGTGGTGCATTTTAGACAGTTTTGCAGTTTGCTGACAGTGTCCACCAGTTTATTATATATATACTTATAGCAGTACGGTAGGCCACTGCTGTACCTACCTCTGTGTCGTCCCTCGTCATCCATTAAGTATACTATCCATCTACATTCTATACCTGTGGTGCATTTTAGACAGTTTTGCAGTTTGCTGACAGTGTCCACCAGTATACTATATATATATACTTATAGCAGTACGTTAGGCCACTGCTGTACCTACCTCTGTGTCGTCACTCGTCATCCATTAAGTATACTATCCATCTACATTCTATACCTGTGGTGCATTTTAAACAGTTTTGCAGTTTGCTGACAGTGTCCACCAGTTTATTATATATATACTTATAGCAGTACGGTAGGCCACTGCTGTACCTACCTCTGTGTCGTCACTCGTCATCCATTAAGTTTACTATCCATCTACATTCTATACCTGTGGTGCATTTTAGACAGTTTTGCAGTTTGCTGACAGTGTCCACCAGTATACTATATATATACTTATAGCAGTACGTTAGGCCACTGCTGTACCTACCTCTGTGTCGTCACTCGTCATCCATTAAGTATACTATCCATCTACATTCTATACCTGTGGTACATTTTAGACAGTTTTGCAGTTTGCTGACAGTGTCCACCAGTTTATTATATATATACTTATAGCAGTACGGTAGGCCACTGCTGTACCTACCTCTGTGTCGTCACTCGTCATCCATTAAGTATACTATCCATCTACATTCTATACCTGTGGTGCATTTTAGACAGTTTTGCAGTTTGCTGACAGTGTCCACCAGTTTATTATATATATACTTATAGCAGTACGGTAGGCCACTGCTGTACCTACCTCTGTGTCGTCACTCGTCATCCATTAAGTTTACTATCCATCTACATTCTATACCTGTGGTGCATTTTAGACAGTTTTGCAGTTTGCTGACAGTGTCCACCAGTATACTATATATATACTTATAGCAGTACGTTAGGCCACTGCTGTACCTACCTCTGTGTCGTCACTCGTCATCCATTAAGTATACTATCCATCTACATTCTATACCTGTGGTACATTTTAGACAGTTTTGCAGTTTGCTGACAGTGTCCACCAGTTTATTATATATATACTTATAGCAGTACGGTAGGCCACTGCTGTACCTACCTCTGTGTCGTCACTCGTCATCCATTAAGTATACTATCCATCTACATTCTATACCTGTGGTGCATTTTAGACAGTTTTGCAGTTTGCTGACAGTGTCCACCAGTTTATTATATATATACTTATAGCAGTACGGTAGGCCACTGCTGTACCTACCTCTGTGTCGTCACTCGTCATCCATTAAGTATACTATCCATCTACATTCTATACCTGTGGTGCATTTTAGACAGTTTTGCAGTTTGCTGACAGTGTCCACCAGTATACTATATATATACTTATAGCAGTACGTTAGGCCACTGCTGTACCTACCTCTGTGTCGTCACTCGTCATCCATTAAGTATACTATCCATCTACATTCTATACCTGTGGTGCATTTTAGACAGTTTTGCAGTTTGCTGACAGTGTCCACCAGTTTATTATATATATACTTATAGCAGTACGGTAGGCCACTGCTGTACCTACCTCTGTGTCGTCACTCGTCATCCATTAAGTATACTATCCATCTACATTCTATACCTGTGGTGCATTTTAGACAGTTTTGCAGTTTGCTGACAGTGTCCACCAGTTTATTATATATATACTTATAGCAGTACGGTAGGCCACTGCAGTACCTTCCTCTGTGTCGTCACTCATCATCCATTAAGTATACTATACATCTACATTCTATACCTGTGGTGCATTTTAGACAGTTTTGCAGTTTGCTGACAGTGTCCACCAGTATACTATATACGGTATATACTTATAGCAGTACGTTAGGCCACTGCTGTACCTACCTCTGTGTCGTCACTCGTCATCCATTAAGTATACTATCCATCTACATTCTATACCTGTGGTGCATTTTAGACAGTTTTGCAGTTTGCTGACAGTGTCCACCAGTTTATGATATATATACTTATAGCAGTACGGTAGGCCACTGCTGTACCTACCTCTGTGTCGTCACTCGTCATCCATTAAGTATACTATCCATCTGCATTCTATACCTGTGGTGCATTTTTGACAGTTTTGCTGTTTGCTGACAGTGACCACCAGTTTATTATATATGTACTTATAGCAGTACGGTAGGCCACTGCTGTACCTACCTCTGTGTCGTCACTCGTCATCCATTAAGTATACTATCCATCTAAATTCTATACCTGTGGTGCATTTTAGACAGTTTTGCAGTTTGCTGACAGTGTCCACCAGTTTATTATATATATACTTATAGCAGTACGGTAGGCCACTGCTGTACCTACCTCTGTGTCGTCCCTCGTCATCCATTAAGTATACTATCCATCTACATTCTATACCTGTGGTGCATTTTAGACAGTTTTGCAGTTTGCTGACAGTGTCCACCAGTATACTATATATATACTTATAGCAGTACGTTAGGCCACTGCTGTACCTACCTCTGTGTCGTCACTCGTCATCCATTAAGTATACTATCCATCTACATTCTATACCTGTGGTGCATTTTAGACAGTTTTGCAGTTTGCTGACAGTGTCCACCAGTTTATTATATATATACTTATAGCAGTACGGTAGGCCACTGCTGTACCTACCTCTGTGTCGTCACTCGTCATCCATTAAGTATACTATCCATCTACATTCTATACCTGTGGTGCATTTTAGACAGTTTTGCAGTTTGCTGACAGTGTCCACCAGTTTATTATATATATATATATACTTATAGCAGTACGGTAGGCCACTGCTGTACCTACCTCTGTGTCGTCACTCGTCATCCATTAAGTATACTATCCATCTACATTCTATACCTGTGGTGCATTTTTGACAGTTTTGCTGTTTGCTGACAGTGTCCACCAGTTTATTATATATGTACTTATAGCAGTACGGTAGGCCACTGCTGTACCTACCTCTGTGTCGTCACTCGTCATCCATTAAGTATACTATCCATCTAAATTCTATACCTGTGGTGCATTTTAGACAGTTTTGCAGTTTGCTGACAGTGTCCACCAGTTTATTATATATATACTTATAGCAGTACGGTAGGCCACTGCTGTACCTACCTCTGTGTCGTCACTCGTCATCCATTAAGTATACTATCCATCTACATTCTATACCTGTGGTGCATTTTAGACAGTTTTGCAGTTTGCTGACAGTGTCCACCAGTTTATTATATATATACTTATAGCAGTACGGTAGGCCACTGCTGTACCTACCTCTGTGTCGTCACTCGTCATCCATTAAGTATACTATCCATCTACATTCTATACCTGTGGTGCATTTTAGACAGTTTTGCTGTTTGCTGACAGTGTCCACCAGTTTATTATATATGTACTTATAGCAGTACGGTAGGCCACTGCTGTACCTACCTCTGTGTCGTCACTCGTCATCCATTAAGTATACTATCCATCTACATTCTATACCTGTGGTGCATTTTAGACCGTTTTGCAGTTTGCTGACAGTGTCCACCAGTTTATTATATATATACTTATAGCAGTACGGTAGGCCACTGCTGTACCTACCTCTGTGTCGTCACTCGTCATCCATTAAGTATACTATCCATCTACATTCTATACCTGTGGTGCATTTTAGACAGTTTTGCAGTTTGCTGACAGTGTCCACCAGTTTATTATATATATACTTATAGCAGTACGGTAGGCCACTGCTGTACCTACCTCTGTGTCGTCACTCGTCATCCATTAAGTATACTATCCATCTACATTCTATACATGTGGTGCATTTTAGACAGTTTTGCAGTTTGCTGACAGTGTCCACCAGTTTATTATATATATACTTATAGCAGTACGGTAGGCCACTGCTGTACCTACCTCTGTGTCGTCACTCGTCATCCATTAAGTATACTATCCATCTACATTCTATACCTGTGGTGCATTTTAGACAGTTTTGCAGTTTGCTGACAGTGTCCACCAGTTTATTATATATATATATACTTATAGCAGTACGGTAGGCCACTGCTGTACCTACCTCTGTGTCGTCACTCGTCATCCATTAAGTATACTATCCATCTACATTCTATACCTGTGGTGCATTTTAGACAGTTTTGCTGTTTGCTGACAGTGTCCACCAGTTTATTATATATATACTTATAGCAGTACGGTAGGCCACTGCTGTACCTACCTCTGTGTCGTCACTCGGCATCCATTAAGTATACTATCCATCTACATTCTATACCTGTGGTGCATTTTAGACAGTTTTGCAGTTTGCTGACAGTGTCCACCAGTATACTATATATATATACTTATAGCAGTACGTTAGGCCACTGCTGTACCTACCTCTGTGTCGTCACTCGTCATCCATTAAGTATACTATCCATCTACATTCTATACCTGTGGTGCATTTTAAACAGTTTTGCAGTTTGCTGACAGTGTCCACCAGTATAATATATACGGTATATACTTATAGCAGTACGGTAGGCCACTGCTGTACCTACCTCTGTGTCGTCACTCGTCATCCATTAAGTATACTATCCATCTACATTCTATACCTGTGGTGCATTTTAGACAGTTTTGCAGTTTGCTGACAGTGTCCACCAGTTTATTATATATATACTTATAGCAGTATGGTAGGCCACTGCTGTACCTACCTCTGTGTCGTCACTCGTCATCCATTAAGTTTACTATCCATCTACATTCTATACCTGTGGTGCATTTTAGACAGTTTTGCTGTTTGCTGACAGTGTCCACCAGTTTATTATATATGTACTTATAGCAGTACGGTAGGCCACTGCTGTACCTACCTCTGTGTCGTCACTCGTCATCCATTAAGTATACTATCCATCTAAATTCTATACCTGTGGTGCATTTTAGACAGTTTTGCAGTTTGCTGACAGTGTCCACCAGTTTATTATATATAAACTTATAGCTGTACGGTAGGCCACTGCTGTACCTACCTCTGTGTCGTCACTCGTCATCCATTAAGTATACTATCCATCTACATTCTATATCTGTGGTACATTTTAGACAGTTTTGCAGTTTGCTGACAGTGTCCACCAGTATACTATATATATACTTATAGCAGTACGTTAGGCCACTGCTGTACCTACCTCTGTGTCGTCACTCGTCATCCATTAAGTATACTATCCATCTACATTCTATACCTGTGGTACATTTTAGACAGTTTTGCAGTTTGCTGACAGTGTCCACCAGTTTATTATATATATACTTATAGCAGTACGGTAGGCCACTGCTGTACCTACCTCTGTGTCGTCACTCGTCATCCATTAAGTATACTATCCATCTACATTCTATACCTGTGGTGCATTTTAGACAGTTTTGCAGTTTGCTGACAGTGTCCACCAGTTTATTATATATATACTTATAGCAGTACGGTAGGCCACTGCTGTACCTACCTCTGTGTCGTCACTCGTCATCCATTAAGTATACTATCCATCTACATTCTATACCTGTGGTGCATTTTAGACAGTTTTGCAGTTTGCTGACAGTGTCCACCAGTATACTATATATATACTTATAGCAGTACGTTAGGCCACTGCTGTACCTACCTCTGTGTCGTCACTCGTCATCCATTAAGTATACTATCCATCTACATTCTATACCTGTGGTGCATTTTAGACAGTTTTGCAGTTTGCTGACAGTGTCCACCAGTTTATTATATATATACTTATAGCAGTACGGTAGGCCACTGCTGTACCTACCTCTGTGTCGTCACTCGTCATCCATTAAGTATACTATCCATCTACATTCTATACCTGTGGTGCATTTTAGACAGTTTTGCAGTTTGCTGACAGTGTCCACCAGTTTATTATATATATACTTATAGCAGTACGGTAGGCCACTGCTGTACCTACCTCTGTGTCGTCACTCGTCATCCATTAAGTATACTATCTATCTACATTCTATACCTGTGGTGCATTTTAGACAGTTTTGCAGTTTGCTGACAGTGTCCACCAGTTTATTATATATATACTTATAGCAGTACGGTAGGCCACTGCTGTACCTTCCTCTGTGTCGTCACTCATCATCCATTAAGTATACTATCCATCTACATTCTATACCTGTGGTGCATTTTAGACAGTTTTGCAGTTTGCTGACAGTGTCCACCAGTATACTATATACGGTATATACTTATAGCAGTACGGTAGGCCACTGCTGTACCTACCTCTGTGTCGTCACTCGTCATCCATTAAGTATACTATCCATCTACATTCTATACCTGTGGTGCATTTTAGACAGTTTTGCAGTTTGCTGACAGTGTCCACCAGTTTATTATATATATACTTATAGCAGTACGGTAGGCCACTGCTGTACCTACCTCTGTGTCGTCACTCGTCATCCATTAAGTATACTATCCATCTAAATTCTATACCTGTGGTGCACTTTAGACAGTTTTGCAGTTTGCTGACAGTGTCCACCAGTTTATTATATATATACTTATAGCAGTACGGTAGGCCACTGCTGTACCTACCTCTGTGTCGTCACTCGTCATCCATTAAGTATACTATCCATCTACATTCTATACCTGTGGTGCATTTTAGACAGTTTTGCAGTTTGCTGACAGTGTCCACCAGTATACTATATATATACTTATAGCAGTACGTTAGGCCACTGCTGTACCTACCTCTGTGTCGTCACTCGTCATCCATTAAGTATACTATCCATCTACATTCTATACCTGTGGTGCATTTTAGACAGTTTTGCAGTTTGCTGACAGTGTCCACCAGTTTATTATATATATACTTATAGCAGTACGGTAGGCCACTGCTGTACCTACCTCTGTGTCGTCACTCGTCATCCATTAAGTATACTATCCATCTACATTCTATACCTGTGGTGCATTTTAGACAGTTTTGCAGTTTGCTGACAGTGTCCACCAGTTTATTATATATATATATATATATATATATATACTTATAGCAGTACGGTAGGCCACTGCTGTACCTACCTCTGTGTCGTCACTCGTCATCCATTAAGTATACTATCCATCTACATTCTATACCTGTGGTGCATTTTAGACAGTTTTGCAGTTTGCTGACAGTGTCCACCAGTTTATTATATATATACTTATAGCAGTACGGTAGGCCACTGCTGTACCTACCTCTGTGTCGTCACTCGTCATCCATTAAGTATACTATCCATCTACATTCTATACCTGTGGTGCATTTTAGACAGTTTTGCAGTTTGCTGACAGTGTCCACCAGTTTATGATATATATACTTATAGCAGTACGGTAGGCCACTGCTGTACCTACCTCTGTGTCGTCACTCGTCATCCATTAAGTATACTATCCATCTGCATTCTATACCTGTGGTGCATTTTTGACAGTTTTGCTGTTTGCTGACAGTGACCACCAGTTTATTATATATGTACTTATAGCAGTACGGTAGGCCACTGCTGTACCTACCTCTGTGTCGTCACTCGTCATCCATTAAGTATACTATCCATCTAAATTCTATACCTGTGGTGCATTTTAGACAGTTTTGCAGTTTGCTGACAGTGTCCACCAGTTTATTATATATATACTTATAGCAGTACGGTAGGCCACTGCTGTACCTACCTCTGTGTCGTCCCTCGTCATCCATTAAGTATACTATCCATCTACATTCTATACCTGTGGTGCATTTTAGACAGTTTTGCAGTTTGCTGACAGTGTCCACCAGTATACTATATATATACTTATAGCAGTACGTTAGGCCACTGCTGTACCTACCTCTGTGTCGTCACTCGTCATCCATTAAGTATACTATCCATCTACATTCTATACCTGTGGTGCATTTTAGACAGTTTTGCAGTTTGCTGACAGTGTCCACCAGTTTATTATATATATACTTATAGCAGTACGGTAGGCCACTGCTGTACCTACCTCTGTGTCGTCACTCGTCATCCATTAAGTATACTATCCATCTACATTCTATACCTGTGGTGCATTTTAGACAGTTTTGCAGTTTGCTGACAGTGTCCACCAGTTTATTATATATATATATATACTTATAGCAGTACGGTAGGCCACTGCTGTACCTACCTCTGTGTCGTCACTCGTCATCCATTAAGTATACTATCCATCTACATTCTATACCTGTGGTGCATTTTTGACAGTTTTGCTGTTTGCTGACAGTGTCCACCAGTTTATTATATATGTACTTATAGCAGTACGGTAGGCCACTGCTGTACCTACCTCTGTGTCGTCACTCGTCATCCATTAAGTATACTATCCATCTAAATTCTATACCTGTGGTGCATTTTAGACAGTTTTGCAGTTTGCTGACAGTGTCCACCAGTTTATTATATATATACTTATAGCAGTACGGTAGGCCACTGCTGTACCTACCTCTGTGTCGTCACTCGTCATCCATTAAGTATACTATCCATCTACATTCTATACCTGTGGTGCATTTTAGACAGTTTTGCAGTTTGCTGACAGTGTCCACCAGTTTATTATATATATACTTATAGCAGTACGGTAGGCCACTGCTGTACCTACCTCTGTGTCGTCACTCGTCATCCATTAAGTATACTATCCATCTACATTCTATACCTGTGGTGCATTTTAGACAGTTTTGCTGTTTGCTGACAGTGTCCACCAGTTTATTATATATGTACTTATAGCAGTACGGTAGGCCACTGCTGTACCTACCTCTGTGTCGTCACTCGTCATCCATTAAGTATACTATCCATCTACATTCTATACCTGTGGTGCATTTTAGACCGTTTTGCAGTTTGCTGACAGTGTCCACCAGTTTATTATATATATACTTATAGCAGTACGGTAGGCCACTGCTGTACCTACCTCTGTGTCGTCACTCGTCATCCATTAAGTATACTATCCATCTACATTCTATACCTGTGGTGCATTTTAGACAGTTTTGCAGTTTGCTGACAGTGTCCACCAGTTTATTATATATATACTTATAGCAGTACGGTAGGCCACTGCTGTACCTACCTCTGTGTCGTCACTCGTCATCCATTAAGTATACTATCCATCTACATTCTATACATGTGGTGCATTTTAGACAGTTTTGCAGTTTGCTGACAGTGTCCACCAGTTTATTATATATATACTTATAGCAGTACGGTAGGCCACTGCTGTACCTACCTCTGTGTCGTCACTCGTCATCCATTAAGTATACTATCCATCTACATTCTATACCTGTGGTGCATTTTAGACAGTTTTGCAGTTTGCTGACAGTGTCCACCAGTTTATTATATATATATATACTTATAGCAGTACGGTAGGCCACTGCTGTACCTACCTCTGTGTCGTCACTCGTCATCCATTAAGTATACTATCCATCTACATTCTATACCTGTGGTGCATTTTAGACAGTTTTGCTGTTTGCTGACAGTGTCCACCAGTTTATTATATATATACTTATAGCAGTACGGTAGGCCACTGCTGTACCTACCTCTGTGTCGTCACTCGGCATCCATTAAGTATACTATCCATCTACATTCTATACCTGTGGTGCATTTTAGACAGTTTTGCAGTTTGCTGACAGTGTCCACCAGTATACTATATATATATACTTATAGCAGTACGTTAGGCCACTGCTGTACCTACCTCTGTGTCGTCACTCGTCATCCATTAAGTATACTATCCATCTACATTCTATACCTGTGGTGCATTTTAAACAGTTTTGCAGTTTGCTGACAGTGTCCACCAGTATAATATATACGGTATATACTTATAGCAGTACGGTAGGCCACTGCTGTACCTACCTCTGTGTCGTCACTCGTCATCCATTAAGTATACTATCCATCTACATTCTATACCTGTGGTGCATTTTAGACAGTTTTGCAGTTTGCTGACAGTGTCCACCAGTTTATTATATATATACTTATAGCAGTATGGTAGGCCACTGCTGTACCTACCTCTGTGTCGTCACTCGTCATCCATTAAGTTTACTATCCATCTACATTCTATACCTGTGGTGCATTTTAGACAGTTTTGCTGTTTGCTGACAGTGTCCACCAGTTTATTATATATGTACTTATAGCAGTACGGTAGGCCACTGCTGTACCTACCTCTGTGTCGTCACTCGTCATCCATTAAGTATACTATCCATCTAAATTCTATACCTGTGGTGCATTTTAGACAGTTTTGCAGTTTGCTGACAGTGTCCACCAGTTTATTATATATAAACTTATAGCTGTACGGTAGGCCACTGCTGTACCTACCTCTGTGTCGTCACTCGTCATCCATTAAGTATACTATCCATCTACATTCTATATCTGTGGTACATTTTAGACAGTTTTGCAGTTTGCTGACAGTGTCCACCAGTATACTATATATATACTTATAGCAGTACGTTAGGCCACTGCTGTACCTACCTCTGTGTCGTCACTCGTCATCCATTAAGTATACTATCCATCTACATTCTATACCTGTGGTACATTTTAGACAGTTTTGCAGTTTGCTGACAGTGTCCACCAGTTTATTATATATATACTTATAGCAGTACGGTAGGCCACTGCTGTACCTACCTCTGTGTCGTCACTCGTCATCCATTAAGTATACTATCCATCTACATTCTATACCTGTGGTGCATTTTAGACAGTTTTGCAGTTTGCTGACAGTGTCCACCAGTTTATTATATATATACTTATAGCAGTACGGTAGGCCACTGCTGTACCTACCTCTGTGTCGTCACTCGTCATCCATTAAGTATACTATCCATCTACATTCTATACCTGTGGTGCATTTTAGACAGTTTTGCAGTTTGCTGACAGTGTCCACCAGTATACTATATATATACTTATAGCAGTACGTTAGGCCACTGCTGTACCTACCTCTGTGTCGTCACTCGTCATCCATTAAGTATACTATCCATCTACATTCTATACCTGTGGTGCATTTTAGACAGTTTTGCAGTTTGCTGACAGTGTCCACCAGTTTATTATATATATACTTATAGCAGTACGGTAGGCCACTGCTGTACCTACCTCTGTGTCGTCACTCGTCATCCATTAAGTATACTATCCATCTACATTCTATACCTGTGGTGCATTTTAGACAGTTTTGCAGTTTGCTGACAGTGTCCACCAGTTTATTATATATATACTTATAGCAGTACGGTAGGCCACTGCTGTACCTACCTCTGTGTCGTCACTCGTCATCCATTAAGTATACTATCTATCTACATTCTATACCTGTGGTGCATTTTAGACAGTTTTGCAGTTTGCTGACAGTGTCCACCAGTTTATTATATATATACTTATAGCAGTACGGTAGGCCACTGCTGTACCTTCCTCTGTGTCGTCACTCATCATCCATTAAGTATACTATCCATCTACATTCTATACCTGTGGTGCATTTTAGACAGTTTTGCAGTTTGCTGACAGTGTCCACCAGTATACTATATACGGTATATACTTATAGCAGTACGGTAGGCCACTGCTGTACCTACCTCTGTGTCGTCACTCGTCATCCATTAAGTATACTATCCATCTACATTCTATACCTGTGGTGCATTTTAGACAGTTTTGCAGTTTGCTGACAGTGTCCACCAGTTTATTATATATATACTTATAGCAGTACGGTAGGCCACTGCTGTACCTACCTCTGTGTCGTCACTCGTCATCCATTAAGTATACTATCCATCTAAATTCTATACCTGTGGTGCACTTTAGACAGTTTTGCAGTTTGCTGACAGTGTCCACCAGTTTATTATATATATACTTATAGCAGTACGGTAGGCCACTGCTGTACCTACCTCTGTGTCGTCACTCGTCATCCATTAAGTATACTATCCATCTACATTCTATACCTGTGGTGCATTTTAGACAGTTTTGCAGTTTGCTGACAGTGTCCACCAGTATACTATATATATACTTATAGCAGTACGTTAGGCCACTGCTGTACCTACCTCTGTGTCGTCACTCGTCATCCATTAAGTATACTATCCATCTACATTCTATACCTGTGGTGCATTTTAGACAGTTTTGCAGTTTGCTGACAGTGTCCACCAGTTTATTATATATATACTTATAGCAGTACGGTAGGCCACTGCTGTACCTACCTCTGTGTCGTCACTCGTCATCCATTAAGTATACTATCCATCTACATTCTATACCTGTGGTGCATTTTAGACAGTTTTGCAGTTTGCTGACAGTGTCCACCAGTTTATTATATATATATATATATATATATATATATATACTTATAGCAGTACGGTAGGCCACTGCTGTACCTACCTCTGTGTCGTCACTCGTCATCCATTAAGTATACTATCCATCTACATTCTATACCTGTGGTGCATTTTAGACAGTTTTGCAGTTTGCTGACAGTGTCCACCAGTTTATTATATATATATACTTATAGCAGTACGGTAGGCCACTGCTGTACCTACCTCTGTGTCGTCACTCGTCATCCATTAAGTATACTATCCATCTACATTCTATACCTGTGGTGCATTTTAGACAGTTTTGCAGTTTGCTGACAGTGTCCACCAGTTTATTATATATATACTTATAGCAGTACGGTAGGCCACTGCTGTACCTACCTCTGTGTCGTCACTCGCCATCCATTAAGTATACTATCCATCTACATTCTATACCTGTGGTGCATTTTAGACAGTTTTGCAGTTTGCTGACAGTGTCCACCAGTATACTATATATATACTTATAGCAGTACGTTAGGCCACTGCTGTACCTACCTCTGTGTCGTCACTCGTCATCCATTAAGTATACTATCCATCTACATTCTATACCTGTGGTGCATTTTAGACAGTTTTGCAGTTTGCTGACAGTGTCCACCAGTATACTATATACGGTATATACTTATAGCAGTACGGTAGGCCACTGCTGTACCTACCTCTGTGTCGTCACTCGTCATCCATTAAGTATACTATCCATCTACATTCTATACCTGTGGTGCATTTTAGACAGTTTTGCAGTTTGCTGACAGTGTCCACCAGTTTATTATATATATACTTATAGCAGTACGGTAGGCCACTGCTGTACCTACCTCTGTGTCGTCACTCGTCATCCATTATGTATACTATCCATCTACATTCTATACCTGTGGTGCATTTTAGACAGTTTTGCTGTTTGCTGACAGTGTCCACCAGTTTATTATATATGTACTTATAGCAGTACGGTAGGCCACTGCTGTACCTACCTCTGTGTCGTCACTCGTCATCCATTAAGTATACTATCCATCTAAATTCTATACCTGTGGTGCATTTTATACAGCTTTGCAGTTTGCTGACAGTGTCCACCAGTTTATTATATATATATACTTATAGCAGTACGGTAGGCCACTGCTGTACCTACCTCTGTGTCGTCACTCGTCATCCATTAAGTATACTATCCATCTACATTCTATACCTGTGGTGCATTTTAGACAGTTTTGCAGTTTGCTGACAGTGTCCACCAGTATACTATATATATACTTATAGCAGTACGTTAGGCCACTGCTGTACCTACCTCTGTGTCGTCACTCGTCATCCATTAAGTATACTATCCATCTACATTCTATACCTGTGGTGCATTTTAGACAGTTTTGCAGTTTGCTGACAGTGTCCACCAGTTTATTATATATATACTTATAGCAGTACGGTAGGCCACTGCTGTACCTACCTCTGTGTCGTCACTCGTCATCCATTAAGTATACTATCCATCTACATTCTATACCTGTGGTGCATTTTAGACAGTTTTGCAGTTTGCTGACAGTGTCCACCAGTTTATTATATATATACTTATAGCAGTACGGTAGGCCACTGCTGTACCTACCTCTGTGTCGTCACTCGTCATCCATTAAGTATACTATACATCTACATTCTATACCTGTGGTGCATTTTAGACAGTTTTGCAGTTTGCTGACAGTGTCCACCAGTTTATTATATATATACTTATAGCAGTACGGTAGGCCACTGCTGTACCTACCTCTGTGTCGTCACTCGTCATCCATTAAGTATACTATCCATCTACATTCTATACCTGTGGTGCATTTTAGACAGTTTTGCAGTTTGCTGACAGTGTCCACCAGTTTATTATATATATACTTATAGCAGTACGGTAGGCCACTGCTGTACCTACCTCTGTGTCATCACTCGGCATCCATTAAGTATACTATCCATCTACATTCTATACCTGTGGTGCATTTTAGACAGTTTTGCAGTTTGCTGACAGTGTCCACCAGTATACTATATATATACTTATAGCAGTACGTTAGGCCACTGCTGTACCTACCTCTGTGTCGTCACTCGTCATCCATTAAGTATACTATCCATCTAAATTCTATACCTGTGGTGCATTTTAGACAGTTTTGCAGTTTGCTGACAGTGTCCACCAGTTTATTATATATATACTTATAGCAGTACGGTAGGCCACTGCTGTACCTACCTCTGTGTCGTCACTCGTCATCCATTAAGTATACTATCCATCTACATTCTATACCTGTGGTGCATTTTAGACAGTTTTGCAGTTTGCTGACAGTGTCCACCAGTTTATTATATATATACTTATAGCAGTACGGTAGGCCACTGCTGTACCTACCTCTGTGTCGTCACTCGTCATCCATTAAGTATACTATCCATCTACATTCTATACCTGTGGTGCATTTTAGACAGTTTTGCAGTTTGCTGACAGTGTCCACCAGTTTATTATATATATACTTATAGCAGTACGGTAGGCCACTGCTGTACCTACCTCTGTGTCGTCACTCGTCATCCATTAAGTATACTATCCATCTACATTCTATACCTGTGGTGCATTTTAGACAGTTTTGCAGTTTGCTGACAGTGTCCACCAGTTTATTATATATATATACTTATAGCAGTACGGTAGGCCACTGCTGTACCTACCTCTGTGTCGTCACTCGTCATCCATTAAGTATACTATCCATCTACATTCTATACCTGTGGTGCATTTTAGACAGTTTTGCTGTTTGCTGACAGTGTCCACCAGTTTATTATATATATACTTATAGCAGTACGGTAGGCCACTGCTGTACCTACCTTTGTGTCGTCACTCGGCATCCATTAAGTATACTATCCATCTACATTCTATACCTGTGGTGCATTTTAGACAGTTTTGCAGTTTGCTGACAGTGTCCACCAGTATACTATATATATATACTTATAGCAGTACGTTAGGCCACTGCTGTACCTACCTCTGTGTCGTCACTCGTCATCCATTAAGTATACTATCCATCTACATTCTATACCTGTGGTGCATTTTAAACAGTTTTGCAGTTTGCTGACAGTGTCCACCAGTATAATATATACGGTATATACTTATAGCAGTACGGTAGGCCACTGCTGTACCTACCTCTGTGTCGTCACTCGTCATCCATTAAGTATACTATCCATCTACATTCTATACCTGTGGTGCATTTTAGACAGTTTTGCAGTTTGCTGACAGTGTCCACCAGTTTATTATATATATACTTATAGCAGTACGGTAGGCCACTGCTGTACCTACCTCTGTGTCGTCACTCGTCATCCATTAAGTTTACTATCCATCTACATTCTATACCTGTGGTGCATTTTAGACAGTTTTGCTGTTTGCTGACAGTGTCCACCAGTTTATTATATATGTACTTATAGCAGTACGGTAGGCCACTGCTGTACCTACCTCTGTGTCGTCACTCGTCATCCATTAAGTATACTATCCATCTAAATTCTATACCTGTGGTGCATTTTAGACAGTTTTGCAGTTTGCTGACAGTGTCCACCAGTTTATTATATATATACTTATAGCTGTACGGTAGGCCACTGCTGTACCTACCTCTGTGTCGTCACTCGTCATCCATTAAGTATACTATCCATCTACATTCTATATCTGTGGTACATTTTAGACAGTTTTGCAGTTTGCTGACAGTGTCCACCAGTATACTATATATATACTTATAGCAGTACGTTAGGCCACTGCTGTACCTACCTCTGTGTCGTCACTCGTCATCCACTAAGTATACTATCCATCTACATTCTATACCTGTGGTACATTTTAGACAGTTTTGCAGTTTGCTGACAGTGTCCACCAGTTTATTATATATATACTTATAGCAGTACGGTAGGCCACTGCTGTACCTACCTCTGTGTCGTCACTCGTCATCCATTAAGTATACTATCCATCTACATTCTATACCTGTGGTGCATTTTAGACAGTTTTGCAGTTTGCTGACAGTGTCCACCAGTTTATTATATATATACTTATAGCAGTACGGTAGGCCACTGCTGTACCTACCTCTGTGTCGTCACTCGTCATCCATTAAGTATACTATCCATCTACATTCTATACCTGTGGTGCATTTTAGACAGTTTTGCAGTTTGCTGACAGTGTCCACCAGTATACTATATATATACTTATAGCAGTACGTTAGGCCACTGCTGTACCTACCTCTGTGTCGTCACTCGTCATCCATTAAGTATACTATCCATCTACATTCTATACCTGTGGTGCATTTTAGACAGTTTTGCAGTTTGCTGACAGTGTCCACCAGTTTATTATATATATACTTATAGCAGTACGGTAGGCCACTGCTGTACCTACCTCTGTGTCGTCACTCGTCATCCATTAAGTATACTATCCATCTACATTCTATACCTGTGGTGCATTTTAGACAGTTTTGCAGTTTGCTGACAGTGTCCACCAGTTTATTATATATATACTTATAGCAGTACGGTAGGCCACTGCTGTACCTACCTCTGTGTCGTCACTCGTCATCCATTAAGTATACTATCCATCTACATTCTATACCTGTGGTGCATTTTAGACAGTTTTGCAGTTTGCTGACAGTGTCCACCAGTTTATTATATATATACTTATAGCAGTACGGTAGGCCACTGCTGTACCTTCCTCTGTGTCGTCACTCATCATCCATTAAGTATACTATCCATCTACATTCTATACCTGTGGTGCATTTTAGACAGTTTTGCAGTTTGCTGACAGTGTCCACCAGTATACTATATACGGTATATACTTATAGCAGTACGGTAGGCCACTGCTGTACCTACCTCTGTGTCGTCACTCGTCATCCATTAAGTATACTATCCATCTACATTCTATACCTGTGGTGCATTTTAGACAGTTTTGCAGTTTGCTGACAGTGTCCACCAGTTTATTATATATATACTTATAGCAGTACGGTAGGCCACTGCTGTACCTACCTCTGTGTCGTCACTCGTCATCCATTAAGTATACTATCCATCTACATTCTATACCTGTGGTGCATTTTTGACAGTTTTGCTGTTTGCTGACAGTGTCCACCAGTTTATTATATATGTACTTATAGCAGTACGGTAGGCCACTGCTGTACCTACCTCTGTGTCGTCACTCGTCATCCATTAAGTATACTATCCATCTAAATTCTATACCTGTGGTGCATTTTAGACAGTTTTGCAGTTTGCTGACAGTGTCCACCAGTTTATTATATATATACTTATAGCAGTACGGTAGGCCACTGCTGTACCTACCTCTGTGTCGTCACTCGTCATCCATTAAGTATACTATCCATCTACATTCTATACCTGTGGTGCATTTTAGACAGTTTTGCAGTTTGCTGACAGTGTCCACCAGTATACTATATATATACTTATAGCAGTACGTTAGGCCACTGCTGTACCTACCTCTGTGTCGTCACTCGTCATCCATTAAGTATACTATCCATCTACATTCTATACCTGTGGTGCATTTTAGACAGTTTTGCAGTTTGCTGACAGTGTCCACCAGTTTATTATATATATACTTATAGCAGTACGGTAGGCCACTGCTGTACCTACCTCTGTGTCGTCACTCGTCATCCATTAAGTATACTATCCATCTACATTCTATACCTGTGGTGCATTTTAGACAGTTTTGCAGTTTGCTGACAGTGTCCACCAGTTTATTATATATATATATATATACTTATAGCAGTACGGTAGGCCACTGCTGTACCTACCTCTGTGTCGTCACTCGTCATCCATTAAGTATACTATCCATCTACATTCTATACCTGTGGTGCATTTTAGACAGTTTTGCAGTTTGCTGACAGTGTCCACCAGTTTATTATATATATACTTATAGCAGTACGGTAGGCCACTGCTGTACCTACCTCTGTGTCGTCACTCGTCATCCATTAAGTATACTATCCATCTACATTCTATACCTGTGGTGCATTTTAGACAGTTTTGCAGTTTGCTGACAGTGTCCACCAGTTTATTATATATATACTTATAGCAGTACGGTAGGCCACTGCTGTACCTACCTCTGTGTCGTCACTCGGCATCCATTAAGTATACTATCCATCTACATTCTATACCTGTGGTGCATTTTAGACAGTTTTGCAGTTTGCTGACAGTGTCCACCAGTATACTATATATATACTTATAGCAGTACGTTAGGCCACTGCTGTACCTACCTCTGTGTCGTCACTCGTCATCCATTAAGTATACTATCCATCTACATTCTATACCTGTGGTGCATTTTAGACAGTTTTGCAGTTTGCTGACAGTGTCCACCAGTATACTATATACGGTATATACTTATAGCAGTACGGTAGGCCACTGCTGTACGTACCTCTGTGTCGTCACTCGTCATCCATTAAGTATACTATCCATCTACATTCTATACCTGTGGTGCATTTTAGACAGTTTTGCAGTTTGCTGACAGTGTCCACCAGTTTATTATATATATACTTATAGCAGTACGGTAGGCCACTGCTGTACCTACCTCTGTGTCGTCACTCGTCATCCATTATGTATACTATCCATCTACATTCTATACCTGTGGTGCATTTTAGACAGTTTTGCTGTTTGCTGACAGTGTCCACCAGTTTATTATATATGTACTTATAGCAGTACGGTAGGCCACTGCTGTACCTACCTCTGTGTCGTCACTCGTCATCCATTAAGTATACTATCCATCTAAATTCTATACCTGTGGTGCATTTTATACAGCTTTGCAGTTTGCTGACAGTGTCCACCAGTTTATTATATATATATACTTATAGCAGTACGGTAGGCCACTGCTGTACCTACCTCTGTGTCATCACTCGTCATCCATTAAGTATACTATCCATCTACATTCTATACCTGAGGTGCATTTTAGACAGTTTTGCAGTTTGCTGACAGTGTCCACCAGTATACTATATATATACTTATAGCAGTACGTTAGGCCACTGCTGTACCTACCTCTGTGTCGTCACTCGTCATCCATTAAGTATACTATCCATCTACATTCTATACCTGTGGTGCATTTTAGACAGTTTTGCAGTTTGCTGACAGTGTCCACCAGTTTATTATATATATACTTATAGCAGTACGGTAGGCCACTGCTGTACCTACCTCTGTGTCGTCACTCGTCATCCATTAAGTATACTATCCATCTACATTCTATACCTGTGGTGCATTTTAGACAGTTTTGCAGTTTGCTGACAGTGTCCACCAGTTTATTATATATATACTTATAGCAGTACGGTAGGCCACTGCTGTACCTACCTCTGTGTCGTCACTCGTCATCCATTAAGTATACTATACATCTACATTCTATACCTGTGGTGCATTTTAGACAGTTTTGCAGTTTGCTGACAGTGTCCACCAGTTTATTATATATATACTTATAGCAGTACGGTAGGCCACTGCTGTACCTACCTCTGTGTCGTCACTCGTCATCCATTAAGTATACTATCCATCTACATTCTATACCTGTGGTGCATTTTAGACAGTTTTGCAGTTTGCTGACAGTGTCCACCAGTTTATTATATATATACTTATAGCAGTACGGTAGGCCACTGCTGTACCTACCTCTGTGTCATCACTCGGCATCCATTAAGTATACTATCCATCTACATTCTATACCTGTGGTGCATTTTAGACAGTTTTGCAGTTTGCTGACAGTGTCCACCAGTATACTATATATATACTTATAGCAGTACGTTAGGCCACTGCTGTACCTACCTCTGTGTCGTCACTCGTCATCCATTAAGTATACTATCCATCTACATTCTATACCTGTGGTGCATTTTAGACAGTTTTGCAGTTTGCTGACAGTGTCCACCAGTTTATTATATATATACTTATAGCAGTACGGTAGGCCACTGCTGTACCTACCTCTGTGTCGTCACTCGTCATCCATTAAGTATACTATCCATCTACATTCTATACCTGTGGTGCATTTTAGTTTTGCGCAGTAAATATAGTAGTAGGCCATTGCTATTGATACTGGCATATAATTCCACACATTAAAAAATGGAGAACAAAAATGTGGAGGTTAAAGGGAAAGATCAAGATCCACTTCCACCTCGTGCTGAAGCTGCTGCCACTAGTCATGGCCGAGACGATGAAATGCCATCAACGTCATCTGCCAAGGCCGATGCCCAATGTCATAGTAGAGAGCATGTAAAATCCAAAACACAAAAGTTCAGTAAAATGACCCAAAAATCTAAATTAAAAGCGTCTGAGGACAATCGTAAACTTGCCAATATGCCATTTACGACACGGAGTGGCAAGGAATGGCTGAGGCCCTGGCCTATGTTCATGTCTAGTGGTTCAGCTTCACATGAGGATGGAAGCACTCATCCTCTCGCTAGAAAAAAGAAAAGACTTAAGCTGGCAAAAGCACAGCAAAGAACTGTGCGTTCTTCAAAATCACAAATCCCCAAGGAAAGTCCAATTGTGTCGGTTGCGATGCCTGACCTTCCCAACACTGGACGGGAAGAGCTTGCGCCTTCCACCATTTGCACGCCCCCTGCAAGTGCTGGAAGGAGCACCCGCAGTCCAGTTCCTGATAGTCAAATTAAAGATGTCACTGTTGAAGTACACCAGGATGAGGATATGGGTGTTGCTGGCGCTGGGGAGGAAATTGACAAGGAGGATTCTGATGGTGAGGTGGTTTGTTTAAGTCAGGCACCCGGGGAGATACCTGTTGTCCGTGGGAGGAATATGGCCATTGACATGCCTGGTCAAATTACAAAAAAAATCAGCTTGTTCGGTGTGGAATTATTTCAATATAAATGCGGACAACAGGTGTAAAGCCGTGTGTTGCCTTTGTCAAGCTGTAATAAGTAGGGGTAAGGACGTTAACCACCTCGGAACATCCTCCCTTATACGTCACCTGCAGCGCATTCATCATAAGTCAGTGACAAGTTCAAAAACTTTGGGTGACAGCGGAAGCAGTCCACTGACCACTAAATCCCTTCCTCTTGTAACCAAGCTCCAGCAAACCACACCACCAACTCCCACAGTGTCAATTTCCTCCTTACCCAGGAAAGCCAATAGTCCTGCAGGCCATGTCACTGTCAAGTCTGACGAGTCCTCTCCTGCCTGGGATTCCTCCGATGCATCCTTGAGTGTAACGCCTAAAGCTGCTGGCGCTGCTGTTGTTGCTGCTGGGAGTCGATCGTCATCCAAGAGGGGAAGTCGGAAGACCACTTGTACTACTTCCAGTAAGCAATTGACTGTCCAACAGTCCTTTCCGAGGAAGATGAAATATCACAGCAGTCATCCTGCTGCAAAGCAGATAACTCAGGCCTTGGCAGCCTGGGCGGTGAGAAACGTGGTTCCGGTATCCATCGGTAATTCAGAGGCAACTATAGACTTGATTGAGGTACTGTGTCCCCGGTACCAAATACCATCTAGGTTCCATTTCTCTAGGCAGGCAATACCGAAAATGTACACAGACCTCAGAAAAAGACTCACCAGTGTCCTAAAAAATGCAGTTGTACCCAATGTCCACTTAACCACAGACATGTGGACAAGTGGAGCAGGGCAGACTTAGGACTATATGACTGTGACAGCCCACTGGGTAGATGTATTGCCTCCCGCAGCAAGAACAGCAGCGGCGGCACCAGTAGCAGCATCTCGTAAACGCCAACTCGTTCCTAGGCAGGCTACGCTTTGTATCACTGCTTTCCAGAATAGGCACACAGCTGACAACCTCTTACGGCAACTGAGGAAGATCATCGCAGAATGGCTTACCCCAATTGGACTCTCCTGGGGATTTGTGACATCGGACAACGCCAGCAATATTGTGCGTGCATTACATCTGGGCAAATTCCAGCACGTCCCATGTTTTGCACATACATTGAATTTGGTGGTGCAGAATTATTTAAAAAACGACAGGGGCGTGCAAGAGATGCTGTCGGTGGCCCGAAGAATTGCGGGCAACTTTCGGCATTCAGGCACCGCGTACAGAAGACTGGAGCACCACCAAACATTCCTGAACCTGCCCTGCCATCATCTGAAGCAAGAGGTGGTAACGAGGTGGAATTCAACCCTCTATATGCTTCAGAGGATGGAGGAGCAGCAAAAGGCCATTCAAGCCTATACATCTGCCCACGATATAGGCAAAGGAGGGGGAATGCACCTGACTCAAGCGCAGTGGAGAATGATTTCAACGTTGTGCAAGGTTCTGCAACCCTTTGAACTTGCCACACGTGAAGTCAGTTCAGACACTGCCAGCCTGAGTCAGGTCATTTCCCTCATCAGGCTTTTGCAGAAGAAGCTGGAGACATTGAAGGAGGAGCTAAAACAGAGCGATTCCGCTAGGCATGTGGGACTTGTGGATGGAGCCCTTAATTCGCTTAACCAGGATTCACGGGTGGTCAATCTGTTGAAATCAGAGCACTACATTTTGGCCACCGTGCTCGATCCTAGATTTAAAACCTACGTTGTATCTCTCTTTCCGGCAGACACAAGTCTGCAGAGGTTCAAAGACCTGCTGGTGAGAAAATTGTCAAGTGAAGCGGAACGTGACCCGTCAACATCTCCTCCTTCACATTCTCCCGCAACTGGGGGTGCGAGGAAAAGGCTAAGAATTCCTAGCCCACCCGCTGGCGGTGATGCAGGGCAGTCTGGAGCGAGTGCTGACATCTGGTCCGGACTGAAGGACCTGCCAATGATTACTGACATGTTGTCTACTGTCACTGCATATGATTCTCTCACCATTGAAAGAATGGTGGAGGACTATATGAGTGACCGCATCCAAGTAGGCACGTCAGACAGCCCGTACATGTACTGGCAGGAAAAAGAGGCAATTTGGAGGCCCTTGCACAAACTGGCTTTATTCTACATAAGTTGCCCTCCCTCCAGTGTGTACTCCGAAAGAGTGTTTAGTGCAGCCACTCACCTTGTCAGCAATCGGCGTACGAGGTTACTTACAGAAAATGTGGAGAAGATGATGTTCATCAAAATTAATTATAATCAATTCCTCCGTGGAGACATTCACCAGAAGCAATTGCCTCCAGAAAGTACACGGGGACCTGAGATGGTGGATTCCAGTGGGGACGAATTAATAATCGGTGAGGAGGGGGATGTACACAGTGAAAGGGGTGAGGAATCGGAGGATGATGATGAGGTGGACATCTTGCCTCTGTAGAGCCAGTTTATGCAAGGAGAGATTGATTGCTTCTTTTTTGGTGGGGGCCCAAACCAACCAGTCATTTCAGTCACAGTCGTGTGGCAGACCCTGTCGCTGAAATGATGGGTTCGTTAAAGTGTGCATGTCCTGTTTATACAACATAAGTGTGGGTGGGAGGGCCCAAGGACAATTCCATCTTGCACCTCTTTTTTCTTTCATTTTTCTTTGCATCATGTGCTGTTTGGGGACAATTTTTTGGAAGGGCCATCCTGCCTGACACTGCAGTGCCACTCCTAGATGGGCCAGGTGTTTGTGTCAGCCACTTGTGTCGCTTAGCTTAGTCACACAGCCACCTTGGTGCGCCTCTTTTTTTCTTTTCATCATGTGCTGTTTGGGGACAATTTTTTGGAAGTGCCATCCTGTCTTGATTGACACTGCAGTGCCACTCCTAGATGGGCCAGGTGTTTGTGTCGGCCACTTGTGTCGCTTAGCTTAGTCACACAGCCACCTTGGTGCACCTCTTTTTTTCTTTGCATCATGTGCTGTTTGGGGACAATTTTTTGGAAGAGCCATCCTGCCTGACACTGCAGTGCCACTCCTAGATGGGCCAGGTGTTTGTGTCGGCCACTTGTGTCGCTTAGCTTAGCCATCCAGCGACCTCGGTGCAAATTTTAGGACTAAAAATAATATTGTGAGGTGTGAGGTGTTCAGAATAGACTGGAAATGAGTGGAAATTATGGTTATTGAGGTTAATAATACTATGGGATCAAAATGACTTCCAAATTCTATGATTTAAGCTGTTTTTTAGGGTTTTTTGAAAAAAACACCTGAATCCAAAACACACCCGAAATTCCCGGGTCCCGAATCCGACAAAAAAATTTCTGTGAGGTTTTGCCAAAACGCGTCCGAATCCAAAACACGGCCGCGGACCCGAACCCAAAACCAAAACACAAAACGCGAAAAATTTCCGGTGCACATCACTACTGATAAATCACATAGTATTGTACTAATAGCACAATCAATAGCATTAAATAAAGTATATTACCAATAGAACATTCAGGAAAGTGTGTCAAACTCTTTAAAGAGATCTACAAAAATTCCTGAAATACAGGCTAAACAGATAAGATTCAGTGAGAAGTGTGGCTAATGCATTTTCATGTAGATATTTGTGATAAGGCATTGATTCTAGGGAGGCTTTTTTCCCTATGCCCATCAGTCTTTTTATCTTCAAGCTTAATTGAATAATACTTAAAGAAGCCTATCGATACTTAATATAGTGACTTTATTATCATGTACAAAATATGAACATTACAAGATGTCTATTTATGTTAGATCAGCATGAGGTTAGGCACCAGGTGGCAGTGTTACAGGTGGCTTTGATTATCTCAGTTATCCATTTTGTAATGTTGCCAGATACTGTAACTACTGACTTTTAACAACTCAGGTGGCCTGAATAGTATTCGCATTTTAAGCAATAAAACTTGTATTTCAGACTGCAAAATTCATTGCAGCCTCCAAACCATAGATTCTATGAAAGCAGACATCTTACAGAGTTTAAATCCATTCATTTATTCCTGTAATTGTGTTTCAAAAATAAATTTTCAATAAAAACAGGACCTGCATATACAGCTATATTTTTGCTTAGGTTCATGGATTTCCTGTGAACAATTGGGGCATTTGCAGCAAGAACAGACGATAGCACTAGGCCAGAGTCTCCCAAACGCCACCATTACAGTCCAGGATTTAAGGATATCCATGCTTGAGTACAGCTGGTTAAACAGTGGTTCAAGTAGAAATATTTTCTTAGTGGTACTGATTGTCGAAAAATGGGCATGATCATGTGTTGTGAGGGGGCGTAGTCACATGCTGTTAGTGGGAGTGGCTACATGACACAAGCGGCGTGGCCACGCTACACAGCCCCTTTTTTTTATCTGGAGGAAAGGCTAAAAATATATAGTAATGCCTCCAGCATATTATAAATATATAGTGATACCTCCAGTATACAGTAACAGAAATATATAGTAATGCCCCAATTTAATAACAATATATAGTAATGCCTCCATTATAACAGGAAAATACAGCCACTGTCGCACTCCCATTAACCCTGACAAATTGGGAGGGGCCGTAATGCTGCCAAGCACCATGGTCTTGTTGCTTTGTGGCACATTATAATTGTGGTAATGGCAAAGTGTGTGGTAGTGGGTACTGCGTACCCGCTGCCATATTCTTAAGGGCACACGAGCGTACCCGCATACTTGCACCACCGTGGTTAAATCAAATTGACTGAGGTGCTAATTAAGTAATCAGTGCTCAAGCATGGATGATCATAAAAACTGGGCTGTAACGACAGAGTTTGGGATACACTACAAATGACAATAGGTGGAGTTGGGCGGAGCTAGCATGATCCTTGCTGAGTACAAAGTAGTGGCACCGGTGGGACTAGGATTGTAGTGCAATGCAAAAATTAGATTTCATTTTGCAGGAGAAAGATACTACCATGGTGGAGACGGTAAATTCTTAGTACTTTACTTGCTGAGGGGAGGAGTGGACAACTATATTCACCTGACAAATGGTGATCCACTGCTGCATCCAATGATGCATCATGGATCACTCTGCAACACCATCGGCCGACTGAGAAACCCTGTATCGCTTGGGTGTTTTGCCGCAGCAGTATCTAACACACAACACCAGCTCATTCACAAACAGGCTATTCTCCGTATCAATGGCTTCACTGAGAGACATACCGGTGTCAAACTGTTGGAAAAACTACGGGATGTGACAGCAAAATAGATTACCCATCTTAGACTCTCCTCAGGACTTGTCATTTCCCCCATCTTAGACTCTCCACAGGACTTGTAATTTCCAATAACGCAAGTAACATTGTACAAGCATTATGTTTTTCACACACAATAAACTTGGTGGTTCAGGGTTTCCTAAAAAATGAACTGTGCATGCAAGACATGCAGACTATGGTCCTAAAAAAACGTTCTGTACATTTTCAGTATTCAGCAACCGCATGTAAAAGATTGTTGTGACTGCAGGAAAAGTTTAATTTGCCATGCCACCAACTGAAGCAAGTGGTTGTAAATAGGTGGAATTCTACTCTCTGTATGCTTGAGCGACTGGAGGAACATCAACAAGCCATCCAAGTGTACATATCAGAGCATGAGATAGGGAAAGGTGGGAAAAGTTACGAAGGCCCAGCACAGTGCAGAATACTCTCAGTTTTATGAAAGCTGCTGAAACCATTCCAAATTGTAACCAATGAAGTGAGTTCAGACACTGCCAGTCTGAGGCAGGTGTTTTGCTAAATAAAACTACTGGAGAGGCAGCTAGAGAAGCAGAAGGAAGAGATGAAATTAAGAGATTTAGCTAAATATGTTGGACTCAAATATTAAGTTATTTTTGCACTTAGCCAGGACACAAGGATTTGTAACATCTTAACAATGAATCATTTTATATTGGCAACCATGATAGATTGTAGGTTTAAGTCCTATGCAATATCTTTCTTTCCAAATTATCCAAATCTTGAGAGGTGTAAATAGCTCCTTGTGAGCAAGTAAGTTGTCAGCTCAAGTGGTACAAGATACAACAGCTTCTCCTTCAGCTACTGCTCCTCCAAAGAAATAAATGAGCTTTTCCAAGAGATGGTGATGATGATGAGTAACCAGAGTGAAACTTCATTATGGCATCTGTTTAGGCTTAAAATATTTGCACACAATTATTGACACCTCTACTGTGATTCAGTTAGCATGTCACACAGTCCCTTTCAATACTGGAAGAGAAAAAAAGGAATTTGGAGTCCCTAGTACAAACTCGCTTTAACATAGTAACGTAGTAACATATTTGGTGAGGTTGAAAAAAGATTAGTAGTACATCGAGTTCAACCCAAATTATATTGCATTCCCTATTCTATTTAGGTCAAAAGGCTATATCCTCGTATATCTTTTTCCGTTAGGAATTTGTCTAACCCAGTTTTAAACTCATTGAATAAGTCCACAATTACAACCTTCTCTGGCAGTGTATTCCATATTCATATTGCTTTACAGTGAAGAATCTCTTCCTGCGCTGAGTATGAAATTTTCTCTCCTCAAGCCTTAGCGGGTGTCCGCACCTTTTGTGTAGAGGTCTCTTAGTAAACAACTCACATGACAGCTCCGCATATTGAGGGTCATTATGACCCAATCGCACACTGCAATTTATTGCAGCGGTGCGATTGGGTCAGTACTGCGCCGGCGCTGCAGTGTGCCGGTGCATGCCAGATGGCCGAAGGCCGTCGTTGCCTAGTGATCGCCTCTGCTGATTGACAGACAGAGGTGGTCGCTGGGTGGGAGGGGGCTGGATGGCCGCTTTAAGCCGCCGTTTAGGAGGCGTGGTCCAGCCAACGCAGGCGTGGCTGGACCGTTGGGGGGGGCGGGCCGCGGCGGCTGCATGACGTCACACGCAGCTTCTGCAACCTGGGCAGCAAAGAGGTTCTCCCGGCCAGCCGCAGGAGCTGCGCTGGCTGGGAGGTACTCCTGAAATGCAAAAGCATCGCCGCTGTGCAATGCTTTTGCACTTCTGCAGGGGGAGGCTGGCACTGACATGCGGGGCGGACTAGCCCTGTGCTGGGCGTCCCCCCACATGTCTGAATGCCTGATTATAGCTGTGCTAAATTTACAACAGCTACGATCAACTCGGAATGACCCCCATTGTCCCTTTATATATTTGTAAATATTAATCATATCTCCTCTTAGTCGTCTCATTTCTAGTGTAAACATATCTAACCTAGAAAGCTTCTCCTCATAGGCCCTCATTCCGAGTTGTTCGCTCGCAAGCTGCTTTTAGCAGCATTGCACATGCTAAGCCGCCGCCTACTGGGAGTGAATCTTAGCATATCAAAATTGCGAACGAAAGATTCTCAAAATTGCGAATAGAAATTTCTAAGCAGTTTCTGAGTAGCTCGACACTTACTCTGCCACTGCGATCAGTTCAGTCAGTTTCGTTCCTGGTTTGACGTCACAAACACACCCAGCGTTCGCCCAGACACTCCCCCGTTTCTCCAGCCACTCTCGCGTTTTTCCCAGAAACGGCAGCGTTTTTTCACACACTCCCATAAAACGGCCAGTTTCTGCCCAGAAACACCCACTTCCTGTCAATCACACTACGATCACCAGAACGAAGAAAAAACCTTGTAATGCCGTGAATAAAATACCAAACTTCTTAGCAAATTTACTTGGCGCAGTCGCAGTGCGAACATTGCGCATGCGCAAATAGCGGAAAATCGCTGCGATGCGAAGAAAATGACCGAGCGAACAACTCGGAATAAGGGCCATAGTCCTGTGTCTCCAACCCCTTAATCAATTTGGTAGCTCGCCTCTGAACCGTTTCAAGTTCTAATATATATCTTTCAAAGTGTGGTGCCCAGAACTGTACACAATACTCAAGGGTGGTCATTCCGAGTTGTTCGCTCGGTAATTTTCTTTGCATCGCAGCGATTTTCCGCTAATTGCGCATGCGCAATGTTCGCACTGCGACTGCGCCAAGTAAATTTGCTATGCAGTTAGGAATTTTACTCACGGCATTACGAGGTTTTTTTCTTCGTTCTGGTGATCCTAATGTGATTGACAGGAAGTGGGTGTTTCTGGGCGGAAACTGGCCGTTTTATGGGAGTGTGTGTAAAAACGCTACAGTTTCTGGGAAAAACGCGGGAGTGGCTGGAGAAACGGAGGAGTGTCTGGGCGAACGCTGGGTGTGTTTGTGACGTCAAACCAGGAACAACAAGCACTGAACTGATCGCACTGGAAGAGTAAGTCTCGAGCTACCCAGAAACTGCACAGAGAAGTCTTTTCGCAATATTGCGAATCTTTCGTTCGCAATTTTGATAAGCTAAGATTCACTCCCAGTAGGCGGCGGCTTAGCGTGTGCAAAGCTGCTAAAAGCAGCTTGCGAGCGAACAACTCGGAATGACCACCAAGATGCGTTCACACCAATGATTATTACAGTGGCAGCATTACGCTGTCATCCCTTCTCTCAATTCTCCTTTTAATGCATGCTAACACCTTATTTGCCCTTGTTGCTGCACTTTGACATTGTGTGTTGCCGCTAAATCTACTATTAATGAACACCCCCAGATCCTTTTCTAATACAGTTTCGCCTATTTTTTCCCCATTTAATTGGTAGGTTGCATGTTTATTCTTATTCCTAAAGTGCATAACTTTACATTTTTGCACATTAAACCTCATACACCATTTCATTGCCCAAACTTCCTGTTTAAATAAATCGCTCTGAAGAGACTCCACATCCAAATCTGACTTGATTACCCTACATATTTAATTCATATCTGATTGTAGTTGTGCTAAATTTAGCACAGCTATGATCACTTATTCAGACATGCGGGGGGATGTCCGCCCCACATGTCTAGCTCTGCCGCTTCCCCCGTACGGGTGCAAAAGCATCACACGGCGGCAATGCTTTTGCACCCTGCAAGTAGCTCCCTGCCTGCGCAGCTCCTGCATGCTGCCAGGGGCTATCCGCCATGTCCCGGGTCGCAGCAGCTGCGTGTGACTTCACGCAGCCGCCACTGCCTGCCCCCGCAATGGCCCGGACATGCTTGTGTTGTCTGGACTGCGCCCCGCTAACGGCGTTCTAACGCCATTGGCACTCCCCCCCCCCCCCCGACCGCCTCTGCCTGTCACTCAGGCAGAGGCGATCGCAGCCCAGAGATGCTGTTAGCATCTCATTGGGCGCCCGTGGGTGCACTCCACAAATGTATTCAGACTGCGATCGCTGTCGCTGCAGCGATCCAGCCTGAATTACCCCTATTGTGCCTCTTGAGATCTCCTCTCATCACTGAACTACCTTACTGTATTTCAGAAGTTATTCCTGTGAGCAAGCACAGGGCCATCTTCACATATAGGCACACTGGGCAGCTGCCCAGGTCCCACGATTATCGGGCCGTCTAGCAGGGGCTGGCTGGGCCGGTGGATGTTGTTTCCTGGTGTGGTGCCTCCTAAGCTTCTTGGGAGGCAGGTACAGTAGAGAATGCTGCCTGGCTGTTCTTATTATGAAGTACTTACAATCAGAGCAGCCAGGCAGCATTCTCTACTTTTTGCCTCCTAGCACTGTATGGAAATGTGGAGAGACGGAACGGGACCGCAGGAAGGGTAAGTCATACAGTGTACATTTTATATTTAATTTTTTACTCCCGTGAATGGGTTGAAGCACCCCCAGTTCATTGCTTTGCCCAGGACCTACAATGCTTTTAAGACTGCCCTGAGTAAGCATATACTGTACCTTGATACTGTGCAAAATCAAGACACAGAATGAGAAACCCACTGTAAAAATAGGTAAATGGAAAATGGAAAAATAAAAACACTCTATTATATAGAATCTAAAAGCAAATACAGTGCATGTTTTTTTTTCTTTTACAAGAAGACTGCTATAGTATATTTACTATATATAAAAAGTCAAGAAAATACATCATAGCCATAGATTTAGTAAAGTTTGACTAGTTCAAAATACTTTTTCTTTTAGATTTTCATCTGTCATCCAATCCCAGCAAGCAAGTTCGGACTGGGCCACAGGGATGCTGGTGAGATCACCAGTAGGCCCCACTGGTTCGTTGCCACGCCCTCTTTTGTGTGAAGGCGGGGCCTACCAGAGTTGGAACGAGGTGCAGCAGAGGCGTGCTGCGCTCTCCTCCCAAGCCCTCAGACAGAGCAGCGGAAGCGGCCGCAGAACCTGGGCGGCTGCGGCTGCGGTGACTGTAGGAGCAAGTGCGCATGGATTTTCGTGTTAATAGCATTGCTGTTGGAGAGCTGGGGCAGCAGGAGGCCTCTGTGCATGCCATACCAGCAGCCAGTTCCGTCAGCTGCCTGGCCCTTACACATAGGAGGGAGGCCCCCATCCAGTTGCTTCTCCATCCCCAGCAGCATCATGTCTCTGTCTGCCATCAGCAGAGTGTGGGCGCAGACAGGGGCTGGGGATCCGAGTAATTCCCTGATACCCTTCCTCTGCTTCATGACTCCGCCCTTTCTGTAAGGTGCAGGGCTTGGCAGGCTTCGATCGGAGGTGTGAGGACTGCAACCACGATGATATAGATGCTTAATTAACCTCCGCCCCAGGTCGCCCAGTGGGTCACATGACTGCTGTCTTTATTGGGCTGGCCACTACTGTGACATGAGGAATGTCTCTGCTTCCTCTTCGGTATTAAGCTCCGCCCCTTTTCTTCTGCGAGTCTCTGCCCCTTTTACATCTTCTAACCACTCTGTCCTTCTTCTACTTGTCCCTAATCACATCCCCTAGTCCCTGCCCCATCCTTCCTCTCTGCATGCCAGCTTCTGTGTGTACCCTCTGGCTCGCTCCTCCTTTGGAGCTCCACAGTCAACAGTGTTCAGAGAGTGAGACCAAGCAGCTTTCTTCATGGTGAGGTAAGTGCATGGGGAGAGCAATGGGTGGATTAATGAGGTCTGGGGCTGTGGGTGGATTACTGTCATTGTCATCTGTGGGGGTGTATATTAATTTAAATGGGGGGTTGTATTATTAATAATGATTTAAATGGGGGGGTTGTATTATTAATAATGAAGGTATGTTACATTGAAGCTGATATAGCAATACTGTGTGGGGGTAATAGGAGTGTAGTCAGGCCAGCCCAACCATCACTGCGCTGCCTCTGTTACAAACAGACAGTAGCCGGCGGGCACTAGGACCCAGTGTGGGCAGCTCTGCAGGTAGGCACAACCTCCAACCTGGCGCCTCTGTACTTGCACAGCTTCCCCAGCGGCCTTCCTCTCCAGGCTTCCACATTGGCACTGTAAGTGCCTTCTACGTCTAGATGCAGGGACAGCGATGTATAGAGGAAGAATTGCAGCTACTACGGGCTGCAGCCACATCAGATAGATGGAGGGCAGCACCTGTCAAAACAATCACTGAGATTAAGAAGCCTTCCCCTTCCAGCTCCCCAGCCCTTTCTTCTTCTCTCCGCTTGTTCCAAAAATACCCCCCACCTTGATCCTCCATCCCATCCGTGTTCCTCCCCCCTTGCCCCCCACCACACATCCTGCTGTGCTGTTGGCCAGGCACTGGAAGACTCTGAACAGCCTGCACTCTACCTACTACAGCCCACACTCTATCCCCCTATCAGGCATAACTCACCCTCTGTCCCCACGCTCTATCCTCTACTTGTAACAATCTGCCCTCTGTCCACTAGCTGCCACAGGACACGCTCTATCCCCTACCTGTCACAGTCCGCACTCTGCCCAATAGCTGTCGCAGCCTGTGCTCATCCCCTACCTGTCACAGTCCACCTTATGCCAACTAGCTGTCACAGCCCGTGCCGCTATCCTATAACATCCCGCCCTCCGCCCCCTACCTGTCACATCCCGCCCTCTGCCCCCTACATGTCACATCCCGCTCTCCGCCCCCTACCTGTCACATCCCACCCTCTGCCCCCTACCTGTCACATCTCGCCCTCTGCACCCTACCTGTCACATCCCGCACTCTGCCCCTACAGTACCTGTCACAGCCAACCTTCTGCTCCCTACCCGTCACATCCCACGTTCTGCCCCCTACCTGTCACATCCCGCCCTCTGCCCCCTACCTGTCACATCCCGCTCTCCGCCCCCTACCTGTCACATCCCACCCTCTGCCCCCTACCTGTCACATCTCGCCCTCTGCACCCTACCTGGCATGGCTATTTATTTAGGAAAGATAGAATAGGAAGAATAGGAGGAGGGGTAGCAATGTATGTGAAAAAAAGCATAAATGCTACTTTAATACAAAATATTGAAGCCAAAACTGAGGCCCTTTGGGTCACCATAGAAACTGGGAAGAAGGACATTATTCGCATTGGGGTGATCTATAGACCACCAGGCCAGGGGCAGGATTTGGACAGGAACCTATTGTTGGACATCTCTAAAATGGCTTTTAAGGGAGAAGTCATAATCATGGGAGACTTTAATTTACCTGATGTAAATTGGGAGGGGTCTTTTGCAAGTTCAGCTACAAGTGGCAAATTTCTACATTCCTTACAGGGAGCATCTCTCAAGCAATTGGTGAGGGAGCCCACTCGCAAAGACTCAATATTAGATCTAATTCTTACAAATGGTGATAGGATATCCAACATATATGTGGGTGAGCACCTGGGATCCAGTGATCATCAAGCAGTATGGTTTAGTATAAAGACGGGATCCAACTGCTGACACACAAAAACAAAGGTCTTGGATTTTAGAAATACTGACTTTGCAAAAATGGAAAAATGTTTAAGTGATTCACTGGCGGACTGGAGGACCTTGGAAGGAGTGCAGGAGAGGTGGAAAAACTGAAAAGTGCAAGGTGCAACAGACCTTTGTATCAAAAGGGTTAGGAAAAGCACCAGGAAAAGGAAGCCAGTATGGTTCACAAAAGAAGTATCAACTAGTGTGAAAGCAAAAAAGATGGCTTTTAGGAAATACAAACAGACTCAAAATAATAACGACAAAGAGGTGTATCTGGACAGACGGAAGGATGCTAAAAAAGTGATCAGACGTGCAAAGGCAGAAGCTGAGGAGAAAATGGCCCAGTCAGTAGATAAAGGGGGCAAAACTTTTTTAAGTATATAAGTGAAAGGAGAAAATCAAATGGAGGAATAATAATACTTAAGTCAGAGAGTGGGCATTTGGTGGAGGGAGACAAGGCAATAGCAGATCACCTAAATAATTATTTTTGCTCAGTATTTACTACAGAAGAAGGGATGGGGCCACAGTTAAGTTGCAAGGACATTCATAAAATAAGGTAGATGAAAATACATTTACAGAGGAGAAGGTCCTAACAGAACTTTCAAAACTAAAAGTGGATAAATCAATGGGACCAGATGGGATACACCCAAGGATACTCAAAGAGCTAAAAGAAAAAAGATGTGCTGGTTACACCTTTAACAGAATTATTTAACCAGTCACTAAATACAGGTGCTATTCCAGAGGACTGGAAAAGAGCAAATGTAGTTCCACTGCACAAAAGTGGAAGCAAGGAAGAAGCAAGTAACTACAGACCAGTCGGTCTATATATTCCCTCCTCTTCCTCTCAGACCCAAGGGCTGAGAATTGTAATAAACGGAGGAGTGTGAACAATATTCTTTGCTCCGGATTGGCCAAGAAGGACTCGGTACCCGGAACTGCAAGCAATGCTCTCAGAGGACCCATGGCCTCTGCCTCTCAGTCAGGACATGTTGCAACAGGGACCCTGTCTGATCCAAGACTTACCGCGGCTGTGTTGGACGGCATGGCGGTTGAACGCCGGATCCTAGCGGAAAAGGGCATTCCGGATGCAGTTATACGCTGATAAAGGCTAGGAAAGACGTGACAGCAAGACTTTTTCACTGTATATGGCGAAAATAGGTTGCTTGGTGTGTGGCCGGGAAGGCCCTACAGAGGAATTCCAGGGGGGTCGATTCCTGCACTTCCTACAGTCAGGAGTGACTATGGGCCTAAAATTAGGATCCATAAAGGCCAATATTTCGGCCCTATCCCTTTTTCTCTCAAAAAGAACTGGCTTCACTGCCTGAAGTTCGGACGTTGTTACAGGGGTGCTGCATATTCAGCCCCTTTTGTGCCTCCAGTGGCACCTTGGGATCTTAACGTGTGTTGGATTCCTAAAATCCCACTGGTTTGAGCCACTTAAGACCGTGGAGCTAAAATATCTCACGTGCAAAGTGGTCATGCTTTTGGCCTTAGCTTGGACTAGGCGTGTGTCAGAATTGGCGGCTTTGTCATGTAAAAGCCCATATCTGATCTTCCATATGGAAAGGGCAGAATGGAGGACTCGTCCCCAATTTCTCCCTAAGGTGGTATCATTGTTTCATTTGAACCAACCTATTGTGGTGCCTGCGGCTACTAGGGACTTGGAGGATTCCAAGTTGCTGGACGTAGTCCGGGCCCTGAAACTTTGTTTCCAGGACGGCTAGAGTCAGAAAAACTGACTCGCTATTTATCCTGCATGCACCCAACAAGCTGGGTGCTCCTGCTTCAAAGCAGACTATTGCTCGCTGGATCTGTAGCACGATTCAGCTTGCACATTCTGCGGCTGGACTGCCGCATCCTAAATTAGTAAAAGCCCATTCCACGAGGAAGGTGGGCTCTTCTTGGGCGGCTGCCCGAGGGGTCTCGGCTTTACAACTTTGCCGAGCTGCTACTTGGTCGGGTTCAAACACTTTTGCAAAATTCTACAAGTTTGATACCCTGGCTGAGGAGGACCTTGAGTTTTCTCATTCGGTGCTGCAGAGTCATCCGCACTCTCCCGCCCGTTTGGGAGCTTTGGTATAATCCCCATGGTCCTTACGGAGTACCCAGCATCCACTAGGACGTCAGAGAAAATAAGAATTTACTCACCGGTAATTCTATTTCTCATAGTCCGTAGTGGATGCTGGGAGCCCGTCCCAAGTGCGGACTCTCTGCAATACATGTATATAGTTATTGCTTAACTAAAGGGCTATTGTATGAGCCATCTGTTGAGAGAGGCTCAGTTATTGTTCATACTGTTAACTGGGTATAGTTATCACGAGTTGTGTGATTGGTGTGGCTGGTATGAGTCTTACCCTGGATTCCAAATCCTTTCCTAGTAATGCCAGCTCTTCCGGGCACAGTTTCCCTAACTGAAGTCTGGAGGAGGGGCATAGAGGGAGGAGCCAGTGCACACCAGATATAGTACCTAATCTTTCTTTTAAGAGTGCCCAGTCTCCTGCGGAGCCCGTCTATACCCCATGGTCCTTACGGAGTACCCAGCATCCACTAGGACGTCAGAGAAAAAAGGGTTGAGATTGCCTAAAGGATAAAATAAAAAAGGGGCAGACTAGATGGGCCAAGTGGTTCTTATCTGCTGTCAAATTCTATGTTTCTATGTTTCTACCTGTCACATCCCGCACTCTGCCCCTACAGTACCTGTCACAGCCCACCTTCTGCTCCCTACCCGTCACATCCCACGTTCTGCCCCCTACCTGTCACATCCCGCCCTCTTCCCCCTACCTGTCACATCCCGCCCTCTGACCCCTACCTGTCACATCCCACGATTTGCCCCTTACCTGTTACAGCCTGCCCTCAGCCATATGTGTTTATGTTTTCACTTTGCATCCCCAATCCACCCCTGATGGCCAGGCTTTCACAGAGGTGAGGTTAAAATCAGAGCGGTTACCAGCCTCCTTTCCCACAGTAAAGAATATTTATATGTCCGCCATTAAACAGGAACTGCATATTATGAACTAATTGCAGTACTTTAACCACTTGCCTGGCATGGTCGCATCAGATGCGACCATGCCTGCAAGTGCTCTATCTGACGTGGTCGCACAGGATGCGACCAGTCAGAAAGAGAGTGTTAGCAGAGGCAGGAAAGATACACTTCCCTCCGCTGCTGCTGTCAGAGGGACTGGGGTCTATGTGTATCTACTGTTCTCTCCTGGTGTAAGCAAGGCACATAAACTACTGCTCTATCCTGGTGTAATCCAGTCGCATTTACTACTGTTTTTTCCAGGTGTAACCCAGGCACATGCACAACAGCTTGAAGTAGGCAGAGAGGTAGAGCTCTTTTTCTTTATATACAATGCTAGATGGCGCCTATAATGGCTGGCCACTCTTCTCTGACCCCATGGCCACACCCCTTCCAGCATATGGCAATGCCACTTAGTGGGCCCCTGTGATTGCATTTCCCTGGTGGGCCCTTCATGCCCCAGTCCGACACTGCCAGCAAGTGTGGGTTTTTAGGTGGCAAATCATTTTAGACAGGGATAAAAAAAAAATGTTTTTTTTTTATTTCTGTATAGTTATTTAGGTAACCTTTATTATTTAGCAAATAGTTAGGTTTTGCGTAAAGTTTGGCTGTTTTCTGTCAAACGAAGGACTACTTTATATACTGTATACCATTAAAGCCCTTTTCTATATTTGACATTTTGATTTATTTTGATGCTTTAATCTAGGAGGAAACTACAGTATTTATGACTGCTGTCCTATTATCTTGCAAGTAGATCATTAAGGTAGCAAATCCCATTTTTTTCATTCTGCAGTGACGTCATGTCTATTTGGTATCCATTTAAGAACATGAGACAACATATAGCTTTGTGCATCGAATAATAGTGATTGAAGGGCAGGGCTGTATCAAGACAATCTGGCTCCCAGTGCGAGCATTAAAAAAATGTGGCCTTGCTAAAATGGGAGTGGCCTTGCTAAAATGGGCGTGGCCTCGCATGAAAAGACTACCTTACACCACAGTTTTTGACCTTGCAACAACAGACCTCGGCTACCACAGAAAAAAAAAAAAAAAACATTTCAACATATGAAGCCCCACACATTAATGCCCCTTTCACCATATTATGCCCCCTGCATCATATTATGCCATACACAGCAATGTCCGTGATACATTATGCCCTACAGTAAAGCTTCTAATTCCTTTTAAATGACCTGTTTGTTGCCAAGGGTTTCATGCTCTGTGATGCATGTTCGTTGCCAAGGGTAATATTCATTGCAAGGGGTTTCATGCTCTGGGATCCATGCTCGTCATTGCCAAGGGTAATGCTTGTTGCCAAGGGTAATGCTCGTTGCTAAGGGTTTCATGTTCTGGGATGCCTGCTCGTTGCCAAGGTTAATGCTCGTTCCTAGGGGTTTCATACTTTGGGATGCATGCTCATTGCCAAGGGTAATGCTTGTTGCTAGGGGTTTCATGCTCTGGGATTCCTGTTCATTGTCAAGGGTAATGCTCATTGCTAGGGGGGTTTCATGATCTGGGATACATGCTAATTGCCAAGGGTAATGCTCGTTGCTAGAGGTTTCATACTTTGAGATTCCTGCTCATTCCTCCTTCTTCCCTATTACTCTGCTCGGGGGGGGGGGGGGGCAGAGTTTTGCGGAATGATGCTGTTGCATCGTGACATCACGACACAACCGCGTCATTCTGCGAAACTCCACCTCCCCGAGCAGATTAATAGGGAAGAGAGAGGAGGGGAAGCAGGGAGCCACAAAAGTGCCACGGCGAGCGCCTTGTGCGATCTCACGGCTCGCCGCTAGAAATGGCACTGCTGAAGGAGTGCAAAATGTCGCTTGTTATATTGAAACAGGTGTATAGTATGGATTAAAGGGTTTCAGCACACCTTGGAAAATATATCCATGTCATGTACTGTAGTTTGCTCCCCATGTGACTTGTGCTAAAACATACCTTCATAATCTAGAGCGGGTAATGCGGGACTCCCACGCACGATTGAAAGGGAGCATGACCTATGGAAAAGGGGATGTGGCTTTGTGGGAGTGCCGCGATTGTGAGCAACGCCCCTGTTTTCATCACTAAGGGTGAATGCCCAGCGCTCTGTTAGCTGCTGTCATGCCCCTAGCAACTCTATCTCCGGTGCACACAGCGTCTACTCACTACTGCTCTGCTAAGCAGAGCATTGAGTGACAGGAGCCCCCCAACTGCCCCCCACCACAGGACACTACGGCTCGTGGGTGGGACAGCGGGACAGTCCCAAAATAATGGGACTGTCCCGTGAAAATCGGGACAGCCGGGAGGTATGCTAAAATACCGTTGGAAGTTGCTCATATTAACTGGTCTATTCATGAAGCAGTGAAAAGGGCGGAGAAGTGAGCCAGCAGAGAAGTTGCCCATGGCAACCAATCAGCTTTTAATTAACATTTGTCAAACGCATTCTATAAAATGATATGTTATGGGCAACTGCTCCACTGACTCGCTTCACTCTTTTCACTGCTTCACGAATAGACCTAAGTACTAGATAGATGATAGCTAAAAGCTGTTGGTTACTATGGGCAACTTCTCTTGTTCTCTTTAGGATGGTTGATTTATATTTTATCATTACTAGTACAAAGAACAGCCACAGCAGATGGAATGGTTGTGATAATTTTTTTTTAACATTAATCACTTAGCCGGGAAATTGTACTGGGATCAGTCGATGCAAAAAAAATGTTAAAAAGCATAGAACTAAAAAAATAAAAAAATGTACTGTATGCTTCAGTCACTTTACTTACGGGTGATTGAATAGTTTCATATAGCAAGTGAGTGCTTTGTGTTATAAACCCAGGATAAAAGAATATAAATATGCTTATAAATAAAATATCCGAGCTGAACGTGGAAGAAAGGAGAACTTTATAACAGCAATTAAGAGATGCCGACTCTTATTATGTTTTTATCCATGGTCTAGTGCCTTCAGCTAGATAGGCTGCGCAGCCAAACAAACAAAGCGAGCAATTTTGATACTCTGCCAATTTAGGGAGAGGTTATTCTCTCTCAGGGCGGCGGATGATGTATGGTTGCATCATTAATAGGTGGCATAAGGCTCATTCATAATGAACAGCAACTGTTCTATTTGTGCTCTTAGCATGATTTTAGTCATTTAAGAAAAGCAAAGCCCTGTAATCTTAGCAATGGTGTTTTGTTTCTTGGAGATAATAATCAGGCTGCTGGCTTTCATTGGCGACCAGTAAATAAATCTTAGCATGTAACTATTTCGGAGTAGCTATGCATAGCATATGAAATGAATTGTATAGGATACAGAATAAAATAGGAACTTTGTACTGTCTAGACATAGCAAAAAATATAGCTGTTCTCCTGGATCAAAAAAATGTTTTCTGTTTAAATTAAATTGACATTTAAAATATATTTTAATGATTTTATTGTTTTTAATATATATATGTAAATGTTTGCATCACTTTTCTATTTGTTCTCCAATTTTTTACTCTATATATTAGACAATAAAGAGTCAACAGAGTAACTCAGTACATGGGTGGTCATTCCGAGTTGTTCGCTCGTTGCCGTTTTTCGCAACGCAGCGATTAGGTGGAAAATGTGCATGCGCATGGTACGCATGTGCTAAGTAATTTAACACAAAACTTTGGAGATTTACACAAGCTGTAGCGACGTTTTTTCTAGAGATGAGCGGGTTCGGTTTCTTTGAATCCGAACCCGCACGAACTTCACTTTTTTTTTCACGGGTCCGAGCGACTCGGATCTTCCCGCCTTGCTCGGTTAACCCGAGCGCGCCCGAACGTCATCATGACGCTGTCGGATTCTCGCGAGACTCGGATTCTATATAAGGAGCCGCGCGTCGCCGCCATTTTCACACGTGCATTGAGATTGATAGGGAGAGGACGTGGCTGGCGTCCTCTCCATTAGAATAGATTAGAAGAGAGAGAGAGAGAGAGAGATTGTGCAGACAGAGTTTACCACAGTGACCAGTGCAGTTGTTGTTAAGTTAACTTTTATTTAATATATCCGTTCTCTGCTATATCCGTTCTCTGCCTGAAAAAAACGATACACAGCAGTCACACAGTGTGACTCAGTCTGTGTGCACTCAGCTCAGCCCAGTGTGCTGCACATCAATGTATAAAAGCTTATAATAATTGTGGGGGAGACTGGGGAGCACTGCAGGTTGTTATAGCAGGAGCCAGGAGTACATAATATTATATTAATTTAAAATTAAACAGTGCACACTTTTGCTGCAGGAGTGCCACTGCCAGTGTGACTAGTGGTGACCAGTGCCTGACCACCAGTATAGTAGTATATTGTTGTATACTATCTCTTTATCAACCAGTCTATATTAGCAGCAGACACAGTACAGTGCGGTAGTTCACGGCTGTGGCTACCTCTGTGTCGGCAGTCGGCACTCGGCAGGCAGTCCGTCCATCCATAATTGTATAATTATATACCACCTAACCGTGGTATTTTTTTTTCTTTCTTTATACCGTCGTCATAGTCATACTAGTTGTTACGAGTATACTACTATCTCTTTATCAACCAGTGTACAGTGCGGTAGTTCACGGCTGTGGCTACCTCTGTGTCGGCAGTCGGCAGGCAGTCCGTCCATCCATAATTGTATTATTATAATATATACCACCTAACCGTGGTTTTTTTTTCATTCTTTATACCGTCATAGTGTCATACTAGTTGTTACGAGTATACTACTATCTCTTTATCAACCAGTGTACAGTGCGGTAGTTCACGGCTGTGGCTACCTCTGTGTCGGCAGTCGGCAGGCAGTCCGTCCATCCATAATTGTATTATAATATATACCACCTAACCGTGGTTTTTTTTTCATTCTTTATACCGTCATAGTGTCATACTAGTTGTTACGAGTATACTACTATCTCTTTATCAACCAGTGTACAGTGCGGTAGTTCACGGCTGTGGCTACCTCTGTGTCGGCAGTCGGCAGGCAGTCCGTCCATCCATAATTGTATTACAATATATACCACCTAACCGTGGTTTTTTTTTCATTCTTTATACCGTCATAGTCAGTCATACTAGTTGTTACGAGTATACTACTATCTCTTTATCAACCAGTGTACAGTGCGGTAGTTCACGGCTGTGGCTACCTCTGTGTCGGAACTCGGCAGGCAGTCCGTCCATCCATAATTGTATTACAATATATACCACCTAACCGTGGTTTTTTTTTCATTCTTTATACCGTCATAGTCAGTCATACTAGTTGTTACGAGTATACTACTATCTCTTTATCAACCAGTGTACAGTGCGGTAGTTCACGGCTGTGGCTACCTCTGTGTCGGCACTCGGCAGGCAGTCCGTCCATCCATAATTGTATTACAATATATACCACCTAACCGTGGTTTTTTTATACCACCTAACCGTGGCAGTCCGTCCATAATTGTATACTAGTATCCAATCCATCCATCTCCATTGTTTACCTGAGGTGCCTTTTAGTTCTGCCTATAAAATATGGTGTCAGGAATCGACTTACCAGGCTGACATCCGTCCGCCGCTGCGGACTCCGTCCTGGCTCCCTGCGGTCACCTGTCACCTATGCCCCTGCCATGGGACATCATCAAGGGCCTGGGAACACTCCTGAGACAGCGGGCATGTAGCGCGCCGCGTCCCTGCTAGGCCGCAGCGTGGGCGCCGCCATGACAGTCTGTAAACAGCCAGTATACTGCGGCCAATCCGGTGCTTGGCCGCACCCACTTTCCTTCACTCATCCAATCCCTGTGCACCATGGGGTACATAAGAGACTGCAGGATCAGTCTGCAGGCATCCTGGACTTTGTGTCTCTCCAGCGACCCATGTGAAAGGATCTGTTCCTGTTCCTCCTGTGTTCCTGGTTCTCTGCTTAAGAACTTGTACTCCTGGTTACTCTGCACAGCTCCGTGGAACTTCAAGGCCCAGCAATACCTGCAACCTGCAAATAAGGCTTCACACTCATCACCACCTTGTGTGCTTCAGCCTGCAGTTGAAGACTGACTCCAGGTGTGTTTCATTCCTCCACCTGTGATACAGCTTGCTGCTGCCAGTGCCTCATCACCTGCACTGTGAAGTCAGACTCCTGCCTCTGCTCAGGTTTGCCATTCTACACCTTGCTGCCTAAGTTTCCTGTTTTAAAACCTGCACTGGTTTCCAAACCAGAACCATTTCACAAACACTTGTTCTTCTGTTTATATATTACCGGATATTATTTTCTCAAGTCATCTGTCATCCATTGCCATAGACTTTCAGTTATCATACTGAGTGATTGACTTTATTCATCTGTTATTATTGTTTCTGCTACCATTCTGTGTTATATCATCTGCCAAATAAAATACCATTGCGCTCATGCGCAGGAACGTTATCCAGCCTCCTCGTTTTCTCCCATCTACCTCCACTGACCCACTAGCGCCCCCTCCGGGGACACAGCCCAAACACAATCTGACAGTAAGTCCAGGATCGATGGACTCGGATGGAGGACGGAGTGTGGGGTCAGAGGCCTTGCAAAATCTGGTCTCCCGTCTGGATGGTCAAGAGGTTGCGCAGCAGCAGATGCTTCAATTCCTGCAAGGGATGTCCTCCCGATTAGATACACTACAGCAATCCCTGCCTAGTGTACTCTCTCCTACTGTTCCTGTTACTCCAGCACCTGCCAGTGCTGTGAGTTCTTCTATGCCGGCTGCATCAGCTCCAGTGTCACGTCTGCATCTGTCCGTGCCGAGCAAGTATGATGGCAGTCCTAAGTTATGTCGCGGGTTTCTCAATCAATGTGAAATACAGTTTGAGTTATTGCCACATAATTTCCCCACGCCAAGATCCAAGGTTGCCTACATCATCTCCTTACTCTCTGGATCTGCTCTGAGTTGGGTGTCTCCTCTGTGGGAACGTGCTGGCCCTCTGATTAACAACTACACAGACTTCGTGTCAACCTTCAGACGGATCTTTGACGAGCCTGGTCGTGCGACATCAGCTTCGGCAGACCTGATCCAACTTCGTCAAGGTACCCGAAGCATGGGACAATATGTCATCCAGTTCCAGACGTTGGCTGCAGAGGTTCAGTGGAACAACCAAGCTCTGGTAGCAGCTTTCTGGCATGGACTTTCGGATCGGATCAAGGATGAACTGGCGACCCGTGACATTCCTGTTCAACTGTCTGATTTGATCTCCCTGTGCATTAAGTTGGACTCTCGCATCCGCGAACGCAATAATGAACGCGCTCGGAGTGAGCCACGCAGATCAAGGTTCATACCTTCTGTACAGTCCCAGTCTCCCTCTTCTGACGAGCCTATGCAGATAAATAGGTCCCGCCTAACTCCTGAAGAGCGGGCAAGAAGAATACGTGAGAGACTCTGCCTATACTGTCTGCTGCGGGCCATCAGATTAACTCCTGCACGGTGCGTTCGGGAAACGCCAGATCCTGACTTGTAAGGGAGGAGTCAAGTTAGGATCTTTCAGTCAAGCTCCTTCTCAACAAGACCTCATCCTTCCAGTGATGCTAGAGACTCCAGTTGGGCTCCAGTCTGCGTCAGCATTAGTGGACTGCGGTGCTGCAGGAAACTTTATCACCCAAGCTGCGGTAAATAAATTTTGCCTATCTACCTGTGAACTTTCTTGTCCAGTTTACATTACTGCTGTGGATGGCAGTCGAATCTCCAAGGGGAACATTTCTCATCAAACTGTTCCAGTGGTTCTGGGAGTTGGATTTCTCCATTCTGAACTGATCAAGTTCCTGGTCATCCCTCAAGCCACCCAGGAGATTGTCTTGGGCATGCCCTGGCTCCAGCTACATAATCCACAGTTTGACTGGTCAACGTTGCAGCTTACCTCATGGGGTTCACATTGTCATCAATCCTGCTTAGCCCAAGTGTGTCCCATTAAGTCTACCGAAGTAAAGACACAGTCAAGTCTCCCAGCAGCTTATCAAGACTTCTCAGACGTCTTCTGTGAAAAGGCTGCTGATATCCTGCCGCCCCATAGGGAATGGGATTGTCCCATCGATCTCCTTCCTGGCAAGAAGCCACCTAGGGGGCGCACCTACCCGTTGTCTGTTCCTGAAACTGAGGCGATGAGTAATTACATCAGAGAGAATCTTCAGAAGGGATTCATCCGTCCGTCATCATCTCCCGCTGGTGCAGGTTTCTTCTTTGTTAAAAAGAAGGATGGAGGACTGCGTCCATGCATTGACTATCGGGGTCTCAATGACATTACTATCAAGAATAGTTATCCATTACCACTCATTACCGAATTATTTGACAGAGTTAAAGGAGCCCGCATCTTCACCAAGTTAGATCTCCGCGGTGCCTATAATCTCATCAGAATCCGGAGTGGTGACGAGTGGAAGACAGCTTTCAACACTCGAGATGGCCATTATGAATACCTGGTAATGCCATTTGGGTTGAGTAATGCTCCAGCAGTGTTCCAACACTTTGTGAACGAAATCTTTCGTGATGTCCTGTATAAGTACCTCGTTGTTTACTTAGATGATATCCTTATCTTCTCCCAAGACCTTCCATCTCATCGTCTACAAGTTTGTGAAGTTCTCCGACGTCTTCGTGAGAACCGGCTCTACGGGAAACTATCTAAATGCACCTTTGAAGTTCCCTCTATACCCTTCCTGGGTTATATAATTTCCGGATCGGATCTTCAGATGGACCCGACAAAATTGGAAGCTATTGCCAATTGGTCCATTCCAAACTCTCTCAAGTCTATCCAGCGATTCCTGGGTTTCGCCAACTACTATAGAAAATTTATTCGAGGATTCTCCACTATCATCGCTCCTATTACCAACCTGACTCGGAAAGGGGCAGACCATTCCAACTGGTCAGAAGAAGCCTTGGCAGCCTTCCAGAAGATCAAGCTAGCCTTTATGTCTGCTCCAGTGCTGTCTCAGCCAGATGTCAACAGACCATTCGAGTTAGAGGTAGATGCCTCTACAGTTGGGGTTGGAGCTGTTCTCTCCCAGAAGGGATCTGATGGGAAAGTCCACCCTTGTGGATTTTATTCTCGAAAGTTTCTTCCTGCAGAAGCTAACTACTCCGTGGGAGATCAAGAACTACTGGCGATCAAGCTGGCTCTCGAGGAATGGAGATATCTCCTAGAAGGGGCCAAACATCCGTTTAATATCTACACGGATCATAAAAACCTGCTATATTTAAAGGCAGCTCAGTGCCTTAACCCTCGCCAGTCCAGATGGGCTATGTTTTTCTCACGTTTTAATTTCAAGCTTCATTTCCGCCCAGGTTCGCAGAATGTGAAAGCCGACGCGTTATCCCGATCCATGGAATCTGAAGAAGGAACATCTGACTCAGTGCCACATTCCATCCTGAGTCCCGTGGTTTTCGCTGCATCTCAAGTCTCCCCAGCTCCTCCTCCTGGTAAGACTTTTGTTTCCCCAGATCTCCGTCCCAAGTTGCTATCTTGGGCCCATCAATCCAAGTTCACTGGTCATCCTGGGGTCCTGAAGACCTTCAAGTTCCTTTCTGCTACATATTGGTGGCCAAAGATGAAAATGGACATCCAGGATTTCGTGGCATCCTGTCCTAAATGTGTGCAGCACAAGACTCCTCGTCAGTCTCCAGCAGGTCAGTTACAACCACTGTCTATCCCTAGTCGTCCCTGGTCACACCTGTCCATGGATTTTATCACCGACCTTCCTCCTTCTCAAGGACATAATACCATTTGGGTTGTAGTGGACAGATTCACCAAGATGGCTCATTTTGTTCCTCTCCAGGGTCTCCCTTCTGCCCCAAAACTTGCCCAAATCTTCCTACGGGAGATTTTCCGCTTACATGGTTTACCCTCTGAAATAATATCTGACCGGGGGGTACAGTTTGTAGCGAGGTTTTGGAGGGCCCTCTGTTCTGCCATGCAGGTCAAACTGAAGTTTTCATCTTCATACCATCCTCAGACGAATGGGCAGACAGAGAGGGTCAATCAAGAACTTGAGACTTTTTTAAGATTATATGTTTCATCTTCCCAGGATGACTGGTTCGATCTGCTCCCATGGGCCGAGTTTGCCCACAACTTTCGATACCATACTGCCACTGAAACGACACCATTCTTTGCAGTATATGGGCAACATCCCCGTGTACCTGATTTCCAAGAACTCCCTCATATGGATGTTCCTGCTGCCACTAATGCTCTGACTCAGTTTTCATCTATTTGGAGAAAAATTCACGTTTCCCTCAAAAAGGCCTCCAGTCGGTACAAGGTCTTTGCCGACCGCAAGAGACGTGCGGTTCCCCATTTGAAACCTGGGGACAAGGTTTGGCTATCAACCCGTAACCTCCGTCTCAGAGTCCCATCCATGCAGTTTGCACCACGCTTCATTGGTCCTTACCCTGTCGAAAGAGTCATCAACCCAGTGGCCTATAAATTAAAGTTACCATCTTCCCTTCGTATACCTAACGCTTTTCATATTTCTCTCCTCAGACCTCTAGTCCTAAACCGCTTTCAGAATACTCTTCCAGTAGGTCCCAAGGTTCGAACTCAGCGGGGCGTGGAATTCGAGATCAACAAAATTCTGGACTCCCGTTGTCGGTATGGACGTCTCCAGTACCTGGTCGATTGGTCCGGTTATGGCCCAGAGGAGAGAAGTTGGGTGAATTCGTCCGATGTCCATGCTCCTAGGTTGGTCCGTGTCTTCCACAGCACTCATCCCTCCAAACCACGTGGGTGTTCGGTGTCCACCCCTAAAGGAGGGGGTACTGTCAGGAATCGACTTACCAGGCTGACATCCGTCCGCCGCTGCGGACTCCGTCCTGGCTCCCTGCGGTCACCTGTCACCTATGCCCCTGCCATGGGACATCATCAAGGGCCTGGGAACACTCCTGAGACAGCGGGCATGTAGCGCGCCGCGTCCCTGCTAGGCCGCAGCGTGGGCGCCGCCATGACAGTCTGTAAACAGCCAGTATACTGCGGCCAATCCGGTGCTTGGCCGCACCCACTTTCCTTCACTCATCCAATCCCTGTGCACCATGGGGTACATAAGAGACTGCAGGATCAGTCTGCAGGCATCCTGGACTTTGTGTCTCTCCAGCGACCCATGTGAAAGGATCTGTTCCTGTTCCTCCTGTGTTCCTGGTTCTCTGCTTAAGAACTTGTACTCCTGGTTACTCTGCACAGCTCCGTGGAACTTCAAGGCCCAGCAATACCTGCAACCTGCAAATAAGGCTTCACACTCATCACCACCTTGTGTGCTTCAGCCTGCAGTTGAAGACTGACTCCAGGTGTGTTTCATTCCTCCACCTGTGATACAGCTTGCTGCTGCCAGTGCCTCATCACCTGCACTGTGAAGTCAGACTCCTGCCTCTGCTCAGGTTTGCCATTCTACACCTTGCTGCCTAAGTTTCCTGTTTTAAAACCTGCACTGGTTTCCAAACCAGAACCATTTCACAAACACTTGTTCTTCTGTTTATATATTACCGGATATTATTTTCTCAAGTCATCTGTCATCCATTGCCATAGACTTTCAGTTATCATACTGAGTGATTGACTTTATTCATCTGTTATTATTGTTTCTGCTACCATTCTGTGTTATATCATCTGCCAAATAAAATACCATTGCGCTCATGCGCAGGAACGTTATCCAGCCTCCTCGTTTTCTCCCATCTACCTCCACTGACCCACTAGCGCCCCCTCCGGGGACACAGCCCAAACACAATCTGACATATGGAGAACAAAAAAGTTGAGGTTCCAAAATTAGGGAAAGATCAAGATCCACTTCCACCTCGTGCTGAAGCTGCTGCCACTAGTCATGGCCGAGACGATGAAATGCCAGCAACGTCGTCTGCCAAGGCCGATGCCCAATGTCATAGTACAGAGCATGTCAAATCCAAAACACCAAATATCTGAAAAAAAAGGACTCCAAAACCTAAAATAAAATTGTCGGAGGAGAAGCGTAAACTTGCCAATATGCCATTTACCACACGGAGTGGCAAGGAACGGCTGAGGCCCTGGCCTATGTTCATGGCTAGTGGTTCAGCTTCACATGAGGATGGAAGCACTCAGCCTCTCGCTAGAAAACTGAAAAGACTCAAGCTGGCAAAAGCACCGCAAAGAACTGTGCGTTCTTTGAAATCCCAAATCCACAAGGAGAGTCCAATTGTGTCGGTTGCGATGCCTGACCTTCCCAACACTGGACGTGAAGAGCATGCGCCTTCCACTATTTGCATGCCCCCTGCAAGTGCTGGAAGGAGCACCCGCAGTCCAGTTCCTGATAGTCAGATTGAAGATGTCAGTGTTGAAGTACACCAGGATGAGGAGGATATGGGTGTTGCTGGCGCTGGGGAGGAAATTGACCAGAAGGATTCTGATGGTGAGGTGGTTTGTTTAAGTCAGGCACCCGGGGAGACACCTGTTGTCCGTGGGAGGAATATGGCCGTTGACATGCCAGGTGAAAATACCAAAAAAATCAGCTCTTCGGTGTGGAGGTATTTCACCAGAAATGCGGACAACAGGTGTCAAGCCGTGTGTTCCCTTTGTCAAGCTGTAATAAGTAGGGGTAAGGACGTTAACCACCTCGGAACATCCTCCCTTATACGTCACCTGCAGCGCATTCATAATAAGTCAGTGACAAGTTCAAAAACTTTGGGTGACAGCGGAAGCAGTCCACTGACCAGTAAATCCCTTCCTCTTGTAACCAAGCTCACGCAAACCACCCCACCAACTCCCTCAGTGTCAATTTCCTCCTTCCCCAGGAATGCCAATAGTCCTGCAGGCCATGTCACTGGCAAGTCTGACGAGTCCTCTCCTGCCTGGGATTCCTCCGATGCATCCTTGCGTGTAACGCCTACTGCTGCTGGCGCTGCTGTTGTTGCCGCTGGGAGTCGATGGTCATCCCAGAGGGGAAGTCGTAAGCCCACTTGTACTACTTCCAGTAAGCAATTGACTGTTCAACAGTCCTTTGCGAGGAAGATGAAATATCACAGCAGTCATCCTACTGCAAAGCGGATAACTGAGTCCTTGACAACTATGTTGGTGTTAGACGTGCGTCCGGTATCCGCCGTTAGTTCACAGGGAACTAGACAATTTATTGAGGCAGTGTGCCCCCGTTACCAAATACCATCTAGGTTCCACTTCTCTAGGCAGGCGATACCGAGAATGTACACGGACGTCAGAAAAAGACTCACCAGTGTCCTAAAAAATGCAGTTGTACCCAATGTCCACTTAACCACGGACATGTGGACAAGTGGAGCAGGGCAGGGTCAGGACTATATGACTGTGACAGCCCACTGGGTAGATGTATGGACTCCCGCCGCAAGAACAGCAGCGGCGGCACCAGTAGCAGCATCTCGCAAACGCCAACTCTTTCCTAGGCAGGCTACGCTTTGTATCACCGCTTTCCAGAATACGCACACAGCTGAAAACCTCTTACGGCAACTGAGGAAGATCATCGCGGAATGGCTTACCCCAATTGGACTCTCCTGTGGATTTGTGGCATCGGACAACGCCAGCAATATTGTGTGTGCATTAAATATGGGCAAATTCCAGCACGTCCCATGTTTTGCACATACCTTGAATTTGGTGGTGCAGAATTTTTTAAAAAACGACAGGGGCGTGCAAGAGATGCTGTCGGTGGCCAGAAAAATTGCGGGACACTTTCGGCGTACAGGCACCACGTACAGAAGACTGGAGCACCACCAAAAACTACTGAACCTGCCCTGCCATCATCTGAAGCAAGAAGTGGTAACGAGGTGGAATTCAACCCTCTATATGCTTCAGAGGTTGGAGGAGCAGCAAAAGGCCATTCAAGCCTATACAATTGAGCACGATATAGGAGATGGAATGCACCTGTCTCAAGTGCAGTGGAGAATGATTTCAACGTTGTGCAAGGTTCTGATGCCCTTTGAACTTGCCACACGTGAAGTCAGTTCAGACACTGCCAGCCTGAGTCAGGTCATTCCCCTCATCAGGCTTTTGCAGAAGAAGCTGGAGGCATTGAAGAAGGAGCTAACACGGAGCGATTCCGCTAGGCATGTGGGACTTGTGGATGCAGCCCTTAATTCGCTTAACAAGGATTCACGGGTGGTCAATCTGTTGAAATCAGAGCACTACATTTTGGCCACCGTGCTCGATCCTAGATTTAAAGCCTACCTTGGATCTCTCTTTCCGGCAGACACAGGTCTGCTGGGGTTGAAAGACCTGCTGGTGACAAAATTGTCAAGTCAAGCGGAACGCGACCTGTCAACATCTCCTCCTTCACATTCTCCCGCAACTGGGGGTGCGAGGAAAAGGCTCAGAATTCCGAGCCCACCCGCTGGCGGTGATGCAGGGCAGTCTGGAGCGACTGCTGATGCTGACATCTGGTCCGGACTGAAGGACCTGCCAACGATTACGGACATGTCGTCTACTGTCACTGCATATGATTCTCTCAACATTGATAGAATGGTGGAGGATTATATGAGTGACCGCATCCAAGTAGGCACGTCACACAGTCCGTACTTATACTGGCAGGAAAAAGAGGCAATTTGGAGGCCCTTGCACAAACTGGCTTTATTCTACCTAAGTTGCCCTCCCACAAGTGTGTACTCCGAAAGAGTGTTTAGTGCCGCCGCTCACCTTGTCAGCAATCGGCGTACGAGGTTACATCCAGAAAATGTGGAGAAGATGATGTTCATTAAAATGAATTATAATCAATTCCTCCGCGGAGACATTGACCAGCAGCAATTGCCTCCACAAAGTACACAGGGAGCTGAGATGGTGGATTCCAGTGGGGACGAATTGATAATCTGTGAGGAGGGGGATGTACACGGTGATATATCGGAGGGTGAAGATGAGGTGGACATCTTGCCTCTGTAGAGCCAGTTTGTGCAAGGAGAGATTAATTGCTTCTTTTTTGGGGGGGGTCCAAACCAACCCGTCATATCAGTCACAGTCGTGTGGCAGACCCTGTCACTGAAATGATGGGTTGGTTAAAGTGTGCATGTCCTGTTTTGTTTATACAACATAAGGGTGGGTGGGAGGGCCCAAGGATAATTCCATCTTGCACCTCTTTTTTCTTTTCTTTTTCTTTGCATCATGTGCTGATTGGGGAGGGTTTTTTGGAAGGGACATCCTGCGTGACACTGCAGTGCCACTCCTAGATGGGCCCGGTGTTTGTGTCGGCCACTAGGGTCGCTAATCTTACTCACACAGCTACCTCATTGCGCCTCTTTTTTTCTTTGCGTCATGTGCTGTTTGGGGAGGGTTTTTTGGAAGGGACATCCTGCGTGACACTGCAGTGCCACTCCTAGATGGGCCCGGTGTTTGTGTCGGCCACTAGGGTCGCTAATCTTACTCACACAGTCAGCTACCTCATTGCGCCTCTTTTTTTCTTTGCGTCATGTGCTGTTTGGGGAGGGTTTTTTGGAAGGGCCATCCTGCGTGACACTGCAGTGCCACTCCTAGATGGGCCCGGTGTTTGTGTCGGCCACTAGGGTCGCTAATCTTACTCACACAGCTACCTCATTGCGCCTCTTTTTTTCTTTGCGTCATGTGCTGTTTGGGGAGGGTTTTTTGGAAGGGCCATCCTGCGTGACACTGCAGTGCCACTCCTAGATGGGCCCGGTGTTTGTGTCGGCCACTAGGGTCGCTAATCTTACTCACACAGCTACCTCATTGCGCCTCTTTTTTTCTTTGCGTCATGTGCTGTTTGGGGAGGGTTTTTTGGAAGGGACATCCTGCGTGACACTGCAGTGCCACTCCTAGATGGGCCCGGTGTTTGTGTCGGCCACTAGGGTCGCTTATCTTACTCACACAGCGACCTCGGTGCAAATTTTAGGACTAAAAATAATATTGTGAGGTGTGAGGTATTCAGAATAGACTGAAAATGAGTGTAAATTATGGTTTTTGAGGTTAATAATACTTTGGGATCAAAATGACCCCCAAATTCTATGATTTAAGCTGTTTTTTAGTGTTTTTGGAAAAAAACACCCGAATCCAAAACACACCCGAATCCGACAAAAATAATTCGGTGAGGTTTTGCCAAAACGCGTTCGAACCCAAAACACGGCCGCGGAACCGAACCCAAAACCAAAACACAAAACCCGAAAAATTTCAGGCGCTCATCTCTAGTTTTTTCCTCGCTCGAGTGATCGTAGTGTGATTGACAGGAAGTGGGTGTTTCTGGGCGAAAACTGGCCGTTTTCAGGGAGTGTGCTAAAAAAACGCAGGCGTTCCAGGTAAAAACGCAGGAGTGGCTGGAGAAACGGGGGAGTGGCTGGCCGAACGCAGAGAGTGTTTGTGACGTCAAACTAGGAACTAAACGGACTGAGGTGATCGCAATCTAGGAGTAGGTCTGGAGCTACTCAGAAACTGCTAGGAATTATTTAGTAGCAGTTCTGCTAATCTTTCGTTCGCTATTCTGCTAAGCTAAGATACACTCCCAGAGGGCGGCGGTCTAGAGTATGCAATGCTGCTAAAAGCAGCTAGCGAGCGAACAACTCGGAATGAGGGCCATAGTCCTCTTCTTTGAATTAAACACTTACATACTATAACTGTCCCTGTCCCATACATGAATAACTTCCTTTATAAATATCTTTAAAATGTTTGTACACCATATAAATACCTAACTTGGCAGTCCACCTTAAAGATTTTCAGCGCCAGTTTAACAATGGGGCAGATTAAGATACATCCCTAGGCCTGCCCTAACATAAAAAAAGCCCACTCAGAAGTATTTTTTTTTTCCTATCGATTTTTATTATGTATTTAGGGAGACATTTAGCCAGATTTTGTATGTGTGTGTTGTGGGGGAGGGAGTAAATGCCGATACGGCTCCGGCTACACCCACACATCACTGGTCAAAGCACCTCCCCTTTTCAGTATTGGCCTTTAAACATTTTCAGCCCCAGGTCAATGTGGCCCTTAATCCGGCTCTGATGTTTACAGTCACAGTACACTGCCCCATGCAATACATACAATGTCATGTCACCATACAGTCCTAATGACACTGGACACTCTCACACCACCATCATAATAGCATACCTCCCAACTTCTTGATGCCTCAACCCTGGACTCCATGCGCGGCGAAGCTGCGTGGCGTTAAAAAGATGGAGTGGCCTGTTTAAACAGGGCGTGGCTTTGCGTGAATGAGTGGATCGCAAGCCACGCCTCCCATTTCCATCACAGAGGAGGCACGGCCAGTGCTCTGTGAGCTGAGCAGAAAGTGATAGTGATCCTCCCAACTGCCCCCCCCCCCCCCACCCCACACCACCACCACCACCACCCCTACTGGGGGCACAACTGCTGGGGGCAAATCTACTGGGGGCACAACGACTGGGGGCACAGCTACAGGGAGGCGCAACTACTGGGTTCACAGCTACAGGGGTCACAACTACTGGGGGGCACAACTAGTGGTGCACAAGTACAGGGGGATAACTGTGGCCATGCCCCTTCCCTATGAAGAAGCTACAACCTCTATTTTGCCTCGGTGGGCGCCACAGGAAATATATATAGGATCAGGTTCGGATCCCGGCAGTCGGGATTCCAGCAGTTGCAATACTGACCGCTGGAATCCCGACACTGCTCGGAACCCGACCGCTGGAAAATGGAACGTGTGTTTGCCGGACCACCAGAGAAATAAGCTGTGGGGGGTTAGGGTTAGGCTGTGGAGAGGTGGTTAGGTTTAGGTTGCATGAGGGGTAGGTTATGTTTAGGCACCCCCGGGCGGAGTTACGGTTAGGCTGCAGAGGTGGGGGAGGGTTAGCTTTAGACTGCGGGAAGGAATGGTTAGTGGGGAATTGGGAAAGGTAAGTATACTTACCCTGCCCGGCGGGATTTTCATCATTGGAATGGCGCCGGCATATCAGACCCAACCCATATGTATGTATATATGGGTGTATGTGTGTGTATGTATATATATAATAGATAATTTATCCAAACTACCCGATACTCCCCTACTTCAAATGATACAGCGTGTATCTCATATATATATATATATATATATATATATACACTGCTCAAAGAAATAATAAGAATTTACTTACCGATAATTCTATTTCTCATAGTCCGTAGTGGATGCTGGGAACTCCGTAAGGACCATGGGGAATAGCGGCTCCGCAGGAGACTGGGCACAAAAGTAAAGCTTTAGGACTACCTGGTGTGCACTGGCTCCTCCCCCTATGACCCTCCTCCAAGCCTCAGTTAGGATACTGTGCCCGGACGAGCGTACACAATAAGGAAGGATTTATGAATCCCGGGTAAGACTCATACCAGCCACACCAATCACACCGTACAACTTGTGATCTGAACCCAGTTAACAGCATGATAACAGAGGAGCCTCTGGATAGATGGCTCACAACAATAACCCGATTTAGTTAACAATAACTATGTACAAGTATTGCAGACAATCCGCACTTGGGATGGGCGCCCAGCATCCACTACGGACTACGAGAAATAGAATTATCGGTAAGTAAATTCTTATTTTCTCTGACGTCCTAGTGGATGCTGGGAACTCCGTAAAGACCATGGGGATTATACCAAAGCTCCCAAACGGGCGGGAGAGTGCGGATGACTCTGCAGCACCGAATGAGAGAACTCCAGGTCCTCCTCAGCCAGGGTATCAAATTTGTAGAATTTAGCAAACGTGTTTTCCCCTGACCAAGTAGCTGCTCGGCAAAGTTGTAAAGCCGAGACCCCTTGGGCAGCCGCCCAAGATGAGCCCACCTTCCTTGTGGAATGGGCTTTTACAGATTTTGGCTGTGGCAGGCCTGCCACAGAATGTGCAAGCTGAATTGTATTACAAATCCAACGAGCAATAGTCTGCTTAGAAGCAGGAGCACCCAGCTTGTTGGGTGTATACAGGATAAACAGCGAGTCAGATTTTCTGACTCCAGCCGTCCTGGAAACATATATTTTCAAGGCCCTGACTACGTCCAACAACTTGGAGTCCTCCAAGTCACTAGTAGCCGCAGGTACCACAATAGGTTGGTTCAGATGAAACACTGAAACCACCTTAGGGAGAAAATGAGGACGAGTCCTCAATTCCGCCCTGTCTGAATGGAAGATCAGATAAGGGCTTTTACAGGATAAAGCCCGCCAATTCTGACACGCGCCTGGCCGAGGCCAGGGCCAACAACATGACCACTTTCCATGTGAGATATTTTAACTCCACAGATTCAAGTGGTTCAAACCAATGTGACTTTAGGAACCCCAAAACTACATTGAGATCCCAAGGTGCCACTGGAGGCACAAAAGGAGGCTGTATATGCAGTACCCCTTTTACAAACGTCTGAACTTCAGGAACTGAAGCTAGTTCTTTCTGGAAGAAAATTGACAGGGCCGAAATTTGAACCTTAATGGACCCCAATTTTAGGCCCATAGACACTCCTGTTTACTGGAAATGCAGGAATCGACCTAGTTGAAATTCCTCCATCGGGGCCTTACTGGCCTCGCACCACGCAACATATTTTCGCCAAATGCGGTGATAATGCTTTGCGGTTACATCCTTCCTGGCTTGATCAGGGTAGGGATGACTTCATCCGGAATGCCTTTTTCCTTCAGGATCCGGCGTTCAACCGCCCTGCCGTCAAACGCAGCCGCGGTAAGTCTTGGAATAGACAGGGTCCTTGCTGGAGCAGGTCCCTTCTTAGAGGTAGAGGCCACGGGTCCTCCGTGAGCATCTCTTGAAGTTCCGGGTACCAAGTCCTTCTTGGCCAATCCGGAGCCACGAGTATAGTTCTTACTCCCCTCCGTCTTATAATTCTCAGTACTTTTGGTATGAGAGGAAGAGGAGGGAACACATACACTGACTGGTACACCCACGGTGTTACCAGAGCGTCCACAGCTATTGCCTGAGGGTCCCTTGACCTGGCGCAATACCTGTCCAATTTTTTATTTAGGCGGGACGCCATCATGTCCACCTTTGGTTTTTCCCAACGGTTTACAATCATGTGGAAGACTTCTGGGTGAAGTCCCCACTCTCCCGGGTGGAGGTCGTGCCTGCTGAGGAAGTCTGCTTTCCAGTTGTGCACTCCCGGAATGAACACTGCTGACAATGCTATCACATGATTTTCCGCCCAGCGAAAAATCCTTGCAGCTTCTGCCATTGCCCTCCTGCTTCTTGTGCCGCCCAGTCTGTTTACGTGGGCGACTGCCGTGATGTTGTCCGACTGGATCAGCACCGGCTGACCTTGAAGCAGAGGTCTTGCTTGGCTTAGGGCATTGTAAATGGCCCTTAGCTCCAAAATATTTATGTGAAGTGATGTCTCCAGGCTTGACCACAAGCCCTGGAAATTTCTTCCCTGTGTGACTGCTCCCCAGCCTCGCAGGCTGGCATCCGTGGTCACCAGGACCCAGTCCTGAATGCCGAATCTGCGGCCCTCTAGAAGATGAGCACTCTGCAACCACCACAGGAGAGACACCCTTGTCTTTGGTGACAGGGTTATCCGCTGATGCATCTGAAGATGCGATCCGGACCATTTGTCCAGCAGGTCCCACTGGAAAGTTCTTGCGTGGAATCTGCCGAATGGAATTTCTTTGTAGGAAGCCACCATTTTTCCCAGGACCCTTGTGCACTGATGCACTGACACTTGGCCTGGTTTTAGGAGGTTTCTGACTAGTTCGGATAACTCCCTGGCTTTCTCCTCCGGGAGAAACACCTTTTTCTGGACTGTGTCCAGGATCATCCCTAGGAATAGAAGACGTGTCGTCGGGTACGCTGCGATTTTGGAATATTGAGAATCCAACCGTGCTGCCGCAACACTACTTGAGATAGTGCTACCCCGACTACCAACTGTTCCCTGGATCTTGCCCTTATCAGGAGATCGTCCAAGTAAGGGATAACTAAAACTCCCTTCCTTCGAAGGAGTATCATCATTTCGGCCATTACTTTGGTAAAGACCCGGGGTGCCGTGGACAAACCAAACGGCAGCGTCTGAAACTGATAGTGACAGTTCTGTACCACAAACCTGAGGTACCCTTGGTGAGAAGGGTAAATTGGGACATGGAGATAAGCATCCTTGATGTCCAGAGACACCATATAATCCCCTTCTTCCAGGTTCGCAATCACCGCTCTGAGTGACTCCATCTTGAATTCGAACCTTTGTATGTAAGTGTTCAAGGATTTCAGATTTAAAATAAGTCTCACCGAGCCGTCCGGCTTCGGTACCACAAACAGCGTGGAATAATACCCCTTTCCCTGTTGTAGGAGGGGTACCTTGATTATCACCTGCTGGGAATACAGCTTGTGAATGGCTTCTGCTGCAGCCTTTTTCCTCTCCCTCTGCCACGGGGCAGAAATGAGGAGTCTTTTGCCCGCTTGCCCTTATGGGGCCTAAAGGACTGCGCCTGATAATACGGCGTCTTCTTATGTTGAGAGGCTACCTGGGGTAAAAATGTGGATTTCCCAGCCGTTGCCGTGGCCACCAGGTCTGTTAGACCTAGCCCAAATAACTCCTCCCTTTTATAAGGCGATACTTCCATATGCCTTTTGGAATCAGCATCACCTGACCACTGTCTTGTCCATAACCCTCTTCTGGCAGAAATGGACAGCGCACTTACTCTTGATGCCAGTCGGCAAATATCCCTCTGTGCATCACGCATATATAGAAATGCATCTTTTAAATGCTCTATAGTCAGTAATATACTGTCCCTATCTAGGGTATCAATATTGTCAGTCAGGGAATCCGACCAAGCCACCCCAGCACTGCACATCCAGGCTGAGGCGATTGCTGGTCGCAGTATCACACCCGTGTGAGTGTATATACATTTTTAGGATATTTTCCTGCTTTCTGTCAGCAGGTTCCTTAAGGGCGGCCGTATCCGGGGACGGTAGTGCCACCTGTTTAGACAAGCGTGTGAGCGCTTTATCCACCCTAGGGGGTGTTTCCCAACGTGCCCTATCCTCTGGCGGGAAGGGGTATGATGCTAATAACTTTTTAGGAATTAACAGTTTTTATCGGGGGAAACCCACGCTTCATCACACACTTCATTTAATTCCTCAGATGCAGGAAAAACTACAGGAAGTTTTTTCTCACCCAACATAATACTAGAGATGAGCGCCTGAAATTTTTCGGGTTTTGTGTTTTGGTTTAGGGTTCGGTTCCGCGGCCGTGTTTTGGGTTCGAACGCGTTTTGGCAAAACCTCACCAAATTTTTTTTGTCGGATTCGGGTGTGTTTTGGATTCGGGTGTTTTTTTCAAAAAACACTAAAAAACAGCTTAAATCATAGAATTTGGGGGTCATTTTGATCCCAAAGTATTATTAACCTCAAAAACCATAATTTACACTCATTTTCAGTCTATTCTGAATACCTCACACCTCACAATATTATTTTTAGTCCTAAAATTTGCACCGAGGTCGCTGTGTGAGTAAGATAAGCGACCCTAGTGGCCGACACAAACACCGGGCCCATCTAGGAGTGGCACTGCAGTGTCACGCAGGATGTCCCTTCCAAAAAACCCTCCCCAAACAGCACATGACGCAAAGAAAAAAAGAGGCGCAATGAGGTAGCTGTGTGAGTAAGATTAGCGACCCTAGTGGCCGACACAAACACCGGGCCCATCTAGGAGTGGCACTGCAGTGTCACGCAGGATGGCCCTTCCAAAAAACCCTCCCCAAACAGCACATGACGCAAAGAAAAAAAGAGGCGCAATGAGGTAGCTGTGTGAGTAAGATTAGCGACCCTAGTGGCCGACACAAACACCGGGCCCATCTAGGAGTGGCACTGCAGTGTCACGCAGGATGTCCCTTCCAAAAAACCCTCCCCAAACAGCACATGACGCAAAGAAAAAAAGAGGCGCAATGAGGTAGCTGTGTGAGTAAGATTAGCGACCCTAGTGGCCGACACAAACACCGGGCCCATCTAGGAGTGGCACTGCAGTGTCACGCAGGATGTCCCTTCCAAAAAACCCTCCCCAAACAGCACATGACGCAAAGAAAAAAAGAGGCGCAATGAGGTAGCTGACTGTGTGAGTAAGATTAGCGACCCTAGTGGCCGACACAAACACCGGGCCCATTTAGGAGTGGCACTGCAGTGTCACGCAGGATGTCCCTTCCAAAAAACCCTCCCCAATCAGCACATGATGCAAAGAAAAAGAAAAGAAAAAAGAGGTGCAAGATGGAATTGTCCTTGGGCCCTCCCACCCACCCTTATGTTGTATAAACAAAACAGGACATGCACACTTTAACCAACCCATCATTTCAGTGACAGGGTCTGCCACACGACTGTGACTGATATGACGGGTTGGTTTGGACCCCCCCCAAAAAAGAAGCAATTAATCTCTCCTTGCACAAACTGGCTCTACAGAGGCAAGATGTCCACCTCATCATCACCCTCCGATATATCACCGTGTACATCCCCCTCCTCACAGATTATCAATTCGTCCCCACTGGAATCCACCATCTCAGCTCCCTGTGTACTTTGTGGAGGCAATTGCTGCTGGTCAATGTCTCCGCGGAGGAATTGATTATAATTCATTTTAATGAACATCATCTTCTCCACATTTTCTGGATGTAACCTCGTACGCCGATTGCTGACAAGGTGAGCGGCGGCACTAAACACTCTTTCGGAGTACACACTTGTGGGAGGGCAACTTAGGTAGAATAAAGCCAGTTTGTGCAAGGGCCTCCAAATTGCCTCTTTTTCCTGCCAGTATAAGTACGGACTGTGTGACGTGCCTACTTGGATGCGGTCACTCATATAATCCTCCACCATTCTATCAATGTTGAGAGAATCATATGCAGTGACAGTAGACGACATGTCCGTAATCGTTGTCAGGTCCTTCAGTCCGGACCAGATGTCAGCATCAGCAGTCGCTCCAGACTGCCCTGCATCACCGCCAGCGGGTGGGCTCGGAATTCTGAGCCTTTTCCTCGCACCCCCAGTTGCGGGAGAATGTGAAGGAGGAGATGTTGACAGGTCGCGTTCCGCTTGACTTGACAATTTTGTCACCAGCAGGTCTTTCAACCCCAGCAGACTTGTGTCTGCCGGAAAGAGAGATCCAAGGTAGGCTTTAAATCTAGGATCGAGCACGGTGGCCAAAATGTAGTGCTCTGATTTCAACAGATTGACCACCCGTGAATCCTTGTTAAGCGAATTAAGGGCTCCATCCACAAGTCCCACATGCCTAGCGGAATCGCTCCGTGTTAGCTCCTCCTTCAATGTCTCCAGCTTCTTCTGCAAAAGCCTGATGAGGGGAATGACCTGACTCAGGCTGGCAGTGTCTGAACTGACTTCACGTGTGGCAAGTTCAAAGGGCATCAGAACCTTGCACAACGTTGAAATCATTCTCCACTGCGCTTGAGACAGGTGCATTCCACCTACTATATCGTGCTCAATTGTATAGGCTTGAATGGCCTTTTGCTGCTCCTCCAACCTCTGAAGCATATAGAGGGTTGAATTCCACCTCGTTACCACTTCTTGCTTCAGATGATGGCAGGGCAGGTTCAGTAGTTTTTGGTGGTGCTCCAGTCTTCTGTACGTGGTGCCTGTACGCCGAAAGTGTCCCGCAATTCTTCTGGCCACCGGCAGCATCTCTTGCACGCCCCTGTCGTTTTTTAAAAAATTCTGCACCACCAAATTCAAGGTATGTGCAAAACATGGGACGTGCTGGAATTTGCCCATATTTAATGCACACACAATATTGCTGGCGTTGTCCGATGCCACAAATCCACAGGAGAGTCCAATTGGGGTAAGCCATTCCGCGATGATCTTCCTCAGTTGCCGTAAGAGGTTTTCAGCTGTGTGCGTATTCTGGAAAGCGGTGATACAAAGCGTAGCCTGCCTAGGAAAGAGTTGGCGTTTGCGAGATGCTGCTACTGGTGCCGCCGCTGCTGTTCTTGCGGCGGGAGTCCATACATCTACCCAGTGGGCTGTCACAGTCATATAGTCCTGACCCTGCCCTGCTCCACTTGTCCACATGTCCGTGGTTAAGTGGACATTGGGTACAACTGCATTTTTTAGGACACTGGTGAGTCTTTTTCTGACGTCCGTGTACATTCTCGGTATCACCTGCCTAGAGAAGTGGAACCTAGATGGTATTTGGTAACGGGGGCACACTGCCTCAATAAATTGTCTAGTTCCCTGTGAACTAACGGCGGATACCGGACGCACGTCTAACACCAACATAGTTGTCAAGGCCTCAGTTATCCGCTTTGCAGCAGGATGACTGCTGTGATATTTCATCTTCCTCGCAAAGGACTGTTGAACAGTCAATTGCTTACTGGAAGTAGTACAAGTGGGCTTACGACTTCCCCTCTGGGATGACCATCGACTCCCAGCAGCAACAACAGCAGCGCCAGCAGCAGTAGGCGTTACACGCAAGGATGCATCGGAGGAATCCCAGGCAGGAGAGGAATCGTCAGAATTGCCAGTGACATGGCCTGCAGGACTATTGGCATTCCTGGGGAAGGAGGAAATTGACACTGAGGGAGTTGGTGGGGTGGTTTGCGTGAGCTTGGTTACAAGAGGAAGGGATTTACTGGTCAGTGGACTGCTTCCGCTGTCACCCAAAGTTTTTGAACTTGTCACTGACTTATTATGAATGCGCTGCAGGTGACGTATAAGGGAGGATGTTCCGAGGTGGTTAACGTCCTTACCCCTACTTATTACAGCTTGACAAAGGGAACACACGGCTTGACACCTGTTGTCCGCATTTCTGGTGAAATACCTCCACACCGAAGAGCTGATTTTTTTGGTATTTTCACCTGGCATGTCAACGGCCATATTCCTCCCACGGACAACAGGTGTCTCCCCGGGTGCCTGACTTAAACAAACCACCTCACCATCAGAATCCTCCTGGTCAATTTCCTCCCCAGCGCCAGCAACACCCATATCCTCCTCATCCTGGTGTACTTCAACACTGACATCTTCAATCTGACTATCAGGAACTGGACTGCGGGTGCTCCTTCCAGCACTTGCAGGGGGCGTGCAAATGGTGGAAGGCGCATGCTCTTCACGTCCAGTGTTGGGAAGGTCAGGCATCGCAACCGACACAATTGGACTCTCCTTGTGGATTTGGGATTTCGAAGAATGCACGGTTCTTTGCTGTGCTGCTTTTGCCAGCTTGAGTCTTTTCATTTTTCTAGCGAGAGGCTGAGTGCTTCCATCCTCATGTGAAGCTGAACCACTAGCCATGAACATAGGCCAGGGCCTCAGCCGTTCCTTGCCACTCCGTGTCGTAAATGGCATATTGGCAAGTTTACGCTTCTCCTCCGACAATTTTATTTTAGGTTTTGGAGTCCTTTTTTTTCTGATATTTGGTGTTTTGGATTTGACATGCTCTGTACTATGACATTGGGCATCGGCCTTGGCAGACGACGTTGCTGGCATTTCATCGTCTCGGCCATGACTAGTGGCAGCAGCTTCAGCACGAGGTGGAAGTGGATCTTGATCTTTCCCTAATTTTGGAACCTCAACATTTTTGTTCTCCATATTTTAATAGGCACAACTAAAAGGCACCTCAGGTAAACAATGGAGATGGATACTAGTATACAATTATGGACTGCCTGCCGAGTGCAGACACAGAGGTAGCCACAGCCGTGAACTACCGTACTGTACTGTGTCTGCTGCTAATATAGACTGGTTGATAAAGAGATGTCTATGTAACTATGTATGTATAAAGAAGAAAGAAAAAAAAACCACGGTTAGGTGGTATACAATTATGGACGGACTGCCTGCCGAGTGCAGACACAGAGGTAGCCACAGCCGTGAACTACCGTACTGTACTGTGTCTGCTGCTAATAATATAGACTGGTTGATAAAGAGATGTCGTAGTAGTATGTATGTATAAAGAAGAAAGAAAAAAAAACCACGGTTAGGTGGTATACAATTATGGACGGACTGCCTGCCGAGTGCAGACACAGAGGTAGCCACAGCCGTGAACTACCGTACTGTACTGTGTCTGCTGCTAATATAGACTGGTTGATAAAGAGATGTCTATGTAACTATGTATGTATAAAGAAGAAAGAAAAAAAAAACACGGTTAGGTGGTATACAATTATGGACGGACTGCCTGCCGAGTGCAGACACAGAGGTAGCCACAGCCGTGAACTACCGTACTGTACTGTGTCTGCTGCTAATATAGACTGGTTGATAAAGAGATGTCTATGTAACTATGTATGTATAAAGAAGAAAGAAAAAAAAACCACGGTTAGGTGGTATACAATTATGGACGGACTGCCTGCCGAGTGCAGACACAGAGGTAGCCACAGCCGTGAACTACCGTACTGTACTGTGTCTGCTGCTAATATAGACTGGTTGATAAAGAGATGTCTATGTAACTATGTATGTATAAAGAAGAAAGAAAAAAAAACCACGGTTAGGTGGTATACAATTATGGACGGACTGCCTGCCGAGTGCAGACACAGAGGTAGCCACAGCCGTGAACTACCGTACTGTACTGTGTCTGCTGCTAATATAGACTGGTTGATAAAGAGATGTCTATGTAACTATGTATGTATAAAGAAGAAAGAAAAAAAAACCACGGTTAGGTGGTATACAATTATGGACGGACTGCCTGCCGAGTGCAGACACAGAGGTAGCCACAGCCGTGAACTACCGTACTGTACTGTGTCTGCTGCTAATATAGACTGGTTGATAAAGAGATGTCGTAGTAGTATGTATGTATAAAGAAGAAAAAAAAAACCACGGTTAGGTGGTATACAATTATGGACGGACTGCCTGCCGAGTGCAGACACAGAGGTAGCCACAGCCGTGAACTACCGTACTGTGTCTGCTGCGACTGGATGATAAATGATATAAAAAATATATATATATCACTACTGCAGCCGGACAGGTATATATTATATATTATATAATGACGGACCTGCTGGACACTGTCTGTCAGCAGAATGAGTTTTATTTTTATAGAATAAAAAAAACAACAACACACAAGTGAAGTCACACGACGAGTGTTTAACTTTTTCAGGCAATCACAATATAAGTATACTACTAACTATACTGGTGGTCAGTGTGGTCAGGTCACTGGTCAGTCACACTGGCAGTGGCACTCCTGCAGCAAAAGTGTGCACTGTTTAATTTTAATATAATATTATGTACTCCTGGCTCCTGCTATAACCTATAACTGGCACTGCAGTGCTCCCCAGTCTCCCCCACAATTATAAGCTGTGTGAGCTGAGCAGTCAGACAGATATATAATATATATAGATGATGCAGCACACTGGGCTGAGCCTGAGCAGTGCACACAGATATGGTATGTGACTGAGTCACTGTGTGTATCGCTTTTTTCAGGCAGAGAACGGATATATTAAATAAACTGCACTGTCTGGTGGTCACTCACTAGTAAACTCTCTGCACTCTCTACACTTCTACAGTACTCCTCCTAGTCCTAAGCTCCAGTAAATCTCTCTCTCTTATAATCTAAATGGAGAGGACGCCAGCCACGTCCTCTCACTATCAATCTCAATGCACGTGTGAAAATGGCGGCGACGCGCGGCTCCTTATATAGAATCCGAGTCTCGCGAGAATCCGACAGCGTCATGATGACGTTCGGGCGCGCTCGGGTTAACCGAGCAAGGCGGGAGGATCCGAGTCTGCTCGGACCCGTGAAAAAAACCATGAAGTTCGGGCGGGTTCGGATTCAGAGAAACCGAACCCGCTCATCTCTACATAATACCCTTTTTAGTGGTACTGGTATTATCAGAAATATGTAAAACATTTTCCATAGCCTCAATCATGTAACGTGTGGCCCTACTGGAAGTCACATTCGTCTCTTAATCGTCGACACTAGAGTCAGTATCCGTGTCGGCGTCTGTATCTGCCATCTGAGGTAACGGGCGTTTTAGAGCCCCTGATGGCTTTTGAGACACCTGGACAGGCACGAGCTGAGTAGCCGGCTGTCTCATGTCATCAATCTTTTGTAAAGAGCTGACACTGTCACGTAATTCCTTCCATAAGCTCAGCCACTCAGGTGTCGACTCCCTAGGGGGTGACATCTCCATTACAGGCAATTTTTCCGCCTCCACACCATTTTCCTCCTCATACATGTCGACACAATCGTACCGACACACAGCACACACACAGGGAATGCTCTGATAGAGGACAGGACCCCACTAGCCCTTTGGGGAGACAGAGGGAGAGTATGCCAGCACACACCAGAGCGCTATATATATATACAGGGATAACCTTATAGAAGTGTTTTTCCCCTTATAGCTGCTGTTTTATTAATACTGCGCCTAATTAGTGCCCCCTCTCTTTTTTAACCCCTTTCTGTAGTGTAGTAACTGCAGGGGAGAGCCAGGGAGCTTCCCTCCAACGGAGCTGTGAGAGAAAATGGCGCCAGTGTGCTGAGGAGATAGGCTCCGCCCCTTTTTCGCAGACTTTTATCCCTCATTTTTATGGATTCTGGCAGGGGTTAAAATACATCCATATAGCCCTGGGGGTTATATGTGATGTATGTTTGCCAGCCAAGGTGTTTTTATTGCTGCTCAGGGCGCCCCCCCCCAGCGCCCTGCACCCTCAGTGACTGCAGTGTGAGGTGTGTATGAGGAGCAATGGCGCACAGCTGCAGTGCTGTGCGCTACCTTGGTGAAGACTGATGTCTTCTGCCGCTTATTTTCCGGACCTCTTCTTGCTTCTGGCTCTGTAAGGGGGCTGGCGGCGCGGCTCTGGGACCGGACTCCGAGGCTGGGCCTGTGTTCGGTCCCTCTGGAGCTAATGGTGTCCAGTAGCCAAGAAGCCCAAGCTGGCTGCAAGCAGGCAGGTTCGCTTCTTCTCCCCTTAGTCCCTCGATGCAGTGAGCCTGTTGCCAGCAGGTCTCACTGAAAATAAAAAACCTAAAACTAAACTTTCACTAAGAAGCTCAGGAGAGCCCCTAGTGTGCACCCTTCTCGGCCGGGCACAAAAATCTAACTGAGGCTTGGAGGAGGGTCATAGGGGGAGGAGCCAGTGCACACCAGGTAGTCCTAAAGCTTTACTTTTGTGCCCAGACTCCTGCGGAGCCGCTATTCCCCATGGTCCTTACGGAGTTCCCAGCATCCACTAGGACGTCAGAGAAAAAGGGAACACTAAAATGTCACATCCTAGATCTGAATGAAGGAAATATTCTCATTAAATACTTTGTTCTTTACATAGTTGAATGTGCTGACAACAAAATCACACAAAAATTATCAATGTACATCAAATTTATTTTACCCATGGAGATCTGGATTTGGAGTCACACTCAAAATTAAAGTGGAAAAACACACTACAGGCTGATCCAACTTTGATGTAATGTCCTTAAAACAAGTCAAAATGAGGCTCAGTAGTGTGTGTGGCCTCCACGTGCCTGTATGACCTCCCTACAACGCCTGGGCATGCTTCTGATGAGGTGGCGGATGGTCTCCTGAGGGATCTCCTCCCAGACCTGGACTAAAGCATCCGCCAACTCCTGGACAGTCTGTGGTGCAACGTGGCGTTGGTGGATGGAGCGAGACATGATGTCCCAGATGTGCTCAATTGGATTCAGGTCTGGGGAACGGGAGGGCCAGTCCATAGCATCAATGCCTTCGTCTTGCATGAACTGCTGACACACTCCAGCCACATGAGGTCTAGCATTGTCTTGCATTAGGAGGAACCCAGGGTCAACCGCACCAGCATATGGTCTCACAAGGGGTCTGAGGATCTCATCTCGGTACCTAGTGGCAGTCAGGCTACCTCTGGCGAGCACATGGAGGGTTGTGCGGCCCCCCAAAGAAATGCCACCCCGCACCATTACTGACCCACTGCCAAACCGGTCATGCTGGAGGATGTTGCAGGCAGCATAACGTTCTCCTTGGCGTCTCCAGACTCTGTCACGTCTGTCACATGTGCTCAGTGAGAACCTGCTTTCATCAGTGAAGAGCACACGGTGCCAGTGGCGAATTTGCCAATCTTGGTGTTCTCTGGCAAATGCCAAACGTCCTGCACGGTGTAGGGCTGTAAGCACAACCCCCACCTGTGGACATCGGGCCCTCATGCCACCCTCATGGAGTCTGTTTCTGATCATTTGAGCAGACACATGCACATTTGTGGCTTGCTGGAGGTCATTTTGCAGGGCACTGGCAGTGCTCCTCCTGTTCCTCCTTGCACAAAGGCGGAGGTAGCGGTCCTGCTGCTGGGTTGTTGCCCTCCTACTGCCTCCTCCACGTCTCCTGATGTACTGGCCTTTCTCCTGGTAGCGTCTCCATGCTCTGGACACTACGCTGACAGACACAGCAAACCTTCTTGCCACAGCTCGCATTGATGTGCCATCCTGGATGAGCTGATCTAACTGAGCCACTTGTGTGGGTTGTAGACTCCGTCTCATGCTACCACTAGAGTGAAAGCACCGCCAGCTTTCAAAAGTGACCAAAACATCAGCCAGAAAGCATAGGAGCTGAGAAGTGGTCTGTGGTCACCACCTGCAGAACAACTCCTTTATTTGGGGTGTCTTGCTAATTGCCTATAATTTCCACCTGTTGTCTATGCCATTTGCACAACAGCATGTGAAATTGATTGTCAATCAGTGTTGCTTCCTAAGTGGACAGTTTGATTTCACAGAAGTGTGATTGACCTGGAGTTACATTGTGTTGTTTAAGTGTTCCCTTTATTTTTTTGAGCAGTGTATATATATATATATATATATATTAGTGATGTGCACCGGAAATTTTTCGGGTTTTGTGTTTTGGTTTTGGATTCGGTTCCGCGGCCGTGTTTTGGATTCGGAAGCGTTTTGGCAAAACCTCCCTGAAAATTTTTTGTCGGATTCGGGTGTGTTTTGGATTCAGGTGTTTTTTTTTCCAAAAACCCCTCAAAAATAGCTTAAATCATAGAATTTGGGGGTTATTTTGATCCCATAGTATTATTAACCTCAATAACCATAATTTCCACTCATTTCCAGTCTATTCTGAGCACCTCACACCTCACAATATTATTTTTAGTCCTAAAATTTGCACCACGGTCGCTGGATGACTAAGCTAAGCGACCCAAGTGGCCGACACAAACACCTGGCCCATCTAGGAGTGGCACTGCAGTGTCAGACAGGATGGCACTTCAAAAAATAGTCCCCAAACAGCACATGATGCAAAGAAAAAAAGAGGTGCTCCAAGGTCGCTGGATGGCTAAGCTAAGTGACCCAAGTGGCGGACACAAACACATGGCATATCTAGGAGTGGCACTGCAGTGTCAGACAGGATGGCACTTCAAAAAATAGTCCCCAAACATCACATGATGCAAAGATAAATTAAAGAAAAAAGAGGTGCAAAATGGAATTGTCGTTGGGCCCTCCCACCCTCCCTTATGTTGTATAAACAGTAGTGATGAGCGAGGTTCGGTTTTACTCGGTTTTACTCGGTTTTACTCGGTTCTCAAAACAGCATCTTATTGGCTATCCAAAACACGTGACATCCGTGAGCCAATAAGATGCCGTTTTGAGAACCGAGTAAAACCGAGTAAAACCGAATCCGCTCATCACTAATAAACAGGTCATGCACACTTTAACAAACCCATCATTTCAGCGACAGGGTCTGCCACACGACTGTGACTGAAATGACTGGTTGGTTTGGGCCCCCACCGAAAAAGAAGCAATCAATCACTCCTTGCACAAACTGGCTCAACATAGGCAAGATGTCCACCTCCTCCTCATCGTCCGATTCCTCACCCCTTTCACTGTGTACATCCCCCTCCTCACAGATTATTAATTCGTCCCCACTGGAATCCACCATCTCAGGTCCCTGTGTACTTTCTGGAGGCAATTGCTGGTGAATGTCTCCACGGAGGAATTGATTATAATTCATTTTGATGAACATCATCTTCTCCACATTTTCTGGAAGCAACCTCGTACGCCGATTGCTGACAAGGTGAGCGGCTGCACTAAACACTCTTTCGGAGTACACACTGGAGGGTGGGCAACTTAGGTAAAATAAAGCCAGTTTGTGCAAGGGCCTCCAAATTGCCTCTTTTTCCTGCCAGTATCACTCATATAATCCTCCACCATTCTTTCAATGGTGACAGAATCATATGCAGTGACAGTAGACGACATGTCAGTAATCGTTGGCAGGTCCTTCAGTCCGGACCAGATGTCAGCACTCGCTCCAGACTGCCCTGCATCACCGCCAGCGGGTGGGCTCGGAATTCTTAGCCTTTTCCTCGCAGCCCCAGTTGCGGGAGAATGTGAAGGAGGAGCTGTTGACGGGTCACGTTCCGCTTGACTTGACAAGTGTCTCACCAGCAGGTCATTGCACCTCTGCAGACTTGTGTCTGCCGGAAAGAGAGATACAACGTAGGCTTTAAACCTAGGATCGAGCACGGTGGCCAAAATGTAGTGCTCTGATTTCAACAGACTGACCACCCGTGAATCCTGGTTAAGTGAATGAAGGGCTCCATCCACAAGTCCCACATGCCTAGCGGAATCGCTCTGTTTTAGCTCCTCCTTCAGTCTCTCCAGCTGCTTCTGCAAAAGCCTGATGAGGGGAATGACCTGACTCAGGCTGGCAGTGTCTGAACTGACTTCACGTGTGGCAAGTTCAAAGGGTTGCAGAATCTTGCACAACGTTGAAATCATTCTCCACTGCGCTTGAGTCAGGTGCATTCTCCCTCCTTTGCCTATATCGTAGGCAGATGTATAGGCTTGAATGGCCTTTTGCTGCTCCTCCATCCTCTGAAGCATATAGAGGGTTGAATTCCACCTCTTCACCACCTCTTGCTTCAGATGATGGCGGGGCAGGTTCATGAGTGTTTGCTGGTGCTCCAGTCTTCGGCACGCGGTGGATGAATGCCGAAAGTGGCCCGCAATTCTTCGGGCCATCAACAACATCTCTTGCACGCCCCTGTCGTTTTTAAAAAAAATCTGCACCACCAAATTCAATGCATGTGCAAAACATGGGACGTGCTGGAATTTGCCCAGATGTAATGCACGCACAATATTGGTGACGTTGTCCAATGTCACAAATCCCCAGGAGAGTCCAATTTTGGTAAGCCATTCTGCGATGATGTTCCTCAGTTTCCGTAAGAGGTTGTCAGCTGTGTGCCTCCTATGGAAAACTGTGATACAAAGCGTAGCCTGCGTAGGAACGAGTTGGCGTTTGCGATATGCTGCTACTGGTGCTGCTGCTGCTGTTCTTGCTGCGGGAGGCAAAACATCTACCCAGTGGGCTGTCACAGTCATATAGTCCTGAGTCTGCCCTGCTCCACTTGTCCACATGTCCATGGTTAAGTGGACATTGGGTACAACTGCATTTTTTAGGACACTGGTGACTCTTTTTCTGAGGTCTGTGTACATTCTCGGTATCGCCTGCCTAGAGAAATGGAACCTAGATGGTATTTGGTACCGGGGACACAGTACCTCAATCATTTGTCTAATTCCATGTGAATTAATGGTGGATACCGGACACACGTTTAACACCACCGCAGCTGCCAAGGCCTGAGTTATCCGCTTTGCAGCAGGATGACTGCTGTGATATTTCATCTTCTTTGCAAAGGACTGTTGGACAGTCAATTGGTTACTGGAAGTAGTACAAGTGGTATTCCGACTTCCCCTCTGGGATGACGATTGACTCCCAGCAGCAACAACAGCAGCGCCAGCAGCATTTGGCGTTACACTCAAGGATGCATCGGAGGAATCCCAGTTAGGAAAGGACTCGTCAGACTTGCCAGTGACATGGCCTGCAGGACTATTGGCTTTCCTGTCTAAGGAGGAAATTGACACTGAGGGAGTTGGTGGAGTGGTTTGCAGGAGCTTGGTTACAAGAGGAAGGGATTTAGTTGTCAGTGGACTGCTTCCGCTGTCACCCAAAGTTTTTGAACTTGTCAATAACTTCTGATGAATGCGCTCCAGGTGACGTATAAGGGAGTATGTTCCTAGGTGGTTAACGTCCTTACCCCTTCTTATTACAGCTTGACAAAGGCAACACACGGCTTGATACCTGTTGTCTGCATTTCTGTTAAAATAATTCCACACCGGAGAGGTGATTTTTTTTTGTAATTTTACCAGGCATTTCAATGGCCATATTCGTCTTCCGGACAACATGTGTCTCCCCGGTGCATGACTTAAACAAACCACCTCACCATCAGAATCCTCCTTGTCAATTTCCTCCTCAGCGCCAGCAACACCCATATCCTCATCCTGGTGTACTTCAACAGTGATATCTTCAATTTGACTATCAGGAACTGGACTGCGGGTGCTCCTTCCTGCACTTGCAGGGGGCGTGCAAATGGTGGAAGGCGCCACCTCTTCCCGTCCAGTGTTGGGAAGGTCAGGCATCGCAACTGACACAATTGGACTCTCCTTGGGGATTTGTGATTTAGAAGAACGCACAGTTTTTTGCTGTGCTTTTGCCAGCTTAAGTCTTTTCATTTTTCTAGTGGGAGGATGAGTGCTTCCATCCTCATGTGAAGCTGACCCATTAGTCATGAGGAACATAGGAGACGGCCTCAGCCGTTCCTTGCCACTCCGTGTCGTAAATGGCATATTGGCAAGTTTACGCTTCTCATCAGACGCTTTTAATATTGATTTTTGGGTCTTTTTACTGAACTTTTGTTTTTTGGATTTTACATGCTCTTTACTATGACATTGGGCATCGGCCTTGGCAGACGACGTTGATGGCATTTCATCGTCTCGGCCATGACTAGTGGCAGCAACTTCAGCACGAGGTGGAAGTGGATTTTGATCTTTCCCTATTTTACCCTCCACATTTTTGTTCTCCATTTTTTAATGTGTGGAATTATATGCCAGTAATATATCAATAGCAATGGCCTACTGTACCGTACTGCTATATATATACTGGTGGTCAGCAAAATTCTGCACTGTCCTCCTACTATATACTGCGCACAACTACAATGCAGCACAGGTATGGATGAATAGTATACTTGACGACACAGAGGTAAAGCAATGGACTACTGTACCATACTGCTATATATATACTGGTGGTCAGCAAAATTCTGCACTGTCCTCCTACTATATACTGCGCACAACTACAATGCAGCACAGGTATGGATGGATAGTATACTTGACGACACAGAGGTAGAGCAATGGACTACTGTACCGTACTGCTATATATATACTGGTGGTCAGCAAAATTCTGCACTGTCCTCCTACCATATACTGCGCATAACTAAAATGCAGCACAGGTATGGATGGATAGTATACTTGACGACACAAAGGTAGAGCAATGGACTACTGTACCATACTGCTATATATATACTGGTGGTCAGCAAAATTCTGCACTGTCCTCCTACTATATACTGCGCACAACTACAATGCAGCACAGGTATGGATGGATAGTATACTTGACGACACAGAGGTAGAGCAATGGATTACTGTACCGTACTGCTATATATATACTGGTGGTCAGCAAAATTCTGCACTGTCCTCCTACTATATACTACACGCAACTAAAATGCAGCACAGGTATAGATGGATAGTATACTTGACGACACAGATGTAGAGCAATGGTCTACTGTACCGTACTGCTATATATATATACTGGTGGTCAGCAAAATTCTGCACTGTCCTCCTACTATATACTAGAGATGAGCGCCTGAAATTTTTCGGGTTTTGTGTTTTGGTTTTGGGTTCGGTTCCGCGGCCGTGTTTTGGGTTCGACCGCGTTTTGGCAAAACCTCACCGAATTTTTTTTGTCGGATTCGGGTGTGTTTTGGATTCGGGTGTTTTTTTAAAAAAACACTAAAAAACAGCTTAAATCATAGAATTTGGGGGTCATTTTGATCCAATATTATTATTAACCTCAAAAACCATAATTTCCACTCATTTTCAGTCTATTCTGAATACCTCACACCTCACAATATTATTTTTAGTCCTAAAATTTGCACCAAGGTCGCTGGATGACTAAGCTAAGCGACACTAGTGGCCGACACAAACACCTGGCCCATCTAGGAGTGGCACTGCAGTGTCACGCAGGATGTCCCTTCCAAAAAACCCTCCCCAAACAGCACATGACGCAAAGAAAAAAAGAGGCGCAATGAGGTAGCTGACTGTGTGAGTAAGATAAGCGACCCTAGTGGCCGACACAAACACCGGGCCCATTTAGGAGTGGCACTGCAGTGTCACACAGGATGTCCCTTCCAAAAAACCCTCCCCAATCAGCACATGACGCAAAGAAAAAAAGAGGCGCAATGAGGTAGCTGACTGTGTGAGTAAGATTAGCGACCCTAGTGGCCGACACAAACACCGGGCCCATTTAGGAGTGGCACTGCAGTGTCACGCAGGATGTCCCTTCCAAAAAACCCTCCCCAATCAGCACATGACGCAAAGAAAAAAAGAGGCGCAATGAGGTAGCTGACTGTGTGAGTAAGATTAGCGACCCTAGTGGCCGACACAAACACCGGGCCCATTTAGGAGTGGCACTGCAGTGTCACGCAGGATGTCCCTTCCAAAAAACCCTCCCCAATCAGCACATGACGCAAAGAAAAAAAGAGGCGCAATGAGGTAGCTGACTGTGTGAGTAAGATTAGCGACCCTAGTGGCCGACACAAACACCGGGCCCATTTAGGAGTGGCACTGCAGTGTCACGCAGGATGTCCCTTCCAAAAAACCCTCCCCAATCAGCACATGACGCAAAGAAAAAAAGAGGCGCAATGAGGTAGCTGACTGTGTGAGTAAGATTAGCGACCCTAGTGGCCGACACAAACACCGGGCCCTTTTAGGAGTGGCACTGCAGTGTCACGCAGGATGTCCCTTCCAAAAAACCCTCCCCAAACAGCACATGACGCAAAGAAAAAGAAAAGAAAAAAGAGGTGCAAGATGGAATTGTCCTTGGGCCCTCCCACCCACCCTTATGTTGTATAAACAAAACAGGACATGCACACTTTAACCAACCCATCATTTCAGTGACAGGGTCTGCCACACGACTGTGACTGATATGACGGGTTGGTTTGGACCCCCCCCAAAAAAGAAGCAATTAATCTCTCCTTGCACAAACTGGCTCTACAGAGGCAAGATGTCCACCTCATCATCACCCTCCGATATATCACCGTGTACATCCCCCTCCTCACAGATTATCAATTCGTCCCCACTGGAATCCACCATCTCAGCTCCCTGTGTACTTTGTGGAGGCAATTGCTGCTGGTCAATGTCTCCGCGGAGGAATTGATTATAATTCATTTTAATGAAAATCATCTTCTCCACATTTTCTGGATGTAACCTCGTACGCCGATTGCTGACAAGGTGAGCGGCGGCACTAAACACTCTTTCGGAGTACACACTTGTGGGAGGGCAACTTAGGTAGAATAAAGCCAGTTTGTGCAATGGCCTCCAAATTAGAGATGAGCGGGTTCGGTTTCTCTGAATCCGAACCCGCCAGAACTTCATGGTTTTTTTCACGGGTCCGAGCAGACTCGGATCTTCCCGCCTTGCTCGGTTAACCCGAGCGCGCCCGAACGTCATCATGACGCTGTCGGATTCTCGCGAGGCTCGGATTCTATCGCGAGACTCGGATTCTATATAAGGAGCCGCGCGTCGCCGCCATTTTCACACGTGCATTGAGATTGATAGGGAGAGGACGTGGCTGGCGTCCTCTCCATTTAGATTATAAGAGACTGAGAGAGATTTACTGGAGCTGACTAGGAGGAGTACTGTTACTGTAGAAGTGTAGAGACTGAGTGGAGAGAGTTTACTAGTGAGGACAGTGCAGTTTACTTTATAATCCGTTCTCTGCCTGAAAAAAGCGATACACAGCACACAGTGACTCAGTCACATACCATATCTATGTGCACTGCTCAGGCTCAGGCCAGTGTGCTGCATCATCTATTATCTATATATAATATTATATATATCTGTCTGACTGCTCAGCTCACACAGCTTATAATTGTGGGGGAGACTGGGGAGCACTACTGCAGTGCCAGTTATAGGTTATAGCAGGAGCCAGGAGTACATAATATATTATATAGTGAGTGACCACCAGACACACAGTGCAGTTTATTTAATATATCCGTTCTCTGCCTGAAAAAAGCGATACACACAGTGACTCAGTCAGTCACATACCATATCTGTGTGCACTGCTCAGGCTCAGGCCAGTGTGCTGCATCATCTATTATCTATATATAATATTATATATATCTGTCTGACTGCTCAGCTCACACAGCTTATAATTGTGGGGGAGACTGGGGAGCACTACTGCAGTGCCAGTTATAGGTTATAGCAGGAGCCAGGAGTACATAATATATTATATAGTGAGTGACCACCAGACACACAGTGCAGTTTATTTAATATATCCGTTCTCTGCCTGAAAAAAGCGATACACACAGTGACTCAGTCAGTCACATACCATATCTGTGTGCACTGCTCAGGCTCAGGCCAGTGTGCTGCATCATCTATATATATTATATATCTGTCTGACTGCTCAGCTCACACAGCTTATAATTGTGGGGGAGACTGGGGAGCACTACTGCAGTGCCAGTTATAGGTTATAGCAGGAGCCAGGAGTACATATTATATTAAAATTAAACAGTGCACACTTTTGCTGCAGGAGTGCCACTGCCAGTGTGACTGACCAGTGACCTGACCACACTGACCACCAGTATAGTTAGTAGTATACTTATATTGTGATTGCCTGAAAAAGTTAAACACTCGTCGTGTGACTTCACTTGTGTGTTTTTTTTTTTTTTATTCTATAAAAATAAAACTCATTCTGCTGACAGACAGTGTCCAGCAGGTCCGTCATTATATAATATATAATATATACCTGTCCGGCTGCAGTAGTGATATATATATTTTTTTTATATCATTTATCATCCAGTCGCAGCAGACACAGTACGGTAGTTCACGGCTGTGGCTACCTCTGTGTCTCTGCACTCGGCAGGCAGTCCGTCCATAATTGTAATACCACCTAACCGTGGATTTTTTTCATTCTTCTTTATACATACATAGTTACATAGACATCTTCTCTTTATCAACCAGTCTATATTAGCTGCAGACACAGTACAGTACGGTAGTTCACGGCTGTGGCTACCTCTGTGTCTGCACTCGGCAGGCAGTCCGTCCATAATTGTATACCACCTAACCGTGGTTTTTTTTTCATTCTTCTTTATACATACATAGTTACATAGACATCTTCTCTTTATCAACCAGTCTATATTAGCTGCAGACACAGTACAGTACGGTAGTTCACGGCTGTGGCTACCTCTGTGTCTGCACTCGGCAGGCAGTCCGTCCATAATTGTATACCACCTAACCGTGGATTTTTTTCAGTCTTCTTTATACATACATAGTTACATAGACATCTTCTCTTTATCAACCAGTCTATATTAGCTGCAGACACAGTACAGTACGGTAGTTCACGGCTGTGGCTACCTCTGTGTCTGCAGTCGGCAGGCAGTCCATAATTGTATACTAGTATCCATCTCCATTGTTTACCTGAGGTGCCTTTTAGTTGTGCCTATTAAAATATGGAGAACAAAAATGTTGAGGTTCCAAAATTAGGGAAAGATCAAGATCCACTTCCACCTCGTGCTGAAGCTGCTGCCACTAGTCATGGCCGAGACGATGAAATGCCAGCAACGTCGTCTGCCAAGGCCGATGCCCAATGTCATAGTACAGAGCATGTCAAATCCAAAACACCAAATATCAGAAAAAAAAAGGACTCCAAAACCTAAAATAAAATTGTCGGAGGAGAAGCGTAAACTTGCCAATATGCCATTTACCACACGGAGTGGCAAGGAACGGCTGAGGCCCTGGCCTATGTTCATGGCTAGTGGTTCAGCTTCACATGAGGATGGAAGCACTCAGCCTCTCGCTAGAAAAATGAAAAGACTCAAGCTGGCAAAAGCAGCACAGCAAAGAACTGTGCATTCTTCGAAATCCCAAATCCACAAGGAGAGTCCAATTGTGTCGGTTGCGATGCCTGACCTTCCCAACACTGGACGTGAAGAGCATGCGCCTTCCACCATTTGCACGCCCCCTGCAAGTGCTGGAAGGAGCACCCGCAGTCCAGTTCCTGATAGTCAGATTGAAGATGTCAGTGTTGAAGTACACCAGGATGAGGAGGATATGGGTGTTGCTGGCGCTGGGGAGGAAATTGACCAGGAGGATTCTGATGGTGAGGTGGTTTGTTTAAGTCAGGCACCCGGGGAGACACCTGTTGTCCGTGGGAGGAATATGGCCGTTGACATGCCAGGTGAAAATACCAAAAAAATCAGCTCTTCGGTGTGGAGGTATTTCACCAGAAATGCGGACAACAGGTGTCAAGCCGTGTGTTCCCTTTGTCAAGCTGTAATAAGTAGGGGTAAGGACGTTAACCACCTCGGAACATCCTCCCTTATACGTCACCTGCAGCGCATTCATAATAAGTCAGTGACAAGTTCAAAAACTTTGGGTGACAGCGGAAGCAGTCCACTGACCAGTAAATCCCTTCCTCTTGTAACCAAGCTCACGCAAACCACCCCACCAACTCCCTCAGTGTCAATTTCCTCCTTCCCCAGGAATGCCAATAGTCCTGCAGGCCATGTCACTGGCAATTCTGACGAGTCCTCTCCTGCCTGGGATTCCTCCGATGCATCCTTGCGTGTAACGCCTACTGCTGCTGGCGCTGCTGTTGTTGCCGCTGGGAGTCGATGGTCATCCCAGAGGGGAAGTCGTAAGCCCACTTGTACTACTTCCAGTAAGCAATTGACTGTTCAACAGTCCTTTGCGAGGAAGATGAAATATCACAGCAGTCATCCTACTGCAAAGCGGATAACTGAGGCCTTGACAACTATGTTGGTGTTAGACGTGCGTCCGGTATCCGCCGTTAGTTCACAGGGAACTAGACAATTTATTGAGGCAGTGTGCCCCCGTTACCAAATACCATCTAGGTTCCACTTCTCTAGGCAGGCGATACCGAGAATGTACACGGACGTCAGAAAAAGACTCACCAGTCTCCTAAAAAATGCAGTTGTACCCAATGTCCACTTAACCACGGACATGTGGACAAGTGGAGCAGGGCAGGGTCAGGACTATATGACTGTGACAGCCCACTGGGTAGATGTATGGACTCCCGCCGCAAGAACAGCAGCGGCGGCACCAGTAGCAGCATCTCGCAAACGCCAACTCTTTCCTAGGCAGGCTACGCTTTGTATCACCGCTTTCCAGAATACGCACACAGCTGAAAACCTCTTACGGCAACTGAGGAAGATCATCGCGGAATGGCTTACCCCAATTGGACTCTCCTGTGGATTTGTGGCATTGGACAACGCCAGCAATATTGTGTGTGCATTAAATATGGGCAAATTCCAGCACGTCCCATGTTTTGCACATACCTTGAATTTGGTGGTGCAGAATTTTTTAAAAAACGACAGGGGCGTGCAAGAGATGCTGTCGGTGGCCAGAAGAATTGCGGGACACTTTCGGCGTACAGGCACCACGTACAGAAGACTGGAGCACCACCAAAAACTACTGAACCTGCCCTGCCATCATCTGAAGCAAGAAGTGGTAACGAGGTGGAATTCAACCCTCTATATGCTTCAGAGGTTGGAGGAGCAGCAAAAGGCCATTCAAGCCTATACAATTGAGCACGATATAGTAGGTGGAATGCACCTGTCTCAAGCGCAGTGGAGAATGATTTCAACGTTGTGCAAGGTTCTGATGCCCTTTGAACTTGCCACACGTGAAGTCAGTTCAGACACTGCCAGCCTGAGTCAGGTCATTCCCCTCATCAGGCTTTTGCAGAAGAAGCTGGAGACATTGAAGGAGGAGCTAACACGGAGCGATTCCGCTAGGCATGTGGGACTTGTGGATGGAGCCCTTAATTCGCTTAACAAGGATTCACGGGTGGTCAATCTGTTGAAATCAGAGCACTACATTTTGGCCACCGTGCTCGATCCTAGATTTAAAGCCTACCTTGGATCTCTCTTTCCGGCAGACACAAGTCTGCTGGGGTTGAAAGACCTGCTGGTGACAAAATTGTCAAGTCAAGCGGAACGCGACCTGTCAACATCTCCTCCTTCACATTCTCCCGCAACTGGGGGTGCGAGGAAAAGGCTCAGAATTCCGAGCCCACCCACTGGCGGTGATCCAGGGCAGTCTGGAGCGACTGCTGATGCTGACATCTGGTCCGGACTGAAGGACCTGACAACGATTACGGACATGTCGTCTACTGTCACTGCATATGATTCTCTCAACATTGATAGAATGGTGGAGGATTATATGAGTGACCGCATCCAAGTAGGCACGTCACACAGTCCGTACTTATACTGGCAGGAAAAAGAGGCAATTTGGAGGCCCTTGCACAAACTGGCTTTATTCTACCTAAGTTGCCCTCCCACAAGTGTGTACTCCGAAAGAGTGTTTAGTGCCGCCGCTCACCTTGTCAGCAATCGGCGTACGAGGTTACATCCAGAAAATGTGGAGAAGATGATGTTCATTAAAATGAATTATAATCAATTCCTCCGCGGAGACATTGACCAGCAGCAATTGCCTCCACAAAGTACACAGGGAGCTGAGATGGTGGATTCCAGTTAGAGATGAGCGCCTGAAATTTTTCGGGTTTTGTGTTTTGGTTTTGGGTTCGGTTCCGCGGCCGTGTTTTGGGTTCGAACGCGTTTTGGCAAAACCTCACCGAATTATTTTTGTCGGATTCGGGTGTGTTTTGGATTCGGGTGTTTTTTTCCAAAAACACTAAAAAACAGCTTAAATCATAGAATTTGGGGGTCATTTTGATCCCAAAGTATTATTAACCTCAAAAACCATAATTTACACTCATTTTCAGTCTATTCTGAATACCTCACACCTCACAATATTATTTTTAGTCCTAAAATTTGCACCGAGGTCGCTGTGTGAGTAAGATAAGCGACCCTAGTGGCCGACACAAACACCGGGCCCATCTAGGAGTGGCACTGCAGTGTCACGCAGGATGTCCCTTCCAAAAAACCCTCCCCAAACAGCACATGACGCAAAGAAAAAAAGAGGCGCAATGAGGTAGCTGTGTGAGTAAGATTAGCGACCCTAGTGGCCGACACAAACACCGGGCCCATCTAGGAGTGGCACTGCAGTGTCACGCAGGATGGCCCTTCCAAAAAACCCTCCCCAAACAGCACGACGCAAAGAAAAAAAGAGGCGCAATGAGGTAGCTGACTGTGTGAGTAAGATTAGCGACCCTAGTGGCCGACACAAACACCGGGCCCAACTAGGAGTGGCACTGCAGTGTCACGCAGGATGGCCCTTCCAAAAAACCCTCCCCAAACAGCACATGACGCAAAGAAAAAAAGAGGCGCAATGAGGTAGCTGACTGTGTGAGTAAGATTAGCGACCCTAGTGGCCGACACAAACACCGGGCCCATCTAGGAGTGGCACTGCAGTGTCACGCAGGATGTCCCTTCCAAAAAACCCTCCCCAAACAGCACATGACGCAAAGAAAAAAAGAGGCGCAATGAGGTAGCTGTGTGAGTAAGATTAGCGACCCTAGTGGCCGACACAAACACCGGGCCCATCTAGGAGTGGCACTGCAGTGTCACGCAGGATGTCCCTTCCGAAAAACCCTCCCCAATCAGCACATGACGCAAAGAAAAAAAGAGGCGCAATGAGGTAGCTGACTGTGTGAGTAAGATTAGCGACCCTAGTGGCCGACACAAACACCGGGCCCATTTAGGAGTGGCACTGCAGTGTCACGCAGGATGTCCCTTCCAAAAAACCCTCCCCAATCAGCACATGATGCAAAGAAAAAGAAAAGAAAAAAGAGGTGCAAGATGGAATTATCCTTGGGCCCTCCCACCCACCCTTATGTTGTATAAACAAAACAGGACATGCACACTTTAACCAACCCATCATTTCAGTGACAGGGTCTGCCACACGACTGTGACTGATATGACGGGTTGGTTTGGACCCCCCCCAAAAAAGAAGCAATTAATCTCTCCTTGCACAAACTGGCTCTACAGAGGCAAGATGTCCACCTCATCTTCACCCTCCGATATATCACCGTGTACATCCCCCTCCTCACAGATTATCAATTCGTCCCCACTGGAATCCACCATCTCAGCTCCCTGTGTACTTTGTGGAGGCAATTGCTGCTGGTCAATGTCTCCGCGGAGGAATTGATTATAATTCATTTTAATGAACATCATCTTCTCCACATTTTCTGGATGTAACCTCGTACGCCGATTGCTGACAAGGTGAGCGGCGGCACTAAACACTCTTTCGGAGTACACACTTGTGGGAGGGCAACTTAGGTAGAATAAAGCCAGTTTGTGCAAGGGCCTCCAAATTGCCTCTTTTTCCTGCCAGTATAAGTATGGACTGTGTGACGTGCCTACTTGGATGCGGTCACTCATATAATCCTCCACCATTCTTTCAATGGTGAGAGAATCATATGCAGTGACAGTAGACGACATGTCCGTAATCGTTGTCAGGTCCTTCAGTCCGGACCAGATGTCAGCATCAGCAGTCGCTCCAGACTGCCCTGCATCACCGCCAGCGGGTGGGCTCGGAATTCTGAGCCTTTTCCTCGCACCCCCAGTTGCGGGAGAATGTGAAGGAGGAGATGTTGACAGGTCGCGTTCCGCTTGACTTGACAATTTTGTCACCAGCAGGTCTTTCAACCCCAGCAGACCTGTGTCTGCCGGAAAGAGAGATCCAAGGTAGGCTTTAAATCTAGGATCGAGCACGGTGGCCAAAATGTAGTGCTCTGATTTCAACAGATTGACCACCCGTGAATCCTTGTTAAGCGAATTAAGGGCTGCATCCACAAGTCCCACATGCCTAGCGGAATAGCTCCCTTTTAGCTCCTTCTTCAATGCCTCCAGCTTCTTCTGCAAAAGCCTGATGAGGGGAATGACCTGACTCAGGCTGGCAGTGTCTGAACTGACTTCACGTGTGGCAAGTTCAAAGGGCATCAGAACCTTGCACAACGTTGAAATCATTCTCCACTGCACTTGAGACAGGTGCATTCCATCTCCTATATCGTGCTCAATTGTACAGGCTTGAATGGCCTTTTGCTGCTCCTCCAACCTCTGAAGCATATAGAGGGTTGAATTCCACCTCGTTACCACTTCTTGCTTCAGATGATGGCAGGGCAGGTTCAGTAGTTTTTGGTGGTGCTCCAGTCTTCTGTACGTGGTGCCTGTACGCCGAAAGTGTCCCGCAATTTTTCTGGCAACCGACAGCATCTCTTGCACGCCCCTGTCGTTTTTTAAAAAATTCTGCACCACCAAATTCAAGGTATGTGCAAAACATGGGACGTGCTGGAATTTGCCCATATTTAATGCACACACAATATTGCTGGCGTTGTCCGATGCCACAAATCCACAGGAGAGTCCAATTGGGGTAAGCCATTCCGCGATGATCTTCCTCAGTTGCCGTAAGAGGTTTTCAGCTGTGTGCGTATTCTGGAAAGCGGTGATACAAAGCGTAGCCTGCCTAGGAAAGAGTTGGCGTTTGCGAGATGCTGCTACTGGTGCCGCCGCTGCTGTTCTTGCGGCGGGAGTCCATACATCTACCCAGTGGGCTGTCACAGTCATATAGTCCTGACCCTGCCCTGCTCCACTTGTCCACATGTCCGTGGTTAAGTGGACATTGGGTACAACTGCATTTTTTAGGAGACTGGTGAGTCTTTTTCTGACGTCCGTGTACATTCTCGGTATCGCCTGCCTAGAGAAGTGGAACCTAGATGGTATTTGGTAACGGGGGCACACTGCCTCAATAAATTGTCTAGTTCCCTGTGAACTAACGGCGGATACCGGACGCACGTCTAACACCAACATAGTTGTCAAGGACTCAGTTATCCGCTTTGCAGTAGGATGACTGCTGTGATATTTCATCTTCCTCGCAAAGGACTGTTGAACAGTCAATTGCTTACTGGAAGTAGTACAAGTGGGCTTACGACTTCCCCTCTGGGATGACCATCGACTCCCAGCGGCAACAACAGCAGCGCCAGCAGCAGTAGGCGTTACACGCAAGGATGCATCGGAGGAATCCCAGGCAGGAGAGGACTCGTCAGACTTGCCAGTGACATGGCCTGCAGGACTATTGGCATTCCTGGGGAAGGAGGAAATTGACACTGAGGGAGTTGGTGGGGTGGTTTGCGTGAGCTTGGTTACAAGAGGAAGGGATTTACTGGTCAGTGGACTGCTTCCGCTGTCACCCAAAGTTTTTGAACTTGTCACTGACTTATTATGAATGCGCTGCAGGTGACGTATAAGGGAGGATGTTCCGAGGTGGTTAACGTCCTTACCCCTACTTATTACAGCTTGACAAAGGGAACACACGGCTTGACACCTGTTGTCCGCATTTCTGGTGAAATACCTCCACACCAAAGAGCTGATTTTTTTGGTATTTTCACCTGGCATGTCAACGGCCATATTCCTCCCACGGACAACAGGTGTCTCCCCGGGTGCCTGACTTAAACAAACCACCTCACCATCAGAATCCTCCTGGTCAATTTCCTCCCCAGCGCCAGCAACACCCATATCCTCCTCATCCTGGTGTACTTCAACACTGACATCTTCAATCTGACTATCAGGAACTGGACTGCGGGTGCTCCTTCCAGCACTTGCAGGGGGCGTGCAAATGGTGGAAGGCGCATGCTCTTCACGTCCAGTGTTGGGAAGGTCAGGCATCGCAACCGACACAATTGGACTCTCCTTGTGGATTTGGGATTTCAAAGAACGCACAGTTCTTTGCGGTGCTTTTGCCAGCTTGAGTCTTTTCAGTTTTCTAGCGAGAGGCTGAGTGCTTCCATCCTCATGTGAAGCTGAACCACTAGCCATGAACATAGGCCAGGGCCTCAGCCGTTCCTTGCCACTCCGTGTGGTAAATGGCATATTGGCAAGTTTACGCTTCTCCTCCGACAATTTTATTTTAGGTTTTGGAGTCCTTTTTTTACTGATATTTGGTGTTTTGGTTTTGACATGCTCTGTACTATGCCATTGGGCATCGGCCTTGGCAGACGACGTTGCTGGCATTTCATCGTCTCGGCCATGACTAGTGGCAGCAGCTTCAGCACGAGGTGGAAGTGGATCTTGATCTTTCCCTAATTTTGGAACCTCAACATTTTTGTTCTCCGTATTTTAATAGGCACAACTAAAAGGCACCTCAGGTAAACAATGCAGATGGATGGATTGGATACTAGTATACAATTATGGACGGGCTGCCGAGTGCCGACACAGAGGTAGCCACAGCCGTGAACTACCGCACTGTACTGTGTCTGCTGCTAATATATAGACTGGTTGATAAAGAGATAGTATACTCGTAACTAGTATGTATGTATAAAGAAAGAAAAAAAAACCACGGTTAGGTCACTGGTATATACAATTATGGACGGGCTGCCGAGTGCCGACACAGAGGTAGCCACAGCCGTGAACTACCGCACTGTACTGTGTCTGCTGCTAATATATAGACTGGTTGATAAAGAGATAGTATACTCGTAACTAGTATGTATGTATAAAGAAAGAAAAAAAAACCACGGTTAGGTCACTGGTATATACAATTATGGACGGGCTGCGGAGTGCCGACACAGAGGTAGCCACAGCCGTGAACTACCGCACTGTACTGTGTCTGCTGCTAATATATAGACTGGTTGATAAAGAGATAGTATACTCGTAACTAGTATGTATGTATAAAGAAAGAAAAAAAAACCACGGTTAGGTGGTATATACAATTATGGACGGGCTGCCGAGTGCCGACACAGAGGTAGCCACAGCCGTGAACTACCGCACTGTACTGTGTCTGCTGCTAATATATAGACTGGTTGATAAAGAGATAGTATACTCGTAACTAGTATGTATGTATAAAGAAAGAAAAAAAAACCACGGTTAGGTCACTGGTATATACAATTATGGACGGGCTGCCGAGTGCCGACACAGAGGTAGCCACAGCCGTGAACTACCGCACTGTACTGTGTCTGCTGCTAATATATAGACTGGTTGATAAAGAGATAGTATACTCGTAACTAGTATGTATGTATAAAGAAAGAAAAAAAAACCACGGTTAGGTCACTGGTATATACAATTATGGACGGGCTGCGGAGTGCCGACACAGAGGTAGCCACAGCCGTGAACTACCGCACTGTACTGTGTCTGCTGCTAATATATAGACTGGTTGATAAAGAGATAGTATACTCGTAACTAGTATGTATGTATAAAGAAAGAAAAAAAAACCACGGTTAGGTGGTATATACAATTATGGACGGGCTGCCGAGTGCCGACACAGAGGTAGCCACAGCCGTGAACTACCGCACTGTACTGTGTCTGCTGCTAATATATAGACTGGTTGATAAAGAGATAGTATACTCGTAACTAGTATGTATGTATAAAGAAAGAAAAAAAAACCACGGTTAGGTCACTGGTATATACAATTATGGACGGGCTGCGGAGTGCCGACACAGAGGTAGCCACAGCCGTGAACTACCGCACTGTACTGTGTCTGCTGCTAATATATAGACTGGTTGATAAAGAGATAGTATACTCGTAACTAGTATGTATGTATAAAGAAAGAAAAAAAAACCACGGTTAGGTGGTATATACAATTATGGACGGGCTGCCGAGTGCCGACACAGAGGTAGCCACAGCCGTGAACTACCGCACTGTACTGTGTCTGCTGCTAATATATAGACTGGTTGATAAAGAGATAGTATACTCGTAACTAGTATGTATGTATAAAGAAAGAAAAAAAAACCACGGTTAGGTCACTGGTATATACAATTATGGACGGGCTGCCGAGTGCCGACACAGAGGTAGCCACAGCCGTGAACTACCGCACTGTACTGTGTCTGCTGCTAATATATAGACTGGTTGATAAAGAGATAGTATACTCGTAACTAGTATGTATGTATAAAGAAAGAAAAAAAAACCACGGTTAGGTCACTGGTATATACAATTATGGACGGGCTGCGGAGTGCCGACACAGAGGTAGCCACAGCCGTGAACTACCGCACTGTACTGTGTCTGCTGCTAATATATAGACTGGTTGATAAAGAGATAGTATACTCGTAACTAGTATGTATGTATAAAGAAAGAAAAAAAAACCACGGTTAGGTGGTATATACAATTATGGACGGGCTGCCGAGTGCCGACACAGAGGTAGCAACAGCCGTGAACTACCGCACTGTACTGTGTCTGCTGCTAATATATAGACTGGTTGATAAAGAGATAGTATACTCGTAACTAGTATGTATGTATAAAGAAAGAAAAAAAAACCACGGTTAGGTCACTGGTATATACAATTATGGACGGGCTGCCGAGTGCCGACACAGAGGTAGCCACAGCCGTGAACTACCGCACTGTACTGTGTCTGCTGCTAATATAGACTGGTTGATAAAGAGATAGTATACAATACTACTAATATACTGGTGGTCAGGCACTGGTCACCACTAGTCACACTGGCAGTGGCACTCCTGCAGCAAAAGTGTGCACTGTTTAATTTTAATATAATATTATTTATCATGTACTCCTGGCTCCTGCTATAACAACCTGCAGTGCTCCCCAGTCTCCCCCACAATTATAAGCTTTATATACAATACATTGATGTGCAGCACACTGGGCTGAGCAGTGCACACAGACTGAGTCACTGTGTGACTGTGTATCGTTTTTTTCAGGCAGAGAACGGATATATTAAATAAAACAAACAACTGCACTGTCTCTGGTGGTCACTGGTCACTGTGGTCGTCAGTCACTAAACTCTGTCTGCACTCTGCACTCTCTTCTAATCTACAGTATCACAGCAATCTCTCTCTCTCTCTCTCTTCTAAATCTAATCTAAATGGAGAGGACGCCAGCCACGTCCTCTCCCTATCAATCTCAATGCACGTGTGAAAATGGCGGCGACGCGCGGCTCCTTATATAGAATCCGAGTCTCGCGATAGAATCCGAGCCTCGCGAGAATCCGACAGCGTCATGATGACGTTCGGGCGCGCTCGGGTTAACCGAGCAAGGCGGGAAGATCCGAGTCGCTCGGACCCGTGAAAAAAAAGTGAAGTTCGTGCGGGTTCGGATTCAAAGAAACCGAACCCGCTCATCTCTAATTCCAGTGGGGACGAATTGATAATCTGTGAGGAGGGGGATGTACACGGTGATATATCGGAGGGTGAAGATGAGGTGGACATCTTGCCTCTGTAGAGCCAGTTTGTGCAAGGAGAGATTAATTGCTTCTTTTTTGGGGGGGGTCCAAACCAACCCGTCATATCAGTCACAGTCGTGTGGCAGACCCTGTCACTGAAATGATGGGTTGGTTAAAGTGTGCATGTCCTGTTTTGTTTATACAACATAAGGGTGGGTGGGAGGGCCCAAGGACAATTCCATCTTGCACCTCTTTTTTCTTTTCTTTTTCTTTGCATCATGTGCTGATTGGGGAGGGTTTTTTGGAAGGGACATCCTGCGTGACACTGCAGTGCCACTCCTAGATGGGCCCGGTGTTTGTGTCGGCCACTAGGGTCGCTAATCTTACTCACACAGTCAGCTACCTCATTGCGCCTCTTTTTTTCTTTGCGTCATGTGCTGTTTGGGGAGGGTTTTTTGGAAGGGACATCCTGCGTGACACTGCAGTGCCACTCCTAGATGGGCCCGGTGTTTGTGTCGGCCACTAGGGTCGCTAATCTTACTCACACAGCTACCTCATTGCGCCTCTTTTTTTCTTTGCGTCATGTGCTGTTTGGGGAGGGTTTTTTGGAAGGGACATCCTGCGTGACACTGCAGTGCCACTCCTAGATGGGCCCGGTGTTTGTGTCGGCCACTAGGGTCGCTAATCTTACTCACACAGCTACCTCATTGCGCCTCTTTTTTTCTTTGCGTCATGTGCTGTTTGGGGAGGGTTTTTTGGAAGGGCCATCCTGCGTGACACTGCAGTGCCACTCCTAGATGGGCCCGGTGTTTGTGTCGGCCACTAGGGTCGCTAATCTTACTCACACAGCTACCTCATTGCGCCTCTTTTTTTCTTTGCGTCATGTGCTGATTGGGGAGGGTTTTTTGGAAGGGACATCCTGCGTGACACTGCAGTGCCACTCCTAGATGGGCCCGGTGTTTGTGTCGGCCACTAGGGTCGCTTATCTTACTCACACAGCGACCTCGGTGCAAATTTTAGGACTAAAAATAATATTGTGAGGTGTGAGGTATTCAGAATAGACTGAAAATGAGTGTAAATTATGGTTTTTGAGGTTAATAATACTTTGGGATCAAAATGACCCCCAAATTCTATGATTTAAGCTGTTTTTTAGTGTTTTTTGAAAAAAACACCCGAATCCAAAACACACCCGAATCCGACAAAAAAAATTCGGTGAGGTTTTGCCAAAACGCGTTCGAACCCAAAACACGGCCGCGGAACCGAACCCAAAACCAAAACACAAAACCCGAAAAATTTCAGGCGCTCATCTCTACTCCAAATTGCCTCTTTTTCCTGCCAGTATAAGTATGGACTGTGTGACGTGCCTACTTGGATGCGGTCACTCATATAATCCTCCACCATTCTTTCAATGGTGAGAGAATCATATGCAGTGACAGTAGACGACATGTCCGTAATCGTTGTCAGGTCCTTCAGTCCGGACCAGATGTCAGCATCAGCAGTCGCTCCAGACTGCCCTGCATCACCGCCAGCGGGTGGGCTCGGAATTCTGAGCCTTTTCCTCGCACCCCCAGTTGCGGGAGAATGTGAAGGAGGAGATGTTGACAGGTCGCGTTCCGCTTGACTTGACAATTTTCTCACCAGCAGGTCTTTCAACCCCAGCAGACTTGTGTCTGCCGGAAAGAGAGATCCAAGGTAGGCTTTAAATCTAGGATCGAGCACGGTGGCCAAAATGTAGTGCTCTGATTTCAACAGATTGACCACCCGTGAATCCTTGTTAAGCGAATTAAGGGCTCCATCCACAAGTCCCACATGCCTAGCGGAATCGCTCCGTGTTAGCTCCTCCTTCAATGTCTCCAGCTTCTTCTGCAAAAGCCTGATGAGGGGAATGACCTGACTCAGGCTGGCAGTGTCTGAACTGACTTCACGTGTGGCAAGTTCAAAGGGCATCAGAACCTTGCACAACGTTGAAATCATTCTCCACTGCGCTTGAGACAGGTGCATTCCACCTCCTATATCGTGCTCAATTGTATAGGCTTGAATGGCCTTTTGCTGCTCCTCCAACCTCTGAAGCATATAGAGGGTTGAATTCCACCTCGTTACCACTTCTTGCTTCAGATGATGGCAGGGCAGGTTCAGTAGTTTTTGGTGGTGCTCCAGTCTTCTGTACGTGGTGCCTGTACGCCGAAAGTGTCCCGCAATTTTTCTGGCCACCGACAGCATCTCTTGCACGCCCCTGTCGTTTTTTAAATAATTCTGCACCATCAAATTCAAGGTATGTGCAAAACATGGGACGTGCTGGAATTTGCCCATATTTAATGCACACACAATATTGCTGGCGTTGTCCGATGCCACAAATCCACAGGAGAGTCCAATTGGGGTAAGCCATTCCGCGATGATCTTCCTCAGTTGCCGTGAGAGGTTTTCAGCTGTGTGCGTATTCTGGAAACCGGTGATACAAAGCGTAGCCTGCCTAGGAAAGAGTTGGCGTTTGCGAGATGCTGCTACTGGTGCCGCCGCTGCTGTTCTTGCGGCGGGAGTCCATACATCTACCCAGTGGGCTGTCACAGTCATATAGTCCTGACCCTGCCCAGCTCCACTTGTCCACATGTCCGTGGTTAAGTGGACATTGGGTACAGCTGCATTTTTTAGGACACTGGTGACTCTTTTTCTGAGGTCTGTGTAAATTTTCGGTATCGCCTGCCTAGAGAAATGGAACCTAGATGGTATTTGGTACCAGGGACACAGTACCTCCAACAAGTCTCTAGTTGGCTCTGCAGTAATGATGGATACCGGAACCACGGTTCTCACCACCCAGGATGCCAAGGCCTCAGTTATCCGCTTTGCAGTAGGATGACTGCTGTGATATTTCATCTTCCTCGCAAAGGACTGTTGGACAGTCAATTGCTTGGTGGAAGTAGTAAAAGTGGTCTTACGACCTTCCCTCTGGGATGACCATCGACTCCCAGCAGCAACAACAGCAGCGCCAGCAGCAGTAGGCGTTACACGCAAGGATGCATCGGAGGAATCCCAGGCAGGAGAGGACTCGTCAGAATTGCCAGTGACATTGCCTGCAGGACTATTGGCATTCCTGGGGAAGGAGGAAATTGACACTGAGGGAGTTGGTGGGGTGGTTTGCGTGAGCTTGGTTACAAGAGGAAGATATTTACTGGTCAGTGGACTGCTTCCGCTGTCACCCAAAGTTTTTGAACTTGTCACTGACTTATTATGAATGCGCTGCAGGTGACGTATAAGGGAGGATGTTCCGAGGTGGTTAACGTCCTTACCCCTACTTATTACAGCTTGACAAAGGGAACACACGGCTTGACACCTGTTGTCCGCATTTCTGTTGAAATAGTTCCACACCGAAGAGCTGATTTTTTTGGTATTTTCACCAGGCATGTCAACGGCCATATTCCTCCCACGGACAACAGGTGTCTCCCCGGGTGCCTGACTTAAACAAACCACCTCACCATCAGAATCCTCCAGGTCAATTTCCTCCCCAGCGCCAGCAACACCCATATCCTCCTCATCCTGGTGTACTTCAACACTGACATCTTCAATCTGACTATCAGGAACTGGACTGCGGGTGCTCCTTCCAGCACTTGCAGGGGGCGTGCAAATGGTGGAAGGCGCATGCTCTTCACGTCCAGTGTTGGGAAGGTCAGGCATCGCAACCGACACAATTGGACTCTCCTTGTGGATTTGGGATTTCGAAGAACGCACAGTTCTTTGCGGTGCTACTGCTTTTGCCAGCTTGAGTCTTTTCATTTTTCTAGCGAGAGGCTGAGTGCCTCCATCCTCATGTGAAGCTGAACCACTAGCCATGAACATAGGCCAGGGCCTCAGCCGTTCCTTGCCACTCCGTGTGGTAAATGGCATATTGGCAAGTTTACGCTTCTCCTCCGACAATTTTATTTTAGGTTTTGGAGTCCTTTTTTTACTGATATTTGGTGTTTTGGATTTGACATGCTCTGTACTATGACATTGGGCATCGGCCTTGGCAGACGACGTTGCTGGCATTTCATCGTCTCGGCCATGACTAGTGGCAGCAGCTTCAGCACGAGGTGGAAGTGGATCTTGATCTTTCCCTAATTTTGGAACCTCAACATTTTTGTTCTCCATATTTTAATAGGCACAACTAAAAGGCACCTCAGGTAAACAATGGAGATGGATGGATACTAGTATACAATTATGGACGGACTGCCGAGTGCCGACACAGAGGTAGCTACAGCCGTGAACTACCGTACTGTGTCTGCTGCTAATATAGACTGGTTGATAAAGAGATGTCGTAGTATGTATGTATGAAGAAGAAAGAAAAAAAAAACACGGTTAGGTGGTATACAATTATGGACGGACTGCCGAGTGCCGACACAGAGGTAGCCACAGCCGTGAACTACCGTACTGTACTGTGTCTGCTGCTAATATAGACTGGTTGATAAAGAGATGTCGTAGTATGTATGTATGAAGAAGAAAGAAAAAAAAACCACGGGTAGGTGGTATACAATTATGGACGGACTGCCGAGTGCCGACACAGAGGTAGCCACAGCCGTGAACTACCGTACTGTACTGTGTCTGCTGCTAATATAGACTGGTTGATAAAGAGATGTAGTAGTATGTATGTATAAAGAAGAAAGAAAAAAAAACCACGGGTAGGTGGTATACAATTATGGACGGACTGCCGAGTGCCGACACAGAGGTAGCCACAGCCGTGAACTACCGTACTGTACTGTGTCTGCTGCTAATATAGACTGGTTGATAAAGAGATGTCGTAGTATGTATGTATGAAGAAGAAAGAAAAAAAAACCACGGTTAGGTGGTATACAATTATGGACGGACTGCCGAGTGCCGACACAGAGGTAGCCACAGCCGTGAACTACCGTACTGTACTGTGTCTGCTGCTAATATAGACTGGTTGATAAAGAGATGTCGTAGTATGTATGTATGAAGAAGAAAGAAAAAAAAACCACGGTTAGGTGGTATACAATTATGGACGGACTGCCGAGTGCCGACACAGAGGTAGCCACAGCCGTGAACTACCGTACTGTACTGTGTCTGCTGCTAATATAGACTGGTTGATAAAGAGATGTCGTAGTATGTATGTATAAAGAAGAAAGAAAAAAAAACCACGGTTAGGTGGTATACAATTATGGACGGACTGCCGAGTGCCGACACAGAGGTAGCCACAGCCGTGAACTACCGTACTGTACTGTGTCTGCTGCTAATATAGACTGGTTGATAAAGAGATGTCGTAGTATGTATGTATGAAGAAGAAAGAAAAAAAAACCGCGGTTAGGTGGTATACAATTATGGACGGACTGCCGAGTGCCGACACAGAGGTAGCCACAGCCGTGAACTACCGTACTGTACTGTGTCTGCTGCTATTATAGACTGGTTGATAAAGAGATGTAGTAGTATGTATGTATAAAGAAGAAAGAAAAAAAAACCACGGGTAGGTGGTATACAATTATGGATGGACTGCCGAGTGCCGACACAGAGGTAGCTACAGCCGTGAACTACCGTACTGTGTCTGCTGCGACTGGATGATAAATAATGATATAAAAAATATATATATATCACTACTGCAGCCGGACAGGTATATATATTATATAATGACGGACCTGCTGGACACTGTCTGTCAGCAGAATGAGTTTTTTATAGAATAAAAAAAAAAACACCACACAAGTGAAGTCACACGACGAGTGTTTAACTTTTTCAGGCAATCACAATATAGTATACTACTAACTATACTGGTGGTCAGTGTGGTCAGGTCACTGGTCAGTCACACTGGCAGTGGCACTCCTGCAACAAAAGTGTGCACTGTTTAATTTTAATATAATATGTACTCCTGGCTCCTGCTATAACCTATAACTGGCACTGCAGTGCTCCCCAGTCTCCCCCACAATTATAAGCTGTGTGAGCTGAGCACAGTCAGATATATAATATATACATAGATGATGCAGCACACTGGGCTGAGCAGTGCACACAGATATGGTATGTGACTGTCTTGTACTCCTGGCTCCTGCTATAACCTATAACTGGCACTGCAGTGCTCCCCAGTCTCCCCCACAATTATAAGCTGTGTGAGCTGAGCACAGTCAGATATATAATATATACATAGATGATGCAGGCATGCAGCACACTGGGCTGAGCAGTGCACACAGATATGGTATGTGACTGAGTCACTGTGTGTACCGTTTTTTTCAGGCAGAGAACGGATATATTAAATAAAACAACTGCACTGCTGGTGGTCACTGTGGTCAGTCACTAAACTCTGCACTCTCTTCTACAGTATCAGCCTCAGGTCAATCTCTCTCTCTCTCTCCTAATCTAAATGGAGAGGACGCCAGCCACGTCCTCTCCCTATCAATCTCAATGCACGTGTGAAAATGGCGGCGACGCGCGGCTCCTTATATAGAATCCGAGTCTCGCGAGAATCCGACAGCGTCATGATGACGTTCGGGCACGCTCGGGTTAACCGAGCAAGGCGGGAAGATCCGAGTCGCTCGGACCCGTGAAAAAAAACATGAAGTTCGTGCGGGTTCGGATTCAGAGAAACCGAACCCGCTCATCTCTACTATATACTACAATGCAGCACAGATATGGAGCGTTTTTCAGGCAGAGAACGTAGATTTGCAGCACACTGAGCACAGATATTTGCAGCACACTGAGCACAGCTATTTGCAGCACACTGAGCACAGATATTTGCAGCACACTGAACACAGAAACTGAGAGAACGCAGCCACGTCCTCTCGCTATCATCTTCGATGCACGAGTGAAAATGGCGGCGACGCGCGGCTCCTTATATAGAATACGAATCTCGCGAGAATCCGACAGCGGGATGATGACGTTCGGGCGCGCTCGGGTTAACCGAGCAAGGCGGGAAGATCTGTGGCTGCCTCGGAACCGTGTAAAATAGGTGACGTTTGGGGGGGTTCGTATCTTGACGAACCGAACCCGCTCATCTCTTATATATATATATATATATATATATAAAATTTACATCTTAGGGCCCCCCTGTCTTAAGTACCCCGGGCTCCCCGATGCCCTAATCCAGCTCTGGTTGGTTGGTATGTAATAGGCCTAAACTAGTTTTCATAATGGACCCTGGGACTTGCTGCACATGCTTCCACTAGGCCTCATTTTAGAGTTGAACATATGTGATACCCCACAGTCGCAAATTAACACTTTCCTTTGTCTGGGAGCTGCACTGCTGCTGGAGACTAGAGCCCCCACAATCCTTTGGGGTTCAAAGAACTGACAGTGGGAGAGTGGACAGCTGAGGGGTAGTAACTGACAGCAGCCTGTGGGAAAGCTCCCTGATCCAGAGGTAGCAGTTGCCTGAAACGGCAGTTAAGAGACAGGGGAGCTTGAGGAGTGTTAGAAGGGGTGGCGACACTTTGTTTAGAGGAGGATGAAAATCTAAATTGCAGTCTAAAAATAAAGCAGCCTGCATTTACCCTGCACAGAAACAATATAACTCACCAAATATAACTTTCTCTGCACATGTTATAGCTGCCTCCACCTGCAGTGCACATGGTGTTGCCCATTAGAGGAAAATGTTGTTTTGCAATCAACCTTGAATAGGCCCTTAGTCACCCACATTTTAGAGACAGTTAATATTGAATCCACCTTGCACCTTTATTACAGACAGTACTACAACTAGAGACGAGTGGTTCAGATTTTGAGAAATCGGAACCGCTCCAAACTTCCCCTCTCTGAGGCAGTCGAGCCCAGGGCTCGGATCTGCCCGAGCTGCCGGCCCGATCCGAACACAAGAGATCCTGCTGTCGGATCTTGCGTGTACACCTCGGGTGTCAATTTCAAAAGTCAATGGGGATGACCGCTGGTTGGCTGAGAGAGCCATCTGTCACAGCTCTCAGCCGATCAGCATGTCCCCATAGACTTTAATGGGGGAAAGATGGTGGCCCGCACCACTCTGACACCGCCGTCCGCACTTTAGATGCCACCACCCACAATGCCAACACTGCTGGCACCCCTACACTGAGCATATCGCCGGCATTACCTTGCTGCCGACACAACCCCGAACTGACGATACCGCCGGAACTCCTGCACTGCCTGCACAACCAGCACCCCCCGCACTGCTGACTAAGCTGGCACCCTTACATACCTCAACACTGAGGATACCTCTGACACTCCTGCACTGCTGACACCACCAGCACCCCAGTAGTACTAACACCACCAGCAACCCCACCCTGAGGACACAGCAAGCACTGCCAACACTGTTGGCACCCCTGCAGTGAGGACACCCCTGGCACTCCCACACTGCCGGCACAGCCAGCAATACCGATACCGCCGGCAACCCCACAATGAGGACTCTGCCAACACCCCTGCACTGCCAACACTCCCACACTGAGGACACCACTGGCATCCCCTGTCACAGTAAGTGCACTATTGGTGTATCCGCCCTGCACTGTATCCTGCATTGTATCTGACCCGCACAATATCAAACACGCTTTGTATTCAACTAACAATGTATCCAGTACTGTATCCAACCAACACTGTATCCAACCCGCACTGTATCCTGCATTGTATTCAACCAGCAATGTATCCAACCCAAACTGTATCCGACCCTCAGTGTATCCAGCACTGTATCCAACCCACGCTGGGGTAATTTTACTAAGATGGGAGTTCTATTTAAGATGGGATGTTGCCCATAGCAACCAATCAGATTCCAGGTATTATCTTGTAGAAGGTGCTAGATAAATGAGAAGTATAATCTGAGTATCCAACCAGCACTGTATCCAACCAACACTGTATTCCGCACTGTATCCAACTTGCAGTGTTTCAGACCCACACTGTCCCACCTGTCCTGTATCCCGCAGTGTAACCAACCCACACTGAATACCGCAGTTTAACCAGCCAGCCTTTGGCCAATATTGGTGAAAACAATTTTGTGAGCTGTGAGGTGGTCAAAATTGAGTGAAAATGACTGGAAATTTGCATCGGAAATTTTTCGGGTTTTGTGTTTTGGTTTTGGATTCGGTTCCGCGGCCGTGTTTTGGATTCGGACGTGTTTTGGCAAAACCTCCCTGAAAATTTTTTGTCGGATTCGGGTGTGTTTTGTATTCGGGTGTTTTTTTTTTCAAAAAACCCTCAAAAACAGCTTAAATCATAGAATTTGGGAGTAATTTTGATCCTATAGTATTATTAACCTCAATGACCATTCTTTCCACTCATTTCCAGTCTATTCTGAACACCTCACACCTCACAATATTATTTTTAGTCCTAAAACTTGCACCGAGGTCGCTGGATGACTAAGTTAAGCGACCCAAGAGGGCGGCACAAACACCTGGCCCATCTAGGAGTGGCACTGCAGTGTCAGACAGGATGGCACTTAAAAAAAATTGGCCTCAAACAGCACATGATGCAAAGAAAAGCGAAAAAGAGGTGCACTGTGGTCGCTGGATGGATAAGCTAAGCGACACAAACATCTCAATATCACAGGAATTATTTGTTCAATCAATGGTATTATTGGTACAAATCACTGGAAGAAAATGACAAAATCACAGGAATTATTCGTTCTAATCAATGGTATTATTGGTCCAAATCACTGGAAGAAAATGACAAAATCACAGGAATTATTCGTTCTAATTAATGGTATTATTGGTCCAAATCACTGGAAGAAAATGACAAAATCACAGGAATTATTTGTTCTAATCAATGGTATTATTGGTCCAAATCACTGGAAGAAAATGACAAAATCACAGGAATTATTCGTTCTAATCAATGGTATTATTGGTACAAATCACTGGAAGAAAATGACAAAATCACAGGAATTATTTGTTCTAATCAATGGTATTATTGGTCCAAATCACTGGAAGAAAATGACAAAATCACAGGAATTAATCATTCTAATCAATGGTATTATTGGTCCAAATCACTGGAAGAAAATGACAAAATCACAGGAATTATTCGTTCTAATCAATGGTATTATTGGTCCAAATCACTGGAAGAAAATGACAAAATCACTGGAATCATTTGACAAGATCACTGTAATTAATAATTAATTATAAATCACTGATATTAATTGGTAAAATCTCGCTATCGCCTGCCTAGTGAAGTGGAATCTAGATGGGATTTTGTACCGGGGACACAATAACTTCATCAATTGTCTAAATCCCAATGCACTAATGGCGGAAAACAGACGCACGTCTAACAGCGCACTGATTATACTGAGAACAGATTATACTGATCAATCACTGATTATACTGAGCACTGATTTTACTGAGCACTGATAATACTACGGAGAACTGACACTGAGCAGCGAGAACAGCACTGGACTATTGTACTGTAGTATACTGGTCACCACAATGCTGACCTGTACTACTATATACTGCTCACAACAATGCAGCACAGATATGGATACTTGAAGTGACACGGAGCTGCAAGATACAGCAATGGCCTACTGTACTGTACAACTATATACTGTTGGTCACCAAAATGCTGCAGTGTACTACTATATATACTGCTCACAAAAATGCAGCACAGATATGGAATGGATACTTGCAGTGACACAGAGCTTCAAGATACAGCAATGGCCTACTGTACTGTACAACAATATACTGTTGGTCACCAAAATGCTGCACTGTACTACTATATATACTGCTCACAAAAATTCAGCACAGATATGGAATGGATACTTGAAGTGACACAGAGCTGCAAGATACAGCAATGGCCTACTGTACTGTACAACTATATACTGTTGGTCACCAAAATACTGCACTGTACTACTATATATACTGCTCACAAAAATGCAGCACAGATATGGAATGGATACTTGCAGTGACACAGAGCTGCAAGATACAGCAATGGCCTTCTGTACTGTACAACTATATACTGTTGGTCACCAAAATGCAGCACACTGAGCACAGATATTTGCAGCACACTGAGCACAGATATGGAGCGTTTTCAGGCAGAGAACGTAGATATTTTCAGCACACTGAGCACAGATATTTGCAGCACACTGAGCACAGATATGGAGCGTTTTCAGGCAAAGAACGTAGATATTTGCAGCACACTGAGCACAGATATGGAGCGTTTTCAGGCAGAGAACTTAGATATTTGCAGCACACTGAGCACAGATATTTGCAGCACACTGAGCACAGATATTTGCAGCACACAGAGCACAGATAATAAGATTTTACTTACCGATAAATCTATTTCTCGTAGTCCGTAGTGGATGCTGGGGACTCCGTAAGGACCATGGGGATATAGCGGCTCCGCAGGAGACAGGGCACAATAATAAAAGCTTTAGGATCAGGTGGTGTGCACTGGCTCCTCCCCCTATGACCCTCCTCCAAGCCTCAGTTAGGATACTGTGCCCGGACGAGCGTGCATAATAAGGAAGGATATTGAATCCCGGGTAAGACTCATACCAGCCACACCAATTACACCGTACAACCTGTGATCTGAACCCAGTTAACAGTATGATAACAACGAAGGAGCCTCTGACAAGATGGCTCACAACAAGAATAACCCGATTTTTGTAACAATAACTATGTACAAGTATTGCAGACAATCCGCACTTGGGATGGGCGCCCAGCATCCACTACGGACTACGAGAAATAGATTTATCGGTAAGTAAAATCTTATTTTCTCTGACGTCCTAGTGGATGCTGGGGACTCCGTAAGGACCATGGGGATTATACCAAAGCTCCCAAACGGGCGGGAGAGTGCGGATGACCCTGCAGCACCGAATGAGAGACTCCATGTCCTCCTCAGCCAGGGTATCAAATTTGTAGAATTTAGCAAACGTGTTTGCCCCTGACCAAGTAACTGCTCGGCAAAGTTGTAAAGCCGAGACCCCTCGGGCAGTCGCCCAAGATGAGCCCCCTTCCTTTTGGAATGGGCTTTTACAGATTTTGGCTGTGGCAGGCCTACCACAGAATGTGTAAACTGAATTGTATTACAAATCCAGCGAGCAATCGTCTGCTTAGAAGCAGGAGCACCCATCTTGTTGGGTGCATACAGGCTAAACAGCGAGTCAGATTTTCTGACTCCAGCCGTCCTGGAAACATATTTTTCAGGGCCCTGACAACGTCAAGTAACTTGGAGTCCTCCAAGTCCCTAGTACCCGCAGGTACCACAATAGGTTGGTTCATGTGAAAAACAGAAAACACCTTAAGGAGAAATTGAGGACGAGTCCTCAATTCTGCCCTGTCAGAATGAAAAATTAAGTAAGGGCTTTATATATGATAAAGCCGCCAATTCTGACACACGCCTGGCTGAAGCCAGGGCTAATAGCATCGTCACCTTCCATGTGAGATATTTTAATTCCACAGTGGTGAGTGGTTCAAACCAATGTGACTTTAGGAAACTCAAAACAACATTGAGATCCCAAGGTGCCACTGGGGCACAAAAGGAGGCTGTATATGCAGTACCCCTTTTACAAACATCTGAACGTCAGGCACTAAAGCCAGTTCTTTCTGGAAGAAATTCGACAGGGCCGAAATTTGAACCTTAATGGACCCTAATTTTAGGCCCATAGACAGTCCTGTTTTCAGGAAATGTAGGAAACGACCCAGTTGGAATTCCTCTGTAGGGGCCTTCTTGGCCTCACACCACGCAACATATCTTCACCAAATGCGGTGAAAATGTTTTGCGGTTACATCCTTCCTGTCTTCGACCAGGGTAGGGATGACTTCATCTGGAATTCCCTTTCAGGATCCGGCGTTCAACCGCCATGCCGTCAAACGCGGCCGCGGTAAGTCTTGGAACAGACAAGGCCCCTGCTGGAGCAGGTCCTTTCTTAAAGGTAGAGGCCACGGGTCTTCCGTGAACATCTCTTGAAGTTTCGGGTACCAAGTCCTTCTTGGCCAATCCGGAACCACGAGTATCGTTCTTACTCATCTCCCTCTTATGATTCTCAGTACTTTTGGTATGAGAGGCATAGGAGGGAACACATACTCTGACTGGCAGGACCGTCTTAACAGCAGCGTGGGCCCCTGGGCACAGCAATGCACTGGGGCCCCTGCCCAACCTCCAGGGGGGTGCTATCAGCGGCAGCTTAGATGTCCCGCGGGCGGTAGGGGGTATACTAACTTCCGCTCAGCATATAGGACCTGGAGCAGTAATTTCTGCTAATTACTCCTTTACTGCACAGATGGGGTGGGAGGGAGAACACTAAACTGTAGAAGGTAGCATTGGGCTGACTGAAGGGGCCCCGGTACATGACTTCCAGGGTGGTATGGGGTGTTTAATATGTAAGGGAGGGGTCGATAGTGGAGTGGGCTTAATATTCATCATTTTCTGGTTAGAGAGCAGCTTGCTTGACTGCAGATATCTCCAGTTCCTGGAAAAAGATTTCTTAGCTTTGAATGGGATAAAAATAATAGTGTCTCACCTGTCAGGAGGTACAGGGGACTTGGGATTCAAAGTTCAGGAGCCAGAGCAATCCACCAACGAATATATAAAACAGCATATTAGGTGTGTGGAGCTTGAGCAGGGACCAGCTGCTTGAAGGCTGATATCTCTGGTTCTGGGCATAGTATAGACAAGCTGCCAGTGTCCACAGAAAGTGGAGAGTCCCAGATTTTGATATATACCCTCAGAAAAACTATAAGTCATACAGAGCCCGAGATATCTGGCTGGGAAGAGCAATTAACAGGCTTGGATGGGGACTACTGCTTTGAAGTCGGATATCTCTGGTTCCCTAGGGCCGATTCTCAAAAATCTGGTACCTCTGGAAAGAGGGGACCCTCAGCTATCAGACTAGGGCCCTTATACTACTGGGGCCCTTGGGCAAGAGCCCATTGAGCCCATACGAAAAGTCGGCCCTGCTGACTGGTACACCCACAGTGTTACCAGAGCGTCCACCGCTATTGCCTGAGGGTCCCTTGACCTGGCGCAATATCTGTCTAGTTTTTTGTTCAGGCGGGACGCCATCATGTCCACCTTTGGTTTTTCCCAACGGTTTACAATCATGTGGAAGACTTCCCGATGAAGTCCCCACTCTCCCGGGTAGAGGTCATGCCTGCTGAGGAAGTCTGCTTCCCAGTTTTCCACTCCCGGAATGAACACTGCTGAGAGTGTTATCACATGATTTTTCGCCCAGCGAAGAATCCTTGTAGTTTCTGCCATTTCCCTCCTGCTTCTTGTGCCGCCCTGTTTACGTGGGCGACTGCCGTGATGTTGTCCCACTGGATCAATACCGGCTGACCTTGAAGCAGAGGTCTTGCTAAGCTTAGAGCATTGTAAATTGCCCTTAGCTCCAGTATATTTATGTGGAGAGAAGTCTCCAGACTTGATCACACTCTCTGGAAAAAATTTTTTTTTTCCTTGTGTGACTGCTCCCCAGCCACTCAGGCTGGCATCCGTGGTCACCAGGACCCAGTCCTGAATGCCGAATCTGCGGCCCTTTCATAGATGAGCACTCTGCAGCCACCGCAGAAGAAACACCCTTGTCCTTGGAGACATGGTTATCCGCTGATGCATCTGAAGATGCGATCCGGACCATTTTTCCAGCAGATCCCACGGAAAGGTTCTTGCGTGAAATCTACCGAATGGGATCGCTTTGTAAGAAACCACCATTTTTCACAGGATCCTTGTGCAATGATGCACTGATACTTTTCCTGGTTTTAGGAGGTTCCTGACTAGCTCGGATAACTCCCTGGCTTTCTTCTCCAGGAGAAAACAACCTTTTCTGGACTGTGTCCAGAATCATCCCTAGGAACAGTAGACGTGTCGTCGGAAAAAACTGCGATTTTGGAATATTTAGAATCCACTCGTGCTGTCGTAGAACTACTTAAGATAGTGCTACTCCGACCTCCAACTGTTCTCTGGACCTTGCCTTTATCAGGAAAGCGTCCATATTTCTTTTAAGAAGAATCATCATTTCGGCCATTACCTTGGTAAAGACCCGGGGTGCCGTGGACAATCCAAACGGCAGCGTCTGAACTGATAGTGACAGTTCTGTACCACGAACCTGAGGTACCCTTGGTGAGAAGGCAAATTTGGACATGTACAGTAGGTAAGCGTCCCTGATATCCAGTGACACCATATCGTCCCCTTCTTCCTGGTTCGCTATCACTACTCTGAGTGACTCCATCTTGATTTGAACGCTTGTATGTAAGTGTTCAAATATTTCAGATCTCACCGAGCCGTCTGGCTTCAGTACCACAATATAGTGTGGAATAATACCCCTTCCCTTGTTGTAGAAGGGGTACTTTGATTATCACCTGCTGGGAATACAGCCTGTGAATTGTTCCCAATACTGCCTCCCTGTCGGAGGGAGACGTTGGTAAAGCAGACTTCAGGAACTTGTGAGGGGGAGACGTCTCGAATTTCCAATGTACACCTGGGATACTACGTGTAGGATCCAGGAGTCCACTTGTGAGTGAGCCCCCTGCGTGCTGAAACTCTTGAGATGACCCCCTACCGCACCTGAGTCCGCTTGTACTGCCCCAGCGTCATGCTGCGGACTTGGCAGAAGCTGTGGAGGGCTTCTGTTCCTGGGAATGGGCTGCCTGCTGCAGTCTTCTTCCCTTTCCTCTACCCCTGGGCAGATATGACTGGCCCTTTTGCCCGCCTGCCCTTATGGGGACGAAAGGACTGAGACTGAAAAGACTGTGTCCTTTTCTGCTGAGATGTGACTTGGGGTAACAAAAGGTGGATTTTTCAGCTGTTGCCATGGCCACCAGGTCCGATGGACCGCCCCTTTATACGGCAATACTTCCATGTGCCGTCTGGAATCTGCATCACCTGACCACTGTCGTGTCTTCGTCTGGCAGATATGGACATCACATTTACTCTTGATGCCAGAATGCAAATATCCCTCTGCGCATCTCGCATATATAGAATTGCATCTATAGTCAATAAAATCTTGTCCCTGTCAAGGGTATCAATATTTTCAGTCAGGAAATCCGACCAAGCCCCCTCAGCGCTGCACATCCAGGCTGAGGCGATTGCTGGTCGTAGTATAACACCAGTATGTGTGTATATACTTTTAGGATATTTTTCAGCTTCCTATCAGCTGGCTCCTTGAGGGCTGCCGTATCTGGAGACGGTAACGCCCCTTGTTTTTATAAGCGTGTGAGCGCCTTATCCACCCTAAGGTGTGTTTCCCAACTCGCCCTAACTTCTGGCGGGAAAGGGTATACCGCCAATAATTTTCTATCGGAGGAAACCCACGTATCATCACACACTTCATTTAATTTATCTGATTCAGGAAAAACTACAAGTAGTTTATTCACACCCTACATAATACCCTTATTTGTGGTACTTGTAGTATCAGAAATATGTAACACCTCCTTCATTGCCCTTAACATGAAACGTGTGGCCCTAAAGGAAAATACGTTTGTTTATTCACCGTCGACACTGGAGTCAGTGTCCGTGTCTGTGTCTGTGTCAACCGACTGAGGTAAATGGGCGTTTTTACAAGCCCCTGACGGTGTCTGAGACGCCTGGACAGGTACTAATTTGTTTGCCGGCCGTCTCATGTCGTCAACCGACCTTGCAGCGTGTTGACATTATCACGTAATTCCTAAATAAGCCATCCATTCCGGTGTCGACTCCCTAGAGAGTGACATCACCAATACAGGCAATTTGCTCCGCCTCCTCACCAACATCGTCCTCCTACATGTCGACACACACGTACCGACACACAGCACACACACAGGGAATGCTCTGATAGAGGACAGGACCCCACTAGCCCTTTGGGGAGACAGAGGGAGAGTTTGCCAGCACACACCAAAAACGCTATAATTATACAGGGACAACCCCTTATACAAGTGTTTTCCCTTATAGCATTTTTATATATGTAATCATATCGCCAAATAAGTGCCCCCCCTCTCTGTTTTAACCCTGTTTCTGTAGTGCAGTGCAGGGGAGAGCCTGGGAGCCTTCCTCACAGCAGAGCTGAGCAGGAAAATGGCGCCGTGTGCTGAGGAGAATAGGCCCCGCCCCCTTTTCGGCGGGCTCTTCTCCCGGAGTTTGTGAGATCTGGCAGGGGTTAAATACATCCATATAGCCTCAAGGGCTATATGTGATGTATTTTAGCCATAAAAAGGTATTATACATTGCTGCCCAGGGCGCCCCCCCCAGCGCCCTGCACCCTCAGTGACAGTTGGTGACTGTTGGTGAAGTGTGCTGACAACAATGGCGCACAGCTGCAGTGCTGTGCGCTACCTTATGAAGACTGAAAGTCTTCTGCCGCCTGTTTCTGGACCTCTTCAACTTCGGCATCTGCAAGGGGGGTCGGCGGCACGGCTCCGGGACGAACCCCAGGGTGAGACCTGTGTTCCGACTCCCTCTGGAGCTAATGGTGTCCAGTAGCCTAAGAAGCAAATCCATCCTGCACGCAGGTGAGTTTACTTCTCTCCCCTAAGTCCCTCGTAGCAGTGAGCCTGTTGCCAGCAGGTCTCACTGAAAGAAAAAAACCTAACTTAAACTTTTATTCTAAGCAGCTCAGGAGAGCCACCTAGATTGCACCCTTCTCGGCCGGGCACAAAAATCTAACTGAGGCTTGGAGGAGGGTCATAGGGGGAGGAGCCAGTGCACACCACCTGATCCTAAAGCTTTTATTATTGTGCCCTGTCTCCTGCGGAGCCGCTATATCCCCATGGTCCTTACGGAGTCCCCAGCATCCACTAGGACGTCAGAGAAATGGAGCTTTTCAGGCAGAGAACGTAGCCACGTCCTCTCCGTTCAATCTCCAATGCACGAGTGAAAATGGCGGCGACGCGCGGCTCTTTATATAGAATACGAATCTCGCGAGAATCCGACAGCGGGATGATGACGTTTGGCCGCGTTCGGGTTAACCGAGCAAGGCGGGAAGATCCGAAGCTGCCTCGGACCCTTGTAAAATAGGTGAAGTTCGGGGGGGTTCTGATCTCGACGAACTGAACCTGCTCATCTCTACTGGAAATTAATATGATTGAGGTTAATAATACCCTAGGAACAGAAAAGGCCCATTTTAAGTGATTTTAGCTTATTTGTAAATTTTTGAAAAAAATCCAAAGCCAAATCCAAAGTTAGTCACGGCGGTTTGGCAAATCCAAAACAGGATGATGAATCACAACCAAATCCAAATACAGCAATAATGGCCCAGCGCACATTCCTAACTACAACTGATCTTGTTAGTGTGCTGGACTTTCTTGCATAATTGTTACATTTACTATTTTTGTGTTGGATTTCATTTACATGTAATTGATACAGTGTAGGATATAACTTTGATTATTTATATTGTGATTGAATTAGGCCTTATACTAGATCGCAGTATAAACCAAGTTTTGCTTATCTGTGTCCCTATTGCTGGTGACCTGGAGTAAGACCTTTCCTATCTGCCAGAACAGAGTACAACAGGAAAGAAATTTCAGAAGAGGACCATCTTACATCATTGTACCTCCGGTCTATACTATGCACCCACTCCACCCCACAAGCCACCGGGATATTACACATATTCTAGGTCAAAACGGGAGTGGTAAAATGTATACAAAAACAAATTACTTGCATGCTGAACTACACATGTCACATCAGCATACTATATATGATAATTGTGTTTGTTGCAAGAAGATACGTTTTTGTTTAAGACATCTGCAGCAAATGTCAGCCTACATTCCTCATAACACAGTACATTACAATAACCATAACATAAACTTAACTAAAATTAAATCATGGAAAAAGATTGTGGCATTCAAAAAGGTTAGCTTTTTATTAATAATACTAGTTACCAGCCCGTCAACTTGACGGAATAACATAACAGTAATGTCACCATCGGCGGCTGTGCATGCACGAACGGAGCAACACTTGAACTGGTCTCTATCGGACACCATGTAGTGGCCAAAGGCTCGCAAAACATTTGAATTTTTGAATTCCCCCCATAGATGTGAGGAGCAGCATTAGTCTTTTATTATATGTAGGATAACATATGCTGTAAAGAAAAGGATGGCCAGCTAACCAGTAACCACTCATCTTATGCTACTGAGATGTTAACAATCTCTTGCAAGGCTATTTTCTCTTTCACAATGGCAAGCAGTAAGTTTCTAACTACTGTGCCAATACACTTGTCAGGCCTGCCAGAAAGAAGGTCCGCTGACCACAGCATGGTGAAAGCAGCCTACTATAATAGGGGTATTGAAAAGGAGCACACCATAATAACTCAGCAAGATGTGCACTGGATTGCAGTTTTTCCACTTGCTTTAAAAAAACAACATGGGAAAATGGATGGAGGGTATCACACAGCAAAAGAGCCAGAGCCCTGTCTATACAGACAGTGACACTATGAAGAACAAAAACTCAGCCCTTGACAACTAGGGATGTGCAAACATCACGTCCCGAGCCCCGATCCGAGCCCGGCTTGAGTTTTCCCGCCAGACTCGGAAACCAGAACGAGGTATAACAACATCATCATCCCACTGTCGGATTCTCACGGGCATTGGATCCCATTATAAACAGGCTCGCGTCGCCGCCATTTTCACTCTGGACTTGGAGAGTGAGGGAGACAGACCTCTGTCTCTCTGTGGGTGGTGGCATGGGGTTAGTGTGTGCTCTGTTGGGGTGCTGCTGCAGTCACTGTGGAGTATCTGTGGAGTATCTGTGCTGTGTTATGGGTGCTGTCCTGGCTGTCACTGGTGTTACTGCCGGGTGCTGCAGCTGTACATGTGTGTTCCTATCCTGGCTGTCACTGTGTTGTACAGGCGGCAGGAGCACTGTGAAATATAGGGGTGCTGATGTCTTAATAACATTACACTGGCCCTGTCCACTATAAAAATGTGGGTGCAGTTAAAAATTAAAAGCACACTATTCCTGTATGCTGTGAAATATAGGGGTGCTGGTGTCTTAATAACATTACACTGGCCCTGTCTGCTATAAAAATTTGGGTGCAATTCTTACAAATTAAAAGAAAACTGCTCCTGTATGCTTTGAAATATAGGGGTGCTGATGTCTTAATAACATTACACTGGGCCTGTATGTTGTATATATTCAGAGGTGCTGCTGCTGTTAAAATAACATTACACTGGTCCTGTATGCTGTAAGAATACAGGGGCGCTGTGAAAATAAAGGGGCACTGTTCTGTGTGCTGTAATAATAAAGGGGTGCTGTCCTGTGAAATGGAGAACAACAACTGGAGGAAAAAATAGTGGAAGATCAGGAACTACTTCCAGTTCCTAGTACTAGTGCTGAAGCTACTGCTGCCAGCAGTCATGACATTGACGATGCAATTCCATCAACATCATCTGCTAAGGTCGATGCCCAATGTCACAGAGGGCGTGTAAAATCCAAGAAGCAAAAATTAATAATCAGGAAAAAAAAAGAAATTATCTGATGAGAAACGTAAAATTAGCAATATGCCATTCACTAAACGAAGTGGCAAGCAAAGGCTAAGGCCCTGGCCTATGTTCATGACTGGTGGCTCAGCTTTTCATGCTTAGCTTAGCCATCCTATTTTTTTTAAATCTGCCAACCTGTCTGACACTGCCGTGCCACTCCTAGATGGGCCAAGTGTTTGTGCCGCATACCTGTGTCGCTTAGCTTAGCCATCCAGCAACCTCGGTGCACCTCTTTTTCTTCTTTGCATGATGTGCTGTTTGGGGCCTATTTTTTAAATCTACCATCCTGTCTGACACTGCAGTGCCACTCCTAGATGGGCTAGATGTTTGTGACGCACACTTGTGTTGTTTAGCAAAGTCATCCAGCTACCTCATTGCACCTCTTTTTCTTCTTTGCATGATGTGCTGTTTGGGACCTAGTTTTTAAAAGTGCCATCCTGTTTGACACTGCAGTGCCACTCCTAGATGGGCCAGGTGTTTGTGCCGTATACTTGTGACGCTTAGCTTAGCCATACAGCCACCTCGGTGCATTCTTTTGGCCTAAAAACAATATTGTGAGGTGTGAGGTGTTAAGAATAGACTGGAAATTAGAGATGAGAACTGAACCCCCCCGAACTCCACGTGGTTTACACGGGATCCGAGGCAGACTCGGTTCTTCCCACCTGACTCGGAAAACCCGAACGAGGCAAAACATCATCATCCCGCTGTCGGATTCTCGCGAGATTCGGATTCCATATAAAGAATGGCGTCGCTGCCATTTTCACTCGGGCATTGTAGAGAGAGCGGAGAGGACGTGGCTACGTTCTCTCAGTGGAAAGCTCAATATCAGCGCAATGTCAGTGCTCAGTATCAGTGCTGCATTGTGGTGACCAGTATACTACAGTACAATAGTCCAGTGCTGCATCTTGCTGCTCTAGTATCCTCATCTTGCTGCTCAGTGTCAGATCTAGTATCCTCATCAATGCTCAGTATCACTGCTCATTGTGTTGTGCTGCATTGTGGTGACCAGTACACTACAGTACAATAGTCCAGTGCTGCATCTTGCTGCTCAGTGTCAGTTCTAGTATCCTCATCAGTGCTCAGTATCACTGCTCATTGTGTTGTGCTGCATTGTGGCGACCAGTAAACTACAGTACAATAGTCCAGTGCTGCATCTTGCTGCTCAGTGTCAGTTCTAGTATCCTCATCAGTGCTCAATATCACTGCTCATTGTCTTTGGCTACATTGTGATGACCAGTATACTACAGTACAATAGTCCAGTGCTGCATCTTGCTGCTCAGTGTCAGTTCTAGTATCCTCATCAGTGCTCAGTATCACTGCTGATTGTGTTGTGCTGCATTGTGGTGACTAGTAAACTACAGTACAATAGTCCAGTGCTGCATCTTGCTGCTCAGTGTCAGTTCTAGTGTCCTCATCAGTGCTCAGTATCACTGCTCATTGTGTTGTGATGCATTGTGGTGATCAGTATACTACAGTACAATAGTCCAGTGCTGCATCTTGCTGCTCAGTGGCAGTTCTAGTATCCTCATCAGTGCTCAGTATCACTGCTCATTGTCTTGTGCTGCATTGTGGTGACCAGTACAAGACACTGGACTTTTAGTACTGTACTGTAGAATACTGGTCACCACAATGCAGCACAAGACAATGAGCAGTGATACAGAGCACTGATGAGGATACTAGAACTGCCACTGAGCAGCAAGATGCAGCACTGGACTATTGTACTGTAGAGTACTAAAAGTCCAGTGTCTTGTGCTGCATCTTGCTGCTGTAGGGTGCTGTGGTAGTGTCCTGTCACTGTGCATAGGTCATCATCATTCCAGTCACAGTGGTATCTGGTATCTATCTAGTGGTATCTAATTCCAGACATTACTGCCGTCTAATTCCAGATATATTAGTGGCATATAATTCCACGCATTAAAAAATGGTTAACAAAAATTTGGAGGGTAAAATAGGGAAAGATCAAGATCCACTTCCACCTAGTGCTGAAGCTGCTGCCACTAGTCATGGCCGAGATGGTGAAATGCCATCAACGTCATCTGCCAAGGCCGATGCCCAATGTCATAGTAGAGAGCATGTAAAATCCAAAAAACTAAAGTTCAGTAAAATTACCCAAAAATCAAAATTAAAAGCATCTGAGGAGAAGCGTAAACTTTAAAAAATGAAAATTTGATACCTGGGATTGCGCAAATTAAATGGTCAAAGGCAGCCTCTTTTACCCAAAAAGGAGAAACACCATTCTCCTACATAAACTTATAAATACTTGGATTAGGGTACAAGAATTGGCGCTAGTGACCACAGATGTTTCCTTAAAAACAGTTTTCATTTATTGTGCAAAAAAATGAGGTAAAGTGCATGTGCCAGCACCTAGTTTACATTCCTCATACGATAAACAATTAAAACAAACAATATCAGATGCTTATACATAAAACAATTCAGTTCCAAAAAGTGCAGGTGTATCTTGTAAACAATCTCTCACCAAATTGTTTGTTTTAATAGTTTACAAACATCTGTGGTCACTAGCGCCAATTCTTGTACCCTAATCCATGTATTGAGAAGCGTAAACTTGCCAATATGCCATTTATGACACCGAGTGGCACGGAGTGGCAAGGAACGGCTGATGCCCTGGCCTATGTTCATGGCTAGTGGTTCAGCTTCACATGAGGATGGAAGCACTCATCCTACCGCTAGAAAAATGAAAAGAGGTAAGCCGGCAAAAGCACAGCACAGAACTGTGCATTCTTCTAAAGCACAAATCCCCAAGGAGAGTCCAATTGTGCCTGACCTTCCCAACACTGGACGGGAAGAGGTGGCGCCTTCCACCATTTGCACGCCCCCTGCAAGTGCTGGAAGTAGCACCCACAGTCCAGTTCCTGATATTCAAATTGAAGATGTCACTGTTGAAGTCACCAGGATGAGGATATGGGTGTTGCTGGCGCTGAGGAGGAAATTGACAAGGAGGATTCTGATGGTGAGGTGGTTTGTTTAAGTCAGGCACCCGGGGAGACACCTGTTGTCCGTGGGATGAACAAGGCCATTGACATGCCTGGTCAAAATACAAAAAAAAAATCACCTCTTTGGTGTTGAATTATTTTAACAGAAATACGGACAACAAGTGTCAAGCCGTGTGTTGCCTTTGTCAAGCTGTAATAAGTAGGGGCAAGGACGTTAACCACCTAGGAACATCCTCCCTTATATGTCACCTGGAGCGCATTCATCAGAAGTCATTGACAAGTTCAAAAACTTTGGGTGACAGCGGAAGGAGTCCACTGACAACTAAATCCCTTCTTCCTCTTGTATCCAAGCTCCTGCAAACCACCCCACCAACTCCCTCAATGTCAATTTCCTCCTTAGACAGGAATGCCAACAGTCCTGCAGGCCATGTCACTGGCAAGTCTGACGAGTCCTCTCCTAACTGGGATTCCTCCGATGGATCCTTGAGTGGAACACCTATTGCTGCTGTTGCTGCTGGCGCTGCTGTTGTTGCTGCTGGGAGTCGATCGTCATCCGAGAGGGGAAGTCGGAAGACCACTTGTACTACTTCCAGTAAGCAATTGACTGTCCAACAGTCCTTTGCGAGGAAGATGAAATATCACAGCAGTCATCCTGTTACAAAGCGGATAACTCAGGCCTTGACAACTATGTTGGTGTTAGACGTGCATCCGGTATCCGCCGTTAGTTCACAGGGACTTAGAGAATTGCTTGAGGTAGTGTGTCCCCGGTACCAAATACCGTCTAGGTTCCACTTCTCTAGGCAGGCGATACCGAGAATGTACACAGACGTCAGAAAAATAGTCACCAGTGCCCTAAAAAATGCAGTTGTACCCAATGTCCACTTAACCGCGGACATGTGGACAAGTGGAGCAGGGCAGATTCAGGACCATATGACTGTGACAGCCCACTGGGTAGATGTATTGCCTCCCACAGCAACAACAGCAGTAGCGGCACCAGTAGCAGCATCTCGCAAACGCCAACTCGTTCCTAGGCAGGCTGCGCTTTGTATCACCACTTTCCATAAGAGGCACACAGCTGACAACCTCTTACGGAAACTGAGAAACATCATCGCAGATTGGCTTACCCCAATTGGACTCTCCTGGGGATTTGTGACTTCGGACAACGCCACCAATATTGTGCGTGCATTACATCTGGGCAAATTCCAGCACGTCCCATGTTTTGCACATACAATGAATTTGGAGGTGCAGAATTTAAAAAAAAAAAAAACGACAGGGGCGTGCAGGAGATGCTGTCGGTGGCCCGAAGAATTGCTGACCACTTTTGGCATTCAGCCACCGCGTGCTGAAGACTGGCACACCAGCAAACACTCCTGAACATGCCCTGCCATCAGCTGAAGCAAGAGGTGGTAACGAGGTGGAAATCAACCCTCTATATGCTTCAGAGGATGGAGGAGCAGCAAAAGGCCATTCAAGCCTATACATCTGCCTACGATATAGGCAAAGGAGGGGGAATGCACCTGACTCAAGCACAGTGGAGAATGATTTCCATGTTGTGCAAGGTTCTCCAACCCTTTGAACTAGCCACACGTGAAGTCAGTTCAGACACTGCCAGCCTAAGTCAGGTCATTCCCCTCATCAGGCTTTTGCAGAAGTAGCTGGAGAGATTAAAGGACGAGCTAAAATGGAGCGATTCCGCTAGGCTTAACCAGGATTCACGGGTGGTCAATCTGTTGAAATCAGAGCACTACAATTTGGCCACCGTGCTCGATCCTAGGTTTAAAGCCTACGTTGTTTCTCTCTTTCCGGCAGACACAAGTCTGCAGATATTCAAAGACCTGCTGGTGAGACACTTGTCAAGTCAAGCGGAACGTGACCCGCCAACAGGTCCTCCTTCATTTTCTACCACCACTGGAGCTGCCGGGAAAAGGATAAAATTTCCAAAACCGCCCGCTGGCGGTGATGCAGGGCAGTCAGGAGCAAGTGCTGACATCTGGTCCGGACTGAAGAACCTGCCAACGATTACTGACATATCGTCTACTGTCACTGCATATGATTCTGTCATCATTGAAAGAATGGTGGAGGATTATATGAGTGACAGCATCACTGTGGGCGTGTCAGACAGTCCGTACGTACATATACTGGCAGGAAAAAGAGGCAATTTGGAGGCCCTTGCACAAACTGGCTTTATTTTACCTAAGTTGCCCCTCCTCCAGTGTGTACTCCGAAAGAGTGTTCAGTGCAGCCGGTAACCTTGTCAGCGATCGGCGCAGGAGGTTACAGAAAATGTGGAGAAGATGATGTTCATCAAAATGAATTATAATAAATTCCTCCGTGGAGACATTTACCAGCAATTGCCTCCAGAAAGTACACAGGGACCTGTGATGGTAGATTCCAGTGGGGACGAATTAATACTCTGTGAGGAGGGGGATGTACACAGTGAAAGGGGTGAGGAATCTGAGGATGAGGAGGTGGACATCTTGCCTCTGTAGAGCCAGTTTGTGCAAGGAGAGATTGATTGCTTCTTTTTTGGTGGGGGCCCAAACCAACCAATCATTTCAGCCACAGTCGTGTGGCAGACCCTGTCGCTGATATGATGGGTTTGTTAAAGTGTGCATGTCCTGTTTATACAACATAAGGGTGGGTGGGAGGGCCCAAGGACAATTCCATCTTGCACCTCTTTTTTTATTATTTATCTTTGCATCATGTGCTGTTTGGGGACTATTTTTTTAAGTGCCATCCTGTCTGACACTGCAGTGCCACTCCTGGATGGGCCAGGTGTCTGTGCCGCCCACTTGGGTCGCTTAGCTTAGTCATCCAGCGACCTCGGTGCAAATTTTAGGACTAAAAATAATATTGTGAGGTGTTCAGAATAGACTGGAAATGAGTGGAAATTATGGTTATTGAGGTTAATAATACTATAGGATCAAAATTACTCCCAAATTAAGCTGTTTTTGAGGGTTTTTTGAAAAAAAACACCCAAATCCAAAACGCACCCGAATCCGACAAAAATTCGAGAGGGAGGGTTTGCCAAAACGCGTCCGAATCCAAAACCAAAACACAAAACCCGAAAAATGCCCGCTGCACATCTCTACTGGAAATTAGTGGAAATGAATGTTATTGAGGTTAATAATACCGTAGGATAAAAAAAATCCACAAATTCTGTGATTTTAGCTGTTTTTATGTTTTTTTCAAAAATCATCCAGATCCAAAACCAAAACCCAAAAAGGTGGTTTTGGCAAAACCAATCCAGATCCAAAACACGAGCGGGGATTCAGATCCAAAACCAAAACACAAAAGACAAAAAGTGCCCACCGCACATCTCCATTGACAACCACTACAGTGTCCTATTGGTTAACAACCACCATAATTAATTAACTTTAACTGCAACTAATGCTCCCAATCTGACCATGTCTAGGGGGGTAATTCAGATCTGATCGCTGCTGTGCGTTTTCGCACGGTGGGCGATCAGATCCTAACTACACATGCGTATGTACCGCAATGCGCACGCGTGTCGGACAACAACGGGCATCACCGGTCAGCGGCGGGATGGCGCGAAAAAGTCGATCGCAAGGGCGTTCGCAAGGTGATTGACAGGTAGAGGCCATTTGTGGGTGGCAACTGAGTGTTTACTGGGAGTGTCCAGAAAAAAGCAGGCGTTACCAAGCGTTTTCAGGGAGGGTGTCTGATGTCAGCTCCGGCCCCGATCAGCCTGGTTCAGTCGCACTGGAAAAGTAAGTCCTGGGCTGCGCAGAGACTGCACACACTGGATTTTTGCAGCTCAGCTACACATGCGATCGCACACTTGCCCGCCGAATTTACACTTCCCCCCTGTAGCGGCGACTATCTGATCGCAGGACAACAAAAAACGCAGCCCAGCGATCAGATCTGAATTAGGCCCAAGGTGTTTAAATTACGTCCGCATAATAAATGGTAGTGGATCATTTGGTCGACTTGAAAAAGGTCGACAGTGTCCAGATCGACCCCAAAAGGTCACAACATGCACAAGGTCGACAAGGGAAAAATGGTCGATCCTGAAAAGGTTGACATGAGGTTTTTTTAGCTTTTTTGGTGTTGTTTACTACATAAATTGACCGGGAACCCAATTAGGACACCATGTCCCCTTGCATATCTCGCTTTGCTCGCAGGTTACTATTCCCAATAGTAGGCCAAGTGGATGGTAAAGTATGAGAAAGTTGAAAATGAAAAAATGTGTAAAAAACCCATGTCTACCTTTTCCTGTGTCGACCATTGCCATGTCGACCATTTGATAATGTCTTGCCTGTGTCAAACTAATACATGTCGACCAACAGTGGTCGACCTATTGACTGTCGACCTATTGACTGTCGACCTTTCACCTGGATACCACATTAAATGCCCTCCATAGTCAATCATAGTACAATAGGTATAGACAGTTTCTCAGAACCCTTTTATCTCTCTCTAGGAAAAGGATGGTATACCAAGATTCCTTGTCCCAATTGTGAAGAAAAGGATGTGTCTTCTATATTCCAACACTTGTGGAAAGGTGTAGACACTTAATGGGTTACTCCTAGCAGGGCCGGTGCTAGGGTGTTTGGCGCCCCCCAGCAAACTATAAATTTGCGTTAACAAAGGGACATCGCACATAATGCCTCCGTAGCAGTGCCGCTAATACACACAAGGAACCCTGTAGCAGTGACGCTTATACACATAATACTCCCTGTAGTATTGCCGCTTATACACACAATGAACCCTGTAGTAGTGATGCTTACACACGTAACGCCCCCTGTACCAGTGACGTTTACAAATGTAACGCCCCCTGTAGGAATGATGCTTATACACATTACGCCCCTGTAGCAGTGGTGCTTACACACGTAACGCCCCCAGTAGCAGTGATGCTGACATAAGTAACGCCCCTAGTAGCAGTAGAGATGTGCACCGGAAATTTTTCGGGTTTTGTGTTTTGGTTTTGTGTTTGGTTCCGCGGCCGTGTTTTGGGTTCGAACGCGTTTTGGCAAAACCTCACCGAATTTTTTTTGTCGGATTCGGGTGTGTTTTGGATTCGGGTGTTTTTTTCAAAAAACCCTAAAAAACAGCTGAAATCATAGAATTTGGGGGTCATTTTGATCCCAAAGTATTATTAACCTCAATAACCATAATTTCCACTCATTTTCAGTCTATTCTGAACACCTCACACCTCACAATATTATTTTTAGTCCTAAAATTTGCACCGAGGTCGCTGGATGACTAAGCTCAGCGACCCAAGTGGCCGACACAAACACCTGGCCCATCTAGGAGTGGCACTGCAGTGTCAGGCAGAATGGCCCTTCCAAAAAATACTCCCTAAACAGCACATGACGCAAAGAAGAAAAAAAAGAGGCGCAATGAGGTAGCTGTGTGAGTAAGCTAAGCGACCCTAGTTGCCGACACAAACACCTGGCCCATCTAGGAATGGCACTGCAGTGTCACGCAGGATGGCCCTTCCAAAAAACACTCCCCAAACAGCACATGACGCAAAGAAAAAAAGAGGCGCAATGAGGTAGCTGTGTGACTAAGCTCAGCGACCCAAGTGGCCGACACAAACACCTGGCCCATCTAGGAGTGGCACTGCAGTGTCAGGCAGGATGGCCCTTCCAAAAAATACTCCCCAAACAGCACATGACGCAAAGAAGAAAAAAAAGAGGCGCAATGAGGTAGCTGTGTGAGTAAGCTAAGCGACCCTAGTGGCCGACACAAACACCTGGCCCATCTAGGAGTGGCACTGCAGTGTCACGCAGGCTGGCCCTTCCAAAAAACACCCCCCAAACAGCACATGACACAAAGAAAAATGAAAGAAAAAAGAGGTGCAAGATGGAATTGTCCTTGGGCCCTCCCACCCACCCTTATGTTGTATAAACAGGACATGCACACTTTAACCAACCCATCATTTCAGTGACAGGGTCTGCCACACGACTGTGACTGAAATGACGGGTTGGTTTGGACCCCCACCAAAAAAGAAGCAATTAATCTCTCCTTGCACAAACTGGCTCTACAGAGGCAAGATGTCCACCTCATCATCATCCTCCGATTCATCACCGTGTACATCCCCCTCCTCACAGATTATCAATTCGTCCCCACTGGAATCCAGCATCTTGCTGCTCAGTGTCAGTTCTAGTGTCCTCATCAGTGCTCAGTATCACTGCTCATTGTGTTGTGATGCATTGTGGTGATCAGTATACTACAGTACAATAGTCCAGTGCTGCATCTTGCTGCTCAGTGGCAGTTCTAGTATCCTCATCAGTGCTCAGTATCACTGCTCATTGTCTTGTGCTGCATTGTGGTGACCAGTACAAGACACTGGACTTTTAGTACTGTACTGTAGAATACTGGTCACCACAATGCAGCACAAGACAATGAGCAGTGATACAGAGCACTGATGAGGATACTAGAACTGCCACTGAGCAGCAAGATGCAGCACTGGACTATTGTACTGTAGAGTACTAAAAGTCCAGTGTCTTGTGCTGCATCTTGCTGCTGTAGGGTGCTGTGGTAGTGTCCTGTCACTGTGCATAGGTCATCATCATTCCAGTCACAGTGGTATCTGGTATCTATCTAGTGGTATCTAATTCCAGACATTACTGCCGTCTAATTCCAGATATATTAGTGGCATATAATTCCACGCATTAAAAAATGGTTAACAAAAATTTGGAGGGTAAAATAGGGAAAGATCAAGATCCACTTCCACCTAGTGCTGAAGCTGCTGCCACTAGTCATGGCCGAGATGGTGAAATGCCATCAACGTCATCTGCCAAGGCCGATGCCCAATGTCATAGTAGAGAGCATGTAAAATCCAAAAAACTAAAGTTCAGTAAAATTACCCAAAAATCAAAATTAAAAGCATCTGAGGAGAAGCGTAAACTTTAAAAAATGAAAATTTGATACCTGGGATTGCGCAAATTAAATGGTCAAAGGCAGCCTCTTTTACCCAAAAAGGAGAAACACCATTCTCCTACATAAACTTATAAATACTTGGATTAGGGTACAAGAATTGGCGCTAGTGACCACAGATGTTTCCTTAAAAACAGTTTTAATTTATTGTGCAAAAAAATGAGGTAAAGTGCATGTGCCAGCACCTAGTTTACATTCCTCATACGATAAACAATTAAAACAAACAATATCAGATGCTTATACATAAAACAATTCAGTTCCAAAAAGTGCAGGTGTATCTTGTAAACAATCTCTCACCAAATTGTTTGTTTTAATAGTTTACAAACATCTGTGGTCACTAGCGCCAATTCTTGTACCCTAATCCATGTATTGAGAAGCGTAAACTTGCCAATATGCCATTTATGACACCGAGTGGCACGGAGTGGCAAGGAACGGCTGATGCCCTGGCCTATGTTCATGGCTAGTGGTTCAGCTTCACATGAGGATGGAAGCACTCATCCTACCGCTAGAAAAATGAAAAGAGGTAAGCCGGCAAAAGCACAGCACAGAACTGTGCATTCTTCTAAAGCACAAATCCCCAAGGAGAGTCCAATTGTGCCTGACCTTCCCAACACTGGACGGGAAGAGGTGGCGCCTTCCACCATTTGCACGCCCCCTGCAAGTGCTGGAAGTAGCACCCACAGTCCAGTTCCTGATATTCAAATTGAAGATGTCACTGTTGAAGTCACCAGGATGAGGATATGGGTGTTGCTGGCGCTGAGGAGGAAATTGACAAGGAGGATTCTGATGGTGAGGTGGTTTGTTTAAGTCAGGCACCCGGGGAGACACCTGTTGTCCGTGGGATGAACAAGGCCATTGACATGCCTGGTCAAAATACAAAAAAAAAATCACCTCTTTGGTGTTGAATTATTTTAACAGAAATACGGACAACAAGTGTCAAGCCGTGTGTTGCCTTTGTCAAGCTGTAATAAGTTGGGCAAGGACGTTAACCACCTAGGAACATCCTCCCTTATATGTCACCTGGAGCGCATTCATCAGAAGTCATTGACAAGTTCAAAAACTTTGGGTGACAGCGGAAGGAGTCCACTGACAACTAAATCCCTTCTTCCTCTTGTATCCAAGCTCCTGCAAACCACCCCACCAACTCCCTCAATGTCAATTTCCTCCTTAGACAGGAATGCCAACAGTCCTGCAGGCCATGTCACTGGCAAGTCTGACGAGTCCTCTCCTAACTGGGATTCCTCCGATGGATCCTTGAGTGGAACACCTATTGCTGCTGTTGCTGCTGGCGCTGCTGTTGTTGCTGCTGGGAGTCGATCGTCATCCGAGAGGGGAAGTCGGAAGACCACTTGTACTACTTCCAGTAAGCAATTGACTGTCCAACAGTCCTTTGCGAGGAAGATGAAATATCACAGCAGTCATCCTGTTACAAAGCGGATAACTCAGGCCTTGACAACTATGTTGGTGTTAGACGTGCATCCGGTATCCGCCGTTAGTTCACAGGGACTTAGAGAATTGCTTGAGGTAGTGTGTCCCCGGTACCAAATACCGTCTAGGTTCCACTTCTCTAGGCAGGCGATACCGAGAATGTACACAGACGTCAGAAAAATAGTCACCAGTGCCCTAAAAAATGCAGTTGTACCCAATGTCCACTTAACCGCGGACATGTGGACAAGTGGAGCAGGGCAGATTCAGGACCATATGACTGTGACAGCCCACTGGGTAGATGTATTGCCTCCCACAGCAACAACAGCAGTAGCGGCACCAGTAGCAGCATCTCGCAAACGCCAACTCGTTCCTAGGCAGGCTGCGCTTTGTATCACCACTTTCCATAAGAGGCACACAGCTGACAACCTCTTACGGAAACTGAGAAACATCATCGCAGATTGGCTTACCCCAATTGGACTCTCCTGGGGATTTGTGACTTCGGACAACGCCACCAATATTGTGCGTGCATTACATCTGGGCAAATTCCAGCACGTCCCATGTTTTGCACATACAATGAATTTGGAGGTGCAGAATTTAAAAAAAAAACGACAGGGGCGTGCAGGAGATGCTGTCGGTGGCCCGAAGAATTGCTGACCACTTTTGGCATTCAGCCACCGCGTGCTGAAGACTGGCACACCAGCAAACACTCCTGAACATGCCCTGCCATCAGCTGAAGCAAGAGGTGGTAACGAGGTGGAAATCAACCCTCTATATGCTTCAGAGGATGGAGGAGCAGCAAAAGGCCATTCAAGCCTATACATCTGCCTACGATATAGGCAAAGGAGGGGGAATGCACCTGACTCAAGCACAGTGGAGAATGATTTCCATGTTGTGCAAGGTTCTCCAACCCTTTGAACTAGCCACACGTGAAGTCAGTTCAGACACTGCCAGCCTAAGTCAGGTCATTCCCCTCATCAGGCTTTTGCAGAAGTAGCTGGAGAGATTAAAGGACGAGCTAAAATGGAGCGATTCCGCTAGGCTTAACCAGGATTCACGGGTGGTCAATCTGTTGAAATCAGAGCACTACAATTTGGCCACCGTGCTCGATCCTAGGTTTAAAGCCTACGTTGTTTCTCTCTTTCCGGCAGACACAAGTCTGCAGATATTCAAAGACCTGCTGGTGAGACACTTGTCAAGTCAAGCGGAACGTGACCCGCCAACAGGTCCTCCTTCATTTTCTACCACCACTGGAGCTGCCGGGAAAAGGATAAAATTTCCAAAACCGCCCGCTGGCGGTGATGCAGGGCAGTCAGGAGCAAGTGCTGACATCTGGTCCGGACTGAAGAACCTGCCAACGATTACTGACATATCGTCTACTGTCACTGCATATGATTCTGTCATCATTGAAAGAATGGTGGAGGATTATATGAGTGACAGCATCACTGTGGGCGTGTCAGACAGTCCGTACGTACATATACTGGCAGGAAAAAGAGGCAATTTGGAGGCCCTTGCACAAACTGGCTTTATTTTACCTAAGTTGCCCCTCCTCCAGTGTGTACTCCGAAAGAGTGTTCAGTGCAGCCGGTAACCTTGTCAGCGATCGGCGCAGGAGGTTACAGAAAATGTGGAGAAGATGATGTTCATCAAAATGAATTATAATAAATTCCTCCGTGGAGACATTTACCAGCAATTGCCTCCAGAAAGTACACAGGGACCTGTGATGGTAGATTCCAGTGGGGACGAATTAATACTCTGTGAGGAGGGGGATGTACACAGTGAAAGGGGTGAGGAATCTGAGGATGAGGAGGAGGTGGACATCTTGCCTCTGTAGAGCCAGTTTGTGCAAGGAGAGATTGATTGCTTCTTTTTTGGTGGGGGCCCAAACCAACCAATCATTTCAGCCACAGTCGTGTGGCAGACCCTGTCGCTGATATGATGGGTTTGTTAAAGTGTGCATGTCCTGTTTATACAACATAAGGGTGGGTGGGAGGGCCCAAGGACAATTCCATCTTGCACCTCTTTTTTTATTATTTATCTTTGCATCATGTGCTGTTTGGGGACTATTTTTTTAAGTGCCATCCTGTCTGACACTGCAGTGCCACTCCTGGATGGGCCAGGTGTCTGTGCCGCCCACTTGGGTCGCTTAGCTTAGTCATCCAGCGACCTCGGTGCAAATTTTAGGACTAAAAATAATATTGTGAGGTGTTCAGAATAGACTGGAAATGAGTGGAAATTATGGTTATTGAGGTTAATAATACTATAGGATCAAAATTACTCCCAAATTAAGCTGTTTTTGAGGGTTTTTTGAAAAAAAACACCCAAATCCAAAACGCACCCGAATCCGACAAAAATTCGAGAGGGAGGGTTTGCCAAAACGCGTCCGAATCCAAAACCAAAACACAAAACCCGAAAAATGCCCGCTGCACATCTCTACTGGAAATTAGTGGAAATGAATGTTATTGAGGTTAATAATACCGTAGGATAAAAAAAATCCACAAATTCTGTGATTTTAGCTGTTTTTATGTTTTTTTCAAAAATCATCCAGATCCAAAACCAAAACCCAAAAAGGTGGTTTTGGCAAAACCAATCCAGATCCAAAACACGAGCGGGGATTCAGATCCAAAACCAAAACACAAAAGACAAAAAGTGCCCACCGCACATCTCCATTGACAACCACTACAGTGTCCTATTGGTTAACAACCACCATAATTAATTAACTTTAACTGCAACTAATGCTCCCAATCTGACCATGTCTAGGGGGGTAATTCAGATCTGATCGCTGCTGTGCGTTTTCGCACGGTGGGCGATCAGATCCTAACTACACATGCGTATGTACCGCAATGCGCACGCGTGTCGGACAACAACGGGCATCACCGGTCAGCGGCGGGATGGCGCGAAAAAGTCGATCGCAAGGGCGTTCGCAAGGTGATTGACAGGTAGAGGCCATTTGTGGGTGGCAACTGAGTGTTTACTGGGAGTGTCCAGAAAAAAGCAGGCGTTACCAAGCGTTTTCAGGGAGGGTGTCTGATGTCAGCTCCGGCCCCGATCAGCCTGGTTCAGTCGCACTGGAAAAGTAAGTCCTGGGCTGCGCAGAGACTGCACACACTGGATTTTTGCAGCTCAGCTACACATGCGATCGCACACTTGCCCGCCGAATTTACACTTCCCCCCTGTAGCGGCGACTATCTGATCGCAGGACAACAAAAAACGCAGCCCAGCGATCAGATCTGAATTAGGCCCAAGGTGTTTAAATTACGTCCGCATAATAAATGGTAGTGGATCATTTGGTCGACTTGAAAAAGGTCGACAGTGTCCAGATCGACCCCAAAAGGTCACAACATGCACAAGGTCGACAAGGGAAAAATGGTCGATCCTGAAAAGGTTGACATGAGGTTTTTTTAGCTTTTTTGGTGTTGTTTACTACATAAATTGACCGGGAACCCAATTAGGACACCATGTCCCCTTGCATATCTCGCTTTGCTCGCAGGTTACTATTCCCAATAGTAGGCCAAGTGGATGGTAAAGTATGAGAAAGTTGAAAATGAAAAAATGTGTAAAAAACCCATGTCTACCTTTTCCTGTGTCGACCATTGCCATGTCGACCATTTGATAATGTCTTGCCTGTGTCAAACTAATACATGTCGACCAACAGTGGTCGACCTATTGACTGTCGACCTATTGACTGTCGACCTTTCACCTGGATACCACATTAAATGCCCTCCATAGTCAATCATAGTACAATAGGTATAGACAGTTTCTCAGAACCCTTTTATCTCTCTCTAGGAAAAGGATGGTATACCAAGATTCCTTGTCCCAATTGTGAAGAAAAGGATGTGTCTTCTATATTCCAACACTTGTGGAAAGGTGTAGACACTTAATGGGTTACTCCTAGCAGGGCCGGTGCTAGGGTGTTTGGCGCCCCCCAGCAAACTATAAATTTGCGTTAACAAAGGGACATCGCACATAATGCCTCCGTAGCAGTGCCGCTAATACACACAAGGAACCCTGTAGCAGTGACGCTTATACACATAATACTCCCTGTAGTATTGCCGCTTATACACACAATGAACCCTGTAGTAGTGATGCTTACACACGTAACGCCCCCTGTACCAGTGACGTTTACAAATGTAACGCCCCCTGTAGGAATGATGCTTATACACATTACGCCCCTGTAGCAGTGGTGCTTACACACGTAACGCCCCCAGTAGCAGTGATGCTGACATAAGTAACGCCCCTAGTAGCAGTAGAGATGTGCACCGGAAATTTTTCGGGTTTTGTGTTTTGGTTTTGTGTTTGGTTCCGCGGCCGTGTTTTGGGTTCGAACGCGTTTTGGCAAAACCTCACCGAATTTTTTTTGTCGGATTCGGGTGTGTTTTGGATTCGGGTGTTTTTTTCAAAAAACCCTAAAAAACAGCTGAAATCATAGAATTTGGGGGTCATTTTGATCCCAAAGTATTATTAACCTCAATAACCATAATTTCCACTCATTTTCAGTCTATTCTGAACACCTCACACCTCACAATATTATTTTTAGTCCTAAAATTTGCACCGAGGTCGCTGGATGACTAAGCTCAGCGACCCAAGTGGCCGACACAAACACCTGGCCCATCTAGGAGTGGCACTGCAGTGTCAGGCAGAATGGCCCTTCCAAAAAATACTCCCTAAACAGCACATGACGCAAAGAAGAAAAAAAAGAGGCGCAATGAGGTAGCTGTGTGAGTAAGCTAAGCGACCCTAGTTGCCGACACAAACACCTGGCCCATCTAGGAATGGCACTGCAGTGTCACGCAGGATGGCCCTTCCAAAAAACACTCCCCAAACAGCACATGACGCAAAGAAAAAAAGAGGCGCAATGAGGTAGCTGTGTGACTAAGCTCAGCGACCCAAGTGGCCGACACAAACACCTGGCCCATCTAGGAGTGGCACTGCAGTGTCAGGCAGGATGGCCCTTCCAAAAAATACTCCCCAAACAGCACATGACGCAAAGAAGAAAAAAAAGAGGCGCAATGAGGTAGCTGTGTGAGTAAGCTAAGCGACCCTAGTGGCCGACACAAACACCTGGCCCATCTAGGAGTGGCACTGCAGTGTCACGCAGGCTGGCCCTTCCAAAAAACACCCCCCAAACAGCACATGACACAAAGAAAAATGAAAGAAAAAAGAGGTGCAAGATGGAATTGTCCTTGGGCCCTCCCACCCACCCTTATGTTGTATAAACAGGACATGCACACTTTAACCAACCCATCATTTCAGTGACAGGGTCTGCCACACGACTGTGACTGAAATGACGGGTTGGTTTGGACCCCCACCAAAAAAGAAGCAATTAATCTCTCCTTGCACAAACTGGCTCTACAGAGGCAAGATGTCCACCTCATCATCATCCTCCGATTCATCACCGTGTACATCCCCCTCCTCACAGATTATCAATTCGTCCCCACTGGAATCCAGCATCTTGCTGCTCAGTGTCAGTTCTAGTGTCCTCATCAGTGCTCAGTATCACTGCTCATTGTGTTGTGATGCATTGTGGTGATCAGTATACTACAGTACAATAGTCCAGTGCTGCATCTTGCTGCTCAGTGGCAGTTCTAGTATCCTCATCAGTGCTCAGTATCACTGCTCATTGTCTTGTGCTGCATTGTGGTGACCAGTACAAGACACTGGACTTTTAGTACTGTACTGTAGAATACTGGTCACCACAATGCAGCACAAGACAATGAGCAGTGATACAGAGCACTGATGAGGATACTAGAACTGCCACTGAGCAGCAAGATGCAGCACTGGACTATTGTACTGTAGAGTACTAAAAGTCCAGTGTCTTGTGCTGCATCTTGCTGCTGTAGGGTGCTGTGGTAGTGTCCTGTCACTGTGCATAGGTCATCATCATTCCAGTCACAGTGGTATCTGGTATCTATCTAGTGGTATCTAATTCCAGACATTACTGCCGTCTAATTCCAGATATATTAGTGGCATATAATTCCACGCATTAAAAAATGGTTAACAAAAATTTGGAGGGTAAAATAGGGAAAGATCAAGATCCACTTCCACCTAGTGCTGAAGCTGCTGCCACTAGTCATGGCCGAGATGGTGAAATGCCATCAACGTCATCTGCCAAGGCCGATGCCCAATGTCATAGTAGAGAGCATGTAAAATCCAAAAAACTAAAGTTCAGTAAAATTACCCAAAAATCAAAATTAAAAGCATCTGAGGAGAAGCGTAAACTTTAAAAAATGAAAATTTGATACCTGGGATTGCGCAAATTAAATGGTCAAAGGCAGCCTCTTTTACCCAAAAAGGAGAAACACCATTCTCCTACATAAACTTATAAATACTTGGATTAGGGTACAAGAATTGGCGCTAGTGACCACAGATGTTTCCTTAAAAACAGTTTTAATTTATTGTGCAAAAAAATGAGGTAAAGTGCATGTGCCAGCACCTAGTTTACATTCCTCATACGATAAACAATTAAAACAAACAATATCAGATGCTTATACATAAAACAATTCAGTTCCAAAAAGTGCAGGTGTATCTTGTAAACAATCTCTCACCAAATTGTTTGTTTTAATAGTTTACAAACATCTGTGGTCACTAGCGCCAATTCTTGTACCCTAATCCATGTATTGAGAAGCGTAAACTTGCCAATATGCCATTTATGACACCGAGTGGCACGGAGTGGCAAGGAACGGCTGATGCCCTGGCCTATGTTCATGGCTAGTGGTTCAGCTTCACATGAGGATGGAAGCACTCATCCTACCGCTAGAAAAATGAAAAGAGGTAAGCCGGCAAAAGCACAGCACAGAACTGTGCATTCTTCTAAAGCACAAATCCCCAAGGAGAGTCCAATTGTGCCTGACCTTCCCAACACTGGACGGGAAGAGGTGGCGCCTTCCACCATTTGCACGCCCCCTGCAAGTGCTGGAAGTAGCACCCACAGTCCAGTTCCTGATATTCAAATTGAAGATGTCACTGTTGAAGTCACCAGGATGAGGATATGGGTGTTGCTGGCGCTGAGGAGGAAATTGACAAGGAGGATTCTGATGGTGAGGTGGTTTGTTTAAGTCAGGCACCCGGGGAGACACCTGTTGTCCGTGGGATGAACAAGGCCATTGACATGCCTGGTCAAAATACAAAAAAAAAATCACCTCTTTGGTGTTGAATTATTTTAACAGAAATACGGACAACAAGTGTCAAGCCGTGTGTTGCCTTTGTCAAGCTGTAATAAGTAGGGGCAAGGACGTTAACCACCTAGGAACATCCTCCCTTATATGTCACCTGGAGCGCATTCATCAGAAGTCATTGACAAGTTCAAAAACTTTGGGTGACAGCGGAAGGAGTCCACTGACAACTAAATCCCTTCTTCCTCTTGTATCCAAGCTCCTGCAAACCACCCCACCAACTCCCTCAATGTCAATTTCCTCCTTAGACAGGAATACCAACAGTCCTGCAGGCCATGTCACTGGCAAGTCTGACGAGTCCTCTCCTAACTGGGATTCCTCCGATGGATCCTTGAGTGGAACACCTATTGCTGCTGTTGCTGCTGGCGCTGCTGTTGTTGCTGCTGGGAGTCGATCGTCATCCGAGAGGGGAAGTCGGAAGACCACTTGTACTACTTCCAGTAAGCAATTGACTGTCCAACAGTCCTTTGCGAGGAAGATGAAATATCACAGCAGTCATCCTGTTACAAAGCGGATAACTCAGGCCTTGACAACTATGTTGGTGTTAGACGTGCATCCGGTATCCGCCGTTAGTTCACAGGGACTTAGAGAATTGCTTGAGGTAGTGTGTCCCCGGTACCAAATACCGTCTAGGTTCCACTTCTCTAGGCAGGCGATACCGAGAATGTACACAGACGTCAGAAAAATAGTCACCAGTGCCCTAAAAAATGCAGTTGTACCCAATGTCCACTTAACCGCGGACATGTGGACAAGTGGAGCAGGGCAGATTCAGGACCATATGACTGTGACAGCCCACTGGGTAGATGTATTGCCTCCCACAGCAACAACAGCAGTAGCGGCACCAGTAGCAGCATCTCGCAAACGCCAACTCGTTCCTAGGCAGGCTGCGCTTTGTATCACCACTTTCCATAAGAGGCACACAGCTGACAACCTCTTACGGAAACTGAGAAACATCATCGCAGATTGGCTTACCCCAATTGGACTCTCCTGGGGATTTGTGACTTCGGACAACGCCACCAATATTGTGCGTGCATTACATCTGGGCAAATTCCAGCACGTCCCATGTTTTGCACATACAATGAATTTGGAGGTGCAGAATTTAAAAAAAAAACGACAGGGGCGTGCAGGAGATGCTGTCGGTGGCCCGAAGAATTGCTGACCACTTTTGGCATTCAGCCACCGCGTGCTGAAGACTGGCACACCAGCAAACACTCCTGAACATGCCCTGCCATCAGCTGAAGCAAGAGGTGGTAACGAGGTGGAAATCAACCCTCTATATGCTTCAGAGGATGGAGGAGCAGCAAAAGGCCATTCAAGCCTATACATCTGCCTACGATATAGGCAAAGGAGGGGGAATGCACCTGACTCAAGCACAGTGGAGAATGATTTCCATGTTGTGCAAGGTTCTCCAACCCTTTGAACTAGCCACACGTGAAGTCAGTTCAGACACTGCCAGCCTAAGTCAGGTCATTCCCCTCATCAGGCTTTTGCAGAAGTAGCTGGAGAGATTAAAGGACGAGCTAAAATGGAGCGATTCCGCTAGGCTTAACCAGGATTCACGGGTGGTCAATCTGTTGAAATCAGAGCACTACAATTTGGCCACCGTGCTCGATCCTAGGTTTAAAGCCTACGTTGTTTCTCTCTTTCCGGCAGACACAAGTCTGCAGATATTCAAAGACCTGCTGGTGAGACACTTGTCAAGTCAAGCGGAACGTGACCCGCCAACAGGTCCTCCTTCATTTTCTACCACCACTGGAGCTGCCGGGAAAAGGATAAAATTTCCAAAACCGCCCGCTGGCGGTGATGCAGGGCAGTCAGGAGCAAGTGCTGACATCTGGTCCGGACTGAAGAACCTGCCAACGATTACTGACATATCGTCTACTGTCACTGCATATGATTCTGTCATCATTGAAAGAATGGTGGAGGATTATATGAGTGACAGCATCACTGTGGGCGTGTCAGACAGTCCGTACGTACATATACTGGCAGGAAAAAGAGGCAATTTGGAGGCCCTTGCACAAACTGGCTTTATTTTACCTAAGTTGCCCCTCCTCCAGTGTGTACTCCGAAAGAGTGTTCAGTGCAGCCGGTAACCTTGTCAGCGATCGGCGCAGGAGGTTACAGAAAATGTGGAGAAGATGATGTTCATCAAAATGAATTATAATAAATTCCTCCGTGGAGACATTTACCAGCAATTGCCTCCAGAAAGTACACAGGGACCTGTGATGGTAGATTCCAGTGGGGACGAATTAATACTCTGTGAGGAGGGGGATGTACACAGTGAAAGGGGTGAGGAATCTGAGGATGAGGAGGAGGTGGACATCTTGCCTCTGTAGAGCCAGTTTGTGCAAGGAGAGATTGATTGCTTCTTTTTTGGTGGGGGCCCAAACCAACCAATCATTTCAGCCACAGTCGTGTGGCAGACCCTGTCGCTGATATGATGGGTTTGTTAAAGTGTGCATGTCCTGTTTATACAACATAAGGGTGGGTGGGAGGGCCCAAGGACAATTCCATCTTGCACCTCTTTTTTTATTATTTATCTTTGCATCATGTGCTGTTTGGGGACTATTTTTTTAAGTGCCATCCTGTCTGACACTGCAGTGCCACTCCTGGATGGGCCAGGTGTCTGTGCCGCCCACTTGGGTCGCTTAGCTTAGTCATCCAGCGACCTCGGTGCAAATTTTAGGACTAAAAATAATATTGTGAGGTGTTCAGAATAGACTGGAAATGAGTGGAAATTATGGTTATTGAGGTTAATAATACTATAGGATCAAAATTACTCCCAAATTAAGCTGTTTTTGAGGGTTTTTTGAAAAAAAACACCCAAATCCAAAACGCACCCGAATCCGACAAAAATTCGAGAGGGAGGGTTTGCCAAAACGCGTCCGAATCCAAAACCAAAACACAAAACCCGAAAAATGCCCGCTGCACATCTCTACTGGAAATTAGTGGAAATGAATGTTATTGAGGTTAATAATACCGTAGGATAAAAAAAATCCACAAATTCTGTGATTTTAGCTGTTTTTATGTTTTTTTCAAAAATCATCCAGATCCAAAACCAAAACCCAAAAAGGTGGTTTTGGCAAAACCAATCCAGATCCAAAACACGAGCGGGGATTCAGATCCAAAACCAAAACACAAAAGACAAAAAGTGCCCACCGCACATCTCCATTGACAACCACTACAGTGTCCTATTGGTTAACAACCACCATAATTAATTAACTTTAACTGCAACTAATGCTCCCAATCTGACCATGTCTAGGGGGGTAATTCAGATCTGATCGCTGCTGTGCGTTTTCGCACGGTGGGCGATCAGATCCTAACTACACATGCGTATGTACCGCAATGCGCACGCGTGTCGGACAACAACGGGCATCACCGGTCAGCGGCGGGATGGCGCGAAAAAGTCGATCGCAAGGGCGTTCGCAAGGTGATTGACAGGTAGAGGCCATTTGTGGGTGGCAACTGAGTGTTTACTGGGAGTGTCCAGAAAAAAGCAGGCGTTACCAAGCGTTTTCAGGGAGGGTGTCTGATGTCAGCTCCGGCCCCGATCAGCCTGGTTCAGTCGCACTGGAAAAGTAAGTCCTGGGCTGCGCAGAGACTGCACACACTGGATTTTTGCAGCTCAGCTACACATGCGATCGCACACTTGCCCGCCGAATTTACACTTCCCCCCTGTAGCGGCGACTATCTGATCGCAGGACAACAAAAAACGCAGCCCAGCGATCAGATCTGAATTAGGCCCAAGGTGTTTAAATTACGTCCGCATAATAAATGGTAGTGGATCATTTGGTCGACTTGAAAAAGGTCGACAGTGTCCAGATCGACCCCAAAAGGTCACAACATGCACAAGGTCGACAAGGGAAAAATGGTCGATCCTGAAAAGGTTGACATGAGGTTTTTTTAGCTTTTTTGGTGTTGTTTACTACATAAATTGACCGGGAACCCAATTAGGACACCATGTCCCCTTGCATATCTCGCTTTGCTCGCAGGTTACTATTCCCAATAGTAGGCCAAGTGGATGGTAAAGTATGAGAAAGTTGAAAATGAAAAAATGTGTAAAAAACCCATGTCTACCTTTTCCTGTGTCGACCATTGCCATGTCGACCATTTGATAATGTCTTGCCTGTGTCAAACTAATACATGTCGACCAACAGTGGTCGACCTATTGACTGTCGACCTATTGACTGTCGACCTTTCACCTGGATACCACATTAAATGCCCTCCATAGTCAATCATAGTACAATAGGTATAGACAGTTTCTCAGAACCCTTTTATCTCTCTCTAGGAAAAGGATGGTATACCAAGATTCCTTGTCCCAATTGTGAAGAAAAGGATGTGTCTTCTATATTCCAACACTTGTGGAAAGGTGTAGACACTTAATGGGTTACTCCTAGCAGGGCCGGTGCTAGGGTGTTTGGCGCCCCCCAGCAAACTATAAATTTGCGTTAACAAAGGGACATCGCACATAATGCCTCCGTAGCAGTGCCGCTAATACACACAAGGAACCCTGTAGCAGTGACGCTTATACACATAATACTCCCTGTAGTATTGCCGCTTATACACACAATGAACCCTGTAGTAGTGATGCTTACACACGTAACGCCCCCTGTACCAGTGACGTTTACAAATGTAACGCCCCCTGTAGGAATGATGCTTATACACATTACGCCCCTGTAGCAGTGGTGCTTACACACGTAACGCCCCCAGTAGCAGTGATGCTGACATAAGTAACGCCCCTAGTAGCAGTAGAGATGTGCACCGGAAATTTTTCGGGTTTTGTGTTTTGGTTTTGTGTTTGGTTCCGCGGCCGTGTTTTGGGTTCGAACGCGTTTTGGCAAAACCTCACCGAATTTTTTTTGTCGGATTCGGGTGTGTTTTGGATTCGGGTGTTTTTTTCAAAAAACCCTAAAAAACAGCTTAAATCATAGAATTTGGGGGTCATTTTGATCCCAAAGTATTATTAACCTCAATAACCATAATTTCCACTCATTTTCAGTCTATTCTGAACACCTCACACCTCACAATATTATTTTTAGTCCTAAAATTTGCACCGAGGTCGCTGGATGACTAAGCTCAGCGACCCAAGTGGCCGACACAAACACCTGGCCCATCTAGGAGTGGCACTGCAGTGTCAGGCAGAATGGCCCTTCCAAAAAATACTCCCCAAACAGCACATGACGCAAAGAAGAAAAAAAAGAGGCGCAATGAGGTAGCTGTGTGAGTAAGCTAAGCGACCCTAGTGGCCGACACAAACACCTGGCCCATCTAGGAATGGCACTGCAGTGTCACGCAGGATGGCCCTTCCAAAAAACACTCCCCAAACAGCACATGACGCAAAGAAAAAAAGAGGCGCAATGAGGTAGCTGTGTGACTAAACTCAGCGACCCAAGTGGCCGACACAAACACCTGGCCCATCTAGGAGTGGCACTGCAGTGTCAGGCAGGATGGCCCTTCCAAAAAATACTCCCCAAACAGCACATGACGCAAAGAAGAAAAAAAAGAGGCGCAATGAGGTAGCTGTGTGAGTAAGCTAAGCGACCCTAGTGGCCGACACAAACACCTGGCCCATCTAGGAGTGGCACTGCAGTGTCACGCAGGCTGGCCCTTCCAAAAAACACTCCCCAAACAGCACATGACACAAAGAAAAATGAAAGAAAAAAGAGGTGCAAGATGGAATTGTCCTTGGGCCCTCCCACCCACCCTTATGTTGTATAAACAGGACATGCACACTTTAACCAACCCATCATTTCAGTGACAGGGTCTGCCACACGACTGTGACTGAAATGACGGGTTGGTTTGGACCCCCACCAAAAAAGAAGCAATTAATCTCTCCTTGCACAAACTGGCTCTACAGAGGCAAGATGTCCACCTCATCATCATCCTCCGATTCATCACCGTGTACATCCCCCTCCTCACAGATTATCAATTCGTCCCCACTGGAATCCACCATCACAGCTCCCTGTGTACTTTGTGGAGGCAATTGCTGCTGGTGAATGTCTCCATGGAGGAATTGATTATAATTCATTTTAATGAACATCATCTTCTCCACATTTTCTGGAAGTAACCTCGTACGCCGATTGCTGACAAGGTGAGCGGCGGCACTAAACACTCTTTCGGAGTACACACTTGTGAGAGGGCAACTTAGGTAGAATAAAGCCAGTTTGTGCAAGGGCCTCCAAATTTCCTCTTTTTCCTGCCAGTATACGTACGGACTGTCTGACGTGCCTACTTGGATGCGGTCACTCATATAATCCTCCACCATTCTTTCAATGGTGAGAGAATCATATGCAGTGACAGTAGACGACATGTCCGTAATCGTTGTCAGGTCCTTCAGTCCGGACCAGATGTCAGCATCAGCAGTCGCTCCAGACTGCCCTGCATCACCGCCAGCGGGTGGGCTCGGAATTCTGAGCCTTTTCCTCGCACCCCCAGTTGCGGGAGAATGTGAAGGAGGAGATGTTGACAGGTCGCGTTCCGCTTGACTTGACAATTTTCTCACCAGCAGTTCTTTGAACCCCTGCAGACTTGTGTCTGCCGGAAAGAGAGATACAGCGTAGGTTTTAAATCTAGGATCGAGCATGGTGGCCAAAATGTAGTGCTCTGATTTCAACAGATTGACCACCCGTGAATCCTTGTTAAGCGAATTAAGGGCTCCATCCACAAGTCCCACATGCCTAGCGGAATCGCTCAGTGTTAGCTCCTCCTTCAATGTCTCCAGCTTCTTCTGCAAAAGCCTGATGAGGGGAATGACCTGACTCAGGCTGGCAGTGTCTGAACTGACTTCACGTGTGGCAAGTTCAAAAGGTTGCAGAACCTTGCACAACGTTGAAATCATTCTCCACTGCGCTTGAGACAGGTGCATTCCACCTCCTATATCGTGGTCAGTTGTATAGGCTTGAATGGCCTTTTGCTGCTCCTCCAACCTCTGAAGCATATAGAGGGTTGAATTCCACCTCGTTACCACTTCTTGCTTCAGATGATGGCAGGGCAGGTTCAGGCGTTTTTGGTGTTGCTCCAGTCTTCTGTACGTGGTGCCTGTACGCCGAAAGTGTCCCGCAATTCTTCTGGCCACCGACAGCATCTCTTGCACACCCCTCTCGTTTTTTAAATAATTCTGCACCACCAAATTCAAGGTATGTGCAAAACATGGGACGTGCTGGAATTTGCCCATATTTAATGCACACACAATATTGCTGGCGTTGTCCGATGCCACAAATCCACAGGAGAGTCCAATTGGGGTAAGCCAGTCTGCGATGATCTTCCTCGGTTGCCGTAAGAGGTTTTTAGCTGTGTGCGTATTCTGGAAAGTGGTGATACAAAGTGTAGCCTGCCTAGGAAAGAGTTGGCGTTTGCGAGATGCTGCTACTGGTGCCGCCACTGCTGTTCTTGCGGCGGGAGTCAATACATCTACCCAGTGGGCTGTCACAGTCATATAGTCCTGAGTCTGCCCTGCTCCACTTGTCCACATGTCCGTGGTTAAATGGACATTGGGTACAACTGCATTTTTTAGGACACTGGTGAGTCTTTTTCTGAGGTCTGTGTACATTTCCGGTATCGCCTGCCTAGAGAAATGGAACCTAGATGGTATTTGGTACCGGGGACACAGTACCTCAATCAAGTCTATAGTTGGCTCTGCAGTAATGATAAATACCGGAACCACGTTTCTCACCGCCCAGGATGCCAAGGCCTCAGTTATCCGCTTTGCAGCAGGATGACTGCTGTGATATTTCATGTTCCTCGCAAAGGACTGTTGGACAGTCAATTGCTTGGTGGAAGTAGTAAAAGTCGTCTTACGACTTCCCCTCTGGGATGACCATCGACTCCCAGCAGCAACAACAGCAGCGCCAGCAGCAGTAGGCGTTACACGCAAGGATGCATCGGAGGAATCCCAGGCAGGAGAGGACTCGTCAGAATTGCCAGTGACATGGCCTGCAGGACTATTGGCATTCCTGGGGTAGGAGGAAATTGACACTGAGGGAGTTGGTGGGGTGGTTTGCGTGAGCTTGGTTACAAGAGGAAGGGATTTACTGGTCAGTGGACTGCTTCCGCTGTCGCCCAAAGTTTTTGAACTTGTCACTGACTTATGATGAATGCGCTGCAGGTGACGTATAAGGGAGGATGTTCCGAGGTGGTTAACGTCCTTACCCCTACTTATTACAGCTTGACAAAGGCAACACACGGCTTGACAAATGTTGTCCGCATTTCTGTTGAAATACTTCCACACCGAAGAGCTGATTTTTTTGGTATTTTCACCAGGCATGTCAATGGCCATATTCCTCCCACGGACAACAGGTGTCTCCCCGGGTGCCTGACTTAAACAAACCACCTCACCATCAGAATGCTCCTGGTCAATTTCCCCCCCAGCGCCTGCAACACCCATATCCTCCTCATCCTGGTGTACTTCAACACTGACATCTTCAATCTGACTATCAGGAACTGGACTGTGGGTGCTCCTTCCAGCACTTGCAGGGGGCGTGCAAATGGTGGAAGGCGCATGCTCTTTACATCCAGTGTTGGGAAGGTCAGGCATCGCAACCGACACAATTGGACTCTCCTTGTGGATTTGTGATTTCGAAGAACGCACAGTTCTTTGCTGTGCTTTTGCCAGCTTAAGTCTTTTCATTTTTCTAGCGAGAGGCTGAGTGCTTCCATCCTCATGTGAAGCTGAACCACTAGCCATGAACATAGGCTAGGGCATCAGCCGTTCCTTGCCACTCCGTGTGGTAAATGGCATATTGGCAAGTTTACGCTTCTCCTCCGACGATTTTATTTTAGATTTTTGAGTCCTTTTTTTACTGATATTTGGTGTTTTGGATTTTACATGCTCTGTACTATGACATTGGGCATCAGCCTTGGCAGACGACGTTGATGGCATTTCATCATCTCAGCCATGACTAGTGGCAGCAGCTTCAGCACGAGGTGGAAGTCGATCTTGATCTTTCCCTATTTTTGGAACCTCAACATTTTTGTTCTCCATATTTTAATAGGCACAACTAAAAGGCACCTCAGGTAAACAATGGAGATGGATGGATACTAGTATACTTATGGATAACGAGTGACTGCCGACACAGAGGTAGCTACAGCCGTGGACTACCGTACTGCGTCTGCTAGTTTAGACTGGATGATAATGATATAAAAAATATATATATATCACTACTGCAGGACAGGTATATATTATATAATGACGGACCTGCTGGACACTGTCAGCAGACTCCTAAACTACTAGTATGAAGAAGATAGAAAAAAAACCCACCACAGGTAGGTATACAATTATGGACGAGCACTGCCGACACAGAGGTAGCTACAGCCATGGACTACCGTACTGCGTCTGCTAGTATAGACTGGATGATAATGATATAAAAATATATATATATATCACTACTGCAGGACAGGTATATATTATATAATGACGGACCTGCTGGACACTGTCAGCAGACTCCTAAACTACTAGTATGAAGAAGATAGAAAAAAAAAACCCACCACAGGTAGGTATACAATTATGGACGAGCACTGCCGACACAGAGGTAGCTACAGCCGTGGACTACCGTACTGCGTCTGCTAGTATAGACTGGATGATAATGATATAAAAAATATATATATATATCACTACTGCAGGACAGGTATATATTATATAATGACGGACCTGCTGGACACTGTCAGCAGACTCCTAAACTACTAGTATGAAGAAGATAGAAAAAAAAAAACACCACAGGTAGCTATACAATTATGGACGAGCGACTGCCAACACAGAGGTAGCTACAGCCGTGGACTACCGTACTGCGTCTGCTAGTATAGACTGGATGATAATGATATAAAAAATATATATATATCACTACTGCAGGACAGGTATATATTATATAATGACGGACCTGCTGGACACTGTCAGCAGACTCCTAAACTACTAGTATGAAGAAGATAGAAAAAAAAAACCCACCACAGGTAGGTATACAATTATGGACGAGCGACTGCCGACACAGAGGTAGCTACAGCCGTGGACTACCGTACTGCGTCTGCTAGTATAGACTGGATGATAATGATATAAAAAATATATATATATCACTACTGCAGGACAGGTATATATTATATAATGACGGACCTGCTGGACACTGTCAGCAGACTCCTAAACTACTAGTATGAAGAAGATAGAAAAAAAAAACCCACCACAGGTAGGTATACAATTATGGACGAGCGACTGCCGACACAGAGGTAGCTACAGCCGTGGACTACCGTACTGCGTCTGCTAGTATAGACTGGATGATAATGATATAAAAAATATATATATATCACTACTGCAGGTATATATTATAATATAATGAATGACGGACCTGCTGGACACTGTCTGTCAGCAGAATGCGTTTATAGAATAAAAAAAAAAAACACCACACGAGTGTTTAACTTTTTCAGGCAGACAATATACTGGTGGTCACTGGTCAGTCACACTGGCAGCAAAAGTGTGCACTGTTATGTACTCCTGCTATAACTGCTCCCCAGTCTCCCCCACAATTAAGCTGTGTGAGCAGTGAGCACTCAGCACAGTCAGATATACATAGATGATATTATCATGCAGCACACTGAGGCTGAGCACAGATATGGTATGTGACTGTGTATCGTTTTTTTTCAGGCAGAGAACGGATTTTAAATAATAAATAAAACTGGTGGTCACTAGTATAACTATCAGCAAAACTCTGCACTCTCTGAGTACTCCAGTCCTAATGCTCCCCAAAATTACTAAAATTAAATTACTAGTAAATCAAGTGTCTCACTCTCTATCTAAACGGAGAGGACGCCAGCCACGTCCTCTCCCTATCAATCTCAATGCACGTGTGAAAATGGCGGCGACGCGCGGCTCCTTGTATAGAATCCGAGTCTCGCGATAGAATACGAGCCTCGCGAGAATCCGACAGCGGGATGATGACGTTCGGGCGCGCTCGGGTTAGCCGAGCAAGGCGGGAAGATCCGAGTCTGCCTCGGACCCGTGTAAAAAGGCTGAAGTTCGGGGGGGTTTGGATTCCGAGGAACCGAACCCGCTCATCTCTAAGTAGCAGTGATGCTTATACATGTAACGCCCCCTGTAGCAATGACGCTTATACACGTAACGTCCCCTGTAGCAGTGATGCTTACACACATAACGCCCCCAGTAGCAGTAATGCTTATACATGTAGTGCCCCCTGTAGCAATGACGCTTACACACGTAACGCCCCCTGTAGCAGTGATGCTTACACACATAATGCCCCCTGTACCAGTGATGCTTACAAACATAACGCCCCCTGTGCCAGTGATGCTTACACACGTAACGCCCCCTGTAGCAGTGACGCTTACACACGTAATGCCCCCTGTAGCAGTGATGCTTACACACATTATGCTGCACAGTCACACATACACACACACAACACACACAGATACACACACCACATACACATATACATTACACACACATACATACTGAACATACATTACACACATACACATCACACATACATATCCACAGATACTGTATACATATCCACATACACTTACCTAAAGAAGTCTGGCAGGCTGGAGATGTACTGTAGCAGCTCATCCTCCTGTAGCAGGCTGCAGCCTAGTCCTGTGTAGCTCCACTCCTTATTCTGTGCAGCTCTGCCCCCTTTTGGGTCCCGCATGGCGCATACTACGTTGTCTCAGGGGAGGGGAGGGGAGAGGAAGCTTCATGCTGCCAGCACCGCTGCCTGTCAGAGTGTGAAAGGTGCAGCAACTGGCAGCAGCAGGGACATCAGCTCAGCACAGGCATGCAGAGCAGGGAGAGCGCCTCTACAGCCTGGCTCCTCCCTGCTTTGCATCCCATTGCTGAGCGGCTAGCGCCGGGCCTGACTCCTTGGTTTCCCTCATAGAATTGCCCTTACACTTAGGCTGGGTACACACTGGGACAACGGGGATTCATTCCGACATTGGAACAAATCCCAGTCAGCTCAGAACGTCCGTACACACTGGGATGATATTAATGAAGGACGGTACATTAACATAACATAGGACGCTGGCGATGGACGCTTGGTTTGATGTGCAGCACATCCAACCAAGCGTCTGTCAAATGCGACAGCAGGAGCACCCAGTTCTGGGTAGACGATGCGCGATGTAAGCGATATGTCGTACCAAAACGACATTTTGGTGCAAAATTGCCCAGCCTTTTAGTTGGAGATCATATAATCTTTGATGCTGTTCGTATGGACTTATTGTCCTGTTCTCACCACCTCAGAGATATGTGATCCCACATTTTTACTGGATTCTTTATTACTGAACACGTGTCTGCTCAGCTGTTCCTTGGATCTCTGTGTATCGGTCTTGGACTGTCTGACGATGTGCTGTATGAGCTTTAGTAATGACCATATTATTAATAATTCATTTTATCTATTTTTCACCTCCATATCCATCTTGTGTTTATAACCTGCATTTAACTAATTGATACAAATACTGTATGTAGAACTACACTCTCATATATCACCCCGATTAGAGAATTTCCTTCTTACTGTATATCCCCGAGAACCCTACTGGGCCATTGGATGCTATTATGATGATATAATTATATAATTAACTTTAGGAACATTGGCTATATACTGTATAGATGTAACCATGTAAATCTTTGACGCTATGTGGCATACTGCATGGCACGCCAGGCTGCGACTATTTGCAGCCGGCGATTGCTCCATTAATTCCTATGGATGTGTGCATGTGTGGGTCAAAAGGTTGATGTGATTAAAAGGTGGTTGACATGGGCTTGGGCCAACAGAGTCACATGGTCGACATGGACTTAGATTAATAAGGTTAAAATTTCAACATTTTCAAAATGTCGACATAGAAATGGTCCAAACAAAAAGGTTGACTTTTTTGATATTTTAACTCTAGCACTAACTCTGTCCCTCCCCCTAGTGTCTAACCCTAACCATACCCTCCGGCAGCCTAACCCTAACTCTCCCCATATGCCTAACCCTAACCCTCAACCCTAACATTAAAAACATGAAAAATTTAGAAAAAACATGTCAACCTTTTTTGTTTCGACCATTTTGACCATGTTGACATTGTGACCCCCTTGTCAACCTAAGTCCATGTTAATCATTTAACTATTGACCTATTGACCATGTTGACATTTTCAACATATTGACCTATTGCCTGTCTACTACAATATGTAGAGTCAACCTATTGACTATCTTTGTACTGGCTTTCTACCATCCGAATCCCCTGCTCCTCTGCCATTCTTGGCAGCCAACCAGTGACATGGCACTGCTGGATCGGAGTGATGCCGAAGTCACTGCTGCACAGTCTCACCCCCAAGTACACTGTTGGGATTAATGTCTGCCAGTACCAGCACTTAATGATGATCAGTAAGGGTTGCGGTTGCCAAAAGGTTGTGCGGGGAGACCCTGTGTGCTCGCCAATGCTAACAGGTTCATAAAACCACTTTTATTATGCCAACAAGGGGAAAAATTAGGAAGAGAACATAACGTAGGGACTAATTCAGACCTGATCGCAGCAGCAAAATTCTTCTATAATGGGAAAAAACATGTGCACTGCAGGTGGGGCAGATATAACGTGGGTTATTTTGTTTCTGTGCAGGGTAAATACTGGCTGCTTTATTTTTAATTGCAACTTAGATTTAAATTTAAACACACCCCACCCGAATCTAATTCTCTCTGCACATGTTATATATGCCCCACCTGCAGTGCACATGGTTTTGCCCATTAGAGAACTATTTTGCTGCTGTGATCAGGTCTGAATTAGGCTCTTAGACACACTGGACATATTTTGGATTTGCAATTGGGGTCAAGTAAATACTAAACATGGTACAACACTGCACAGTTAACATCTAAATATACAAAAGTACAGTGTCGGACTGGGGCATGATGGGCCCACCGGGGGAATGGAGTAGTAGGTACCCATGTTTAGGGTTGTGGCCAGTCTCAAGAGTGTGGCCCATTGGTTTGCCTAACCATTAGAGAGTGCATAAGCTGATCTCCTTGATAAATATACTGTATATAATAGTGATGAGCGGGTTCGGTTCCTTGCTCCATATCTGTGCTCAGTGTGCTGCATATATCTGTGCTCACACTGCTTTATTGTGGGGACTGGGCACCAGCAGTATTATATAGGAGGAGTACAGTGCAGAGTTTTGCTGACAGTGACCACCAGTATATATAGCAGTACGGTACGGAAGGCCACTGCTCTACCTACCTCTGTGTCGTCAAGTATACTATCCATCTAGATTCTATACCTGTGGTGCATTTTAGTTTTGCAGTTTGCTGACAGTGACCACCAGTATATATAGCAGTACGGTACGGAAGGCCACTGCTCTACCTACCTCTGTGTCGTCAAGTATACTATCCATCCATACATGTGGTGCATTTCAGTTGTGCGCAGTATATATAGTAGTAGGCCATTGCTATTGATACTGGCATATAATTCCACACATTAAAAAATGGAGAACAAAAACGTGGAGGTTAAAATAGGGAAAGATCAAGATCCACTTCCACCTCGTGCTGAAGCTGCTGCCACTAGTCATGGCCGAGACGATGAAATGCCATCAACGTCGTCTGCCAAGGCCGATGCCCAATGTCATAGTAGAGAGCATGTAAAATCCAAAAAACAAAAGTTCAGTAAAATGACCCAAAAATCAAAATTGAAAGCGTCTGATGAGAAGCGTAAACTTGCCAATATGCCATTTACGGCACGGAGTGGCAAGGAACGGCTGAGGCCCTGGCCTATGTTCATGGCTAGTGGTTCAGATTCACACGAGGATGGAAGCACTCATCCTCTCGCTAGAAAACTGCAGTGCCACTCCTAGATGGGCCAGGTGTTTGTGTCAGCCACTTGTGTCGCTTAGCTTAGTCACACAGCGACCTTGGTGCGCCTCTTTTTTTCTTTGCATCATGTGCTGTTTGGGGACTATTTTTTAAATCTGCCATCCTGTCTGACACTGCAGTGCCACTCCTAGATGGGCCAGGTGTTTGTGTCGGCCACTTGTGTCGCTTAGCTTAGTCACACAGCGACCTTGGTGCGCCTCTTTTTTTCTTTGCATCATGTGCTGTTTGGGGACTATTTTTTTGAAGTGCCATCCTGCCTGACACTGCAGTGCCACTCCTAGATGGGCCAGGTGTTTGTGTCGGCCACTTGTGTCGCCTAGCTTAGTCACACAGCGACCTTGGTGCGCCTCTTTTTTTCTTTGCATCATGTGCTGTTTGGGGACTATTTTTTTGAAGTGCCATCCTGCCTGACACTGCAGTGCCACTCCTAGATGGGCCAGGTGTTTGTGTACGCCACTTGTGTCGCTTAGCTTAGTCACACAGCGACCTTGGTGCGCCTCTTTTTTTCTTTGCATCATGTGCTGTTTGGGGACAATTTTTTTGAAGTGCCATCCTGCCTGACACTGCAGTGCCACTCCTAGATGGGCCAGGTGTTTGTGTCGGCCACTTGTGTCGCTTAGCTTAGCCATCCAGCGACCTTGGTGCAAATTTTAGGACTAAAAATAATATTGTGAGGTGTGAGGTGTTCAGAATAGACTGAAAATTAGTGTAAATTATGGTTATTGAGGTTAATAATACTATGGGATCAAAATGACCCCCAAATTCTATGATTTAAGCTGTTTTTGAGGGTTTTTTGTAAAAAAACACCGAATCCAAAACACACCCGAATCCGACAAAAAATTGTCAGGGAGGTGTTGCCAAAACGCGTCCGAATCCAAAACACGGCAGCGGAACCGAATCCAAAACCAAAACCCGAAAAATTTCCGGTGCACATCACTAGTATATAGTAAATCATGCTAGTGCATGCATAATAATAATGTACCAGAATAAATCCAGCAATGCACTACAGGAAATACGTCCTGTGCAGTATATAATGTATAATTCATGTGCATAGTCTGGAACTTGATCCCTAGAGGAGGAGATAGGGCCCCCAGGTAGTGGGGCCCACCGGTGGTTTCCCCTGTACCCCTGTGGGCCAGTCCAACCTTGCTACAGTAAGAACTTGATGTATTATGCTCTATAAGAATAAGAAATATAAGACTTCTGTCAGTGTATCCACAATCTTTTAGCTATAGAAACATGCACAACAGAATGTTCATGTCTAGACAAACAGTGCTCTCAATGCATGACTATTTATCTGGTCTGCCTGTCCTGACCTCCTATGTGTATGTCATCTTGATCTTCCTGCCCTGACCTTCTGCCTGTGGACATGCTGATGAACCTTTGGCCTGTCTGTGTTTCTTGGAAATCCTGCCAATCTTAAAGAGAAAATAAAGAAGAAAAGAAAGAGTCGAGTTCTAGCTTTTTATATACAGTATGTGAGAGGTGCTTAAATTTGTGTCAGGAATCCTGCAATCACCTAGCGTAACGTGAAAAGCAAATGAATCAGCAGATCACTGATTAAAGGTGAAACGGTGTGACAGAGTTATTAGGACATATGGGATATTTCTGCGATATATCTTACATTTCTGTCACCGTTTCCCCCATAATCGGAATGCTGCCAATGCTTTTGTTTTTCATTCTTTACCCTCCATTGCTCATAACCTTTCCCTGTGTTTTAGAGCAGTGCATGGGAGGCTACTCTCCTAGCTCTCATCATCCTCCAAATACATTACAGAAACTTCTAATCCAATATACCCGCAATATAGCAAGTTTAACGCTCCCGAATGCAAACAAAGGGAGTTGGAATGAATCTGGATACAGAACTATGCAGGGCAGGAAACATTATTACTGTACACTACATTAGCACAGGAGGGAAATTATTTCACAGGTTATCTAGTCAGACAGAAGCTACTGACTGGGAACAGTTATTACTCTCTGTGACGTACAAAGAAGTACATCAAACAATGCATTAAAAGAAATATTTTTACATGAAAAGTGTAATAATGCACACACACACAATGCAGTGATAAACAGATACACATACTTCACAGTAGTGCAGCAAAGATTCATGTCTGCCACTTAGAATGCATTTAGCATCCCGGCAGTCGGAATCCCGACACTACTCGGAATTCCGGTGCCTAAACACCGACCGCCGCCATCCCGAAGGTATCGGGGTCACTGTTGGGCAGTACGGATGGTGTAATGTTAGCATTACTGCCTCATAGCACTGAGGTCATGGGTTCGAATCCCACCATGGCCTTAACTGTGTGGAGTTTGTATTTTCTCCCTGTGCTTGCATGGGTTTCCCCTGGGTGCTCCAGTTTCCTCCTACAATCCAAAAATATGCTGGTAGGTTAATTGTCTCCCAAAAAATTAACCCTAGCGTGAATGTGTGTGTGTGTGTACATGTGATAGGGAATATATATTGTAAGCTCCACTGGGGCAGGAAATGATGTGAATGGACAAATATTCTCTGTACAGTGATGCGGAATATGTGTGTGCTATATAAATAACTGGTAGTAATAATAATAATAATAATAATAATAATGTTAGGGCCCGGGTTAGGCTTAGGCACTAGGAGGGGGTGGGGTTAGCCGTAGCCACCACTCCTTGAGTCTCAGCCCTAGCTGCCATACCTGGTGACTTAGCCCTAGTCACCGTTCCCTGTATTTTAGCCCTAGCCGCCACCCCAGGCGGGTTAAGGTAGGGGACAGAGGAGGGTTAAAATAATTACCCCGTCCTCTGACATCATTCTCAATGTCGGGATGCCGATGCCGGTCATGTGACTGCTGACATTCTGACAGCTGGGGTACCAATCCCTACCCCTGCCACTCTCCTATAGAACCATCTACAGCTGATAAACTGTTAGGCCATAGGCGACAACTCTATAGTTTTGCTACTTGCTAATCAGTTTATATTTGAATAAAGTCAGATTCTAAGTATAATAAATTGATCATGATGATCCTTCCATCATATCACTGTGGCATCAATTCAAATAAGATCCTGCAGTCTAAACTGTCATGTTAAATCTATATATTGAATTACTTTTCTCAGTATTCTGCTGTAGCAGAAAACAGTACATGAAATATTCTACAATTGCAGTATCTAAAATATGTATTCAGTATGTCACGGACCTGCCGGTGGCTTCTCCAGATACGCCAATCTGAGAAGCACCGCATGGGACGTGGGGGTCACTTTGGACACACGGGGTTATACAAACACCTTAGCTGCCACCAGCAAAAGACTGATTTAGCGCTGTGCGCAAGGTACGCTTTTGCTTTTACCTGAAAGCACACTGCAATACTTAGGAAAAATAGGCAGACATGGGCCACACGAGGCCTTAGGTTCTAAGAATCACAAAATCAGGACTACAATTTGTAAGTATAATTCCAAGAATACTTCAGAGCTTTACTTACAAAAAGTGTTACAAAGATTAGTAAGAATATTTTAAAAATACACACAGAGTACAGTACAATCTCAAACAAAAAAATAAAAGGAGATAATAATTCTGAAGCCTAGACTTACACACAATTCTAGGACTGCCGTGAGGATGACACAGAGGAGTTGATTGGTCCACTTCTAGCAATCGCTACATCCCGGGAAGAATGAACAATCATTTTACAGTGGAAGAGATAGTTATACCCTTCAATGCTGGATTTCTGGACACTGGCATTAAGGTACAGTATTATACACCCTCTTTACCTAGTAGTCTTGCAAGAGTTAGCGGAGGGGGATTAGCCTACATGGACACAGAAACTCCAGGCTGTTTGCTTTATGACCTAAGTGACCAGTTTGTTTGAAGATGAGAACTAAATGATGCAGTCTTCCATCCCCAACATTTATGATAGGATGAGAGACCAGAAACTCGGACATAAATTTCTTTTCACACTTTATTACTGGGTTTTGATCTTGTCACTACTAAACACATTTATGGCCTCTGGACTGGCTTGGAGAAATGCACCCAATTATTATTATCCTTTATTTATATGGCACCACAAGGGATCAAACAAGAAAAACAGCACTTACAGTTTAAGACAATATTGTACAGGTATAGAAAACCCGGGGTTAGGTGCCATCAAAGGGAGTATGGAGTATAAGATAGTGTAAGTAAGAAATGGAAAGACACATGAGGAAAGGAGTCCCTGCTCTTGCGAGCTTACAATCTAAAAGGTGAGGGGCTAACAGACTGGGGTGACACAGAAGGGTAGACAGTGAGCATAGACAAGAGGGTTAGGAGGAAAGTTGGCTGGGTTTGGTTAAGAAGTGGGTCTTGAGAGCCCGTTTGAAGTTTTGTAGAGAGGTGGAGAGTCAGGGAGGGAGAGGTAGAGAATTCCAGAGATAGGGAGCAGCACGTGTAAAATCTTGTAGGTAGGAGTGGGAGGAGGTAATCAGTTGACAGGAGAGACAGCGTGCATTAGCATAGTGAAGAGGTCAGGTGGGACTGTAAAGAGAGATAATGTCAGAGATGTAAGAAGGAGAAGAGTGGGTGAGGGCTTTGAAGGTGAGTGTGAAGCTTGAATTGGATTCTGAATGGGAAGGGTAGCCAGTGAAGGTCCTGCAAGAGAGTGGATGTGGGTGTAATAAGTTTGGTGAGGAAGATGAGATGGGCAGCAGCATTGAGGATAGATTGGAATGGAGAGAGGCATATTTGAGGGAGGCCAGATAGGAGGAGATTGCAGTAGTCCAATCTGGAGATGACCAATGAGTGGGGATGAGGGTCTTAGTAGCGTCCTGGGTTAGTAAGGGCCTGATCCTGGAGATGTTTTTGAGATGGAAATGGCAGGTTTGTGAGAGGTGCTGAATGTTTGGTTTGAAGGAGAGGGAGGAGTCAACGATTACTTCAAGACATCGCACTTGGGGGCTAGAGGAGATAGTTGTGCCATCAATGGATAATAAAATTGTAGGAGGTGAGGTTATGCGGGAGGGAGGAAGATGATCAGCTCAGTCTTAGACATGTTAAGTTTAAGAAAGCACTGGGACATCCAGGAGGAGATAGCAGAAAGACAGTTAGAGATACAAGTGAGGAGAGCAGGGGAGAGGTCAGGGGAGTAAAGGTATATTTGAGTGTCGTCAGCATAGAGATGATATTTTAAGTCAAAAGAGCTACTGAGCTCACCTAATGAGGATGTGTAGAGAGAGAAAAGGAGAGGCCCAAGAACAGAACCTTGGGGGACACCTACTGGTAGAGGAAGTGGGGAGGAGGTGGAGTCATGAGAGGAGACAGAGAAGGAACTGTCAGAAAGGAAGAAGGACAGCCAGGAGAGAGCAGTAACACGCAAACCAAGGGAGTAAAGGATTTTTCAAGAGGAGAGGGTGGTCTACAGGGTGGTCTACATTGATAATTTCCTGTCCACAGACAGTTCACAGGAAATAACATCTTATATCAAACACACAATAGAAGAAATATCATTCTGGGATCCGATCATGGAATGGATCGTCGCATCTCCCCCTTCAAAATGGCGCACAAGGGTGGTGACCCACGTCACCGTCTCATCAGTGTGCTACTGACCACCTATTCACCTTGCTGCGAGAGTCCATCCGCATTGCTATGGTGTGCACCCTTTCTGTGCTGGATGGTAAATGTGTACTGTTGCAATGTGAGACTCCATCTTAAGAGTTTCCCATCATCTCCTGAAACTCTATTAAGTCATACGAGTGGATTATTATCAATAATTATTGTGAAGTCTCGTCAATACAGATATGTCTGTAGTTTTTGGAGAGCCCACACAATTGCCAAGCATTCCTTTTCAATGGTGGCATAGGCCACTTCCCGGGGGTTCAATTTCTTACTAAAGAAAATCATAGGATGCTCTTTAACTTTCTCTTTGACTTGGCTGAGCACAGCACCTAACCCATAATTAGAGGCATCAGTCTGTACTACAAACCGCCTTTTGAAATCTGGGGCCTGCAGCAGAGGTGACTGAGCTAACACAGATTTCAGTGCCATAAAGGCCCCCTCACAGTCCTCTGTCCAATTGACCGCCTGGGGCTACTTCTTTTCGGTTAAATCTGTCAGGGGTTTGGCTAGTGTGCTGTAGTGGGGTCCAAAATTCTGGTAATACCCTGCAGTACCTAGAAATTACATGACCTGGTTTTTAGTCTTGGGGGTTGGCCACTCAGTTATAGCCTCAACTTTGCCTGGATCTGTATAAAGGGTACACCCTCCAACACGGTGCCCTACATATTGCACCTCACTGAGTCCAAGCTGGCACTTCTCTGGTTTGATCGTCAAACCAGCCCCAGTGATTTTACCTAACACACTATTCAGATGGATCAGGTGGTCCTCCCAGGTCTGACTGAACACTGCAATGTCATCCAGGTAGGCAATTGCATGCCCCTCCTGGCCTTTCAGCAGGTCATTAACCAGGCGCTTAAAGGACGCAGGAGCATTCATACCAAAGAGCATTACCAGAAACTCGAACAGCCCGAATGGTGTGATGAATGCGGACCTCTCACAGGCCTCAGGTGACAGTGGGATCTGCCAGCACCCCCTACTGAGATCCATGATAGTGATATAACGTGCCTGGGCAAGCTGATCTAGTAGATCATCTATCCTGGGCATGGGATAGGCAAACACAGTGGCATCATTTAACTATCTATAGTCTACACAGAAACGGGTGCCCCCACATTTCTTTGGGACCAGTACAACTGGGGCAGCCCAAGCTGCAGCATTTCATTAATTTCCCTCTTCATTGCCTCCAGCACTTCAGTGGAAGCACGATATGCTGGCTCTCTGAGGGTGGTCTGATTACCTGTGTTCACATGATGGGTGACCAAGTGTGTTTTACCAGGCCTCCCTGTGAAATGGGACTTTTAGGGCCGCCGTGTGTCAGCAAGCTGTTCTAGCTCCATCTCTGTCAGTTTGTCACTGATGTGGGCATCTGATATGGATTACTCCTCTTTAGAAGCAGAGACTAAATCCACCAAGGAGTAAGATTCCTGATCATTTTCAGGCAAGCTACACACAGTGAACACACAAGCCCCCCTGTCGTGATAAGCTTTGAGCATGTTGACATGATACATCTTCTGCCTCTTACGTCCCTCTACTTATTCCATTACATAATTTACATCTTTGACACACTGTACTATAGTGTAGGGCCCCTCCCAGGCAGCCTGTAACTTGTTCTGTCGCATAGGGACCAGAGCCAAGACCTTTTGCCCCACCTCAAACACATGTTCTCTTGCATGGCGGCCATACCACTGTTTTTCTTTCGTCTGCGCAGCCCTCAGGTTGCTCTACACCAGCTCCATTAGAGACCGCAGTTTCTCCATGAATTGCACCACATAGTGCACCACTGAGGTTTCATGGATAACCAACTTTCTTTCCTACTCTTCCCTAATCAAATTTAGGGTGCTGTTAAAGAATTTGCAGAGGCCATTTGTCTGTGGGTGATACGCTGAGGTGATGAGGTGATCCACCTGCATCTTTTTACAGAGACTCTACATGAGGTGAGGTTGGACATGAACTGGGTACCCTGATCGGTTAACATTTCCTTTGGGAACCCCACCCGGGAGAAAATGGCTATGAGACCATCCGCTACTTTATCTGCGCGGATTGAGGAGAGTTCTACAGCTTCTGGGTACCTTGTGGCATAGTCCGCCACAGTCAGGATGTACTCCTTCCCTGAGCTACTGAGTATAGCTAGGGGCCCCACAATATCCACAGCAACTCTTTCAAGTGGCTCGGATATGACTGGCAATGGAATGAGCTGTGCTCGGCACATGTCCCCAGATTTTCCAACTAGCTGGCAAGCATGACAGGAGCTACAGTAATTATCTACATCCTTTCTCATGTTAGGCCAGTAAAAATTGGGTCTCAAACAAGCCTTGGTTTTCCTTTTAGCCAAATGTCCTGCTAAGGGAATTTCCTGTGCTATTCTCAGTAACCCTTCCCTATAGGCCTGTGGAACAACCAGCTGTCTGCCAGGACCCTTATCCTCAGGTACCTCTGAGGCATTGTGCTCATGATATATAGCCTACTTTCCAAAAAATCCTGTCTGATTTATTTCCCAGTGTGGACTCATTGGCTTACTCCCTCAGAGAGGCCAGGCTAGGATCAGTTTGTTGTTGTGCCCTGAACGCCTCGCTTCTGAGTAGCTGATCAGTGTGGGGAAACAGGGCAGGTGATGCCCCCCCCTTTCCCAGGACAGTGCCTGAGCTTGTAACTTCTACAGGGAGAGGGGGAGTGGAGGGGGATCTCCTGCATGTGAGCCACCCACCACACTTGCAGCAGTTAAATCGCAGCTTTTCTGGGCTGCTGTTCTCCTTGTCAGGACTGTTAGCACAGCAGTTGCCTGGGATACCGGGTTGCATATACAGTAGTATTCTCCCCAACCCCTGCTAATGGTACATTTGCAATATTATCTGGTAATGTTACATCACACAACTCTATATTAGGAGTCAGGACATGCATTATGACACACTTCTGCCTGACTGTCTTCCGCCGTGTGAAAGTACAAAGTGTTAGGTTCTGGTACACACAAGTCTGCAACACTCTTAACATCACATACATTTGCCTTAATGTTGTGCGGTTCAGCAGGAGTCACCTGATGGAGAGAAGGGTTAGCTAGTAACACTGTATCATTACCAACATCACTTTCATTTACATAGGCAGTGTGCATTTTTCCAAGATCAGTCTCCAGAAGCACACTGGCAGGTAGATTGTCCAGCACCCCAACATCCCAGATGCCTCTTCCAACCCTCCAGTCAAGATATACTCTGGCCATAGGAACTTCAGGGTTGATCCCTCCCACTACCCGTACAGCAATAGTCTTTCCCGGGATAATGCTCTCCGGGCCTACCAGCGCTGAATCTATGACAGTCAGATCTGCATCCGAATCAAATAGCCCAAGCGTCACCTTTTGTCCTACCTGGAGTGTTTATAAATTGTTGCGGGGTCTCTCTTGGGGTCCTTCTAAACACAGGATGGCGGGCACAGGTTTCACCACTGGGCCCCCCACAGGAGATTTCTTCTTTTTGAGGCAATGAAAACTGATGTGCCCCACTTCACCACAATTAAAACACCTGCGGCCAGTTGCCAAAACAGGCTTCCCCCCGCCCCCAACAAATGCAGCAGCCGCTGCTTTTGTTGAAAAGGACCGCAGGGGTAATTCTCTGGGTCTCCGTTCTCTTCACCCGACTTGCCCTGGTGCTCCCCAGATCTTCTTTGCCAAAGAATCCCTGGTGCTGTTGTATTGGTCTGCCAGGGTGGCAGCCTCTTCCAATGACTTGGGTTTCTGGTCCAGGACCCACTCTTTAACCTCAGCTGGGCAGAGGGTGGTGAACTGTTCCTGGAGTATGAGATCTTTCAGTTTATCATAGTCCTTCACTTGAAAGCCCTCAACCCAATGATGCAACAGGGTTGACAATTGCGCTAACAGCTTCACATAGGTATCATAGGGACTGCGCTTTGAGTCTCTGAACTTCTATCGGTAAGCCTCAGGGGTGATGTTGAAATGCTTTAACAAGGCTTTCTTACTTGCAGTATAATCACCATACAGCTCCTGAGGAAGGTCGGCAAATGCTTCACAGCTTTTCTCCTCAGCCCATGGGTTAAATAGCTTGCCCATTGACTGGAGTCCAGTGCAAACTGTCGGCAAGTTTTTTCAAAGCTCCTGAAGAAAGTATCCAGGTCACCATCTTTCTCCAACACTGGAAATTGATCATGCCAGGGCTTTTTCCTACCCGGGTCACAAAAAAACCTCTGACCTCTGAGCCTCGCCAGCTCCAGCTGTAACTCACGTTCGGCCTGACGCTCTGCAGCCTCTCGTTAGGCTTTACACTCTGCAGCCTCAGCCTCTCGTTTGGCTTTCTGCTCAGCAGCTTCTCTGTCAGCAGTCACCTGTTACTGCTGCACCAGCTGCATAGCAGTTGCTGGATCCACATCCTTCATATACCTGACAGCAGATTGAAGGTAACCCTCCAGTGTAGACTCGCTGGGCCCAGCCTTAGTATCAAACCCTTGCTGGGCATTCATTGTAATGTCCGATGTTGGCTGAGCCTCAGTAGCAGGATTGTCCATGGACTTTCTTTCTCCAGCAGCTAGAGTCTGATCAGCAATCAAGAGCGCCCGAATCAAACGCTCTTTACTCTGGCTAGCCCTAACAATGGGCCTAATTGAGACCTGATCACTGGGCAGTGATTTTTGCAACCCTGCTATCAGATAGTCGCTGCCTACTGGGGTAGTGTGTTTTAGCTGTGCAAGTGTGCGAACGCATGTGTAGCAGAGCTGCACAAACTGATTTTGTGCAGTCTCTGCACAGCCCAGGACTTAGCTGCTGTCCAGGACTGGAATTGACGTCAGACACCCTCCCTTCCAACGTTTGGACACGTCTGTATTTTTCCAGACACTCCTTGAAAACGGTCAGTTGCCACCCACAAATGCCCTCTTCCTGTCAGTCACCTTACGATCAACCGTGCGTTCGCTTTTTTCGCACCATCTCGTCAATATGCTCCGATTCCCTTTGCTGCGGTCTGTCACACCTGCGTATTATGGTGCATACACATGCACAGTTCAGACCTGATCGCAGGCTGTGAGAAAACGCAGCCTATCGATCAGGTCTGAATTACCCCCAATGTTCCTCTCCATACACACAGCCACCAAATCATCTCTTCTCATCTGTGGGTACAAGAGAAGGGAGGGAACAGAGATTGTCACTCACTGTGCAAAGTTTAAAATTATAGTAAAGCTCTGGGTTCTGATTCTGGTGAAGTGGGTGCTCATGTCATGCTGATGTCGGTATGAGTATCAGGGCAGATGCAAATCCAGTAATGGTCAACAAGAGGCAAATAGACAAGGCAGTTAGAAAATCAGAGAATGTATTAAGTCCAGGCAAAATCAGAGTAATCAATAACCCAAATGATGGCTAAAGTCCAAAAAGAGGTAAAAACAGGCACCAATCTATAATCTGGGTGTACAGTCCAAGCAAGGTCCAGGACATGTGGAATACATAGAGTGGTCAGTATCAAGGTAGAGGCACATCCACAAGAAGGACCAAAACAGGCTGCTGCGTAGCCAAATAGAAAAGGTAATTACACCAGTCACTACTTTCTAAGAGCCTGAAACCTTAAAATAGAATCAGGGGCCACTCTCTGGGTGGATTTACTAAGACGTGGTTTGTCAAAACAGCAGTTCGTCAGTGGTTTTGAAAGATAACTTTAAAAATAGAGTTGGAATAAATGGTAAACAAAGCCTCATTTAGCCCTTATTTTTTTTGCCTTTTTAATTTATTGGTCAAAGCTGCAATGGCGGCTTTTACAATCCTCACCCACTGGCGTATCTATTATGGGTGCAGTATATGCAGTGCACATGGGCCCCTGGGTCCAGAGGGGGCCCACACTGCACACACTGCACCCATTTCTTATATATACCTTAGAAATGGGTGCAGTGTGTGCGGTGTGGGCCCCCTCTGGACCCAGGGGGCCCACACCGAGGTGATGAGATGAGGTGCTGAGGTGGTGCCAAGTACCAGGGCCACTGAGTTCCTACTTATAGAGACCTGCAGACCACAACAGACGAGTGTGTGAGAGATTTAAAGAGGCAGTGTAGCAGTGCTGGGAGCCACAGCAGGATCCATGTAACCTTTGTTACATGGATCCAGGGCTGGACTGCCCATCTGGCACTTCTGGCAAATGCCGGAAGGGCCGATGGGCTGGTCCTGTCACACAGAGAGTCGGGAAGGCCGCACACAGGGCAGCCTCTGTCTCTCTGGTCTGGCCGATCCCCCGCGTCCCCCCCCCTGTCTCCATAGAAATGGAGACATGCCACGAGTCCACGACCCCCCCCTCTTTTGGCACACGCGTGCACGCTCATGCCAGGGCTGATTTCAGCCCCAGTCTGTCCCTGCATGAATCCATGTTCCTATTGTGAGGGAGCTGCAATACTGTATCAATTAATAAATCTATGCAGTGGTGTGAAAAACTTTTGTCCCCTTTCTGATTTCTACTATTTATGCATCTGATAAATTGAGTAAACATAATCTACAGTTTTTAAATGGTCATTTTATATATTGAAGGTAAAAGGTTATCCAACACAAACTGTTGACTGATGAGTCAAAAATAGAATTTTTTGGAAAACATGGGTTCCGTTACATGTGGCATAAAGTTAACACAGCATTCCACAATAAGAAGATCATACCAACACAACAGTCAAACAGTCAAACATGGAGGTGGTATTGTGATGGTGTGGGGATAATTTGCTGTTTTAGGACCTGGGCAACTTGCTTTCTTTTACTTACTTCATGGCAGCCATATGATGGGTTAACGACCCATTCCCCTAGCATAGACAGGAGGTTCTTTCTTCTAATACATGCCCACTTTGGCTATATGAGTGCGCCCCTCCTCCTATTCTCTGTCTTTTTTCCTGTCTCCTAGTAGTATAGACAGAAGTAGGTTTATTATATTTGTAGTGCGGCGGTGCTGCTGTTTTGGGGCTCCTAAATTAGTTTATAGGCCCTTTTTATAGTGAATATGGCAATTCGGAGTACTTACAAGCCTGTGGTATTCAGTTAAGTGAGCAGCGTCAGTGCTGGAGGCTCACTATGGTGAAGCGGCTTCTGGGGGCGGAAAGCCGTGCGTTACAGACAGTGGCGTAAGTTCATCCCAGTTGCCCGGAGGCAAGATAAATATTGGTGCCCCACTATGTCCTATATTAAGATAAATATATGTATGTATGTGTGAGTTTTTGTGTGTGTGTGTGTATGGAGTGTACTGAAAAAAATGTATATACTGTATTTATACATTTTATTGTCTTTTATTTTAAATCACACATTGTTTAGCAGTCATACCCAAGATTAGAACCCATGACCTGTTACACTAACAGCAGACACTTTACTGATAGAGTTATTTGCTCCTGTAGAGAAAGCATGAGAATTCTAACTATATGAAGTTACGTGTAATTGTCAGAGAAGTAACTTCATATAGTTAAAATTCTCATATTTCCTATACAGGAGCAAACAGCTTCATCAGTAAGGTGTCTGCTTCCAGTGTAATAGGTTGTGGTTCCTAATCCTGGGTATGACACTTGTAAAATGTGTATATTCAGTATAATAAAGTGGGTGTGATTTGTAAGGTGCAGGGACCAGTGAGGAAGTCGGCCACTAAAAAGACAGCGGCAGCTATCAATTAACTTAATTCAATGGTGTCACAGAATGGGAGGAGAGGTGCCCCCTTCAGAGCAGAAGCCCGGCGGCAGATGACTCCATTGCCTCCCAGAGTTCTGCCTCTGGTTACAGATCCTCCAATAGCCGGGCGGAAGTGAGCGGCGTCAGGGCCGTATGCTCACGGGGAATGACGCAGCTTCTGGATGTTACATGGAAGGCTGCATGTCACTCCCTTACTGTGGCCATCACTTATGTATATTCTTGCTTTTAGATAGTTAGGTGATTAGGTATTTTTTCTTTGAATATATTCTCTGCAAAAAAGATATTATGCAAGAGAAAGAATGTGGCTAAAAAATGTACTGCATGTGATCAGTTCTTTTCTGGGAATCGGGAGGATGCTATATGTAGTAATTGCATGGAGAAAACTGCACCCAGTGTAAGCTTCTGATCAGCTCACTGAACTGATGGCGTGGATGAAAAAATCCTTTGTTACTAAGGAAGAATTTATGCACAGGCCTAAACAGTCTAGGTCGCAGTCTTGTCTAGATTTTGATGAAAAGTCCCCATATTTATCACTGCAGGATGATTGGAATAAGGATTCCAGCGTAGAATCTGGACAGGTTAAGGATGATGACAGGTCATTTAATACCAAGTTGGTGGATGTCATGCTTTAAAACATCTACAAGACAGTGAAATATAAGGAATCTGTTCAGGAAGGCGAACAAGATCCTTTATTTGAGGATAGGACAAAGAAAGTGAGGTCCTTTCCTGTGCACAAGGTGGTAAAGGACATCATTCGTAAGGAATGGCTGCAGCTGGATAAAAGGGTGAACAGTTTTAAGAGAATTAACCATATGTATCCAATTGTGGATGAGGAGTTCCTTACGTGGTGTGGTATTCCTAAAGTTGATGCACCGGTGGCGAAGGTAGCAACTAGAACCACGACACCCCTTGAAGATGGCATGTGTTGAAAGATTCTATGGATAAAAGGATGGAAAATGCTCTGAAAAGGTTGCATATTTCTACATCTGTGTCCTTAAAATCGGGTGTGGCCATAGCCTCTGTGTCCAGAGCCTTGAGGTTATGGTGTTCTATGATGCAGACAGATGTACAAGATGGTGCTTCTAGAAATTGTCTTTCAAAAAATTTGAGTATTATACAGAGAGCCGTGCAATATATCTGTGAGGCATCGCTTGATGTTCTGGAATTTTCCACAAAATCAATGACCTCAGGTATTATGGCCAGGAGAGCACTGTGGTTGCGATCTTGGGCAGCGGATGCCCATTCTAAAAATAGGTCAGTTACGCTTCCTTATGAGGGATCATTGTTCGGAAACAAGCTGGAGACTATGATTCAGAGGATGTCAAGTGGAAAGTCAGTGAGATTGCCAGAGGATAAGCATGGCAGGTATCCAGCTTCATCTTCAAGGCAGCAATTTAGGCAAGCAAGATCGTACAGGCCTGGCCGTCCTTATGCAGATCGATTCGAACATCAGTATTAGGACAGATATAATTCAGGTGTGACACGTCAGTCCTTTCGTAGAGGATATAGAAGAAGTGGTCAGAGGAAATGACGGTGTATGTCCCCTTACATCAACACCGGTATGGGGCAGAATCTCAGAATTCACTGCCCAGTGGCAGGCAAATATTTCCGACAGATGGGTTCTGGATATTGTTCCAGAAGGATACCGTCTCGAGTTCACGGCAATTCCAAAAAGGGACAAATTTGTAAAGTCAAGAACACCATCTTTAGTTCAAGAGTTGGCTGCCTTAGAAGAAAGTCTCCAATCACTATGCTCCGAAAAAAGTGGTGGAGGAGGTTCCAGTCGTAGAGAGAAAGAGAGGATTCTATTCTCGTTTTTTCCTAGTGAAGAAGTCCTCAGGTAGCTTCAGAACAATTCTAGATTTGAGGGATCTCAATCAAAGAATACAGAAAAGAAAATTTTATATAGAGACGCTAAAGTCAGTCCTATTGGGAATAAGGAAGGGAGATTTTTTGACGTCAATAGATCTCAAGGATGCATATTTCCATATTCCAATCAGGAGAAAAGACAGAAAGTTCCTAAGGTTCTGCATAGGAGGAAGGCATTTCCAGTTCACGTGTCTGCCGTTCGGCCTCACTTTGTCACCGAGGGTGTTTACAAAGGTATTGGTAACCCTGATAGCCTGCCTCAGAGAAAAAGGGATAACTAGTTGGGCGTACCTTGACGATGTTCTTTTAGCGGCGAGTTCAAGAGGAGACGTACAGCAAATGTTAGATCAAGCCTTGGCCTTTCTGCAAATTCACGGTTGGCTAGTGAATTGGAGCAAGAGTCATTTGGAACTGACACAAGTTCTTCAATTTCTGGGCGTCCTTATAGATACGCGGCTGTATGTGGTCATGCTTTCAGAAGACAGGCGTACGAAGATACAGGAGCTGATCCACTCTGTTCAAAGACAGGACAAGGTTCCTTTTCACATAGTATTGCGTCTATTAGGGATGATACAGAAAAGTAATAAATACTAAAAAGGTATCTCAATAGATCACAAGCATCAGCACACCTTGATTATATCATGTATATGAGGTATCTAAGTCGATGGAGCAGCAGTTACTCAGTCTATGAATGAATGTCCGCAAGCATTTAGAAAGGTTCAGCTCATATGTCCACTGAAAAACAGTATGCAAGGGAGCAGTTCCAAGATAGCGTGAGTTTGCCGTTACCAAGCTAGGTGAGAAGGACTGTAATAAATACCTCTCCTGTGGGCTGGTCCAGTACTGAGCGTCCTCGGTTATGAGTCCTGCAGTGCCCACTAATGCTATGCAGCAAGGAGATGGAGAGAGCCGCCAAGCTGTTGTAATCAGTTGAAGCCGCGTGCTGATGGATGCGGCCGGAGGGGATAGACAGAGCGGCAAAGAAACACGTAAATTTGGTGTAGCTTGCTTCTGTTGTAGATACCTGATGCAAGGTGTGCTTTAGGAGGCGGGATTCTAACGCGTTTCGTCACGTACCACGTGACTGACAAAGTCAAATGGTACGTGACGAAACGCATTAGGATCCCACCTCCTAAAGCACACCTTGCATCAGGTATCTACAACAGAAGCAAGCTACACCGAATTTACGTTTTTCCTTGCCACTCTGTCTATCCCCGCCGACGAATCCATCAGCACACGGCTTCAACTGATTACAACAGCTTGGTGGCTCTCTCCATCTCCTTCCTGCATAGCATTAGTGGGCACTGCAGGACTCATAACCGACGACGCTCGGTTCTGGGCCAGCCCACAGGAGAGGTATTTATTACAGTCCTTCTCACCTAGCTTGGTGACGGCAAACTCACTCTATCTTGGAACTGCTCCCTTGCATACTGTTTTTCAGTGGACATATGAGCTAAACCTTTCTAAGTGCTTGCGGACATTCATTCATAGACTGAGTAACTGCTGCTCCATCGACTTAGATACCTCATATACATGATATAATCAAGGTGTGCTGATGCTTGTGATCTATTGAGATACCATTTTATTATTTATTTATTACTTTTCTGTATGTTCATGGTTAATAAATCCTTTTTTATTATACACGTCGGCTCTCATTCTTGCCCTCCTATACTGCGCAGCCGTTTCTTGTTTTAATTCATTATTGTTTAAACTAGTGATGAGCGGGTTCGGTTCCTCGGGATCCGAACCCCCCGAACTTCACCCATTTTACACGGTTCCGAGGCATACTTTGATCTTCCCGCCTTGCTCGGTTAACCCGAGCGCGCCCGAACGTCATCATCCCGCTGTCGGATTCTCGCGAGATTCGTATTCTATATAAGGAGTCGTGCGTCGCCGCCATTTTCACTAATGCTTTGGAGATGATAGCGAGAGGACGTGGTTGCGTTCTCTCAGTTTCTGTGTTCAGTGTGCTGCAAATATCTGTGCTCAGTGTGCTGCAAATATCTGTGCTCAGTGTGCTTGCAAATATCTGTGCTCAGTGTGCTGAAAATATCTACGTTCTCTGCCTGAAAAACGCTCCATATCTGTGCTGCATTGTAGTATATAGTAGGAGATCAGTGCAGAATTTTGCTGTGACCACCAGTATATATATAGCAGTATGGTACAGTAGTCCATTGCTCTACCTCTGTGTCGTCAAGTATACTATCCATCCATACCTGTGCTGCATTTTAGTTGTGCACAGTATATAGTAGGAGGACAGTGCAGAATTTTGCTGACCACCAGTATATATATAGCAGTACGGTACAGTAGTCTGCTGCTCTACCTCTATGTCGTCAAGTATACTATCCATCCATACCTGTGCTGCATTTTAGTTGTGCGCAGTATATAGTAGGAGGACAGTGCAGAATTTTACTGACCACCAGTATATATATAGCAGTACGATACAGTAGTCCGCTGCTCTACCTCTCTGTCATCAAGTATACTATCCATCCATACCTGTGCTGCATTTTAGTTGTGCACAGTATATAGTAGGAGGACAGTGCAGAATTTTGCTGACCACCAGTATATATATAGCAGTACGGCACAGTAGTCCGCTGCTCTACCTCTGTGTCGTCAAGTATACTATCCATCCATACCTGTGCTGCATTTTAGTTGTGCGCAGTTTATAGTAGGAGGACAGTGCAGAATTTTGCTGACCACCAGTATATATATAGCAGTACGGTACAGTAGTCCGCTGCTCTACCTCTGTGTCGTCAAGTATACTATCCATCCATACCTGTGCTGCATTTTAATTAAACGCAGTATATAGTAGAGATGAGCGCCTGAAATTTTTCGGGTTTTGTGTTTTGGTTTTGGGTTCGGTTCCGCGGCCGTGTTTTGGGTTCGAACGCGTTTTGGCAAAACCTCACCGAATTTTTTTTGTCGGATTCGGGTGTGTTTTGGATTCGGGTGTTTTTTTCAAAAAACACTAAAAAACAGCTTAAATCATAGAATTTGGGGGTCATTTTGATCCCAAAGTATTATTAACCTCAAAAACCATAATTTACACTCATTTTCAGTCTATTCTGAATACCTCACACCTCACAATATTATTTTTAGTCCTAAAATTTGCACCGAGGTCGCTGTGTGAGTAAGATAAGCGACCCTAGTGGCCGACACAAACACCGGGCCCATCTAGGAGTGGCACTGCAGTGTCACGCAGGATGTCCCTTCCAAAAAACCCTCCCCAAACAGCACATGACGCAAAGAAAAAAAGAGGCGCAATGAGGTAGCTGTGTGAGTAAGATTAGCGACCCTAGTGGCCGACACAAACACCGGGCCCATCTAGGAGTGGCACTGCAGTGTCACGCAGGATGGCCCTTCCAAAAAACCCTCCCCAAACAGCACATGACGCAAAGAAAAAAAGAGGCGCAATGAGGTAGCTGACTGTGTGAGTAAGATTAGCGACCCTAGTGGCCGACACAAACACCGGGCCCATCTAGGAGTGGCACTGCAGTGTCACGCAGGATGTCCCTTCCAAAAAACCCTCCCCAAACAGCACATGACGCAAAGAAAAAAAGAGGCGCAATGAGGTAGCTGTGTGAGTAAGATTAGCGACCCTAGTGGCCGACACAAACACCGGGCCCATCTAGGAGTGGCACTGCAGTGTCACGCAGGATGTCCCTTCCAAAAAACCCTCCCCAATCAGCACATGATGCAAAGAAAAAGAAAAGAAAAAAGAGGTGCAAGATGGAATTGTCCTTGGGCCCTCCCACCCACCCTTATGTTGTATAAACAAAACAGGACATGCACACTTTAACCAACCCATCATTTCAGTGACAGGGTCTGCCACACGACTGTGACTGATATGACGGGTTGGTTTGGACCCCCCCCAAAAAAGAAGCAATTAATCTCTCCTTGCACAAACTGGCTCTACAGAGGCAAGATGTCCACCTCATCTTCACCCTCCGATATATCACCGTGTACATCCCCCTCCTCACAGATTATCAATTCGTCCCCACTGGAATCCACCATCTCAGCTCCCTGTGTACTTTGTGGAGGCAATTGCTGCTGGTCAATGTCTCCGCGGAGGAATTGATTATAATTCATTTTAATGAACATCATCTTCTCCACATTTTCTGGATGTAACCTCGTACGCCGATTGCTGACAAGGTGAGCGGCGGCACTAAACACTCTTTCGGAGTACACACTTGTGGGAGGGCAACTTAGGTAGAATAAAGCCAGTTTGTGCAAGGGCCTCCAAATTGCCTCTTTTTCCTGCCAGTATAAGTACGGACTGTGTGACGTGCCTACTTGGATGCGGTCACTCATATAATCCTCCACCATTCTATCAATGTTGAGAGAATCATATGCAGTGACAGTAGACGACATGTCCGTAATCGTTGTCAGGTCCTTCAGTCCGGACCAGATGTCAGCATCAGCAGTCGCTCCAGACTGCCCTGCATCACCGCCAGCGGGTGGGCTCGGAATTCTGAGCCTTTTCCTCGCACCCCCAGTTGCGGGAGAATGTGAAGGAGGAGATGTTGACAGGTCGCGTTCCGCTTGACTTGACAATTTTGTCACCAGCAGGTCTTTCAACCCCAGCAGACCTGTGTCTGCCGGAAAGAGAGATCCAAGGTAGGCTTTAAATCTAGGATCGAGCACGGTGGCCAAAATGTAGTGCTCTGATTTCAACAGATTGACCACCCGTGAATCCTTGTTAAGCGAATTAAGGGCTGCATCCACAAGTCCCACATGCCTAGCGGAATCGCTCCCTTTTAGCTCCTTCTTCAATGCCTCCAGCTTCTTCTGCAAAAGCCTGATGAGGGGAATGACCTGACTCAGGCTGGCAGTGTCTGAACTGACTTCACGTGTGGCAAGTTCAAAGGGCATCAGAACCTTGCACAACGTTGAAATCATTCTCCACTGCACTTGAGACAGGTGCATTCCACCTCCTATATCGTGCTCAATTGTATAGGCTTGAATGGCCTTTTGCTGCTCCTCCAACCTCTGAAGCATATAGAGGGTTGAATTCCACCTCGTTACCACTTCTTGCTTCAGATGATGGCAGGGCAGGTTCAGTAGTTTTTGGTGGTGCTCCAGTCTTCTGTACGTGGTGCCTGTACGCCGAAAGTGTCCCGCAATTTTTCTGGCCACCGACAGCATCTCTTGCACGCCCCTGTCGTTTTTTAAAAAATTCTGCACCACCAAATTCAAGGTATGTGCAAAACATGGGACGTGCTGGAATTTGCCCATATTTAATGCACACACAATATTGCTGGCGTTGTCCGATGCCACAAATCCACAGGAGAGTCCAATTGGGGTAAGCCATTCCGCGATGATCTTCCTCAGTTGCCGTAAGAGGTTTTCAGCTGTGTGCGTATTCTGGAAAGCGGTGATACAAAGCGTAGCCTGCCTAGGAAAGAGTTGGCGTTTGCGAGATGCTGCTACTGGTGCCGCTGCTGCTGTTCTTGCGGCGGGAGTCCATACATCTACCCAGTGGGCTGTCACAGTCATATAGTCCTGACCCTGCCCTGCTCCACTTGTCCACATGTCCGTGGTTAAGTGGACATTGGGTACAACTGCATTTTTTAGGACACTGGTGAGTCTTTTTCTGACGTCCGTGTACATTCTCGGTATCGCCTGCCTAGAGAAGTGGAACCTAGATGGTATTTGGTAACGGGGGCACACTGCCTCAATAAATTGTCTAGTTCCCTGTGAACTAACGGCGGATACCGGACGCACGTCTAACACCAACATAGTTGTCAAGGACTCAGTTATCCGCTTTGCAGTAGGATGACTGCTGTGATATTTCATCTTCCTCGCAAAGGACTGTTGAACAGTCAATTGCTTACTGGAAGTAGTACAAGTGGGCTTACGACTTCCCCTCTGGGATGACCATCGACTCCCAGCGGCAACAACAGCAGCGCTAGCAGCAGTAGGCGTTACACGCAAGGATGCATCGGAGGAATCCCAGGCAGGAGAGGACACGTCAGAATTGCCAGTGACATGGCCTGCAGGACTATTGGCATTCCTGGGGAAGGAGGAAATTGACACTGAGGGAGTTGGTGGGGTGGTTTGCGTGAGCTTGGTTACAAGAGGAAGGGATTTACTGGTCAGTGGACTGCTTCCGCTGTCACCCAAAGTTTTTGAACTTGTCACTGACTTATTATGAATGCGCTGCAGGTGACGTATAAGGGAGGATGTTCCGAGGTGGTTAACGTCCTTACCCCTACTTATTACATCTTGACAAAGGGAACACACGGCTTGACACCTGTTGTCCGCATTTCTGGTGAAATACCTCCACACCGAAGAGCTGATTTTTTTGGTATTTTCACCTGGCATGTCAACGGCCATATTCCTCCCACGGACAACAGGTGTCTCCCCGGGTGCCTGACTTAAACAAACCACCTCACCATCAGAATCCTCCTGGTCAATTTCCTCCCCAGCGCCAGCAACACCCATATCCTCCTCATCCTGGTGTACTTCAACACTGACATCTTCAATCTGACTATCAGGAACTGGACTGCGGGTGCTCCTTCCAGCACTTGCAGGGGGCGTGCAAATGGTGGAAGGCGCATGCTCTTCACGTCCAGTGTTGGGAAGGTCAGGCATCGCAACCGACACAATTGGACTCTCCTTGTGGATTTGGGATTTCGAAGAATGCACAGTTCTTTGCTGTGCTGCTTTTGCCAGCTTGAGTCTTTTCATTTTTCTAGCGAGAGGCTGAGTGCTTCCATCCTCATGTGAAGCTGAACCACTAGCCATGAACATAGGCCAGGGCCTCAGCCGTTCCTTGCCACTCCGTGTGGTAAATGGCATATTGGCAAGTTTACGCTTCTCCTCCGACAATTTTATTTTAGGTTTTGGAGTCCTTTTTTTACTGATATTTGGTGTTTTGGATTTGACATGCTCTGTACTATGACATTGGGCATCGGCCTTGGCAGACGACGTTGCTGGCATTTCATCGTCTCGGCCATGACTAGTGGCAGCAGCTTCAGCACGAGGTGGAAGTGGATCTTGATCTTTCCCTAATTTTGGAACCTCAACATTTTTGTTCTCCATATTTTAATAGGCACAACTAAAAGGCACCTCAGGTAAACAATGGAGATGGATGGATTGGATACTAGTATACAATTATGGACGGGCTGCCGAGTGCCGACACAGAGGTAGCCACAGCCGTGAACTACCGCACTGTACTGTGTCTGCTGCTAATATATAGACTGGTTGATAAAGAGATAGTATACTCGTAACTAGTATGTATGTATAAAGAAAGAAAAAAAAACCACGGTTAGGTGGTATATACAATTATGGACGGGCTGCCGAGTGCCGACACAGAGGTAGCCACAGCCGTGAACTACCGCACTGTCCTGTGTCTGCTGCTAATATATAGACTGGTTGATAAAGAGATAGTATACTCGTAACTAGTATGTATGTATAAAGAAAGAAAAAAAAACCACGGTTAGGTGGTATATACAATTATGGACGGGCTGCCGAGTGCCGACACAGAGGTAGCCACAGCCGTGAACTACCGCACTGTACTGTGTCTGCTGCTAATATATAGACTGGTTGATAAAGAGATAGTATACTCGTAACTAGTATGTATGTATAAAGAAAGAAAAAAAAACCACGGTTAGGTGGTATATACAATTATGGACGGGCTGCCGAGTGCCGACACAGAGGTAGCCACAGCCGTGAACTACCGCACTGTACTGTGTCTGCTGCTAATATATAGACTGGTTGATAAAGAGATAGTATACTCGTAACTAGTATGTATGTATAAAGAAAGAAAAAAAAACCACGGTTAGGTGGTATATACAATTATGGACGGGCTGCCGAGTGCCGACACAGAGGTAGCCACAGCCGTGAACTACCGCACTGTACTGTGTCTGCTGCTAATATATAGACTGGTTGATAAAGAGATAGTATACTCGTAACTAGTATGTATGTATAAAGAAAGAAAAAAAAACCACGGTTAGGTGGTATATACAATTATGGACGGGCTGCCGAGTGTCGACACAGAGGTAGCCACAGCCGTGAACTACCGCACTGTACTGTGTCTGCTGCTAATATATAGACTGGTTGATAAAGAGATAGTATACTCGTAACTAGTATGTATGTATAAAGAAAGAAAAAAAAACCACGGTTAGGTGGTATATACAATTATGGACGGGCTGCCGAGTGCCGACACAGAGGTAGCCACAGCCGTGAACTACCGCACTGTACTGTGTCTGCTGCTAATATATAGACTGGTTGATAAAGAGATAGTATACTCGTAACTAGTATGTATGTATAAAGAAAGAAAAAAAAACCACGGTTAGGTGGTATATACAATTATGGACGGGCTGCCGAGTGCCGACACAGAGGTAGCCACAGCCGTGAACTACCGCACTGTACTGTGTCTGCTGCTAATATATAGACTGGTTGATAAAGAGATAGTATACTCGTAACTAGTATGTATGTATAAAGAAAGAAAAAAAAACCACGGTTAGGTGGTATATACAATTATGGACGGGCTGCCGAGTGCCGACACAGAGGTAGCCACAGCCGTGAACTACCGCACTGTACTGTGTCTGCTGCTAATATATAGACTGGTTGATAAAGAGATAGTATACTCGTAACTAGTATGTATGTATAAAGAAAGAAAAAAAAACCACGGTTAGGTGGTATATACAATTATGGACGGGCTGCCGAGTGCCGACACAGAGGTAGCCACAGCCGTGAACTACCGCACTGTACTGTGTCTGCTGCTAATATAGACTGGTTGATAAAGAGATAGTATACTCGTAACTAGTATGTATGTATAAAGAAAGAAAAAAAAACCACGGTTAGGTGGTATATACAATTATGGACGGGCTGCCGAGTGCCGACACAGAGGTAGCCACAGCCGTGAACTACCGCACTGTACTGTGTCTGCTGCTAATATATAGACTGGTTGATAAAGAGATAGTATACTCGTAACTAGTATGTATGTATAAAGAAAGAAAAAAAAACCACGGTTAGGTGGTATATACAATTATGGACGGGCTGCCGAGTGCCGACACAGAGGTAGCCACAGCCGTGAACTACCGCACTGTACTGTGTCTGCTGCTAATATATAGACTGGTTGATAAAGAGATAGTATACTCGTAACTAGTATGTATGTATAAAGAAAGAAAAAAAAAACACGGTTAGGTGGTATATACAATTATGGACGGGCTGCCGAGTGCCGACACAGAGGTAGCCACAGCCGTGAACTACCGCACTGTACTGTGTCTGCTGCTAATATAGACTGGTTGATAAAGAGATAGTATACTCGTAACTAGTATGTATGTATAAAGAAAGAAAAAAAAACCACGGTTAGGTGGTATATACAATTATGGACAGGCTGCCGAGTGCCGACACAGAGGTAGCCACAGCCGTGAACTACCGCACTGTACTGTGTCTGCTGCTAATATATAGACTGGTTGATAAAGAGATAGTATACTCGTAACTAGTATGTATGTATAAAGAAAGAAAAAAAAACCACGGTTAGGTGGTATATACAATTATGGACGGGCTGCCGAGTGCCGACACAGAGGTAGCCACAGCCGTGAACTACCGCACTGTACTGTGTCTGCTGCTAATATATAGACTGGTTGATAAAGAGATAGTATACTCGTAACTAGTATGTATGTATAAAGAAAGAAAAAAAAACCACGGTTAGGTGGTATATACAATTATGGACGGGCTGCCGAGTGCCGACACAGAGGTAGCCACAGCCGTGAACTACCGCACTGTACTGTGTCTGCTGCTAATATATAGACTGGTTGATAAAGAGATAGTATACTCGTAACTAGTATGTATGTATAAAGAAAGAAAAAAAAACCACGGTTAGGTGGTATATACAATTATGGACGGGCTGCCGAGTGCCGACACAGAGGTAGCCACAGCCGTGAACTACCGCACTGTACTGTGTCTGCTGCTAATATATAGACTGGTTGATAAAGAGATAGTATACTCGTAACTAGTATGTATGTATAAAGAAAGAAAAAAAAACCACGGTTAGGTGGTATATACAATTATGGACGGGCTGCCGAGTGCCGACACAGAGGTAGCCACAGCCGTGAACTACCGCACTGTACTGTGTCTGCTGCTAATATAGACTGGTTGATAAAGAGATAGTATACTCGTAACTAGTATGTATGTATAAAGAAAGGAAAAAAAACCACGGTTAGGTGGTATATACAATTATGGACAGGCTGCCGAGTGCCGACACAGAGGTAGCCACAGCCGTGAACTACCGCACTGTACTGTGTCTGCTGCTAATATATAGACTGGTTGATAAAGAGATAGTATACTCGTAACTAGTATGTATGTATAAAGAAAGAAAAAAAAACCACGGTTAGGTGGTATATACAATTATGGACGGGCTGCCGAGTGCCGACACAGAGGTAGCCACAGCCGTGAACTACCGCACTGTACTGTGTCTGCTGCTAATATAGACTGGTTGATAAAGAGATAGTATACTCGTAACTAGTATGTATGTATAAAGAAAGAAAAAAAAACCACGGTTAGGTGGTATATACAATTATGGACGGGCTGCCGAGTGCCGACACAGAGGTAGCCACAGCCGTGAACTACCGCACTGTACTGTGTCTGCTGCTAATATAGACTGGTTGATAAAGAGATAGTATACTACTAATATTATATATACTGGTGGTCAGGTCACTGGTCACTAGTCACACTGGCAGTGGCACTCCTGCAGCAAAAGTGTGCACTGTTTAATTTTAATATAATATTATGTACTCCTGGCTCCTGCTATAACCTATAACTGGCACTGCAGTAGTGCTCCCCAGTCTCCCCCACAATTATAAGCTGTGTGAGCTGAGCAGTCAGACAGATATATAATATATATAGATGATGCAGCACACTGGCCTGAGCCTGAGCAGTGCACACAGATATGGTATGTGACTGACTGAGTCACTGTGTGTATCGCTTTTTACAGGCAGAGAACGGATATATTAAATAAACTGCACTGTGTGTCTGGTGGTCACTCACTATATAATATATTATGTACTCCTGGCTCCTGCTATAACCTATAACTGGCACTGCAGTAGTGCTCCCCAGTCTCCCCCACAATTATAAGCTGTGTGAGCTGAGCAGTCAGACAGATATATATAATATTATATATAGATAATAGATGATGCAGCACACTGGCCTGAGCCTGAGCAGTGCACACAGATATGGTATGTGACTGAGTCACTGTGTGCTGTGTATCGCTTTTTTCAGGCAGAGAACGGATTATAAAGTAAACTGCACTGTCCTCACTAGTAAACTCTCTCCACTCAGTCTCTACACTTCTACAGTAACAGTACTCCTCCTAGTCAGCTCCAGTAAATCTCTCTCAGTCTCTTATAATCTAAATGGAGAGGACGCCAGCCACGTCCTCTCCCTATCAATCTCAATGCACGTGTGAAAATGGCGGCGACGCGCGGCTCCTTATATAGAATCCGAGTCTCGCGATAGAATCCGAGCCTCGCGAGAATCCGACAGCGTCATGATGACGTTCGGGCGCGCTCGGGTTAACCGAGCAAGGCGGGAAGATCCGAGTCGCTCGGACCCGTAAAAAAAACATGAAGTTCTGGCGGGTTCGGATTCAGAGAAACCGAACCCGCTCATCTCTAGTATATAGTAGGAGGACAGTGCAGAATTTTGCTGACCACCAGTATATATAAAGCAGTACGGTACAGTAGTCCGCTGCTCTACCTCTGTGTTGTCAAGTATACTATCCATCCATACCTGTGCTGCATTTTAGTTGTGCGCAGTATATAGTAAAAGGACAGTGCAGAATTTTGATGACCACCAGTATATATATAGCAGTATGGTACAGTAGTCCACTGCTCTACCTCTGTGTCGTCAAGTATACTATCCATCCATACCTGTGCTGCATTTTAGTTGTGCGCAGTATATAGTAGGAGGACAGTGCAGAATTTTGCTGACCACCAGTATATATATATAGCAGTACGGTACAGTAGTCCGCTGCTCTACCTCTGTGTCATCAAGTATACTATCCATCTATACCTGTGCTGCATTTTAGTTGTGCGCAGTATATAGTAGGAGGACAGTGCAGAATTTTCTGACCACCAATATATATATATAGCAGTACAGTACAGTAGTCCGCTGCTCTACCTCTGTGTCGTCAAGTATACTATCCATCCATACCTGTGCTGCATTTTAGTTGTGCGCAGTATATAGTAGGAGGACAGTGCAGAATTTTGCTGACCACCAATATATATATAGCAGTACGGTACAGTAGTCCGCTGCTCTACCCCTGTGTCGTCAAGTATACTATCCATCCATACCTGTGCTGCATTTTAGTTGTGCGCAGTATATATTAGGAGGACAGTGCATAATTTTACTGACCACCAGTATATATATAGCAGTACGGTACAGTAGTCCGCTGCTCTACCTCTGTGTCATCAAGTATACTATCCATCCATACCTGTGCTGCATTTTAGTTGTCGCAGTATATAGTAGGAGGACAGTGCAGAATTTTGCTGACCACCAGTATATATATAGCAGTACGATACAGTAGTCTGCTGCTCTACCTCTGTGTCGTCAAGTATACTATCCATCCATACCTGTGCTGCATTTTAGTTGTGCGCAGTCTATATTAAGAGGACAGTGCAGAATTTTACTGACCACCAGTATATATATAGCAGTACGGTACAGTAGTCCGCTGCTCTACCTCTCTGTCATCAAGTATACTATCCATCCATACCTGTGCTGCATTTTAGTTGTGCACAGTATATAGTAGGAGGACAGTGCAGAATTTTGCTGACCACCAGTATATATATAGCAGTACGGTACAGTAGTCCGCTGCTCTACCTCTGTGTCGTCAAGTATACTATCCATCCATACCTGTGCTGCATTTTAGTTGTGCACAGTATATAGTAGGAGGACAGTGCAGAATTTTGCTGACCACCAGTATATATATAGCAGTACGGTACAGTAGTCCGCTGCTCTACCTCTGTGTCGTCAAGTATACTATCCATCCATACCTGTGCTGCATTTTAGTTGAGCGCAGAATATAGTAGGAGGACAGTGCAGAATTTTGCTGACCACCAGTATATATATAGCAGTACGGTACAGTAGTCCGCTGCTCTACCTCTGTGTCGTCAAGTATACTATCCATCCATACCTGTGCTGCATTTTAGTTGTGCGCAGTATATAGTAGGAGGACAGTGCAGAATTTTGCTGACCACCAGTATTTATATAGCAGTACGGCACAGTAGTCCGCTGCTCTACCTCTGTGTCATCAAGTATACTATCCATCCATACCTGTGCTGCATTTTAGTTGAGTGCAGTATATAGTAGGAGGACAGTGCAGAATTTTTTCTGACCACCAGTATATATATAGCAGTACAGTACAGTAGTCCGCTGCTCTACCTCTGTGTCGTCAAGTATACTATCCATCCATACCTGTGCTGCATTTTAGTTGTGCGCAGTATATAGTAAGAGGACAGTGCAGAATTTTGCTGACCACCAGTATATATATAGCATTACGGTACAGTAGTCCGCTGCTCTAACTCTGTGTCATCAAGTATACTATCCATCCATACCTGTGCTGCATTTTAGTTGTGCGCAGTATATAGTAGGAGGACAGTGCAGAATTTTGCTGACCACCAGTATATATATATAGCAGTATGATACAGTAGTCCGCTGCTCTACCTATGTGTCGTCAAGTATACTATCCATCCATACCTGTGCTGCATTTTAGTTGTGTGCAGTATATATTAGGAGGACAGTGCATAATTTTACTGACCACCAGTATATATATAGCAGTACGGTACAGTAGTCCGCTGCTCTACCTCTGTGTCATCAAGTATACTATCCATCCATACCTGTGCTGCATTTTAGTTGTGCGCAGTATATAGTAGGAGGACAGTGCAGAATGTTGCTGACCACCAGTATATATATAGCAGTACGGTACAGAAGTCCGCTGCTCTACCTCTGTGTCGTCAAGTATACTATCCATCCATACCTGTGCTGCATTTTAGTTGTGTGCAGTATATAGTAAGAGGACAGTGCAGAATTTTGCTGACCACCAGTATATATATAGCAGTACGGTACAGTAGTCCGCTGCTCTACCTCTGTGTCGTCAAGTATACTATCCATCCATACCTGTGCTGCATTTTAGTTGTGCGCAGTATATAGTAGGAGGACAGTGCAGAATTTTGCTGACGACCAGTATATATATAGCAGTACGGTACAGTAGGCCAGTGCTATTGATATATTACTGGCATATAATTCCACACATTAAAAAATGTAGAACAAAAATGTGGATGGTAAAATAGGGAAAGATCAAGATCCACTTCCACCTCGTGCTGAAGCTGCTGCCACTAGTCATTGCCGAGATGATGAAATGCCATCAACGTCATCTCCCAAGGCCGATGCCTAATGTCATAGTAGAGAGCATGTAAAATCCAAAAAACAAATGTTCAGTAAAATGACCCAAAAATCTAAATTAAAAGCATCTGAGGAGAAGCGTAAACTTGTCAATATGCCATTTACGACACGGAGTGGCAAGGAACGGCTGAGGCCATGGCCTATGTTCATGGCTAGTGGTTCAGATTCATATGAGGATGGAAGCACTCATCCTCTCGCTAGAAAAATGAAAAGATTTAAGCTGGCAAAAGCACAGCAAAGAACTGTGCGTTCTTCTAAATCACAAATTCCCAAGGAGAGTCCAATTGTGTCGGTTGCGATGCCTGAACTTCCCAACACTGGACGGGAAGAGTTGGCGCCTTCAACCATTTGCACACCCCCTGCAAGTGCTGGAAGGAGCACCCGCAGTCCAGTTCCTGATAGTCAAATTGAAGATGTCACTGTTGAAGTACACCAGGATGAGGATATGGGTGTTGCTGGCGCTGAGGAGGAAATTGACATGGAGGATTCTGATGGTGAGGTGGTTTGTTTAAGTCAGGCACCCGGGGAGACACCTGTTGTCCGTGGGACGAATATGGCCATTGACATGCCTGGTCAAATTACAAAAAAAAATCACCTCTTTCGTGTGGATTAATTTTAACAGAAATGCGGACAACAGGTGTCAAGCTGTGTGGTGCCTTTATCAAGCTGTAATAAGTAGGGGTAAGGACGTTAACCACCTAGGAGCATCCTCCCTTATACATCACCTGGAGCGCATTCATCAGAAGTCATTGACAAGTTCAAAAACTTTGGGTGACAACGGAAGCAGTCCACTGACAACTAAATCCCTTCCTCTTGCAACCAAGCTCCTGCAAACCACACCACCAACTCCCTCAGTGTCAATTTCCTCCTTAGACAGGAAAGCCAATATTCCTGCAGGCCATGTCACTGGCAAGTCTGACAAGTCCTCTTCTGCCTGGGATTCCTTCGATGCATCCTTGAGTTTAACGCCTACTGCTGCTGGCGCTGCTGTTGGTGCTGCTGGGAGTCGATCGTCATCCCAGAGGGGAAGTCGGAAGACCACTTGTACTACATCCAGTAAGCAATTGACTGTCCAACAGTCCTTTGCGAGGAAGATGAAATATCACAGCAGTCATCCTGCTGCAAAGCAGATAACTCAGGCCTTGGCAGCTTGGGTGGTGATAAACGTGTGTCTGGTATCCACCGTTAATTCACATGGAATTAGACAATTTATTGAGTTAGTGTGTCCCCGGTACCAAATACCATCTAGATTCCACTTCTCTAGGCAGGCGATACCGAGAATGTACACAGACCTCAGAAAAAGAGTCACCAGTGTCCTAAAAAATGCAGTTGTACCCAATGTCCACTTAACCACGGACATGTGGACAAGTGGAGCAGGGCAGACTCAGGACTATATGACTGTGACAGCCCACTGGGTAGATGTATTGCCTCCCGCAGCAAGAACAGCAGCGGCGGCACCAGTAGCAGCATCTCGCAAATGCCAACTCATTCCTAGGCAGGCTACGCTTTGTATCACCGCTTTCCATAAGAGACACACAGCTGACAACCTCTTACGGAAACTGAGGAACATCATCGCAGAATGGCTTACCCCAATTGGACTCTCCTGGGGATTTGTGACATCTGACAACGCCACCAATATTGTGCATGCATTACTTGTGGGCAAATTCCAGCACGTCCCATGTTTTGCACATACATTGAATTTGGAGGTGTAGAATTATTTAAAAAAACGACAGGGGTGTGCAAGAGATGCTGTCGGTGGACCAAAGAATTGCGGGCCACTTTCGGCATTCAGCCACCGCGTGCCGAAGACTGGAGCACCAGCAAACACTCCTGAACCTGCCCCGCCATCATCTGAAGCAAGAGGTGGTAACAAGGTGGAATTCAACCCTCTATATGCTTCAGAGGATGGAGGAGCAGCAAAAGGCCATTCAAGCCTATACATCTGCCTACGATATAGGCAAAGAGGGGGAATGCACCTGACTCAAGTGCAGTGGAGAATGATTTCAACCTTGTGCAAGGCTCTGCAACCCTTTGAACTTGCCACACGTGAAGTCAGTTCAGAGACTGCCTGCCTGAGTCAGGTCATTCCCCTCATCAGGATTTTGCAGAAGAAGCTGGAGAGATTGAAGGAGGAGCTAAAACGGAGCGATTCCGCTAGGCATGTGGAACTTGTGGATGGAGCCCTTAATTCGCTTAACCAGGATTCACGGGTGGTCAATCTGTTGAAATCAGAGCACAACATTTTGGTCACCGTGCTCGATCCTAGGTTTAAAAGCCAGCGTTGTATCTCTCTTTCCGTCAGACACAAGTCTGCAGAGGTGCAAAGACCTGCTGGCAAGACACTTGTCAAGTCAAGCGGAACGTGACCCATCAACAGCTCCTCCTTCACATTCTCCCGCAACTGGGGCTGCGAGGAAAAGGCTAAGAATTCCGAGCCCACCCGCTGGCAGTGTTGCAGGGCAGTCTTGAGCGAGTGCTGACATCTGGTCCGGACTGAAGGACCTGCCAACGATTACTGACATGTCGTCTACTGTCACTGCATATGATTCTGTCACCATTGAAAGAATGGTGGAGGATTATATGAGTGACCGCATCCAAGTAGGCACGTCAGACAGTCCGTACGTATACTGGCAGGAAAAAGAGGCAATTTGGAGGCCCTTGCACAAACTGGCTTTATTTTACCTAAGTTGCCCCCCCTCCAGTGTGTACTCCGAAAGAGTGTTTAGTGCCGCCGCTCACCTTGTCAGCAATCGGCGTACGAGGTTACTTCGAGAAAATGTGGAGAAGATTATGTTCATCAAAATGAATTATAATCAATTCCTCCGTTGAGCCATTCACCAGCAATTGCCTCCAGAAAGTACACAGGGACCTGAGATGGTGGATTCCAGTGGGGATGAATTAATACTCTGTGAGGAGGGGGATGTACACAGTGAAAGGGGGGATGAATCGGACGATGAGGAGGAGGTGGACATCTTGCCTCTGTAGAGCCAGTTTGTGCAAGGAGAGATTGATTGCTTCTTTTTGGTGGGGGCCCAAACCAACCAGTCATTTCAGTCACTGTCGTGTGGCAGACCCTGTGGCTGAAATGATGGGTTTGTTAAAGTGTGCATGTCCTGTTTATACAACATAAGGGTGGGTGGGAGGCCCCAAGGACAATTCCATCTTGCACCTCTTTTTTCTTTGATTTATCTTTGCATCATGTGCTGTTTGCGGACTATTTTCTGAAGTGCCATCCTGTCTGACACTGCAGTGCCACTCCTATATGGGCCAGGTGTTTGTGTCAGCCAGTTGGGTCGCTTAGCTTAGCCATCCAGCGACCTTGGTGCACCTCTTTTTTTCTTTGCATCATGTGCTGTATGGGGACTATTTTTTATATCTGCCATCCTGTCTGACACTGCAGTGCCACTCCTAGATGGGCCAGGTGTTTGTGTCGGCCACTTGGGTCGCTTAGCTTAGCCATCCTGCGACCTTGGTGCACCTCTTTTTTTCTTTGCATCATGTGCTGTTTGGGGACTATTTTTTAAATCTGCCACCCTGTCTGACACTGCAGTGCCACTCCTAGATGGGCCAGGTGTTTGTGTCGGCCACTTGGGTCGCTTAGCTTAGCCATCCAGCGACCTTGGTGCACCTCTTTTTTCTTTGCATCATGTGCTGTTTGGGGACTATTTTTAAAATCTGCCATCCTGTCTGACACTGCAGTGCCACTCCTAGATGGGCCAGGTGTTTGTGTCGGCCACTTGTGTCGCTTAGCTTAGCCATCCAGCGACCTTGGTGCACCTCTTTTTTTCTTTGCATCATGTGCTGTTTGGGGACTATTTTTTAAATCTGCCATCCTGTCTGACACTGCAGTGCCACTCCTAGATGGGCCAGGTGTTTGTGTCGGCCACTTGGGTCGCTTAGCTTAGCCATCCAGCGACCTTGGTGCACCTCTTTTTTTCTTTGCATCATGTGCTGTTTGGGGACTAATTTTTAAATCTGCCATCCTGTCTGACACTGCAGTGCCACTCCTAGATGGGCCAGGTGTTTGTGTCAGCCACTTGGGTCGCTTAGCTTAGCCATCCAGCGACCTTGGTGCACCTCTTTTTTCTTTGCATCATATGCTGTTTGGGGACTATTTTTTAAATCTGCCATCCTGTCTGACACTGCAGTGCCACTCCTAGATGGGCTAGGTGTTTGTGTCGGCCACTTGGGTCGCTTAGCTTAGTCATCCAATTTTAGGACTAAAAGTAATACTGTGAGGTGTGAGGTGTTCAGAATAGACTGGATATGAGTGGAAATTATGGTTATTGAGGTTAATAATACTATGGGATCAAAATGACCCCCAAGTTCTATGATTTAAGCTGTTTTTGAGGGTTTTTTGTAAAAAAAAACACCCAAATCCAAAACACACCCGAATCCGCCCAAAAAAATTTCAGGGAGGTTTTGCCAAAACGCATCCGAATCCAAAACACGGCCGCGGAACCGAATCCAAAACCAAAACACAAAACCCTAAAAATTTCCGGTGCACATCACTAGTTTAAACACCCACATAGTGTTTCACGGCAGCGCAATTTACTAGGGGAAACTCTTTTTTATTATCATAGTCTATTCTATAGGCGCTGTGAAAGCAGTCAATTGTTTATTTTTTTCTATTAGGGATGATGTCTTACACGAAAGGCGTTGTGCAGTGGGCAAGGTGAATGAGAGTGTTGCAATGGAACACCCTGAAATATTCAAAGAGCAAAACTCCTTTGCATCATCGAATAAGACTAACAAAGGAGGCCAAAGATTCACTGTCCTGGTGGAAGTCCAGTCAAACATACGAGCAAGGTGTGTCACTGATGGAGCCCCAGTATGTAGTTTTAACTACGGACGTAAGTCTAACAGGTTGGGGTGCTCATCTGCAGAGGCAAAGTTGTCAAGGAGAATGGTCCCTGACAGAGGCAGGTTATTCGTCAAATCAGCGCGAGATGAGAGCGGTGTGGTTGGCCATATGCGAATTCCGGGATCAACTTGTAGGGAAACATCTAAGAGTCTTCTCGGACAATGCGGCAGTAGTGGCTTATTTGAATCACCAAGGTGGGACAAGGAGTCGAGCAATCATGTTGGAAGTCTCGTACATCATGCAGTGGGCACAACAACATTTGATGTCCCTGACGGCTCTACATGTTCCAGGCGTAGACAACGTGTTGGCAGATTATCTGAGTCGAAATCAAGTTCAGTCCGGGGAGTGGGAGTTAAATACTCAAGTATTCAAAAGTATAGTAGACAGGTTCGGGAAACCCGATATAGATCTCATGGCTACCGGCCTCAACACAAAGCTGCCTCGATTCTTCTCGAGGTATTACCTTCCAACGTCAAAAGGAGTGCCCTGTCTCTAGCGTGGGAGTTCAGACTGGGGTATGTCTTTCCTCCTTTTCCTCTCATAGCCAGAACACTGAAGAACATCAGAGAAGAGAGAGCGTAAGTGATTGTAGTAGTCCCTTATTGGCCGAGAAGGACTTGGTTTCCAACAGTACAGAGCATGTCGGTGGAAAAAATGTGGAGATTACCGGTAGTCCGGAGGCTGTTGCATCAAGGCCCTCTAGAATACCCAAACCTTCAGCTTACGGCTTGGAAATTGAACGGCCTTTACTAAAAAGCAAGGGTCTGTCCGAATCGGTTGTTCAGTTACTTTTAAAAGCCAGGAAGACGGTCTCTTCAGACGCTTATTATAGAATATGGAGAGCTTTTATTGTCTGGTCGGAAGATAAGTTTGAAGGCTGAAACCGCACAAGTTCTGCAGTTTCTTTATGATGGATTTGTCAAGGGTTTGGCAGTTTCAACTCTCAAGGTGCATATATCGGCTCTGAGTGTTCTGTTAGACAGAAAATTATTTCAGGGTGAGTTAATTAAGAAGTTTTGTCAAGCCATGAAAAGAATAAGACCAAGAGTTAGGTTGATAGTGCCGCCCTGGGATATAAATTTAATTTTAAATGCTTTGACGCAGCATCCATTCAAGCCGTGACAAGAGGTTGGTGTGAAGTTTCTCACTTGGAAGGTAGTTTTCCTTACGGCCGTTACTTCAGCAAGGAGAGTTGGAGAATTGCAAGTTCTGTGGGCATAAGAGCCATATCTAAGAATATTATCTGATAAGGTTGTGTTAAGAACAAACCCATCCTTCCTGCCAAAGTCGTGTCAACCTTTCATATCAATCAGGAAATCATCTTACCAGCTTTTTTCCATCAACCAAAGAATGATGAGGAATGCAGGTTGCATACTTTAGATCTGGTTAGGGCAATAACCATTTATCTGGACAGAGTAAAATCCTTCAGGAAAGAGAAGAGTTTGTTCCTAGTATCTGTTGGGTCACACAAAGGGTGTATGCCGACAAAGAAAACCATTGCGAGATGGATAAGAGAGCTGATCACGTTCGTATATCAAGATGATGGTCGTGAAGTTCTGGAGAATATCAAGGCTCACTCGACTAGGGCAGTTTCTGTCTCATGGGCTAGGAATGCGCAGGTGGCAATTGAAGACATATGTGCAGCAGTACGTGGTCATCTGTACACATCTTCTCTGGGCATTATGCTTTGGATATTGTTAAAGCTCACTTTGGTAACCAGGTCATACAACAGGCCTTGGTCTAATTAAATATTAAGCATCAAATGTTTTGTTTTGTGTGAGTCCCTCCCATAATTCAGCTTTGGTATATCCCACCGTATGGCTGCCATGAAGTAAGTAAAAGAAAGCAGCGAATTATACTTACGATAATTCCATTTCTTTGAAGTACTTCATGGCAGCCCGTGAATTACCCACCCTGTGGGAGTGTTTTTTCTTCTAGACATAAGTTATGGGATAACGGAGACACTCAAAAGACAGGGAATAGGGGGAGGGGCGCACTCATATAGCCAAAGTGGGCGTGTATTAGAAGAAAGAACCTCCTGTCTATGCTAGGGGAATGGGTCGTTAACCCATCGTATGGCTGCCATGAAGTACTTCAAAGAAATGGAATTATCGTAAGTATAATTTGCTGCTATAAATGATGGAATAATGAATCCAGCTCTCTTACACAAAATCCTAAAGGATAAAGGGCCTAATTCAGCATAGATCGCTATTCAGAGAAATCGCAAATCAAGCGATTATCGAATGACTGCGCATGTGTAGTGTTCACATGGCACATGCGTGGCGGTAATAGCGAAAGAAAATGCGTACAGATCATAATCGCAATGTAGCCGCTGTTTGACTGACAGGAAGCCAGTGTGTCTTGGTGGACACCTGCCGTTTTCTGGGTGTGTCAGAAAAAAACGCAGGCGTGCACAGGCGTTTTTAAGGAGGGTCTCTGACGTCAGCGCAGAACTCTTCCATGCCGCCTCAGTTACAGATTAGTGGTAGACTCAGACCTACTTACATTTGCTCAGACGGCAAAGTTTCTTTGATGTTCCGGGAATTGCACATGCATCTGTGGGTGTATAGCGATCTGCGATGCATTCGCAATTTCGCACAGGACGTTGTGAGAGAAATATACAAAAATAGAAGAAATTATGAAAGCTACACTTATTATTATTATTACAGGTTGAGTATCCCTTATCCAAAATGCTTGGGACCAGAAGTAATTTGGATATCGGATTTTTCCGTATTTTGGAATAATTGCATACCATAATGAGATATCATGGTGATGGGACCTAAGCCTAAGCACAGAATGCATTTATGTTTCATAAACACCTTATACACACAGCCTGAAGGTCATTTTAGCCAATATTTTTAATAACTGTGCATTAAACAAAGTGTGTGTACATTCACACAATTCATTTATGTTTCATGTACATCTTATACACACAGCCTGAAGGTCATTTAATACAATATTTTTAATAACTTTTTGTAGTAAATAAAGTTTGTGTACATTGAGCCATCAAAAAACAAAGGTTTCACTATCTCAGTCTTACTCAAAAAATTCCGTATTTCGGAATATTCCGTATTTCGGAATATTTGGATATGGGATACTCAACCTGTATTATTATTATTATTATCCTTTATTTATATGGTGCCACAAGGGATCCGCAGCGCCCATTACGCACTACATAATCAAATGAGCAAACAAGAAAACTTACAATATAGGACAGGTATAGAAAACCTGGGGATAGATGCCATCAAAGGGAGTATGGAGCATAAGATAGTGTAAGTAAGAAAAGGAGAGGCACATGAGGAAAGAAGGCCCTGCTCTTGAGAGCTTACAATTTAAAAGATTGTTCACGCCACTGTACAGTATCTGCAAGAGACTTAGGGGTCTATGTACAAAGCCTCTGGGAGAGATAAAGTGGACGGAGATAAAGTACCAGCCAATCAGCATTTAACTGCCATATGACAAGCTGTGTTTAAAAAATGACAGTTAGGAGCTATCTGGTTGGTAATTTATCTCCTTCCAGTGTATCTCTCTCCAAAGCTTAGTACATAGACCCCTAAGTTGCAAGTATATAAATTCAGACCGCATGATATGTGCTGATTAAGTTATTTTTGATGCAATGGATTGAGTCTGATCAGCTAATTGCTTTCATCCAGTCACTGCCGGGCTGCTGTGCTCACATGCCTGCTCTCTCCTATCCTCTGTAAGAGTGCCCTATTTAAAGCTGCACCTGTCACTAGCATACTGCTGAAACACTGTGGAACGTACTGTAGCTCCTCTGTGCTCTCACTCTCCAGTGTGTACCTTCTGACTCTGAACTGATGCCTGAACCTGCACTCCTTTTTACTGTACTGTACCTACTGCTGCTACTCTGCTACCTGTGATTCTGTGTCATCCACTCTGCAGCAGATTACTATCACCTGTGTCCAGCATGTGTATCTCCAGCCTGTATTCTGTGTTGCTGTACTCCTCCAGTTCCAGTCCAGTTCAAACCTGCTGTACTCCTCTGGTTCCAGTATAGTACAAGTCAAGTACTACCTATACTCCAGTTCAGCCTGCTTTCTACCTTCTGGTCCTTGTCTAGTTCCAGTCCAGTTCCAGCCTGTGTTACCCCTGCAGTAGTTATTTATTATTATAGTAGTTATTATTTTATTATTATTTATTATTATTGACTGTTAGGCTACGGCCACACATAGCGGTCAAGCGGGTCCCATTTAGCGAACACATACATTTCAATGTACTGTATGTGTTCACACAGTGCAGTATCAGGGTGGCAGAAAAGCGCAGGATTAGGTGCCGTTGAAGATGGTTTAAGTAAAAGAAGGATAAGCCATGAGGACATTATATGTGCTATTGAGAAAGTTATTGTGTGTTCAGAATAGAGGGGGTAATTCTGAGTTGATCGCAGCAGGATTTTTGTTAGCAGTTGGGCAAAACCATGTGCACTGTAGGGGAGGCAGATATAACATGTGCAGAGAGAGTTAGATTTGGGAGGGTTATTTTGTTTCTGTGCAGGGTAAATACTGGCTGCTTTATTTTGACACTGCAATTTAGATTGCAGATTGAACACACCACACCCAAATCTAACTCTCTCTGCACATGTTATATCTGCCTCCCCTGCAGTGCACATAGTTTTGCCCAACTGCTAACAAAAATCCTGCTGCGATCAACTCAGAATTACCCCCAGAGTGTATTCTAAAGAGGTGCTACATCAGTTAGGATAAAGATTTTGATTGAACGACCAAAAAAAAATAACGAGTTTTATGGTAAGAACTCACATTTGTTAAAACTCTTTCTGCGAGGTACACTGGGCTCCACAAGGAAAGACATAGAGGTGTAGAGTAGGATCTTGATCCGAGGCACCAACAGGCTCAAAAGCTTTGACTGTTCCCAGAATGCATAGCGCCGCCTCCTCTATACTAGAGATGAGCGCCGGAAATTTTTCGGGTTTTGTGTTTTGGTTTTGGGTTCGGTTCCGCGGCCGTGTTTTGGGTTCGACCGCGTTTTGGCAAAACCTCACCGAATTTTTTTTGTCGGATTCGGGTGTGTTTTGGATTCGGGTGTTTTTTTAAAAAACCCTAAAAAACAGCTTAAATCATAGAATTTGGGGGTAATTTTGATCCCAAAGTATTATTAACCTCAAAAAACATAATTTACACTCATTTTCAGCCTATTCTGAACACATCACACCTCACAATATTATTTTTAGTCCTAAAATTTGCACCGAGGTCGCTGTGTGAGTAAGATAAGCGACCCTAGTGGCCGACACAAACACCGGGCCCATCTAGGAGTGGCACTGCAGTGTCACGCAGGATGGCCCTTCCAAAAAACCCTCCCCAAACAGCACATGACGCAAAGAAAAAAAGAGGCGCAATGAGGTAGCTGACTGTGTGAGTAAGATTAGCGACCCTAGTGGCCGACACAAACACCGGGCACATCTAGGAGTGGCACTGCAGTGTCACGCAGGATGTCCCTTCCAAAAAACCCTCCCCAAACAGCACATGACGCAAAGAAAAAAAGAGGCGCAATGAGGTAGCTGTGTGAGTAAGATTAGCGACCCTAGTGGCCGACACAAACACCGGGCCCATCTAGGAGTGGCACTGCAGTGTCACGCAGGATGTCCCTTCCAAAAAACCCTCCCCAATCAGCACATGATGCAAAGAAAAAGAAAAGAAAAAAGAGGTGCAAGATGGAATTATCCTTGGGCCCTCCCACCCACCCTTATGTTGTATAAACAAAACAGGACATGCACACTTTAACCAACCCATCATTTCAGTGACAGGGTCTGCCACACGACTGTGACTGATATGACGGGTTGGTTTGGACCCCCCCCAAAAAAGAAGCAATTAATCTCTCCTTGCACAAACTGGCTCTACAGAGGCAAGATGTCCACCTCATCTTCACCCTCCGATATATCACCGTGTACATCCCCCTCCTCACAGATTATCAATTCGTCCCCACTGGAATCCACCATCTCAGCTCCCTGTGTACTTTGTGGAGGCAATTGCTGCTGGTCAATGTCTCCGCGGAGGAATTGATTATAATTCATTTTAATGAACATCATCTTCTCCACATTTTCTGGATGTAACCTCGTACGCCGATTGCTGACAAGGTGAGCGGCGGCACTAAACACTCTTTCGGAGTACACACTTGTGGGAGGGCAACTTAGGTAGAATAAAGCCAGTTTGTGCAAGGGCCTCCAAATTGCCTCTTTTTCCTGCCAGTATAAGTACGGACTGTGTGACGTGCCTACTTGGATGCGGTCACTCATATAATCCTCCACCATTCTATCAATGTTGAGAGAATCATATGCAGTGACAGTAGACGACATGTCCGTAATCGTTGTCAGGTCCTTCAGTCCGGACCAGATGTCAGCATCAGCAGTCGCTCCAGACTGCCCTGCATCACCGCCAGCGGGTGGGCTTGGAATTCTGAGCCTTTTCCTCGCACCCCCAGTTGCGGGAGAATGTGAAGGAGGAGATGTTGACAGGTCGCGTTCCGCTTGACTTGACAATTTTGTCACCAGCAGGTCTTTCAACCCCAGCAGACCTGTGTCTGCCGGAAAGAGAGATCCAAGGTAGGCTTTAAATCTAGGATCGAGCACGGTGGCCAAAATGTAGTGCTCTGATTTCAACAGATTGACCACCCGTGAATCCTTGTTAAGCGAATTAAGGGCTGCATCCACAAGTCCCACATGCCTAGCGGAATCGCTCCGTGTTAGCTCCTTCTTCAATGCCTCCAGCTTCTTCTGCAAAAGCCTGATGAGGGGAATGACCTGACTCAGGCTGGCAGTGTCTGAACTGACTTCACGTGTGGCAAGTTCAAAGGGCATCAGAACCTTGCACAACGTTGAAATCATTCTCCACTGCACTTGAGACAGGTGCATTCCATCTCCTATATCGTGCTCAATTGTATAGGCTTGAATGGCCTTTTGCTGCTCCTCCAACCTCTGAAGCATATAGAGGGTTGAATTCCACCTCGTTACCACTTCTTGCTTCAGATGATGGCAGGGCAGGTTCAGTAGTTTTTGGTGGTGCTCCAGTCTTCTGTACGTGGTGCCTGTACGCCGAAAGTGTCCCGCAATTTTTCTGGCCACCGACAGCATCTCTTGCACGCCCCTGTCGTTTTTTAAAAAATTCTGCACCACCAAATTCAAGGTATGTGCAAAACATGGGACGTGCTGGAATTTGCCCATATTTAATGCACACACAATATTGCTGGCGTTGTCCGATGCCACAAATCCACAGGAGAGTCCAATTGGGGTAAGCCATTCCGCGATGATCTTCCTCAGTTGCCGTAAGAGGTTTTCAGCTGTGTGCGTATTCTGGAAAGCGGTGATACAAAGCGTAGCCTGCCTAGGAAAGAGTTGGCGTTTGCGAGATGCTGCTACTGGTGCCGCCGCTGCTGTTCTTGCGGCGGGAGTCCATACATCTACCCAGTGGGCTGTCACAGTCATATAGTCCTGACCCTGCCCTGCTCCACTTGTCCACATGTCCGTGGTTAAGTGGACATTGGGTACAACTGCATTTTTTAGGACACTGGTGAGTCTTTTTCTGACGTCCGTGTACATTCTCGGTATCGCCTGCCTAGAGAAGTGGAACCTAGATGGTATTTGGTAACGGGGGCACACTGCCTCAATAAATTGTCTAGTTCCCTGTGAACTAACGGCGGATACCGGACGCACGTCTAACACCAACATAGTTGTCAAGGACTCAGTTATCCGCTTTGCAGTAGGATGACTGCTGTGATATTTCATCTTCCTCGCAAAGGACTGTTGAACAGTCAATTGCTTACTGGAAGTAGTACAAGTGGGCTTACGACTTCCCCTCTGGGATGACCATTGACTCCCAGCGGCAACAACAGCAGCGCCAGCAGCAGTAGGCGTTACACGCAAGGATGCATCGGAGGAATCCCAGGCAGGAGAGGACTCGTCAGACTTGCCAGTGACATGGCCTGCAGGACTATTGGCATTCCTGGGGAAGGAGGAAATTGACACTGAGGGAGTTGGTGGGGTGGTTTGCGTGAGCTTGGTTACAAGAGGAAGGGATTTACTGGTCAGTGGACTGCTTCCGCTGTCACCCAAAGTTTTTGAACTTGTCACTGACTTATTATGAATGCGCTGCAGGTGACGTATAAGGGAGGATGTTCCGAGGTGGTTAACGTCCTTACCCCTACTTATTACAGCTTGACAAAGGGAACACACGGCTTGACACCTGTTGTCCGCATTTCTGGTGAAATACCTCCACACCGAAGAGCTGATTTTTTTGGTATTTTCACCTGGCATGTCAACGGCCATATTCCTCCCACGGACAACAGGTGTCTCCCCGGGTGCCTGACTTAAACAAACCACCTCACCATCAGAATCCTCCTGGTCAATTTCCTCCCCAGCGCCAGCAACACCCATATCCTCCTCATCCTGGTGTACTTCAACACTGACATCTTCAATCTGACTATCAGGAACTGGACTGCGGGTGCTCCTTCCAGCACTTGCAGGGGGCATGCAAATAGTGGAAGGCGCATGCTCTTCACGTCCAGTGTTGGGAAGGTCAGGCATCGCAAACGACACAATTGGACTCTCCTTGTGGATTTGGGATTTCAAAGAACGCACAGTTCTTTGCGGTGCTTTTGCCAGCTTGAGTCTTTTCAGTTTTCTAGCGAGAGGCTGAGTGCTTCCATCCTCATGTGAAGCTGAACCACTAGCCATGAACATAGGCCAGGGCCTCAGCCGTTCCTTGCCACTCCGTGTGGTAAATGGCATATTGGCAAGTTTACGCTTCTCCTCCGACAATTTTATTTTAGGTTTTGGAGTCCTTTTTTTTCTGATATTTGGTGTTTTGGATTTGACATGCTCTGTACTATGACATTGGGCATCGGCCTTGGCAGACGACGTTGCTGGCATTTCATCGTCTCGGCCATGACTAGTGGCAGCAGCTTCAGCACGAGGTGGAAGTGGATCTTGATCTTTCCCTAATTTTGGAACCTCAACTTTTTTGTTCTCCATATTTTATAGGCAGAACTAAAAGGCACCTCAGGTAAACAATGGAGATGGATGGATTGGATACTAGTATACAATTATGGACGGACTGCCACGGTTAGGTGGTATAAAAAAACCACGGTTAGGTGGTATATATTATAATAATAATACAATTATGGATGGACGGACTGCCTGCCGACTGCCGACACAGAGGTAGCCACAGCCGTGAACTACCGCACTGTACACTGGTTGATAAAGAGATAGTAGTATACTCGTAACAACTAGTATGACACTATGACGACGGTATAAAGAATGAAAAAAAAACCACGGTTAGGTGGTATATATTATAATAATAATACAATTATGGATGGACGGACTGCCTGCCGACTGCCGACACAGAGGTAGCCACAGCCGTGAACTACCGCACTGTACACTGGTTGATAAAGAGATAGTAGTATACTCGTAACAACTAGTATGACACTATGACGACGGTATAAAGAATGAAAAAAAAACCACGGTTAGGTGGTATATATTATAATAATAATACAATTATGGATGGACGGACTGCCTGCCGACTGCCGACACAGAGGTAGCCACAGCCGTGAACTACCGCACTGTACACTGGTTGATAAAGAGATAGTAGTATACTCGTAACAACTAGTATGACACTATGACGACGGTATAAAGAATGAAAAAAAAACCACGGTTAGGTGGTATATATTATAATAATAATACAATTATGGATGGACGGACTGCCTGCCGACTGCCGACACAGAGGTAGCCACAGCCGTGAACTACCGCACTGTACACTGGTTGATAAAGAGATAGTAGTATACTCGTAACAATTAGGATGACACTATGACGGTATAAAGAATGAAAAAAAAACCACGGTTAGGTGGTAGGTATATAATAATAAATAATACAATTCTGGTCGGACGGACTGCCTGCCGTGTGCCGACACAGAGGTAGCCACAGCCGTGAACTACCGCACTGTACACTGGTTGATAAAGAGATAGTAGTATACTCGTAACAATTAGGATGACACTATGACGGTATAAAGAATGAAAAAAAAACCACGGTTAGGTGGTAGGTATATAATAATAAATAATACAATTCTGGTCGGACGGACTGCCTGCCGTGTGCCGACACAGAGGTAGCCACAGCCGTGAACTACCGCACTGTACACTGGTTGATAAAGAGATAGTAGTATACTCGTAACAATTAGGATGACACTATGACGGTATAAAGAATGAAAAAAAAACCACGGTTAGGTGGTAGGTATATAATAATAAATAATACAATTCTGGTCGGACGGACTGCCTGCCGTGTGCCGACACAGAGGTAGCCACAGCCGTGAACTACCGCACTGTACACTGGTTGATAAAGAGATAGTAGTATACTCGTAACAATTAGGATGACACTATGACGGTATAAAGAATGAAAAAAAAACCACGGTTAGGTGGTAGGTATATAATAATAAATAATACAATTCTGGTCGGACGGACTGCCTGCCGTGTGCCGACACAGAGGTAGCCACAGCCGTGAACTACCGCACTGTACACTGGTTGATAAAGAGATAGTAGTATACTCGTAACAATTAGGATGACACTATGACGGTATAAAGAATGAAAAAAAAACCACGGTTAGGTGGTAGGTATATAATAATAAATAATACAATTCTGGTCGGACGGACTGCCTGCCGTGTGCCGACACAGAGGTAGCCACAGCCGTGAACTACCGCACTGTACACTGGTTGATAAAGAGATAGTAGTATACTCGTAACAATTAGGATGACACTATGACGGTATAAAGAATGAAAAAAAAACCACGGTTAGGTGGTAGGTATATAATAATAAATAATACAATTCTGGTCGGACGGACTGCCTGCCGTGTGCCGACACAGAGGTAGCCACAGCCGTGAACTACCGCACTGTACACTGGTTGATAAAGAGATAGTAGTATACTCGTAACAATTAGGATGACACTATGACGGTATAAAGAATGAAAAAAAAACCACGGTTAGGTGGTAGGTATATAATAATAAATAATACAATTCTGGTCGGACGGACTGCCTGCCGTGTGCCGACACAGAGGTAGCCACAGCCGTGAACTACCGCACTGTACTGTGTCTGCTGCTAATATAGACTGGTTGATATTTAAAGAGATATTAGTAGTATACAACAATACTATACTGGTGGTCAGGCACTGGTCACCACTCCTGCAGCAAAAGTGTGCACTGTTAATTAATATAATTGTACTCCTGGCTCCTGCTAACAACCTGCAGTGCTCCCCAGTCTCCCCCACAATTAATTATAAGCTTTTAATTTATACATTGATGACTGTGCAGCACACTGGGCTGAGCTGAGTGCACACAGACTGAGTCACACTGTGTGACTGACTGTGCTGTGTATCGTTTTTTTTTTTCAGGCAGAGAACGGATATAGCAGAGAGAAGTGAACGGATATATTATATTAAATAAAAGTTAACTAGCAACTGCACTGGTCACTGACTGTGGTAAACTAACTCTGTCTGCGACTCTGCACAATCTCTCTCTATCTAATCTATCTATCTCTATTCTAATGGAGAGGACGCCAGACACGTCCTCTCCCTATCAATCTCAATGCACGAGTGAAAATGGCGGCGACGCGCGGCTCCTTATATAGAATCCGAGTCTCGCGATAGAATCCGAGCCTCGCGAGAATCCGACAGCGTCATGATGACGTTCGGGCGCGCTCGGGTTAACCGAGCAAGGCGGGAAGATCCGAGTCGCTCGGACCCGTGGAAAAAAAAGTGAAGTTCGTGCGGGTTCGGATTCAAAGAAACCGAACCCGCTCATCTCTACTCTATACCCCACCTCCCTGCACAGGAGCTAAGTTTTTAGTTAACCAGCCCAATGCAGTAGCAGGAAAAGAGACAACGATTAGTAGCCACATACACCACACTCTCACGACAGGAGAAGTGTCAGCGGCTAATGCCATACCAACCCAAAGAAGCTAAGTGCATCAGGGTGGGCGCCTTGTGGAGCCCAGTGTACCTCGCAGAAAGAGTTTTAACAAAGGTAAATTCTTACCATAAAACTCGTTTTCTGCTGCGGGGTACACTGGGCCCCACAAGGAAAGACATAGGGGATGTCCTAAAGCAGCTCCTTATGGGAGGGGACGCACTGTAGCGGGCACAAGAACCCGGCGTCCAAAGGAAACATCCTGGGAAGCGGCAGTATCGAAGGCATAGAACCTTATGAACGTGTTCACAGAGGACCATGTAGCTGCCTTGCACAATTGTTCAAGGGTCGCACCACGGCAGGCCGCCCAAGAAGGTCCAACAGACCGAGTAGAATGGGCCGGAATGTGAGCAGGAGCTGATAGACCAGAACTCACATAAGCATGTGCAATCACCATTCTAATCCATCTGGCCAAAGTTTGCTTGTGAGCAGGCCAGCCCCGTTTGTGAAATCCAAACAGCGCAAAGAGAGAATCAGATTTCCTAATAGAAGCAGTTCTCTTCACATAGATATGGAGAGCCCGTACCACATCCAAAGACCGCTCTTTGGGAGACAGATCAGGAGAAACAAGTGCTGGAACCACAATCTCCTGGTTAAGGTGGAACGAAGAAACCACCTTAGGTAAATATCCGGGACGAGTCCTAAGAACCGCCTGGTCACGGTGAAATATCAGATATGGGGAACTACAAGACAAGGCACCCAAATCCGACACTCTTCTAGCTGAAGCAATAGCCAGCAGAAACACCACCTTAAGGGAAAGCCACTTAAGATCAGCTGAACCAAGAGGTTCAAACGGAGACTCTTGTAACGCCTCCAAAACCACCGACAAGTCCCAAGGAGCCACATGCGGGACATAGGGAGGTTGGATACGCAACACGCCCTGAGTAAAGGTATGCACATCAGGTAAGGTCGCAATCTTTCTCTGAAACCACACCGACAAGGCAGATATTTGAACCTTGAGGGAGGCCAGACGCAGGCCTAATTCCAGGCCCTGCTGAAGAAAGGCCAACAGCTTGGCTATACTAAACTTGGTAGCGTCATAATGGTTAGATGCGCACCAAACAAAGTAAGAATGCCAGACCCTATAGTAAATCCGAGCAGAAGCCGGTTTCCGGGCCCGCAACATAGTTTGAATGACCGCCTCAGAAAACCCTTTAGCCCTCAAGACGGAAGCTTCAAGAGCCACGCCGTCAAAGACAGCCGGGCTAGGTCCTGGAACACACAGGGGCCCTGAACGAGGAGGTCTGGGCGTTGTGGAAGTAGAATTGGACGCTCTAATGATAGGCTCTGCAGGTCTGAGAACCAGTGCCGTCTGGGCCATGCTGGAGCTATGAGAAGCAGAATTCCTCTTTCTTGCTTGAACTTCTGAATTACCCTGGGCAGGAGTGACACCGAAGGGAACACGTACGGCAGCCGAAACCTCCATGGCACCGCTAGCGCATCCACGAATGCTGCTTGAGGATCCCTTGTCATTGCTCTAAGACCGGAACCTTGCGATTGTGTCGAGACGCCATCAGATCTACGTCTGGAAGGCCCCACTTTTCCACTAGGAGTTGAAACACTTCTGGATGGAGGCCCCACTCTCCGGCGTGTACGTCCTGACAACTGAGAAAGTCCGCTTCCCAATTCAGGACTCCCGAAATGAATATTGCCGATATGGCCGGTAGATGGCGTTCCGCCCAATGTAGAATCCGTGAGACTTCCTTCATTGCCAAACGACTTCGAGTGCCGCCTTGATGATTTATGTAAGCCACTGTGGTGGCGTTGTCCGACTGTACTTGAACAGGACGGTTCTGAATTAAATGCTGGGCCAGGTTCAACGCATTGAAGACCGCCCGCAATTCCAGAATGTTGATCGATAGGAGAGATTCCTCCTTGGTCCACCGACCCTGAAGGGAGTGTTCCTCCAGCACCGCACCCCGACCTCTTAGACTGGCATCGGTCATCAACAGGACCCAGTCGGATATCCAGAAGGGACGGCCCCTGCACAATCGTTGGTCCTGGAGCCACCAGTGCAGCTATAGACGGACCTCCGGAGTCAATGAGATCATGTGAGACCTGATCCGGTGAGGCAGGCCATCCCACTTGGCTAGAATCAGCCTCTGGAGGGGGCAAGAATGGAATTGAGCATACGCCACCATGTCAAATGCTGACACCATAAGGCCCAGCACCTGCATCGCCGAATGTATCGACACTTGCGGACGAGAAAGGAAGCAACGAATCCTGTCCTGAAGCTTCAGGACTTTCTCCTGAGACAAGAACAACCGCTGGTTGTGAGTGTCCAATAGCGCTCCCAGGTGCACCATGCTCTGATCAGGGACCAGGGAGGATTTCTTCCAGTTGATGAGCCACCCGTGGGCTTGTAGAAACTGGACAGTCATATCCAGATGACGTAGGATAAGTTCTGGGGAATTTGCCAGGATTAACAAGTCGTCCAGATACGGCAGTATCCTGACCCCTTGACGGCGGAGTACCACCGTCATCACCGCCATAACTTTGGTGAATACTCGCGGAGCCATAGTTAAACCAAAAGGTAACGCCCGAAACTGGTAATGGAGGTTGCCAATCGTAAACCTCAGGTACTGCTGATGTGACACTGCTATAGGAATATGCAGGTAAGCATCCTGTATGTCCAGGGAGACCATGTAGTCCCCAGGTTACAAGGCCAGAACTATAGAGCGAAGGGTTTCCATACGGAACTTGGAAATTTTCACAAACCTGTTCAATGGCTTGAGGTTGAGAATGGGCAGGGAGGACCCATTCGGTTTCGGGACCAGAAACAGCGGAGAATAGTACCCCCGGCCCCTCTGAGCAAGAGGCACCTGTACTACGACTCCTGTATCCAGGAGGGTCTGTACCACCAAATGTAGAGTGTTTACCTTTGTCTGGTCCAACGGGACGTCTGTCCGGCAAAATCGATGAGGGGGTCGGTTTTTTAAGGCTATGGTGTAACCTCGAGTGACGACTTCCCGTACTGAGGCATCTGAAGTGGTCTTCAACCATTCCTGGGTATACCCTAGAAGTCGGCCCCCCACCCTGGGATCCCCCAGGAGGAGGCCCGCCCTGTCATGCGGCAGGCTTATCGGTCTTGGAAGCTGGCTGACGGGCAGCCCAGGCTCTTTTGGACTTCGGCTTACCAGGTTTGGAAGTGCGGGCCTGCTTGTTGTACGCCTGACCTTTTGCTTTACCTGAAGGATGAAAGGGGCGAAAGGAAGTACCTTTAGCCTTCGACACAGAATGAGCGGTACTTGGCAGACAGGCAGTTTTGGCAGTAGCCAAATCAGCCACTATCTTATTTAAGTCCTCCCCAAACAGAATATCTCCCTTGAAAGGGAGTACCACCAGGGTTTTTCTAGAGTCCAGATCCACAGACCAGGATCTCAGCCACAATATCCGGCGAGCCAGGACTGATGTAGTAGAGGCCTTGGCTGCTAGGATACTGGCATCAGAAGCCGCCTCTTTAATATAGTGAGAAGCTGTGACAATATATGACAAGCATTGTCTAGCATGGTCAGTAGAGATTTCAGCTTCTAACTCCAAGGCCCATGCTTCAATAGCCTCTGCAGCCCATGCTGCTGCAATAGTGGGCCTTTGTGCAGCACCCGTGAGGGTGTAAATCGCTTTCAGACAACTCTCCACACGTTTATCCGTAGGCTCTTTTAGAGACGTGACGGTAGTGACAGGTAGAGCTGAGGAAACCACCATCCTAGCCACATGTGAGTCCACTGGAGGAGGCGTGTCCCAATTTTTAGACAGCTCTGGCACGAGGGGATAGCGAGCCAGCATCTTCTTTTGAGGCACAAACTTTTTTCCCGGGATTCCCCAGGGTTCCTGACGTATATCCACTAGGTGGTCAGAGTGAGGTAAAACTTGTTTAACCACCTTCTGACGCTTGAACCTATCTGGTTTCTTAGGAGGGGCGGATGGCTCGGGATCATCCGTAATCTGTAAAATTAACTTAATAGCCTCCAAAAGATCAGGAACATCCACATGGAACTACCCTCCCCATCAGCATTTCTGTGTCAGAATCTGTGGGGTCAGTGTAAGCGCCATCTTCATCAGACGAGGTGTCAGTGACAGCAGTGGATTGTGAGGAGATAAGAGTTCGCTTAGAGGACCCCTTGGTCTTAGGCGAGCAAGGGTCAGACTTTTTAGTAGTCAAGGACTGGTTCAACTTCTTCAATTGAGCAGATAAATTGTCCGCCCAAGGTGGGTTAGCTGCGGGGTCCACATACGGTTGCAGCGGCATAGGAGGTCCCATAGGGGGTGTTAGTTTAGTAACTAGCGTGTGCAGAAGCGTGGAGAAAGTAGCCCACGGTGGGTCATTATGTACCCCCGTTGCCATAGTCCCACTGGGGGGCAAGGTGTCCCCAGAACCAGAGCCCACAGCTGCTATAGTCTCCTCATAGGGGTCTGTGGCTTCAGCAACACCGGCGGTGTGTTCATCCCCAGAACCGTTACCTTCAGAAGCAGACATGATATAACTTGCAGTATCAGGTAACACAGTACAATTGGCAGCAGCACAATACCTCTTACCCAAACCCCTGCGCAGTTTAGTCAGCACAAGCAGAGATGCAGGAGAGATATGGTGACTAAAATCACAGAGAAAAATACGTATTAGAGTATATCTTGTGAAAAACCTATATAACACCTGACGCACCAAGCCCCCTCAGGTTATAGAATATAGGGATAGCAAGTTGAGTGAGAGACACGAAATGGAAACCACTCAGCAAGCTAATGCACACACATATAGTCACATGTAAACAATGCAGAGGTTATTACTAACAATAATACTGCACTGGACCAGCTTATATAGCTTTGTTGTCAATAGATATAACACTGCACAGTAAGAACTGGATGTATATCACAGGGTACTTGTACTAGAGAACCCTGACTAAATGCACTCTTTCTTAACTAACACTGTCTAATTGACATGTAGAATACTTAAGTGTCATAAAAAGTCACAGCGCTGACAAGCAGGCGGCTTTACACAGGAGGATTTGCCCAAGCAGTCCCAGGAACAGTGTAGATGAGAGAAATGGCGGCCAAACACTGACAGGGAGTGAGGGAGAGACAGATATGCAGCTCCAGGGCGGGAACATTTGCTGGAAATGGCGCCCTGGGGCTGGGGGAGGGGCTCCAGGTCTAAGCCTTATCCCCCTGCTGGCAAAACCACCGGGTACTGTGGGCTACTAGTAAAACGGTTTTAAGGGAAAACCTGACCTGCACCCATGCCCTGGTGATCTAGTGGGATCGCCTGTACTGCAACAGTGTCCACCGCCAGTGCGCGCGACCCGCCTCCCACTGACCGCGCCGGATCGCGATAAAGTACGGGTCGCACAAGCGGGACCCACTCACCACCTCCCGAAGCACGGCCACGCTATACCGGAGAGCCCCCGTCATGTGTGCCTGACTTTAGAAGAAAACCGGAGCCTCCTGCTGTAGTTACCCGGCAACCAGGGCTCGGGAGTGTACAGCACCGCTGGGGAGAGATAGAGCTGCAGCAGTGAATGTCACTAGACATGTACACACTGCTGCAGCCCTTGAAGTCTTCACTTTTCTTCTCAAAAAGCTCTTCTTAGGGCTGCCTGCTATCTGCGGCACCAACTACAAAACTGAGCTCTTGTGGGAGCGGGGTTATAGAGGAGGCGGCGCTATGCATTCTGGGAACAGTCAAAGCTTTTGAGCCTGTTGGTGCCTCAGATCAAGATCCTACTCTACACCCCTATGTCTTTCCTTGTGGAGCCCAGTGTACCCCGCAGCAGAAATTGACCATTCCTTTCCTATTACCGTATTTCCTAATATTGTCATATATCCGTATTGTTTCACTTGTGTCGAATTCCATGTAATTTGTATGGTGATTCCTATTTTCTCCATACTCCTACTCTTTGGACGCTGTTTCGGATTACCAAATAGGAAGAGTAGGCACCAGCCTATGGGCCCGCACCTTTTAGAGGGGTGACAATGAATCAAAATAATATTAATTTGATCTTGAAAGAAAATTACAATCAAGCTTACTTAAATTGTTTCCAAAATTTAGAAAAAAAATATATATAGTCAAAAAAATGAAAACTTCATATAGAAAATACTGTATTAATGTACAGTACTGTACCCAGTAACAACTTAAAGTACTTAAACATAGACATCAGATTCCCTTTAAAGTTTCCAGATTGTAGACTGTTGGTTGGTAAAGCTAAAAAACATATTATCAGATAATTGCGAGGAGGGGGTCCCCGAGATTTCGACTTCCTAGGGTCCTTCACAGGATTTAATCCGGCACTGTTTGGATGTACAGTATGTCCTGATGTACTGTATGTCCTCTTACTCCCTTTTAATAAATCCACAGTACTAGATTATTCTATTCATTAAGGCTGTCATATTAAGTCACTTTACTACATGTATGGGCATATCCTCTCTGCTACAGCCTGAGAAGGACAAGCTTATGGATTTGTTGCCAGAGAAAGAAAAGGAAGATCCACTGGAGTTGCCATCTCCACTGTAAAGTACTATCAAGACATAACTTATCTGTCCTCATATCAACACCTGGGTGTTAGGCGCCGGGGTCCGCTCGTCGGTGCGGCCCGGCGCCTAGCAACCAGGGACGCCGTACGCGGACAGCCGCCGGCTCCCTGGCAACGCTGGACGCCGGGCGCGCTGAGCCGCACGGACCCTAGCAACGGGGACGCCACTGGCGGACCGTGTTCCCCGTTGCTAGGTTTTAAGAGTTAATGTATTCTCCTGCTCTCTGGCCATGCAGCAAGGCAGCTGCACGGCATTTATTCTAATCAGCCTTTTGGCAGCTGATTGGAGGACTCCTTGTTAAATACACTCCCAGGGCTTCTCACAGACGCCGGTAATAGCTTCCTGCATGCTGTTTCTGTTTGCTGAGAGTCTGTTCCAGTCTTACTGTATCCGGTCATTCCAGTATTCGGAAGTCCTGAACTCGGAAGTTGTCATCTTATTCCTGGAGTCCTGACTAATCACCATATAACATCCAGTGGTGTTCGTGAGTCGCGGCCTTGCCGTGTGTTGCGGCTTGTCCGCTTTATTATTTATTATTTGTGTTTTGGAGCATTCTGCGGAGGGTTCCACTTCCACAGGTCCACTCTGGTATCCGGCGGTGCCGGGTAGGAGTATTGGACAAGTGGATTTTGGTTGTCCTTTTCCCTGGCGGGTTTCCGCACATACTTCTGTTTTTGTTAGCTAGCTTGTTGCCCCTGGCCTGTTGTCAGTCAGAGGTCCTCTTGTTATCATCCTGCCTCGGATTTCCCTTTGTCTCTCACTAAGACCGGGGGGCACCGGAGTTGGGCAGACATAATCCGCCCTTCAAACGTGGCTGCCAGGGGCTCAAGAAACCATAGTCTCGCAGGGGATTTCCGATAGCACGGGTGAGACAATAGAGTTAGGGCGCCAGGGGCAACTAGTCTTCCCTGCTCCCGTTACCTGCATTCCATTCCAGCGCTCTGGTCCTTGTCATAAAATCTCCTCCGGTCAGGAGTGCTGGAATCATAACACTGGGGTACAGTACCACATAGTCTTAATGTCTTAATTCAATTTTGCAGTTAGACATTTATACAGTAGCACATGTTTGTTGTTCATACTTGAATTCGAAATTCACCATTCAAATTCCAGTTTCGCTGATTACATTCCCCACTTGCTGTTTGCATTTACACTCTGCTTTAAAATTAGTATTTTTAAATATTTTTATTTTCAAATACAAAAATATTTTTTTAAAACAAGGAAAAATGTCTACATTTGAAGTTTAAATTGCTTTTCACAGTTCCGATTTTCTGTTTGCATTAAAAAAAACTCTTGAATTAAAGTAAATTAATTTAAGCTCGATCATATATCAGCTAGTTCACTCATGATTGAACAAGTTAACTTCATTAGAGTTAGTTCTGTAATTTTGAATAAATTCAAAAATCATTTTTACATTTTTGAACTTTAGATATGATTAAAGAGTTTTGAAGGCAATTTCTAGTTTATTTTCTTGGTATCATGATAAATTTGCTGTACCATAGTGTTTAAGCTATTGGCTTAATTTTCGACAACGACAACATGTGTGCCAGGTCTGAACGTTCTCCCTATTTTGCGTGGATTTCCATCAAGTGTTTCAGTTTCCTTCCATAGTCCAAAACTTTTTAATGGACTTCTGGCAGAAATGGACCCCATTGTGTGGAAACTAGTGTGGTACAGAATTTAAACTGTTTCATTATTTTAATTTTAAATAATTAAAACCTAAAATGTTTATAATAAAATAAAATGTTTATTAAAACATGACAGAATCAAGCCAAACAGAATAACTCACATATATGCCTTTCAGGTGGCAGGATGATCTGACTTTGTTTATTTGTCTGTGAGCCCCCGGATCATTATAATGATACTGACATTTATAATGAATTACTGTATATAATATAATATACACTCACACAAGATCATGAGAATTAATTTGATAGTCATGCAAATATAATAGCTGAATATGAAAAACATAATTAACATTCGTTATTAATTCTTGTGAAAAAATGTTTAAGATTTAATTTAAAAATAAAATTACTGGGAAAAAAATAGAGCAAATGTAAACGTGAGCTCCAATAGCAACCCCACTGTCCAGCTCTGTGTATGAGTAATATGACGGAATTACTGTATATAAGCAATAATAAATAAATCAGTATTTGAGTTTGTATTCTCTCTAACCCACCTCATGGCATATATAGATGGCCAATGGAAACAGACAAATCATTATGAAAACCAAAGGCTAAAATTTCTATCTGAAGAATTATACACTAAGAAAAAAAAAAGATAAACTGACTCATAAACACATATCTAAACATAAAGTTATAATACACACTTCAATAATGTTCTTTTGAGCATTTCATAGCCCTCAAGATGCTTATTCGCAACAAATTAGCAACAAGCAGTTAGTGCACTTTACGTTATGATTCATACACTATGGATTTAAAAAACATTATTTGACAAAGATAATACAGAAGGGAGTGTGACATGATAACTGTGAGGTTATGTCAGCGGGTGGCTTATTAAGGCTTGCTTTCCTTCTCCAGGTCTGAGACTGTCTCTCAGCAGGGAAGTAATTTGTGTGTTGCTTCAGGTATGCTATTAGTGGCCTGATGAGATTCACCTGTCACTAATGATTGACAGACATTATGAAATCCCAACTGAGTCAGCTTATTTGACTGGTATCTCCAGTTTTAAGAGATTGTATGGTTGACAGATTTATAGGTGAGCTAGTTGTGGATATAGTAAATTAATGTGCATTTGTGAAATGTATCCAATTCAGTGCTGGTTATATTATAGCAACAGTATATCTGAAACCCTCCCTCCTCACTTCACAAGATTTCAATTTAAGATGGAAACAGCAATAATTATTTTATTGTACACATATATATATATATATATATATATACAAATACCACTGGCAACACAGATGTATGAGAGCTGTGGATACTAGACTATTGTATATATTTTTATATACTGTATATATATATATATATATATACAAACAGAAAACCCAGCATTCACCAAAGTAAGCTCACTTGTCCTCAACAATTCAATAAATAAATGATGGGGGTTCAGTTAGTGGATTGGCAAATGCACGGAAGCCTGTAAACTGATCGCCAAGGTACCCCACCTTCAAGCAGGTCCTACACTATCACAGAGTCTTAAAACCTGACTACTTCACTGCTGTTACACACATCATCTGCCTGCTAGATTTAATGTGCACCTGCCACAGACTTTATGGCTTTTAAAGGTACACTAGTCACCTTACATTGGCTTAGATAGATTGCTAAGGAACAGCTGAGACAGGTTCAGGATAATAGAGTCCACACAGGGGTGCATGAGAAAGCTAGTGGCCATGGTTAATAAGAGTTAACCATAGATTAACCCCGTCGTAAACACAAATAGAAAACCACAGCACTCGCCACCCCAGAAGTGGGGTACAGCAATGCACTAACCACTCAAAGGGTGGGGTGCATGTAACACAGCACTCGCCATCCCAGAAGAGGGGTACACAGCTGCACTTACCACTCACAGGGTGGGGTGCATGTAGCCCATGACCACATCACTCAAACTCGGTCCTCAGGACCACACAGGGTGCATGTTTTGCAGATCTCACAGAATCGCAAGTGAAATAATTAGTTCCACCTGTGGACCTTTTAAAATGTGTCAGTGAGTAATTAATACACCTGTGCACCTGCTGGGTTACCTGCAAAACATGCACTGTGTGGGGTCCTGAGGACTGAGTTTGAGAACCTATGCTCTAATACATACAAACAGAAAACCCAGCACTCGCCAAAGTAAGCTCACTTATCCTCAACAATTCAATAAATAATGGGGGGTTTAGTTAGTGGATTGGCCAATGCACGTAAGCCTGCACACCGATCGCCAAGGTACCCCACCTTCAAGCAGGTCCTACACCAGGGGTGGCCAACCAGTCAGAAATAAAGAGCCAAAAAATCTTGTTAGGCACGTCATAGAGCCGACATCAAGCCACAGGCGCATATGCAAAAATGGGGTGTGGCCTTGTTGCCATATCCAACATAAAATACATTTAAAAAGCCACTTCCACATACCCTACTGCAGTGATGGCTAACCTTGACACTCCAGCTGTTGTTGAACTACACATCCCAGCATGCCCTGCATCAGTTTTAGCATGGCCAAATAGCAAAACTATAGCAGGACATGCTGGGATGTGTAGTTCAACAACAGCTGGAGTGTCAAGGTTAGCCATCACTGCCCTACTGTATCACTTCAGCCAGCTACCTCATGTGTCACTCCTGCTAGCACACTCCTACAGTATGTCACTACAGCCAGCTCCCCCATGAGTCACTCCTGCAGCACTCTCCTGAGTCACTCCTGCAACACTCTCCTGAGTCACTCCTGCCGGGACCCTCATGTGTCACTACAGCCCCCCTTATGTGTCCTCTGTTTGCGAGTGGGTGTCTCACCTCTAGTATCAGGCTTCTAAGTTCTTAGTCTCCGTTGTGCTGCTGCTGCCTGTCTGGAGTACAGCAGTTTCTGGATCTGTTGTGGTCACGTGACTTCGAGTGTCGGGAGCCACATTTGAATAAAGAAAGAGCCGCATGAGGCTCAAGAGCCACAGGTTGTCCACCACTGTCCTACACTATCACAGAGTATTAAAACCTGACTACTTCACTGCTGTTACTCACATCATCTGCCTGCTAGATTTAATTTGCACCTGCCACAGACTTTATGGCTTTTAAAGGTACACTAGTCACCTTACATTGGCTTAGATAGATTGCTAAGGAACAGCTGAGACAGGTTCAGGATAATAGAGCAATAAAGTCTGTGGCAGGTGCACATTAAATCTAGCAGGCAGATGATGTGTGTAACAGCAGTGAAGTAGTCAGGTTTTAAGACTCTGTGATAGTGTAGGACCTGCTTGAAGGTGGGGTACCTTGGTGATCGGTTTGCAGGCTTCTGTGCATTGGCCAATCCACTAACTAAACCCCCATAATTTATTTATTGAATTGCTGAGTATAAGTGAGCTTACTTTGGCGAGTGCTGGGTTTTCTGTTTGTATGTATTAGAGTGATGTGGTCATGGGCTACATGCACCCCACCCTGTGAGTGGTGAGTGCAGCTATGTATCCCTCTTCTGGGATGGCGAGTGCTGTGTTACGTGCACCCCACCCTTTGAGTGGTTAGTGCATTGCTGTACCCTGCTTCTGGGGTGGCGAGTGCTGTGGTTTTCTATTTGTGTATATGACGGGGTTAATCTATGGTTAACTCTTATTAACCGTGGCCACTAGCTTTCTCATGCACCCCTGTGTGGACTCTATTATCCTGAACCTGTCTCAGCTGTTCCTTAGCAATCTATCTAAGCCAATGTAAGGTGACTAGTGTACCTTTAAAAGCCATAAAGTCTGTGGCAGGTGCACATTAAATCTAGCAGGCAGATGATGTGTGTAACAGCAGTGAAGTAGTCAGCTTTTAAGACTCTGTGATAGTGTAGGACCTGCTTGAAGGTGGCGTACCTTGGCGATCGGTTTGCAGGCTTCCGTGCATTGGCCAATCCACTAACTAAACCCCCATCATTTATTTATTGAATTGTTGAGGATAAGTGAGCTTACTTTGGTGAGTGCTGGGTTTTCTGTTTGTATGTATTAGAGTGATGTGGTCATGGGCTACATGCACCCCGCCCTGTGAGTGGTAAGTGCAGCTATGTATCCCTCTTCTGGGATGGCGAGTGCTGTGTTACGTGCACCCACCCTTTGAGTGGTTAGTGCATTGCTGTACCCTGCTTCTGGGGTGGCGAGTGCTGTGGTTTTCTATTTGTGTATATGACGGGGTTAATCTATGGTTAACTCTTATTAACCGTGGCCACTAGCTTTCTCATGCACCCCTGTGTGGACTCTATTATCCTGAACCTGTCTCAGCTGTTCCTTTGCAATCTATCTAAGCCAATGTAAGGTGACTAGTGTACCTTTAAAAGCCATAAAGTCTGTGGCAGGTGCACATTAAATCTAGCAGGCAGATGATGTGTGTAACAGCAGTGAAGTAGTCAGCTTTTAAGACTCTGTGATAGTGTAGGACCTGCTTGAAGGTGGCGTACCTTGGCGATCGGTTTGCAGGCTTCCGTGCATTGGCCAATCTACTAACTAAACCCCCATCATTTATTTATTGAATTGTTGAGGATAAGTGAGCTTACTTTGGTGAGTGCTGGGTTTTCTGTTTGTATGTATTAGAGTGATGTGGTCATGGGCTACATGCACCCCACCCTGTGAGTGGTAAGTGCAGCTATGTATCCCTCTTCTGGGATGGCGAGTGCTGTGTTACGTGCACCCACCCTTTGAGTGGTTAGTGCATTGCTGTACCCTGCTTCTGGGGTGGCGAGTGCTGTGGTTTTCTATTTGTGTATATGACGGGGTTAATCTATGGTTAACTCTTATTAACCGTGGCCACTAGCTTTCTCATGCACCCCTGTGTGGACTCTATTATCCTGAACCTGTCTCAGCTGTTCCTTAGCAATCTATCTAAGCCAATGTAAGGTGACTAGTGTACCTTTAAAAGCCATAAAGTCTGTGGCAGGTGCACATTAAATCTAGCAGGCAGATGATGTGTGTAACAGCAGTGAAGTAGTCAGCTTTTAAGACTCTGTGATAGTGTAGGACCTGCTTGAAGGTGGCGTACCTTGGCGATCGGTTTGCAGGCTTCCGTGCATTGGCCAATCCACTAACTAAACCCTCATCATTTATTTATTGAATTGTTGAGGATAAGTGAGCTTACTTTGGCGAGTGCTGGGTTTTCTGTTTGTATGTATTAGAGTTATGTGGTCATGGGCTTCATGCACCCCACCCTGTGAGTGGTAAGTGCAGCTATGTATCCCTCTTCTGGGATGGCGAGTGCTGTGTTACGTGCACCCCACCCTTTGAGTGGTTAGTGCATTGCTGTACCCCGCTTCCGGGGTGGCGAGTGCTGTGGTTTTCTATTTGTGTGTATATATATATATATATATATATATATATAGTGAGAGATGGAAAAAGAGAGAATATGTAGTAACTGTCAGTATATGCTGGGGGTCTGGATTCACCATGGGGATGGAGTTACACGTTCCCCATTTCAAATATAGAACAGGGTAGGGATTATAGTTTAAGTTTGAATATTTTATAAGGAAACACTACGGTAAACCTGACATTTATTACAATGACATGACTCAATGCTAATAAATGCGGGCAGATTCTACCTGCAGGTTATCCATTGTTTCGAAAAGTTCTTATTAAGAATACAAAAATCTGCTATTAATAATGAAAAACTGACTTTTCAACCTGATACCAGACTGTGGTTTAGTATAATCCCGAATTGTGTAAATCATACCATGCCTTGTCAATAACGTTGTCATTTTTCCAATCCAATAGCAAAACCATGGCGCTCTCCGGGGACAAGACTTTGCCGGAGTTAGAGAAGCCATTCATCAGGACCATATCATTTTAACCTTTTATTGTAAGAGGGTCACTTCCTTGAACCACTCGTGGCCCTTGTGGGAAATCATAAGACTGCGCTGCTGCTCTGGTTTATGTTGGTCTATATTGAAAGCATCTATCACAATTGTTGGCCTTCAATTCATATTTTATGTCCTGAAAGATGCTTGATCAGTAATGTGTGCCATGTGATGTCTTTTTTTTATGCTAAAATATTGCAAGAAAAAGTTGTTACACAAATAATTGTAATACAGAGATTTGCTTCTGCTTTTCCTCAATATAATTGGATGTAAATACAGCTGGATAAGACATTACAATGGAAACATTTTCTTAAAGGGCTATTGTTCATTTGCAGTTTTTCCCAAATTCGGTCCGTGCACCCCTTAAACAGTCCAGGTTTCAAGAGTATACTGTACCCAGAAATGTTCTCATTGCTAAGGACAGCTCTTATGGGAGGAGCTGTCTTTTGCGATTTTAATCACAACTGTAATTGCCTTCAGTGCTACTACAAGACATGCGTGTGATCAGTGACAGAATATATTGCATTTAAAATGCGATCCTCAATACATCCTGCCCATACAAATTTATACCGTACAGTGCAAATAATCAAAGATTGCAATGCCCCAATATTCCCCTGCATGTGTTAAGTTGTGATTATTCATAGTCTAGAAATGATACACATGTGCCCCATCTCTCTCAGCAATGTAGGATCTCTACTACAGGTGATTTATTGCTATTCGGTTTTACCAGCAAGCACTAGATAATTACTAAACTTTTCCTACTAAGGAGCAATTTGAAAATAGAAACAAAGGGGCAGATGTATTAACCTGGATAAGTCACAAGGAAGTGATAAACTAGTGATAAGTGCAAGATGATAAATGCACCAGCCAGTCAGCTCCTAACTGTCAATTTGCATATTGGAGCTGATTGGCTGGTGCGTTTATCACCTTGCACTTATCACTGGTTTATCACTTCCTTATGCCTTCTCTAGGTTAATACATCTTCCCCAAAACCTTATAGGTACTCTAGAGCTTAATAGACACTTACTGTATTAACTCAGTAGCTCCTATGGAATAGTCAGTCCCAAAAAGAGAGAAAGTATATGGGCCAGATTCCGAGTTGGACACTTACCGCATACACTGCCGATATACACGCGGTTGGCCGATGTTGGCTAAGTACTGTGCATGCGTCTGAGTCTCGCTGCACATGCGATCCTATGATTACTGTGCTGGGACACAGAACTAATTTGGATACAGGGAGTACAAATTTTTCTAGGCAGACATGGTCATTTCGCAGGCATGCCACTCACAAAGAGTGCCATGTTCAAATGGTGAAACTGCCCCTGCAATAGGGCTGGTGCAAGTTTGGATGGTCCGTCCGATGGTGCATCTAAAGCACAGGTTCTCAAACTCCGATTCAGATTTATCAAGCCTTGGAGAGTGTTAAAATGCACGGTGCTAAAGTACAAACCAATCAGCTTTTAACTGTCAATTTTCAAATGCAGCCTGTAACATAACAGTTACGAGCCGGTTGGTTGGTACTTTATCACCGTTCAATTTATCACTCTCCAAGGCTTGATAAATCTGAACCTATTTATTTTTCCTTATTTAAGACCCATCAGCCCAAAAGCTTACAGTGACTTTGATATTTCCACTGTACAGTATATTGAGTTGTTCATCAAATCCATTTTCTTGCGCTGTGCTCATCTAAGCAAGGTTAGCAGGGTTTTGCAATAAACTTCCTAAAACAATAAACTACTGTGGGGTTAATCCAGATTTGGGGAACTAATGCAGAGAGATTGCATTGTGAGTATTACCATGATTCGTATTAGAGTCCTATGGTGGCAGTATTTACTCTATTACCATGATTCGTATCGGAGTCCTATGGTGGCAGTATTTACTTGCAAGATGTCCAGGTCTTACTCAGCTATTCTATCTGGCACAAGCAGTTCCTCTTTCACTGGTGAATGGCGCTTGTGAAGCAACTGTGATGATATATTTGTGATGCTATTACTGGATCCTATTTGTGGAGAAAGTCAGCTGACGCCTTAGTACGACTTTGTCAGAAAATACTCAGTACGACTTTGTCAGAAGATGCATTAAGTATGATGAAATGCGTGTTGACTAGGAAGGAAACCTGGGTCTGGATATAGAGACAGTAATGTGAATCATCTCTGCCACCATAGGACTCTGGTACCAATAGGGTGGCTTTAAAAGAGGAAGGGGGCCCATGTGGAGACTCCGGGTGGGCCCCTCCTCTTCCCGGTGCAGTAGACACTGCCTTTGTGCCAGAATCTAATGTGCATGCACAGGTCTCCGGAAACATAGCGCCCGCAATGTTCTGAAAACTAAATACTTACTGCGCATGCATAGTGGCCATTTTGCCCGTGATTTTTGACCACGGCAGCAGCTCCGACCCGGAAAATGTAAGTAATGAACATGGGTGCAGTGTGGACCCCCTGGACCCAGGGGCCCATGTGCACTACACACATTGCACCTATTACAGAAATGCCAATGGGTACCAATCATAATAACACCTTTCTCTATACACTTCCCAAATTTAAATTAACTCCTCCATAGTGGACTGTTCTAGGAACTCTATTGCTGCTTTATAACTTTATAACTGCTAGTGATGTGCACCGGAAATTTTTCGGGTTTTGGTTTTGGGTTCGGTTCCACGGCTGAGTTTTGGGTTCGAACGCGTTTTGGCAAAACCTCACCGAAATTTTTTTGTCGGATTCGGGTGTGTTTTGGATTCGGGTGTTTTTTTTAAAAAAAACTAAAAAACAGCTTAAATCATAGAATTTGGGGGTCATTTTGATCCCATAGTATTATTAACCTCAATAACCATAATTTCCACTCATTTTCAGTCTATTCTGAACACCTCACACCTCACAATATTATTTTTAGTCCTAAAATTTGCACCGAGGTAGCTGTGTGACTAAGCTAAGCGATCCAAGTGGCCAACACAAACACCTGGCCCATCTAGGAGTGTCACTGCAGTGTCACGCAGGATGGCCCTTCAAAAAAATACTCCCCAAACAGCACATGACGCAAAGAAAAAAAGAGCCGCAATGAGGTAGCTGTGTGACTAAGCTAAGCGACCCAAGTAGCCGACACAAATACCTGGCCCATCTAGGAGTGGCACTGCAGTGTCAGACAGGATGGCACTTGAAAAAAATACTCCCCAAACAGCACATGACGCAAAGAAAAAAAGAGGCGCAATGAGGTAGCTGTGTGACTAAGATAAGCGACCCAAGTGGCCGACACAAACACCTGGCCCATCTAGGAGTGGCACTGCAGTGTCACGCAGGATGGCCCTTCAAAAAAATACTCCCCAAACAGCACATGACGCAAAGAAAAAAAGAGGCGCAATGAGGTAGCTGTGTGACTAAGCTAAGCAACCCAAGTGCCGACACAAACACCTGGCCCATCTAGGAGTGGCACTGCAGTGTCAGACAGGATGGCACTTGAAAAAAATACTCCCCAAACAGCACATGACGCAAAGAAAAAAAGAGGCGCAATGAGGTAGCTGTGTGACTAAGATAAGCGACCCAAGTGGCCGACACAAACACCTGGCCCATCTAGGAGTGGCACTGCAGTGTCAGACAGGATGGCACTTGAAAAAAATACTCCCCAAACAGCACATGACGCAAAGAAAAAAAGAGGCGCAATGAGGTAGCTGTGTGACTAAGATAAGCGACCCAAGTGGCCGACACAAACACCTGGCCCATCTAGGAGTGGCACTGCAGTGTCACGCAGGATGGCCCTTCAAAAAAATACTCCCCAAACAGCACATGACACAAAGAAAAATGAAAGAAAAAAGAGGTGCAAGATGGAATTGTCCTTGGACCCTCCCACCCACCCATATGTTGTATAAACAGGACATGCACACTTTAACGAACCCATCATTTCAGCGACAGGGTCTGCCACATGACTGTGACTGAAATGACTGGTTGGTTTGGGCCCCCACCAAAAAAGAAGCAATCAATCTCTCCTTGCACAAACTGGCTCTACAGAGGCAAGATGTCCACCTCATCATCATCCTCCGATTCATCACCCCTTTCACTGTGTACATCCCCCTCCTCACAGATTATTAATTCGTCCCCACTGGAATCCACCATCTCAGGTCCCCGTGTACTTTCTGGAGGCAATTGCTGCTGGTGAATGTCTCCACGGAGGAATTGATTATTATTCATTTTAATGAACATCATCTTCTCCACATTTTCTGGAAGTAACCTCGTACGCCGATTGCTGACAAGGTGAGCGGCGGCACTAAACACTCTTTCGGAGTACACACTGGAGGGAGGGCAACTTAGGTAGAATAAAGCAAGTTTTTGCAAGGGCCTCCAAATTGCCTCTTTTTCCTGCCAGTATACGTACGGACTGTCTGACGTGCCTACTTGGATGCGGTCACTCATATAATCCTCCACCATTCTTTCAATGGTGAGAGAATCATATGCAGTGACAGTAGACGACATGTCAGTAATCGTTGGCAGGTCCTTCAGTCCGGACCAGATGTCAGCACTCTCTCCAGACTGCCCTGCATCACCGCCAGCGGGTGGACTCGGAATTCGTAGCTTTTTCCTCGCACCCCCAGTTGCGGGAGAATGTGAAGGAGGAGATGTTGACGGGTCACGTTCCGCTTGACTTGACAATTTTCTCACCAGCAGGTCTTTGAACCTCTGCAGACTTGTGTCTGCCGGAAAGAGAGATACAACGTAGGTTTTAAATCTAGGATCGAGCACGGTGGCCAAAATGTAGTGCTCTGATTTCAACAGATTGACCACCCGTGAATCCTGGTTAAGCGAATTAAGGGCTCCATCCACAAGTCCCACATGCCTAGCGGAATCGCTCTGTTTTAGCTCCTCCTTCAATGTCTTTAGCTTCTTCTGCAAAAGCCTGATGAGGGGAATGACCTGACTCAGGCTGGCAGTGTCAGAACTGACTTCACGTGTGGCAAGTTCAAAATGTTGCAGAACCTTGCACAACGTTGAAATCATTCTCCACTGCGCTTGAGTCAGGTGCATTACACCTCCTTTGCCTATATCGTGGCCAGATGTATAGGCTTGAATGGCCTTTTGCTGCTCCTCCATCCTCTGAAGCATATAGAGGGTTGAATTCCACCTCGTTACCACCTCTTGCTTCAGATGATGGCAGGGCAGGTTCAGGTGTTTTTGGTGGTGCTCCAGTCTTCTGTACGCGGTGCCTGTACGCCGAAAGTGGCCCGCAATTCTTCTGGCCACCGACAGCATCTCTTGCACGCCCCTGTCGTTTTTTAAATAATTCTGCACCACCAAATTCAAGGTATGTGCAAAACATGGGACGTGCTGGAATTTGCCCAGATGTAATGTACGCACAATATTGCTGGCGTTGTCCGATGCCACAAATCCCCAGGAGAGTCCAATTGGGGTAAGCCATTCTGCGATGATCTTCCTCAGTTGCCGTAAGAGGTTTTCAGCTGTGTGCGTATTCTGGAAAGCGGTGATACAAAGCGTAGCCTGCCTAGGAACGAGTTGGCGTTTGCGAGATGCTGCTACTGGTGCCGCCGCTGCTGTTCTTGCAGCGGGAGGCAATACATCTACCCAGTGGGCTGTCACAGTCATGTAGTCCTGAGTCTGCCCTGCTCCACTTGTCCACATGTCCGTGGTTAAGTGGACATTGGGTACAACTGCATTTTTTAGGACACTGGTGACTCTTTTTCTGAGGTTTGTGTACATTTTCGGTATCGCCTGCCTAGAGAAATGGAACCTAGATGGTATTTGGTACCGGGGACACAGTACCTCAATCAAGTCTCTAGTTGGCTCTGAATTAACGATGGATACCGGAACCACGTTTCTCACCGCCCAGGCTGCCAAGGCCTCAGTTATCCGCTTTGCAGCAGGATGACTGCTGTGATATTTCATCTTCCTCGCAAAGGACTGTTGGACAGTCAATTGCTTACTGGAAGTAGTACAAGTGGTCTTCTGACTTCCCCTCTGGGATGACGATCGACTCCCAGCAGCAACAACAGCAGCGCCAGCAGCAGTAGGCGTTACACTCAAGGATGCATCGGAGGAATCCCAGGCAGGAGAGGACTCGTCAGACTTGCCAGTGACATGGCCTGCAGGACTATTGGCTTTCTTGGGTAAGGAGGAAATTGACACTGAGGGAGTTGGTGGTGTGGTTTGCAGGAGCTTGGTTACAAGAGGAAGGGATTTAGTGGTCAGTGGACTGCTACCGCTGTCACCCAAAGTTTTTGAACTTGTCACTGACTTATGATGAATGCGCTGCAGGTGACGTATAAGGGAGGATGTTCCGAGGTGGTTAACGTCCTTACCCCTACTTATTACAGCTTGACAAAGGCAACACACGGCTTGACACCAGTTGTCCGCATTTCTGTTGAAATAATTCCACACCGAAGAGCTGATTTTTTTTTGTATTTTGACCAGGCATGTCAATGGCCATATTCGTCCCACGGACAACAGGTGTCGCCCCGGGTGCCTGACTTAAACAAACCACCTCACCATCAGAATCCTCCTTGTCAATTTCCTCCCCAGCGCCAGCAGCACCCATATCCTCATCCTGGTGTACTTCAACAGTGACATCTTCAATTTGACTATCAGGAACTGGACTGCGGGTGCTCCTTCCAGCACTTGCAGGGGGCGTGCAAATGGTGGAAGGTGCAAGCTCTTCCCGTCCAGTGTTGGGAAGGTCAGGCATCGCAACCGACACAATTGGACTCTCCTTGGGGATTTGTGATTTCGAAGAATGCACAGTTCTTTGCTGTGCTTTTGCCAGCTTAAGTCTTTTCTTTTTTCTAGCGAGAAGATGAGTGCTTCCATCCTCATGTGAAGCTGAACCACTAGCCATGAACATAGGCCAGGGCCTCAGCCGTTCCTTGCCACTCTGTGTCGTAAATGGCATATTGGCAAGTTTACGCTTCTCCTCAGACGCTTTTAATTTTGATTTTTGGGTCATTTTTTTACTGATCTTTTGTGTTTTGGATTTTACATGCTCTGTACTATGACATTGGGCATCGGCCTTGGCAGACGACGTTGATGGCATTTCATCGTCTCGCCATGACTAGTGGCAGCAGCTTCAGCACGAGGTGGAAGTGGATCTTGATCTTTCCCTATTTTTTTAACCTCCACATTTTTGTTCTCCATATTTTAATGCGCACAACTAAAAGGCACCACAGGTATACAATGTAGATGGATGGATAGTATACTTTATGTATGACGACGAGTGACTGAAGACACAGAGGTAGGTACAGCAGTGGCCTACCGTACTGCTATATACAGTATAATGGACCTGGTGGACACTGTCAGCAGACTGTGTTTATAGTATAAAGAAAAAAAGACACCACAGGTATACAATGTAGATGGATGGATAGTATACTTTATGTATGACGACGAGTGACTGAAGACACAGAGGTAGGTACAGCAGTGGCCTACCGTACTGCTATATACAGTATAATGGACCTGGTGGACACTGTCAGCAGACTGCGTTTATAGTATAAAGAAAAAAAGACACCACAGGTATACAATGTAGATGGATGGATAGTATACTTTATGTATGACGACGAGTGACTGAAGACACAGAGGTAGGTACAGCAGTGGCCTACCGTACTGCTATATACAGTATTATGGACCTGGTGGACACTGTCAGCAGACTGCGTTTATAGTATAAAGAAAAAAAGACACCACAGGTATACAATGTAGATGGATGGATAGTATACTTTATGTATGATGACGAGTGACTGAAGACACAGAGGTAGGGTCAGCAGTGGCCTACCGTACTGCTATATACAGTATAATGGACCTGGTGGACACTGTCAGCAGACTGCGTTTAAGTATAAAGAAAAAAAGACTCCACAGGTATACAATGTAGATAGATTGATAGTATACTTTATGTATGACGACGAGTGACTGAAGACACAGAGGTAGGTACAGCAGTGGCCTACCGTACTGCTATATACAGTATAATGGACCTGGTGGACACTGTCAGCAGACTGCGTTTATACTTATAGTATAAAGAAAAAAAGACACCACAGGAGTGTTTTTCAGACAGACAAACGTATACTGGTAGTCACTGTCAGCAAAACTGTGCACTGTACTCCTGCTATAGCTGCTCCCCAGTCTCCCCAACAATTAAGCAGTGTGAGCACTCAGCACAGTCAGATATATCATGCAGCACACTGAGGCTGAGCACAGATATGGTATGGAGCATTTTTTTCAGGCAGAGAACGGATTAAAAAAAACTAGCAAAACTCTGCACTGTACTCCTCCTAACAGCTGCTCCCCAATCCTCCCCACAATAAGCTAAGCAGTAGCAATCAGATCAACTAACTATAACTATATAAACGGAGAGGACGCCAGCCACGTCCTCTCCCTATCAATCTCAATGCACGTGTGAAAATGGCGGCGACGCGCGGCTGCTTATATAGAATCCGAATCTCGCGAGAATCCGACAGCGGGATGATGACGTTCGAGCGCGCTCGGGTTAGCCGAGCCATACGGGAGAATCCGAGTATGGCTCGGACCCGTGTAAAAAGGGTAAAGTTCAGGGGGGTTCGGTTTCTCGGAAACCGAACCCGCTCATCACTAATAACTGCTGCATACAATTCTGTCTTTTTAGCATATTTATAACGCCCATGTCTTCCATTCAGCATAATTTCAATGTATTCATCTTCCCATCCTTGATCTATTCAGCTATTTTGTGTGAGTTTAATATCATCATGATTCATCTCCAAGTTCACAGAACTTCCTTTAAGTTAACTTCTATAAAGAAGCAAATAGCTGGCTGCTGCTGCAACGACATCTTGTCACATAACTTGTGATCTCTATGTACCAGCTGGGGATTCTGTCATATTATAGGCACAGCTGAGCTGCTAAAATAGATTCATTACTGCTTATCATCAGAAGACACCTCACACTTGCAGATCTCAAGTGTTCCAACTTAATTTAATCTTAAATATTGTTATCTTTATGAAGTTTAAAAGTGAACTTTACTGTGATTGAAATAAAATTAAATATCTATAAATGTACAGTACTGAGATTAATGTAAACGCAGTGTTTAATGGCACAATACATCACGTTATCGGTTTTAATCCTGTATTTGCTTTATAAATTACATTCCTTAATGTATCCTCGATATTGTTTAAATCTTACTGGGGAATGTATTTTCTCATGTTCATAGCACCGCAGCTCCCACGCAGGACTCCATGGTTGTGTTTTTCATCACACGTCAGCGGCCAGATGTAAAGGCGCCCAAGATCATTGGAGGTGCGAGATGACGGCTGATCTCAGACATTTTTTTAAAGGGCCAATTACTGATTTGCTTTGTAAGGGATTGTCCCTTTAAAAAAACGTCCGAGATTGCACATCAGGCGATATTGGGCGTCATTATATTACATCGGGCATCATTACATCCAGCCCCATCTGTTTAAAAAAAATGTATTCTGAAAATAATTATTTATTTATGATCAAATGATCATGGACTTTTTTGTTTTGACTTTATTTCAATTATTTCACATTGTGCACATCTAGACAACCACACAAAACACAAGAGGGGGTATCCGGTCTTTAGCTCGACAGCACTTAGGTCGACACTCATTAGGTCATCCACTATTGGTCAACATGCATTAGGTCGACATGGTCACTAGGTCGACATGGTCACTAGGGCGACATGAGGTTTTTTTTTTTAAATTACATTTTTTTACTTTTTCATACTTTACGATCCACATGGTCTACGATTGGAAATAGTAACCTGTACCAAGCACAGTGAGGCACCTTGCCTGAAGCAAGGTGAGCGAAGCGAGCCTTGTGAGGGGACATGGTACACTAATTGGGGTTCCCAGTCACTTTACGAAGAAAACGCCACGAAAATATATAAAAAAAAACGCATGTCGACCTTTTCCCATGTTGACCTAATGACCTTGTTGACCTATTTCAGGTGTCAACCTATTTTAGGGTTCCACCTAGTCATTGTTGACCAATAATGGTCGACCTAATGACTGTTGACCTAGTTACTGTCAACCCTATGATCCACACCCCAAGATATACAAATTTGTACTAAGGATGTACACTGAAAGTATGTCTGATTCTGTATAGATCTGACAGTTGCACCTCCTTAGGCTAGGGGAGGGAATAGGGCAAAGTGGACAAACAGAATCAGGGTACAATAAGTGTTCTGATGGCAGTTTGAGATACAGATGTGTCCTTTGACATCTTTTCTCATGCTGTATCAAGCTGTAGCATGTATGCCATGATAGAGGGATCAACTGGCAGGTGCATGCATGGCGTTTGCACCCACAATCCCATAGGATTGCAGGATGAAAATGGTGCCGCAGCATGGTGTATTGTGTTGGACACATGCATGGAAACTGGCTTGCTGCAGCGCATTGTGAGCAACAACGTTCTGTAAGTGGACACATCTGTGTATGGTTACTTTAATTGTACCCAAGAGGAGAATCACATTTCCCTGTTACATGGACTAATCAGTTATGAGCGTTACCAGGTGGTACTTGGTGACGCTCGTGAAATTACCCTTTCCCAGCAGTCTTTTAGCTTCCTGTGATGCTAGGCTTCACCTATAGCAGCCACCTTTGTCTTTACATATGACCTGCCCCAGGTCATATGTAAAGACAAGGTGGCTATTGGAGTCTGGGCAAGAGTAAATGCAGTACAGTGAGACATTCACTGGACACAACCTTAATAACACTGCTAAATGCACAGATGGAGATAAATAACAGAATGAATGTGAGTGCAACAATGCACAGGGTGGTATAATAATAAAACACAGATGGTCTGTTAATGCAACAATGCACAAGGTGATATAAGCTACTTAACCAAATATAAATGCAACAATGCACAAGGTGGTAACAATAATGAAATAAGTGTGAAAGGCTAGAGTCTGTGTGGGCGTTCCACACAAAACCTGAATTCTAGGAGAGCTGGTTCCAACAAGGAAGATTAAGAATACAGGGTAACCAAGTTTCAGGAGTTCACAGGGCTGACAGGTTCTCACATGTAGCAGGAACTTATAACCAGCAATTTGGGAGTGAACTGGAAGTGAATATAAAGGGAGACACTCCCAATCAAAACACCCAGAAAAACCAAGCCTCCTGATGAGGAGATACAATGCGGCTTTACAAGCAGACACACAGAGGCAAACTACTAGTTATACAGCAGTTGAACACAGGGATACATGCAGGAATCTAGCTGCTGGATAGTAGTAACACAGATGCACCACTAGTGACTTGTGTAACATTCCCAGAAGTTGACACAAAATACTGGGGTGAAAGTGAAATTGAGTTTAGGGCTTTTTTAAAATGTAATGTTAATTATTTAATGTCTGAGCTGTGTGGATGGGGAAATTATGCATTTAATTTGAGTACAGTACTAATTTAATATCATGGATGTAGGTTGGGGAAATACATTTCTTTATAATGGGCCATATTCATTTGCATATGGTAGTTAACCACACTGGGAAAATAGTGGTAGATTTGGGCTTTAACACCTGGGGCTATTCAATTAGCCCCTTCTTCTTGTGCGGTAAATTACCCACTATCGCATGTTAACCCATAGCATAAGTTCCCGAAGGTATGTGTAAATAGCTTTAGGGCAACCAAGATCAGGGCAGTTAACATGGATTTCTGTTCGAGCCTCCTCAGACTCAAACAGAAATCTGCATTAACTGCTGATTGCAGGCTGATCATGGGCTATAATTGAATAGCCCTGGCAGATCACTTAGCCCACGGTAATTAACCACAGCTAATTGAATTTGGCCCATATAAGTGAGTACTGTTCATGTAATGTCAAGACAATTTGGAGGGAGACAGTTCCATTTATTAAATATGAATTCTATTAATTTATTGCTTGAGCTGGTTGGAGCAAAATAGGTCTATTTATTAATGTAAAAGTGAATACTATAATGTTAATGTCGATGCTGGTTGGGCCACAATACAGTATATATGTATAATAATTGTGAAGGATATTCATTTAATGGCAGTTGTTTGCAGTGAAGGAGGACAGAATATTAAAAGTGGGTCCTAATGAAAAAATATCGAGGATGTGTGGGGCAAGGGAGGCCTAATGTGTTCACTCCTTGCTAGTCTTTCCATAGTTCCATAGTTCATTTATGTATCAGAAAGGACCCCAACATTATAGGTTTCAGATGAGCAGCAATTAAATTTAAGACATGAGCAGAAGCAAGTAGAGAAAACTGCAATAACAGATTGTGACAAGGCATTGTTGGCACTAGAGATTTGGATTAGTCATACTTAAACTAATTGTGCTGCATTTGACACCACTGACCATCCCTTTTCCTCCAAACTCTCTACTCCATTGGACTTTGCGCTCTCTCCTTGTTCACCTCCGATTTGTCCAACCAGCCTTTTCTGAATCTACATCCTCCTCCCTTTTGCTTTCCATCCAGTGCATATCTGCACCCAGGTACTGTAATTGGCCTTCTTCTTTTCTCCCTCTATATGCTGTATCTTCCCTTGGCTAGCTTATTACTTTCTTTGGACGTTGCTACCACCTCTATGCGGGTGGTCTTCAGTGTGCCGAATGTCGGGATCCCGACGCACAGTATACCGGCACCGGAATCCCGACACCTGGCATACCGACAGATATTCTCCCTCGTGGGGGTCCACGACCCCCCTGGAGGGAGAATAAAATAGCGTGGCGTGCCACCGTGCCCGCATCGTGGCAAGCGCAGCGAGCCCGCAAGGGCCTCCTTTGCACTCGCCACGCTGTCGTATGCCGGCGGTCGGGCTCCCGATGCCGGTATGCTGGTCGCCAGGTGCCCGGCCGCCGGCCATGGTACCCATTTTTACTTCTCTTCCCTAGATCTCTTCCTCTGTCCTTTGTCATGTCACATCCTTTCTCTCAGCCACCTTAACTTGATTGGCACAAAGCTTACTGAAGCTCAATATATTTAAAACTGAACTCCTCGTCTTTCCTCCATCAAGGCCCCGACTACTCCCATTCATTTTCTGTTAACATCGTTACGTTTTCGCAAGTCTGCCCTTTGCTTCTCCCTACCCTGCTGAATACAGTGCATTTCACATTCCACCATTTCCATTTCTGCATTATTGCTAGAATCTGATCCTTTCTAAACCAGGAAACCACTTATACACTAATTCATGCCTTTATAATTCCCTGTCTTATTCTGTCAGTCAATAGCCTTCCTTACTTCCTGCCTCATGCCTCTCCAGTCTATGATCATCTCTGCTATCTGCCTCATATTCTACTCTCATTGCTGAACCTCTGCTGCATCTCTGTGCCAGTCACTATCCTGGCACCCTACACCACTTACAATTAAATTAAAATTCCTCTGGCTCACCTGTAAAGATCTCAACCTCACCAACTTTTCCTACATCTCCAGCCACATATTCACACATGTTCCATCCTGTTCTCTTTGGTTTCCTAATGTTTGCCACCTCACGTCCTCCTTGATCACCACTTCAGGATTTTCCTGGGCTGCTTCTAACTTTTGGAAGGCCCCCCAGCTCCATTAGACTTTAATCGCTCTAAAAACTTTTTGTCATTCTATTTTGTCACCACTACTCCTAATCCTGCAGTCTCTGCACTATTCTTCCAATTTTGTCCACCCATATCTCCTATAGGGGTCTATTCAAGAAGCAGTGAAAAGAGTGGAGAAGTGAGCCTGTGGAGAAGTTGCTCATGGCAACCAATCAGCTGCTCCGTACAATTGTATAGTATGCAAATTATAAATGTGTACTTCAATGCTGATTGGTTGCCAGGGGCAACTTCCCCACTGGCTCACTTCTCCACACTTTTCACTGCTTCATGAATAGACCCCAGATAGTGTAATCTCATAAAAGTAGGGCCCTCTTTATCTACATAATTATGCTAATTTAACACTGTGATATGTATCCATGCTAATTTATATGGTGTCTTTATTAGGGGTGGTCTTCAGGTTGCCGACTGTCAGGATCCCGGTGCACAGTATACCGGCGCCGGAATCCCGACAGCCGGCATACTGACAGTTTGTCTCCTTCATGGGAGTCCACGAACCCCCTGGAGGGAGAATAAATAGTGCACCATCATGCCCGCAGCGTGACGAGCCCACAAGGGGATCATTTGCGCTCGCCACGCTGTCGGTATGCCGGTGGTCGGGCTTCCGGTGCTGGTATGCTGGTCGCCGGGAGCCCGGCCGCCGGCATACCATACCACACCCCTTTATTAGTCTGTACTTTTTTATCTTGTCAGTTTTGCAGCACTTTGGGACATTTGTGACACCTTTTAAATAAAAAAGAATAAGTTAGAACATAGAACTTTAACATTTCTTTGTTTAGAAATATTATTTAATTTAAAATGTTTATGTACTGTATATACATTAGAGATGTGCTGTGGACACTTTTCGGGTCTTGTGTTTTGGTTTCGGATCTGGATCTTCGTTCGTGTTTTGGATCTGGATTGTTTTTGCCAAAACCACGCTTTCGGATTAAGTTTGGTTTTGGTTTTGGATCTGGATGTTTTTTGAAAAAACATAAGTTCATCACAAATCACAGAATTTGGGGGTCATTTTGATCCTACGATATTATTAACCTCATTATCATTCATTTCCACTTATTTCCAGTCTATTATGAACCCCTCACACCCCACAATATTGTTTTTAGGCCAAAAGGTTGCACCGAGGATGACTAAGCGAAGCGACAAAAGTTGGCGGCACAAACACCTGGCCCATCTAGGAGTGGCAGACAGGAGGTCAGTTTTAAAAACTAGGCTCCAAAGAGCACATAGGGGCAAATTCAGTATGAATTGCAAGTAGTGATTCGTACAGAATTTTTGCTGAGGGTCCGCAGGTGCATGCGCTGCAGGCCCTACTGCGCATGCACCCGCAATTTCTGCAGGGGGGGGTGCAGAAATTATGATTGCCTCAGCCTTTCAATCAGGCAGAGGTGGTCGCGGGGCGGGAGGAGGGTGGCATCGCTCCATTTTCTGGGTGAAAACAGAGCGTTGCGGGGGCGTGCCAGCCCAAACGGTGGGCTGGTAAGCGCAAACCGAGGCGTGTTGGGGGTGCAGCTGCAGCAAGAAAAAATGGCGGCGGGACTCCTGCAGCCGCAGCTAAGCTGCGCCGGCAGGAGTCATCCTTAATTTCTGCTAACAAGCAGAAATTGCATGCTGTTTGCAATTTCTGCTTGAAGCGAGGGGGAGGCGCCGGTCAGCATGCAAGATATAATTGTCCTTGGGCACTCCCACCCACCCTCATTTTATATAAACAGGACATGCACACTTTTTACAAACCAATCATTTCAGCGACAGGGTCTGCCACACGACTGTGGCTGAAATGATTGGTTTGTTTGGGACCCCACCAAAAAAGAAGCAATTAATCTCTCCTTGCACAAACTGGCTCTACAGAGGCAAGATGTAGTCCTCCTCCTCATCCTCCAATTCCTCACCCCTTTCAGTGTGTACATCCTCTTCCTCACAGAGTATTAATTAGTCTCCACTGGAATCAACCATCATAGGAGCCTGTGTACTTTCTGGAGGCAATTGCTGGTAAAGGTCTTCCTGGAGGAATTTATAATTTATTTTGATGAACATCATCTTCTCCACATTTTCTGGAAGTAACCTCCTACGCCGATCGCTGACAAGGTTACCGGCTCCGCTAAACACTCTTTTGGAGTACACACTGGAGGGGGGCAACTTAGGTAAAATAAAGCCAGTTTGTGCAAGGGCCTCCAAATTGCCTACTTTTCCTGCCAGTATACATACTTGGATGCTGTCACCGATTTAATCCTCCACCATTCATTCAATTATGACAGCATCATATGCAGTGACAGTAAACATGACAGTAATAGTTGGCAGCTCCTTCAGTCTGGACCACATGTCAACACTTGCTCCTGACTGCCATGCATCACTGCCAGAGGGATGGCTAGGAAATTTTATTCTTTTCCTCACATCCCCAGTTGCGGGAGAAAATTAAGGAGGAGCTGTTGACGGGTCACGTTCCACTTGAGTTGACTATTTTCTCACCAGCAGGTCTTTGCACCTCTGCAGACTTGTGTACGCCGGAAAGAGAGATACAATGTAGATATTAAAACTAGGATCAAGCACGGTGCCAAAATGTCGTGCTCTGATTTCAACAGATTGACCACCCTGGCAAGCAAATGAAGGGCTCCATCCACAAGTCCCACATACTTTGCAGAATCGCTCCGTCTTAGCTCCTCCTTCAATTTCTCCAGCTGCTTCTGCAAAAGCCCGATGAGGGGAATGACCTGACTCAAGCTGGCAGCATCTGAACTGACTTCACGTGTGGCAAGTTCGAAGGGTTGGAGAACCTTGGAAAACACGGAAATCATTCTCCACTGTGCTTGAATCAGGTGCATTCCCCCTCCTTTGCCTATATCATAAGTGGATGTATAGCCTTGAATGGCCTTTTATTGCTCCTCCATCCTCTGAAGCATATAGAGTGTTGAATTCCACCTCATTACCATCTCTTGCTTGAGGTGATTGCAGGGCAGGTTCAGGAGTGTTTGCTGGTGCTCCAGTCTTCGGCACGCACTTGCTGAATGTCAAAAGTGGCCCGGAATTTTTAAAAAAATTCTGCACCACCAAATTAATTGTATGTGCAAAACATGGGACGTGCTGGAATTTGTCCAGATGTAATGCACGCACAATATTGCTGGCATTGTCAGATATCACAAATCACCAGGAGAGTCTAAGTGGGGTAAGCCATTGTGTGATGATGTCCCTCAGTTTCCATAAGAGGTTGTCAGCGATGTGCCTCTTACAGAAACCAGTGATACACATTCCCTAGGAATGAGTTGGCATTTGTGGCATTTTGTCAGGAGCCAATTAACCTACCAGTATATTTTTGGATTGTGAGAGGAAACCGGAGTACCAGGAGAAAACCCACGCTAGCATGGGAAGAATATACAAACTCTGCACAGTTAGGGCCGTGGTAGGAATTGAACCCATGACCTCAGTGTTATGAGGCAGTAATGTTAACCATTACATCGTCCATGCTGCCCGGCCTAACGTTTGGGCTCCATACAATCATGTTTCCCTGAATATTTGCGTAAAACAAATTAGCATAACCTGTGCAGGGTAAAAACTTACATTTAACATACTGTATTTCTTTACATTTAAAGCCCTGACATGGAGTTGGAAGTGAATCGGGAGCATGTTCAGAAAAAATTATGTATATTCACCCATTTACAAAGTTTTACGTGTCTTGCGGTGCACCTGCCCCCTATCTGCATATGCTTGGTTTAACACTCATCATCATCATCACACTGCACACCAACCCATTAGATAAAATACTTCTGAAAATATAAATATTTACACTTTTGCACAGCTTGCAGTCACATCGACATGCCTTAACTGAACTTTGCCTGTGCGTCATCAGCCCATTACAACCAAGTTACACCTTTCAGTCATAAGTGAAAATGTGATTGAAATACGTATGACTTTGCATCCTTCTTCTATACAGATGTGTCCTTGTTTACTATTGGCATATTAGGGCATTGAGAAAGGGAAATATCTTACATTGATTGCAATTCATCTATTGCTCAAAGTATCGCTTTATATATGAATTTGTTTTTTTTATGTCAATTGAATGAAGAGCCCAGCGAAGGTTTTCATAATACTGAATGTTAATCACACTCAGAAAGTCAAAAGTGGTTCTGTACATTTTCAATAAAATGTACAAGCCCTTATAATCCAGTGACCAAGAAATAAAATTAATAAACAGGCCTTTTGAAAAGCCCTTTGTCTGTGGTTGCATCTTGAGATGTGTAGTCAGCACCAATACCAGCAGTAACAGACACTTAGTCATTTAATCACCCGGTGACACTGCACATAAACACGATGAAAGACAAAATCTTATATTATCTGTTTTTAATTAAAATTAATATTTCTATAACAGCTAGGAGCTTCCAAAATCACAGAAAAATAACTGGCCTATATGCAGTTTCAGTGTGTTCTAGAAAACAAAGGAATGTATGGTTTTGGAGAAATGAGGTATCTAACAAATCCCACATACTGTATCAGTTATGTTTGAACTCTTCATACAGTAGCTTAAATAATGGAGATTCATTTGAACATACCATATTTTATGTAGTCATTACACAGAGACATTATATACGGTATTTGTACTTAAGTTAAAAATTAAGTGAGCTGTCCTAGTATGGACCCTGATTCCTAGTATGGACCCTGATTCAATTAACTATTTAGTGAGTCATCGGAGACTTGGTTATCACAGGGGGGCTGGAGTAAACAGTTGATAAAAGGTATGAGAGTCTTTTGTTCAGCATCAGACTGGGGGATCAATTCTAAGTTGAAGTCTGTACCAACATTTCCTGCTGTTCCTCTCAGCGAGGCTAAGTTGCATGTTATATTCTGTGTAAGTTTCTCCTTTTTATTTTGAAATTGAAATACGTGTTTGTCTATGAAATCTGTAACCCTTTTTCTTTATAATTTTTCTGTAACTAAGCATTATACTTCTTCTATAAACAAAGTATTCTTTATTAGTCTTTCCCTATATGCTCCAGAGACCATACTTTGTGGAAGCTATTAGATCACCAAATATATACTTTATAACATATTGATTACTAGGAGCAGAGGGAGACCAGCTAACTGCATGATAGTCTATGTTTCGGTGTACGCACAATTGTGATAGAGTGTTTGGGGACCTGTGGCTACTTTGTAATTACAATGGGTGGAGGCAGTATGGAATAATGGGCAGAGTGATAGAATATTAAGTGTGAGCATTATATTTAGCTCTGCCCTCACTTCATCAGAACTTGGGGATCGCAGGACTGATTCTAGTGTGATATGGTCAAGGAAAAGCAAATTACTCTGGTCATAGTCAGCGTGCAAACAACAGGGATAGCTACTGGAATCCTAGACATGCAGCATACAGCAGGGCCGGACAGCCCATCTGGTACTTCTGACAAATGCCAGAAGGACCGATGGGCAGGTCCCGTTATTCAGAGAGATGGAAAGGCCATGCAAAGCGCAGCCTCTGGCTATCTGTTGTAGATGCTTCCCCACCCCCATGGGAATGGAGGCATGTCGCGAGTCCACACCCCCTTGACTCATGCCATGCCCCCATCGCTAGTGTGTGTGCACCCTCTTCCCACAGGGCCGAATTTAGACCCCAGTCCATCCATGGCATACAGTATGGTGTAAAGATGCCCAATGTATGAGCAGTGGCGTTTCTTGAGGCGGGCGAGCCGTGAACCCGCACGGGGCGCCTGCCACGGCACTTTGTGGGTCCTTGTCTCCTCCTCCTCCCTCTTCCCGAGTACTCCTGCTCGGGGGGTGGAGTTTTGCAGAATGACGCAGTTGCGTTGTGATGTCACGATGCAATCGCGTCATTCTGCGAAACCCCGCCCCCTGAGCAGGAGTACTCAGGAGGAGACAAGCTGGAAGGAGGAAGAGGCAGCCGGCGCAAGGAAGGAGAGGTGGCCCAAAGAGCGGGTAGATCCTCTTCATATGTAAGTAGTCTCTCCCCCCTCCCTTCCTTCCCCCCACTTGACACTTACCTGCCATACTGTGTAAAATGGGGACTCTTGCCTGCCACACTGCGTAAAATGAGGACTCTTGCCTGCTGTACTGTATAAAATGGGGACACTTGCCTGCCGTACTGTATAAAATGGGGACACTTGCCTGCCGTACTGTATAAAATAGGTACTCCTGCCTGCCGTACTGTATAAAATAGGTACTCCTGCCTGCCGCACTGTGTAAAATGGAGACTCTTGCCTGCTGTGCTGTATAAAATGGGGACACTTGCCTGCATAATGTGTAAAATAGGGACTCTTGCCTGCACACTGTGTAAAATGGGGACTCTTGCCTGCCGTACTGTATAAAATGGGGACACTTGCCTGCCGTACTGTATAAAATAGGGACTCTTGCCTGCCGCACTGTGTAAAATGGGGACTCTTGCCTGCCGTAATGTGTAAAATGGGGACTCTTGCCTGCGTAATGTATAAAATGGAGACTCTTGCCTGCCGTACTGTGTAAAATGGGGAGTCTTGCCTGCGTAATGTGTAAAATAGGGACTATTGCCTGCCGTACTGTATAAAATGGGGACTCTTGCAAGCCGTACTGTATAAAATGGGGACTCTTGCCTGCCGTACTGTGTAAAATGGGAACTCTTGCCTGCCGCACTGTGTAAAATGGGGACTCTTGCCTGCCGTACTGTATGAAATGGGGACTCTTGCCTGCCGTACTGTGTAAAATGGGGACTCTTGCCTGGCGTAATGTGTAAAATGGGGACTCTTGCCTGCCGCACTGTGTAAAATGGGGACACGTGCCTGCTGTAATATGTAAAATGGAGATTCTTGCCTGCCGTATTGTGTAAAATGGGGATTTTTGTTTTGTTTATTTCTCCCTGTGGTGGCCATGATGATATCAGATGAGACCACGCCCATTTTAATGAGGCCACGCCCCCAAGCCGTGAGGGCAAAAATTACATGATTTTAGCTGTTTTATAAATTTGATCAATGATTATCAATTTTTTTTATCGATTTTTAACATAACCGAAATCCAAACCAAAACGCTTGAGGGTTGTTTTGCTAAAACTGAAACATGATGATGAATTAGAACCAAAACCAAAAACATGGTGGTCTGCGAACATTTCTAATAAAAGGAGATTTATGGTAGACTTACCATGGTTAAATCTCTTTCTGCGAGGTACATTGGTTCCATAGGGAAACATCGGGGTGTAGAGATGGATCTTGATCCAGGCACCAACAAGCTAAAGCTTTAGACTATCCCAGGATGCATTGGGGCCTCCTCTATAACCCCGCCTCCAGGCACTGTGAGCTCAGTTTCATTAACCAGTCCAATGAAGGAGTAGGTAAAAGAGAAGGTAGATGTTAGTCACATCGAACCATGTTCTCACGACAGGAGAAGGGACTAGCGGCTAATGCCATACAAACTCATAGAAGCTAGGTGCATGAGATTGGGCGCCCTGTGGAACCAATGTACTTTGCACAAAGAGATTTAACCATAGTAAGTCTACCATAAATCTCCTTTTCTGCAGTGGGGTACATTGGTTTTACATAGGGAAATATCGGGGATGTCTTGAAGCAGTTCTTCATGGGAGGGGATGCGCTGTAGTGGGTATGAGAACCCGGCGTCCAAAGGAAGCATCCTGTTAGACGGAAGTATCGAAGGCATAGAACCTAATGAATGTTTTCACTAAGGATCACTTAGCCGCCTTGCACAATTCTTCAGTGGACGCGCCTCGGCAGGCCGCCCTAGAAGGTCCAACAGACTGAGGAGCTGGAAGTCCTGCCTGCGCATAGGCTTGTGCAATCACCATTTGAATCCATCTGGCCAAGGTTTGCTTATTCGCAAGCCAGCCACGTTTGTGAAAAGTAAAAAGTACAAAAAGGATATCTGACCTCCTGATAGAGTCAGGGTGGTATTCATGTGACCGGCGGTCAGCTGACCGACAGTCACATGACCTACCCCACCATCCCGACGGCTCACTATCCCGATGGTCGGCATGCCGACCAACAGGGACTATTTCCACTCGTGGGTGTCCACGACACCCATAGAGTGTGAATAGAACCCGTGGCTTGCTGCACTCGCCCCTCCCCGCCGGGATCCCGGCGTCGGTATGCTGCCAGGATCCCGGCGTCGGTAAGCTGACCGGTGGTCTCCTGACTGCCGGTTAGCCGTACTACACCCAGAGGCAGTTCTCTCCACATAAATACAGAGAGCCCTTACCACATCCAAAGACTGCTCTTTGGAGGACAAATCAGAAGAGATAAAGGCCGGAACCACAATCTCTTGGTTAAGGTGAAAAGATGACACCAACTTAGGCAAATAACCTGGGTGTGTTCTAAGAACCGCCCGGTCACGGTGAAATATCAGAAAGGGTGGATGACAGGACAGAGCGCCTAGGTCTGACACCCTCCTATCAGAGACAATAGCCAGTAGGAACAAGACTTTGAGCATGAGCCATATAAGGTCCACTGAGTCAAGAGGTTCAAATGGAGACTCTTGCAGGGCATTCAGGACAATAGACAGATCCCATGGAGCCACAGGAGGGACATAGGAAGGCTGAATGTGTAAAACACCCTGAGTGAAAGTATGAACATCAGGAATAGACGCAATTTTTTTCTGAAACCACACCAACAAGGCAGAGATATGAACCTTGAGGGAGGCCAGACGAAGGCCTAAGTCCAGGCCTTGTTGCAGAAAAGCCAGAAGTCTGGAAGTTCTGAATTTGTATGCATCGTAATTCTTAGCAGCGCACCAGGTGAAGTAAGAATTCCAGACCCTGTAATAAATTTGCGCAGATGCCGGTTTGCAGGCTTTCAGCATAGTTTGTATAACCGCCTCGGAGAATCCTTCGGCCTTCAGGAGTGATGCTTCAAGAGCCACGCCATCAAATGCAGTCTGTCCAGGTCCGGGTAGACACAAGGGCCCTGAATGAGGAGGTCTGGGCATTGAGGAAGTAGAAGAGGACACTCTATCGAGAGACCCTGCAGGTCTGAGAACCAATGCCATCTGTGCCACGCTGGAGCGACTAGGAGTAGTATTCCTTCTTCTTGTTTGAACTTCTGCAGCACTCTGGGCAGAAGAGACACTGGAGGGAACACGTAGGGCAGCCGAAAGTTCCATGGAATTGCCAATGCATCCACTAATGCTGCTTGAGGATCCCTGGTCCTTGATCCAAAGATCGGAACTTTGTGATTGTGTTGAGACACCATCAGGTCTACATCTGGTAAGCCCCACTTGTCCACTAGGAGTTGAAAGACTTCCTGATGAAGACTCCACTCTCCGGTGTGCACGTCCTGACGACTGAGAAAATCCGCTTCCTAGTTGAAGACTCCTGGAATGAACACTGCCAATATTGCTGGTAGATGGCGTTCCGCCCAACAAAGGTTTTTTGACACTTCCATCATTGCCATGCAGCTTCGAGGGCCTTCTTGATGGTTTATGTATGCTACCATGGTGGCGTCGTCTGACCGTACTTGAACAGGCCTGTTCTGCAGCAGAGGCAGGGCGAGATAAAAAGCGTTGAACGCTGCCCACAATTCCAGAATGTTTATCGGGAGGAGTAATTCTTCCTTGGTCCACCGACCCTGGAAAGAGTGTTGCTCCAACACCACACCCCAAACCCTCAGACTGGCATCCGTAGTCAGCAAGACCCAGTTGGGGATCCAGTAGGGATGGCCCCTGCTCAACTGCTGGTCCTGAAGACACCAGGTCAGCGACAGACGAACCTCCGGAGTCAAGGAGATCATGTGAGACCTGATCCAATGAGGTAGGCCGTCCCACTTGGAAAGGATTAACTTCTGCAGAGGGAGGGAATGAAATTGAGCGTACTCTACCATGTCGAAAGCCAACACCATTAGGCCTAGTCCTTGCATCGATGAGTGTATCGACACTCTTGGGCGACAGAGGAAGTATCTGATACTGTCCTAAAGCTTCAGGACCTTCTCTGGAGACAGAAATAGCTGTTGACTGTGTGTGTCCAGCAGTGCCCCCAGGTGCACCATGCTTTGAGCTGGGACCAGCGAGGACTTCTTCAAGTTGATGAGCCACCCGTGGGCTTGTAGGAAGATTACTGTCAGTTGTAGATGACTGAGGAGTACATCATGGGAGTTTGCTAAAATCAGCAAGTCATCCAGATACAGCAGGATCCTGACTCCCTAGCGACGGAGATGAGCTGTCATCACGGCCATAACCTTGATGAAGATCCGAGGAGCCATGGCCAGTCCAAATGGCAGAGCCTGGAACTGATAGTGGTGGTTACCAATAGCAAACTGCAGATATTGCTGATGTGATATGGCAATAGGTATATGCAGGTAAGCATCTTGTATATCCAGGAATTACATAAAGTCTCCAGGTTCCATGGCCAGTACAATAGAGCACAGTGTTTTCATATGGAACTTGGACACTCTCACAAATTTATTTAGTGATTTGAGGTTGAGTATAGGCCGGAAAGACCCACTGGGTTTCGGTACTAGAAACAGAGTCCAGTGATTTCCTCTTCCCATCTGGGACAGAGGTACCGGCACCACCACTCCTGTCTCCAGGAGGGAACGCACAACCAATTGTAGAGCTTGCACCTTTAACGGATCCAAAGGGATAACCGTGGTGCAAAACTGGCGAGAGGGGCACCTCTTGAAAGAGACTGCGTGCCTGTGAGAGACAACTTCTCGCACACAAGCGTCTGAAGTGAATCGCAGAAGTCGGCCTCCCACCCTGGGGTCCCGCAGGGGGGGGCCCGCCCCGTCATGCAGCAGGCTTGTCATGTTTAGAAGCAGGCTGATGAGCTGCCCAAGATTGTTTTGCCTTGGGCTTTGTGGTTTGTGCCTGGGGTTACAGCCATCTCCTGACAGCCTGAGCTTTGTGCAGCCCCGTCTTATCCAGCCCAGCGTCCGCCCGGCATCCTCTGTCCATTATGCACCTCCACGACGTGGCACCTGACATAACTTTCCACCTCTGACACGGATTCAGAAAGACTTGTCACATTAAGCCCTGCGGTCACACTGCATCCCGCAACCGCAGCATGCTTCAGCGACGAGTACCTGACACCGCGTCCCATCTCTGATATGGACTCAGCAGGACCTCTCATTTAGCCCTGCGGCTACACTGCATCCCGCAACCGCGGCGCGCCTCAGTGACGGGCCATTTGGACTCAGTCACGGACATCTCTTGTGTACACCGTATCTTGTGCAAAACCAGCGGCCGACAGCTTCCTCCATCCTATCGCTCAAGTAGCACGGCATATGAATCCTATATTTTGGACTCGGGTAACATCCTTACATATTATCCCATTATCGTATATCTTGATGTTTATTATAGTTCTATACACTGCCTTATAAAATTGACTTATATCTGGTCTATTATGGCCATTAGTCTCTTGATTATAAAAGGACTTTTTTCATTGGCAGCCGGTGTATGGTATCTTTCCATCTCATATTACCCAATATTGTTGAATTATACTGGGATATTGGAGCTCTAAACCCAATACATTAATTACATGTTACTGTTTCATTGTTTTCCAGAACTTCTCCTTTTCTTACTTTCTAAACTTACTTCTTTTTGATAACTTGTTCATAGAATCATTATACTCAGAATACTTATTAAGGTTATCTAGTCACCTCTTATGCAATTGGAGCCTTGTTGTCACAGAACTATATTAAAGTTACAACTTATCTTCCTCCTGATCATAGAACTGTTGTTACAAATCAGCTACTTTTTAGCCACTTGTTTCAATTATACTCAGGACATATTTTGGAGACATAGAATATCAATCTGTTCAGTGTGAACCATATATTTGGATTATCCTTTCAGGTTAAAATTTCATTTCTTTCTTTTGCCATTATTTGGTATTGCAAACACCTTGGGTAATTTTGTACCCTACAGTTTTTAAGTTATACATGAATTAAGTCATTTTGAATATACCATTTATTTATACTTAATTCACTCATGTTTTTCTAGCGAATTGCTGGAATTTACCACAGGCTGCTATCATGAGCCTTTTGGTACAATTTAATTTTTTCACCTTTCTCTGCCTTTCTCCTACTTTTATCTATTTTTCAGGACTCTCACCATTGATTCAGGGATATTTATATTTATCCCTGTCTAACATTGGCAGCAGATCCCCTATTTTTCTTCTTCCAACCACTATCTATTCTATTCTCTACAATAATTTGTGAACTCTCATCAGTGATTCCAGAGCCCATTAAAATTAGATACTCCTTCTACTTTCATACCACACTGGCAACGCCCGAATCCTTCCGATCTTGGAAGCTAAGCAGTGTTGGGCTGGGTTAGTACTCAAGTGGGAGACTCTTGAGGAATACTCAGTTCAGTAGAAGATTTGGACGGTCATGCTCAGCGTCTAACACTAACAGCAGATTCATCTTGCTTATTCTGTCTTTTCTATCCCCTTCTCAATACAAGTAACAAGTAATTGGAGCTGATCAGAATTAATAACATCATTGAGGTGTCATTATTTCCTAACATGCATTACTCCAAGAGCATTCATTTTCAGGCGTTCAGTTGAGATTAATCTGTATTTGAAACCGAGACAGTTCGGAACCGTTATTTAGTATTTATACTAGTAATATTTGTTCTGTGTTCCTTTTTTCTCTTTAACTTATTTGTATATCCAACTACTATTCCATTTTATTTGATCTTGTTAATAAAAATTATATTTTTTATAGAATATCATTGTTTACTTTGAAACTTCAAAAATACTTAAGAGTGCACCCACAAAAGAGTCTTCTTGTCTCCTTTCCTGTTGCATGTTTCAATACTGACTCAGGGTGCACAACCAAATTTAAGATTGATTAGAAAACATTGGTTTTCCTTCCTCACTCATTACATTTTGGTTATCATATTATCTACTTCATATCTTATTATTCCCCTGTGTGGTATACTCCTGATACACGATTGTCTTGGGAATGCTTGACCTTTTGCTTTCCCTTGAGGTCGAAAGGAGCAAACAGTGGCACCTTTTGCCTTCTGTGTCGAAGGAGTAGCATTAGGGAGAAAAGCAGTCTTAGCAGCTGCTAAGTTAGCCACAATTTTATTGAGGTCTTCCCCAAATAAGATGTCTCCCATAAAAGGTAGAACCTCCAAGGTCTTTTTGGAGTACAGGTCCACCTTCCATGACTTCAACCACAGAATACGGCGAGCCAGGATGGACGTAGTTGCTGCCTTAGCTGCCAATACACCTGCCTCAGAGGACGCCTCCTGTATGTAATAGGTGGCGGTGGTAATATGAGACAGGAATTGTCTGGCATTGTCAGATATATCCAGGGGCAGCTCATCCTCTAATGCCTGAACCCATGTTTCAATACATTTCACAGCCCAGGAGGCTGCTATGTGGGTCTATGTACAGCACCTGTAAGGGAGTAAATAGACTTCAGGCATCCCTCCACACGCTTATCTGTCGGTTCCTTCAGTGAGGTGACAGTGGTGGTAGGCAGAGTAGATGACACCACCAAGCGGGTGACATGGGAATTCACTAGCGGTGAATTTTCCCACTTGTTACACAACTCTGCAGGGAGAGGATAGTGAGCTACCATCCTTTTAGACAGGGAGAATTTCTTCCATGGAGTAATCCAGGGTTCTCGTCGTATGTCCACTAAATGGTCAGAATGCGGTAATAATGTTTTAGTTACCTTCTGACGTTTAAATTTATCAGGTTTCTTAGATACCATAGTTGAATCCTCATCATCATCTGATATTTGCATGATCTGCTTAATAGCAACCACTAGGTCAGGGACATCAACCTGAGTTGTAGATTCCTCGTCAGAAGCAGCTGTGTCACTGTCTGATGGGACAGTATGCTCCCCATCGTTATCAGAAGAATCTTCTGAGAGATTAGTGGATTGTGAGGAGGAATTAGTCCGCTTAGATGACCCTATAACACGAGAGTGACTTGGGCCAGGCTTATGTCTAACCAAGGATTGAATCAATTGCTGCAACTGGGTAGACAAATTATCCACCCAATGCAGATTTACCATAGGGACAATATGTGACTGTAATGGTACAGGAGGTCCCATAGGGGGCGTAAGGCATGTCACAATCGTATTTATCATAGATAAGAACACCGCCCAAGGTGGCTCCTGATTGGTTACAGGAGCCGCGGACTGACTGGGAGATGTATGGCACTTAGTACACAGGCCTTCATACAAAACTTCCCCCTCTGGCAAATCCTTGGCGCATGCGCTGCATGATGCAGAAGCGTTCTCGGATTTCCCACCATTTTTGTTAGACATTTTCAGATATTTAACAGCATAGCGTATTAGTATGAGACAGCCAGACAGAGTACAATACCTGCGAATAAATCCCCTAGTGTGTGACAGCGTACACAGTATACAACACCAGCGAATAAATCCTGTACTATGTGACTGCGCACACAATACACAACACCAGTGAATAAATCAGGTATTATGTGACTGAGTACACAGTAGAATACACTTAATGGTAAATACTGTGAAGCACTATATATGTGACCCAGACACACCTAGTTCCTTAGGGTACAGAATACAGTGATAGCTAAAGCTGGGATACACTGAAAGTGAAATCCACACTGCAGATAATTATTTTAGCAAGACAATAAAACTGCACTGGACTAGTATATATGTATATATATATATATATATATATATATATATATATATAAAAAAAAAAATATATATATATATATATATATATATAAAAAACAAAGCGCGGTATGAGACCAGATGTATACATCAGAATACTTGTAAAATATATTCTGGCACAGGTACACTTGTTCTTAACTAATGCTGTCTTTATATCAACATGTAGAATACTTAAGTGTCTGTAAAATCACAGCGCTGATGTACAGGCGGATTTACTGGGGAAACATAGAAACATAGAATTTGACGGGAGATAAGAACCACTTGGCCCATCTAGTCTGCCCCCTTTTTTTATCCTTTAGGTAATCTCAACCCTTTTTGAACCTTAATTCTTTGTAAGGATATTCAATCATATGCCTATCCCAAGCATGTTTAAATTGCTCTACAGTCTTAGCCTCTACCACCTCTGATGGGAGGCTATTCCACTTATCCACTACCCTTTCTGTGAAGTAATTTTTCCTTAAATTTTCCCTGAACCTCCCCATCCAATCTCAGTGTATGTCCTTGAGTTCAAATACTTCTTTTCCTTTGAAGAATGTTTCCCTCCTGAACTTTGTTAAGACTCTTGATATATTTGAAAGTTTCTATCATGTCTCCCCTTTCCCTTTTCTCCTCCAAACTATACATGTTAAGATCTTTTAGCCTTTCCGGGTAAGTTTTGTGATGTAGGCCATGCACCATTTTAGTTGCCCTTCTTTGTACACTCTCTAATGTATTTATATCCTTCTGGAGATATGGTCTCCAGAACTTGACACAGTATTCCAGATGGGGCCGTACCAATGTCCTATACAGTGGCATTATCACTTCTTTTTTCCTGCTACTGATTCCTCTCCCTATGCAACCAAGCATCTGACTTGCCTTTCTCATTGCTTTGTTGCATTGCTTTCCTGCCTTCAAGTCACTTGAAATAGTGACTCCTAAATCCCTTTCTTCCTAAGTAGTTTCCATTATAGTACCTTTGATACTATATTTAGCCTTTGGGTTTTTGAGACCCAAGTGCATGATTTTGCATTTTTTAGCATTAAACTGTAGTTGCCACGTTCTTGACCATTTCTCAAGCCTACCTAGGTCATCAATCATTTGTTTTACCCCTCCTGGTGTGTCTAGCCTGTTGCATATCTTTGTATCATCTGCAAAAAGGCATACCTTCCCTTCAAAACCATTTGCAATGTCACCAACAAAGATATTAAAGAGAACTGGACCAAGTACAGATCCCTGGGGTAATCCACTGGTTACATTTCCCTCCATAGATTGCACTCAATTAACTACAACTGTTTCCTATCCTGCAACCAGGTTCTTATCCATTTAACTGTTTTATAATCCACCCGAGGCTTTTAAGTTTATTTAGCAGTCTGCGATGTGGGACAGTGTCAAATGCCTTACTAAAGTCTAGATATGCTACATCTACAGCTCCCCCTTGATCTATTATTTTCATCACAGAGTCAAAAAAGCCAATAAGATTTGTTTGGCATGATCTCCCACCAGTAAATCCATGCTGTTTTGGATACTGTAAGTTGTATGATTTAAGATATTCCACAACTCTTTCTTTTAATAGTTTTTCCATTACTTTCAATACTACTGATGTAAGGCTTACTGGTCTGTAGTTACTTGCTTCTTCCTTGCTTCCACTTTTGTGCAGTGGAACTACATTTTCTCTTTTCCAGTCCTCTGGAATGACACCTGTATTTAGTGACTGGTTAAATAATTCTGTTAAAGGTGTAACCAGCACATCATTTAGCTCTTTGAGTATCCTTGGGTGTATCCCATCTGGTCCCATTGAATTATCCACTTTTAGTTTTGAAAGTTCTATTAGGACCTTCTCCTCTGTAAATGTACTTTCATCTACCTTATATTTATGAATGTCCTTGCAACTTAATTGTGGCCCCATCCCTTCTTCTGTAGTAAATACCAAGCAAAAATAATTATTTAGGTGATCTGCTATTGCCTTGTCTCCCCCACCAAATGCTCACTCTGTCTTAAGTCTTATTATTCCTCCATTTGATTTTCTCCTTTCACTTATATACTTAAAAAAAAGTTTTGCCCCCTTTATCTACTGACTGGACCATTTCCTCCTCAGCTTCTGCCTTTGCGCGTCTTATCACTTTCTTAGCATCCTTCCGTCTGTCAAGATACACCTCTTTGTCGTTATTATTTAGAGTCAGTTTGTATTTCCTAAAAGCCATCTTTTTTGCTTTCACACTAGTTGATACTTCTTTTGTGAACCACACTGGCTTCATTTTCCTGGTGCTTTTCCTAACCCTTTTGATACAAAGGTCTGTTGCACCTAGTATTGCACTTTTCAGTTTTTCCCACCTCTCCTGCACTCCTTCCAAGGTCCTCCAGTCCACCAGTGAATCGCTTAAACATCCCTCCATTTTTGCAAAGTCAGTATTTCTAAAATCCAAGACCTTTGTTTTTGTGTGTCAGGAGTTGGATCCTGTCTTTGTACTAAACCATACTGCTTGATAATCACTGGATCCCAGGTGCTCACCCACATATATGTTGGATATCCTATCACCATTTGTAAGAATTAAATCTAATATCGAGTCTTTGCGAGTGGGCTCCCTTACCAATTGCTTGAGAGATGCTGCCTGTAAGGAGTGTAGAAATTTGCCACTTGTTGCTGAACTTGCAAAAGACCCCTCCCAATTTACATAAGGTAAATTAAAGTCTCCCATGATTATGACTTCTCCCTTTAAAGCCATTTTAGAGATGTCCAACAATAGGTTCCTGTCCAAATCCTGCCCCTGGCCTGGTGGTTTATAGATCACCCCAGTGCGAATAATGTCCTTCTCCCTGGTTTCTATGGTGACCCAAAGGGCCTCTGTTTTATCTTCAATATTTTGTATTAAAGTAGCATTTATGCTTTTTTCACATATAGTGTTACCCCTCCTCCTATTCTTCCTATTCTATCCTTCCTAAATAAATTGTATCCTGGTATAACTATATACCAGTCATGATTCTCATTGCACCATGACTCTGTAATTGCCACAAGATCTAGGTTATCCCTTGTCATTATCGCAATTAGCTCTGGAATTTTGTCTCCTAAGCTCCTAGCATTTGCACACATAGCTTTAAGAATTTTGTCTGTGCATTTGTTATTAGTAGCCATGTCCAGACCGTACAAAATAAATGACAAGTTTAAAGTTGAAATTACTTGTTTGGGGATGTTGCTCAGTTTTTTTTTTTGTTTTTTTTAGTAATCAGGAGTCACACTCTGTCCTTTACACCACGAATACACCTTACTAAATGTAAAGATATAGTACACCTGCCCTGCAGTCTCCCGGAGACCAGTCGCAGCTATGCTTAGAAGATGGCACCCAGCATCTCACTCAGGGAGTGAGGGAGAGTGTGAGACAGCTCCAGGACAGGAACACCAGCAGTAGATGGCGCCCTGGGCCGGGGGAGGGGCTACAGGTCAAGCGCCATCTTCCCTATGCTGTTCCTCACCACCTGGTACTATGGAGTCTTATTAAAGTGGGCATTAGTACACCCAACCTGTACTTCTATGCCCTGGCGGATATAGTGGGGTCCCTGCTCGGTGACAGTGTCCATGCCAGTGTCGCAGTTCATCTCTCTAGACTGCGATCGGAATGCAATTTAATGGCAGGTCCCACCTGGGGGACCCTCTTAACTCCTCCTTTCATAGCACCCACACGAACCAGGAGAGCGCAGCGACCGTGTGCCCAATGCCGGAGCATCCCTGCCACAACTACCTGGGAACTGAGCCAGCGGGAGTATGTTATGCCGCTGGGGAGGTGACAGAGCCACAGCACAGAATGTCACTTTGACATATAAGTGCTGCGGCATAGTGCAGCCCCCCTGTTAAGTGACCTGCTCTGCAGGGCACCAACTCAAAACTAAGCTCACAGTGCCTGGAGGCGGGGTTATAGAGGAGGCCCCAATGCATCCTGGGACAGTCTAAAGCTTTAGCCTGTTGGTGCCTGGATCAAGATCCATCTCTACACCCTGATGTTTCCCTATGGAAACCAATGTACCCCGCTGCAGAACTTTAGTTTCTTCATCAAATTCAGGAAATCAGCCTTGAGGAAGGGAAGAAGGTTCCTGAAACACATTGGCAGCAGAGACAGGAGTGTTACTGTACCTGCGTATACGTATTGGAGCTGCTCCAGGTTCCAGGGAAATATGGGGCCCAGAGACCTGTTACGGAGCCCGTTTCTGTAATACACCTGTTTGGCTTTCTTTACATGTGAATATAGGCCCTCATTCCGAGTTGTTCGCTTGCTAGCTGCTTTTAGCAGCCGTGCAAACGCTAAGCCGCCGCCCTCTGGGAGTGTATCTTAGCTTTGCAGAAGTGCGAACAAAAGGATCGCAGAACGGCACCAAAATATTTTCGAGCAGTTTCTGAGTAGCTCCAGACCTACTCCTAGCTTGCGATCACTTCAGACTATTTAGTTCCTGTTTTGACGTCACAAACACGCCCTGCATTTGGCCAGCCACCAGAGGCGTAGCTAGGATTTTCGGAGCCCAGGGCAAGATGGAAAATGGCGCCCCCCCCCCCCCCCCAAAAAAAAAAACACTAAAAAAGAAGCATGTGCATGCAACGAAAAATGGGCGTGGCCACACTCCAGAAGGGGTGTGGCCACACTCCAGAAGGGGTGTGGCCACACTCCAGAAGGGGTTTGGCCACTGAAAATGGCCCACAGTGCCAGTTACATTGCCCCACAGTGCCAGATACAATGCCCACAAGTGCCGGATACATGCCCCACAGTGCCAGATACATTGCCCCACAGTGCCAGATACATTGCCCCACAGTGCCAGATACATGCCCCACTCAGTGCCAGATACATGCCCCACTCAGTGCCAGATACATTGCCCCACAGTGCCAGTTACATTTCCCCACAGTGCCAGTTACATTGCCCCACAGTGCCACTTACATTGCCCCACAGTGCCAGATACATGCCCCACTGTGCCAATTACATTGCCCCACAATGCCAGTTACATTGCCCCACAGTGCCGGATACATGCCCCACAGTGCCGGATACATGCCCCACAGTGCCAGATACATTGCCCCACAGTGCCAGATAGATGCCCCACTCAGTGCCAGATACATGCCCCACAGTGCCAGTTACATTGCCCCACAGTGCCAGATACAATGCCCACAAGTGCCGGATACATGCCCCACAGTGCCAGATACATTGCCCCACAGTGCCAGATACATGCCCCACTCAGTGCCAGATACATGCCCCACAGTGCCAGTTACATTGCCCCACAGTGCCAGTTACATTGCCCCACAGTGCCAGTTACATTTCCCCACAGTGCCAGTTACATTGCCCCACAGTGCCAGTTACATTGCCCCACAGTGCCAGTTACATTGCCCCACAGTGCCAGATACATGCCCCACTGTGCCAATTACATTGCCCCACAATGCCAGTTACATTGCCCCACAGTGCCGGATACATGCCCCACAGTGCCGGATACATGCCCCACAGTGCCAGATACATTGCCCCACAGTGCCAGATAGATGCCCCACTCAGTGCCAGATACATGCCCCACAGTGCCAGTTACATAGCCCCACAGTGCCAGTTACATTGCCCCACAGTGCTAGATACATGCCCCACAGTGCCAGATACTTGCCCCACAGTGCCAGTTACATTGCCCCACAGTGCCAGTTACATGCACCACAGTGTCGGATACATGCCCCACAGTGCCAGTTACATGCCCCACAGTGCCAGGCCCCACTCAGTGCCAGTTACATGCCCCACTCAGTGCCAGTTACATGCCCCTTTTAGTGCCAGATACATGCCCCACTGTGCCGCCCCCCCCCCCCCACCCCCGGTCACTCACCGCTTGTTGTTGATATGTGAGGGGAGGAGAGCGCAGCGCAGCCCCTCTCCTTCCCCTCACCACTCCAGGTCTCCGGCGGCTGTCTGGCACCGGTTCGCTAGCCAATCAGAGCTCGCGGACCGGCTGCCAATCGTGAGCCGGTCCGCAAGCTCTGATTGGCTAATGCCGGAGACCGGACACAGCAGCTCTGCTGGCAGCGCTGCTAGGGCTTTCAGCGGCGGTGAGGGGAGGGAGAGATGGTGCGCTCTCCTCCCCTCACATTTCAGGTTGACGGGGGCGAGTGGGGCATGATGCCCTGGCCGCCGCCGGCGCCCCCCTCTCCTGGGCCTGCCAAGGCGCCCGGGGCATGTGCCCCACTCACCCTACCCTAGATACGCCTCTGCCAGCCACGCCTGCGTTTCCCCAGGCACGCCTGCCTTTGTATCTGACACACCTGCGTTTTTCAGCACACTCCCTGAAAATGGTCAGTTACCTCCCAGAAACGCCCCATTCCTGTCAATCACTCAGCGGCCAGCAGTGCGACTGAAAAGCGTCGCTATACCTTGTGTGAAACTACATCGGTCGTTGTAAAAGTACGTTGCGCATGTGCAGAAGTGCCGCTTTTTTACCTAATCACCGTGCTGCGACCGAAAACAGCTAGCGAACAACTCGTAATGACCCCCATAGTAAATTCCCAACCTGCCTTGTTTTTACATGTTTATCTTGTGTTTTACATTTTTATGTTCACTTTGATACATTTTAAGAGAATAAATTTGTGCTGCGTGTTGCACTATATTTTCTTCATGCTATTGTATCCATATGTTATGAATAGAGATGTGCACCGGAAATTTTTCGGGTTTTGTGTTTTGGTTTTGGATTCGGACGCCTTTTGGCAAAACCTCCCTGAAAATTTTTTGTCGGATTCGGGTGTGTTTTGGATTCGTGTGTTTTTTTCAAAAACCCCTCAAAAACAGCTTAAGTCATAGAATTTGGGGATAATTTTGATCTCATAGTATTATTAACCTCAATAACCATAATTTCCACTCATTTCCAGTCTATTCTGAACACCTCACACCTCACAATACTATTTTTAGTCCTAAAATTTGCACCGAGGTCGCTGGATGACTAAGCTAAGCGTCCCAAGTGGCCGGCACAAACACCTGGCCCATCTAGGAGTGGCACTGCAGTGTCAGACAGGATGGCACTTAAAAAAATTGGCCCCAAACATCACATGATGCAAAGATAAAAAAAATAGGTGCAAGATAGAATTGTCCTTGGGCCCTCCCACCCACCCTTATGTTGTATAAACAGGACATGCACACTTTAACAAACCCATCATTTCAGTGACAGGGTCTGCCACACAACTGTGGCTGAAATGACTGGTTGGTTTGGGCCCCCACCAAAAAAGAAGCAATCAATCTCTCCTTGCACAAACTGGCTCTACAGAGGCAAGATGTCGACCTCATCCTCATCCTCCGATTCCTCACCCCTTTCACTGTGTACATCCCCCTCCTCACAGAGTATTAATTCGTCCCTACTGGAATCCACCATCCACCATCACAGGTCCCTGTATACTTTCTGGAGGCAATTCCTGGTAAATGTCTCCACGGAGGAATTGATTATAATTCATAATCCTCCACCATTCTTTCAATGGTGACAGAGTCATATGCAGTGACAGTAGACGACATGTCAGTAATCGTTGGCAGGTCCTTCAGTCCGGACCAGATGCCAGTTTTCGCTCCTGACTGCCCTGCATCACCGCCAGCGGGTGGTTTTGGAAATCTGATCCTTTTCCTGGCAGCTCCAGTGGCGGGAGAAAATGAAGGAGGAGCTGTTGGCGGGTCACGTTTCGCTTGACTTGACAAGTGTCTCACCAGCAGGTCTTTGAACATCTGCAGACTTGTGTCTACCGGTAAGAGAGATGCAACATAGGCTTTAAACCTAGGATCGAGCACGGTGGCCAAAATGTAGTGCTCTGATTTCAACAGATTGACCACCTGTGAATCCTGGTTAAGCGAATTAAGGGCTCAATCCACAAGTCCCACATGCCTAGCGGAATCGCTCCATTTTAGATCCTCCTTCAATCTCTCCAGCAGCTTCTGCAAAAGCCTGATGAGGGGAATGACCTGACTCAGGCTGGCAGTGTCTGAACTGACTTCACGTGTGGCAAGTTCAAAAGGTTGTAGAACCTTGCACAATGTTGAAATCATTCTCCACTGCGCTTGAGTCAGGTGCATTCCCCCTCCTTTGCCTATATTGTAGGCAGATGTATAGGCTTGAATGGCCTTTTGCTGCTCCTCCATCCTCTGAAGCATATAGAGGGTTGAATTCCACCTCGTTACCACCTCTTGCTTCAGTTGATGGCGGGGCAGATTCAGGAGTTTTTGCAGGTGCTCCAGTCTTCGGCACGCGGTGGCTGAATGCCGAAAGTGGCCCGCAATTCTTCGGGCCACCGACAGCATTTCTTGCACGCCGCTGTCATTTTTAAAAAAAATCTGCACCACCAAATTCATTGTATGTGCAAAACATGGGACGTGCTGGAATTTGCCCACATGTAATGCACGCACAATTTTGGTGGCATTGTCCGATGTCACAAATCCCCAGGAGAGTCCAATTGTGGTAAGCCAATCTGCGATGATGTTCCTCAGTTTCCGTAAGAGGTTGTCAGCTGTGTGCCTCTTATGGAAAGCGGTGATACAAAGCGTAGCCTGCCTAGGAACGAGTTGGCGTTTGCGAGATGCTGCTACTGGTGCCGCAGCTGCTGTTCTTGCTGCGGGAGGCAATACATCTACCCAGTGGACTGTCACAGTCATATAGTCCTTAGTCTGCCCTGCTCCACTTGTCCACATGTCCGTGGTTAAGTGGACATTGGGTACAACTGCATTTTTTAGGACACTGGTGAGTCTTTTTCTGACGTCTGTGTACATTCTCGGTATCACCTGCCTAGAGAAGTGGAACCTAGATGGCATTTGGTACCGGGGACACACTACCTCAAGAAATACTGTAAGTTCCTGTGAACTAACGGCAGATACCGGACGCACGTCTAACACCAACACAGCTGCCAAGGCCTGAGTTACCCGCTTTGCAACAGGATGACTACTGTGATATTTCATCTTCCTCGCAAAGGACTGTTGGACAGTCAATTGCTTACTGGAAGTAGTACAAGTGGTCTTCTGACTTCTGCTCTGGGATGACGATCGACTCCCAGCAGCAACAACAGCAGTACCAGCAGCAGTAGGCGTTACACTCAAGGATCCATCGGAGGAATCCCAGTCAGGAGAGGACTAGTCAGACTTGCCAGTAACATGGCCTGCAGGACTACTGGTGTTCCTGTCTAAGGAGGAAATTGACACTGAGGGAGTTGGTGGTGTGGTTTGCACTGGGAGCTTGGGTACAAGAGAAAGAAGAGATTTAGTTGTCAGTGGACTGCTTCCGCCGTGACCCAAAGTTTTTGAACTTGTCAATGACTTCTGATGAAAGCGCTCCAGGAGACGTATAAGGGAGGATGTTCCTAGGTGGTTAACGTCCTTACCCCTACTTATTACAGCTTGACAAAGGCAACAAACGGCTTGACACCTGTTGTCCGCATTTCTGTTAAAATAATTCCACATCGAAGAGGTGATTTTTTTTTGTATTTTGACCAGGCATGTCAATGGCCATATTCATCCCACGGACAACAGGTGTCTCCCCGGGTGCCTGACTTAAACAAACCACCTCTCCATCAGAATCCTCCTGGTCAATTTCCTCCTCAGCGCCAGCAACACCCATATCCTCATCCTGGTGTACTTCAACAGTGACATCTTCAATTTGACTATCAGGAACTGGACTGTGGGTGCTCCTTCCAGCACTTGCAGGGGGCGTGCAAATGGTGGAAGGAGCAACCTCTTCCCGTCCAGTGTTGGGAAGGTCAGTCATCGCAACTGACACAATTGGACTCTCATTGGGGATTTGTGATTTAGAAGAACGCACAGTTCTTTGCTGTGCTCTTGCCAGCTTAACTCTTTTCATTTTTCTAGCGGGAGGATGAGTGCTTCCATCCTCATGTGAAGCTGAACCACTAGCCATGAACATAGGCCAGGGCCTCCGCCGTTCCTTGCCACTCCATGTCGTAAACGGCATATTGGCAAGTTTACGCTTCTCCTCAGACGCTTTTAATTTAGCTTTTGGGGTCATTTTACTGAAGTTTTGTTTTTTGGATTTTACATGCTCTCTACTATAACATTGGGCATCAGCCTTGGCATACAATGTTGATGGCATTGAATCGTCTCTGCCATGACTAGTGGCAGCAGCTTCAGCACTAGGTAGAAGTGGATCTTGATCTTTCCCTATTTTACCCTCCTACTTTTTGTTCTCTATTTTTTAATGTGTGGAATTATATGCCAGTAATATATCAATAGCAATGGCCTACTGTACTTTACTATATATATATATATATACTGGTGGTCACCAAAATGCTGCACTGTACTACTGTATACTGGTCACACAACAATGCAGCACAGATATGGATACAAGAAGTGACACAGAGCTGCAAGATACAGCAATGAACTACTGTACTGTATTGCTATATATATACTGGTGGTCACCAAAATGCTGCACTGTACTACTATACTGCTCACAACTATGCAGCACAGATATGGATACTTGAAGTGACACGGAGCTGCAAGATACAGCAATGGCCTACTGTACTGTATTACTATATAAACTGGTGGTCACCAAAATGCTGCACTGTACTACTATACTGCTCACAACAAAGCAGCACAGATATGGATACTTGAAGTGACACAGAGCTGCAAGAAACAGAAATGGCCTACTGTACTGTACTACTATATATACTGGTGGTCACCAAAATGCTGCACTGTACTACTATACTGCTCACAACAATGCAGCACAGATATGAATACTTGAAGTGACACGGAGCTGCAAGATACAGCAATGGCCTACTGTACTGTACTACTATATATATATATATATATATATATATATATATATATATATATACTGGTGGTCACCAAAATGCTGCACTGTACTACTGTACACTGGTCACACAACAATGCAGCACAGATATGGATACTAGAAGTGACACAGCTGCAAGATACAGAAATGAACTACTGTACTGTACTACTATATATATATATATATATATACTGGTGGTCACCAAAATGCTTCACTGTACTACTATACTGCTCACAACAATGCAGCACAGATATGAGTACTTGAAGTGACACGGAGCTGCAAGATACAGCAATGGCCTTCTGTCCTGTACTACTATATATATACTGGTGGTCACCAAAATGCTGCACTGTACTACTGTATACTGGTCACACAACAATGCAGCACAGATATGGATACTAGAAGTGACACAGAGCTGCAAGATACAGCAATGGACTACTGTACTGTACTACTATATATATATACTGGTGGTCACCAAAATGCTGCACTATACTACTGTATACTGGTCACACAACAATGCAGCACAGATATGGATACTTGAAGTGACACTGAGCTGCAAGATACAGCAATGGCCTACTGTACTGTACTACTATATATACTGGTGGTCACCAAAATGCTGCACTGTACTACTATACTGCTCACAACAAAGCAGCACAGATATGGATACTTGAAGTGACACAGAGCTGCAAGATACAGCAATGGCCTACTGTACTGTACTACTATATATACAGGTGGTCACCAAAATGTTGCACTGTACTACTGTATACTGGTCACACAACAATGCAGCACAGATATGGATACTAGAAGTGACACAGAGCTGCAAGATACAGCAATGGACTACTGTACTGTTCAACTATATATATACTGGTGGTCACCAAAATGTTGCACTGTACTAATGTATACTGGTCACACAACAATGCAGCACAGATATGGATACTAGAAGTGACACAGAGCTGCAAGATACAGCAATGGCCTACTGTACTGTACTACTATATACTAATGGTCCCCAAAATGCTGCACTGTACTACTATATAGTATATACTGGTCACACAACAATGCAGCAGATATTGAGCACTGATCATCAGGATACTGTCTAGAACGGAGTCTGACACAGAGCTGCAAGATACAGCAATGGCCTACTATACTGCACTACTATAATATACTGGTGGTCACCACAATGCAGCACACTGAGCACAGATATTTGCAGCACACAGAGAACAGATATTGAGCTTTTCAGGCAGAGAACGTAGCCACGTCCTCTTCGCTCAATCTCCAATGCACGAGTGAAAATGGTGGCAACACGCGGCTCTTTATATGGAATATGAATCTCGCGAGAATCCGACAGCGGGATGATGACGTTCGGCCTCGTTCGGGTTAACCGAGCAAGGCGGGAAGATCCGAGGCTGCCTCGGACCCGTGAAAAACACGTGAAGTTCGGGGCGGTTCGGATCTTGACGAACCGAACCCGCTCATCTCTAGTTATGAACTATTAATATATACAGTACATATGCTGAGAAACCTACAAAGCAGAACAAGAGACCCACAGAAACTCTTGAGGGAAGTTTTGTTTTTGTATTACAGTTTACTTTAGCTACAGCATACTTTTCCGATATGCGTTTTTCTTCTATGTGTACCTCAGTGAATTATTCTACCTTGGTCGGTTTATTGATTATATTTTCAGATTAGCCATTTCTTTGCAGATTGTTTGTGTCCTCTCTACAAGTTATATTTCTGGGCCTACCAGATCTTGCCTTAACTTCAACAGTTCTCCTTTGCTTCCATTTCTTAATAATGTTTCTAACAATAGAAATTCCAAATGCAAACAATTTGGATATCATTTTTAGCTTTGCTATATACAGTAACAGTAAATGATATTTATTTAGTGGTATTTAGTGGTATTAGTAGCATAGTTATATCAGTACAGATGGTGTTATGGTTAGCATTACTGCCTCATGCACTGAGGTCATGGGTTTGATTCCCACCGTCACCCTAACTGTGTGGAGTTTGTATATTCTCCCAGTGCTTGTGTGGGTTTCCTTCGGGTACTCTGATTTCCTCCCACACTCATTAATCAATTATCATGGGTGACTGATTTTCTATATTTAATTTTTTACAATATGAGATTAAATGAGTTTCCCATTTGAATCATTGTAATAAAACTTTGTCTAATGTCATTAACTTGATACACTCTTTCAGCTCACAATCGTTTAAAATTGCTAAATTGTAGTTTAACAGTTTACTTGTAAGAATTTAATATGTAAAGCACTAAACACAAATAACAATTAGAAGGACATAAACAATTGAGGTTATTAAAATGAAAAATAGAGTTTTACCATTCAGAAAAACATGAAATATCTTTTTATCCAAAGTAACAAGTTACAGATTTACAGAATTCCACGTAGCAGCTTGTACAAAGCACTTTTACTATAAATGATGGAACATTGCATCAGTTTGAAAGATTATCTAAAGTAACTTAGGCACTGCAAAGAAATACTACTACGCCCACGGAATAAATCCTCATTTGACTTGCCCCAGTGCTATGTATAACGTCATGCTGTTATACCATGGGGAGTATGTAATTCATAGCGGAGGCTTGTTAGGGTTGTGCAGCAATACATTTGATTTTAGCCTGTGACATTTTTACATGATTTTGAGTTATTCCAAAATCTTCTGACAAAAAACTGAGAGGACACCAGGGAGCACTAAACAGAAACAACATTGCCCATTTATTACATAGCCTTTGTGCTACATGAGCAGAATATTGTAAGTGAAAATGATTTCAGATTTCATCCTTTTATGAAAAAATGCCTGGAATACAGGTTGCTTCTTTATGCATCACTTTGTAATATTCCAAAATCTAGAAATGTTTACTGTAATACTATAAGGAGAAGCATGATGTTCTGTAGAGTTCTAGATGTGTATTATTAATGAGAATTAAAACAAAAATTATATGGTACAGTTATTATTTGTTTTTTTACAATAGCTAATGCAGAAGTTTTCAAACCAAGTCCTCAAGGCCCCTCAACGGTCCAGGTTTAAAGTATATCCACGCTTGGTCACAGGTGACTTCATTAGCACCTCAGTCAATTTGATTTGACCTTCTGTGCTGAGCCATAGATATACCTAAAATCTGGACTGCTTAGATACCTTGAGGACCACTAATGAGAACTTCTGAGCTAATGTATGAATCTGAACAGAGCTGTACTAGCATACTGGCATGTCAGGTTCTCCATACCGCTGTCCAGAGCTGTTTCTAGACAATTTAGCTCCCAGTGCGAACAATAGAAAAATGTGCCCCTATAAACATTCTAAGATGTCAATAATAGCGCATGCCCCCAAAAGGATTGACACCCCTTGCACCATATACCCCACACAGTAATGCCCCTTGCACCATATGCCCCTCACAGTAATGCTCTTTGCACCATATGCCACTCACAGTAATGCCCCTAGCACTATATGTCCAACAAAGTAATACCCCTTGCATCATTTCCCACACAGTAAATGCCCCTTTCACCATTGCCAGCCCCACTACCTGCACATTGTCAGGGGTTTCACACTGCCGCTGCCTTCCTTTAGCAGCCTGCATGCTGCCACTGTCCCTCGGTCTCGACCGGCACTTCAGGGGAGCAATGTCCCTCCAAAAATGGCCGCCACCACCGCTAGCATCCTTTAAAACTGTCTCCTCTGTGGCGGTGGCCATTTTGGGAGGGACATTTTCAATAGTATTTTATGCGGATAGCCAGACCGCATGAAATAGTATGCAAACAGTGACTGCATTTATCCCATGCAACACAGAGTTCATGCTCCTGCCATAAACAGGAACAATTGTACACTTTTAGGAGTTTACTTACAAATTTTGGGCACTACTCATAAAGAAAACAAAAGTAAAATAAAATATAAGAACGTACATTAAAGTGAAGCTGTGCTAAATTAGATAGAATTTCTTTACCTACCTCAATTTGGGAGTTGGTGTAATAACTTTTAAGGACAACACAAGACAAACCTGCCAAAAGGAGACAACTGTACCAATTTAAGCCACAAATAAGAGACTCTCTAGACATCTTAGATGTTATCAAAACATTACTTCTCCTCTATGGCAGCGAGGTACAGTATGGGTCCCTCAAACTACTCAAACTGAAATTACAACTCAACAAAATTATTACATCTATACATTGCTTTTCTAAGAGCACAGCGAGGAAGAAACTCTGCTGTATGGTGAGGTAAATGTATTTTATAACCCTGGATTGTGTTGATATGGGGTTGTAGTATGCATTATGGCGTGATTTATATATTAGGGATTGGTACTGTGTGTTTTTAAAGGAGACAGATTTGGGGTTCTGGGACTCATTATATATGTACCCTGCAACTGTATATAATGGACGTTGCTATTTTACAGTATGTAACAAATGTGGGGATGTACAATATATCAAGAAAACAGAGCTATATGAAATTAGAGATGTGCAGTTTGGTTCTCCAGAAATCTGAATCCACCCGAATTTTGGCGATCCAAACCAAACCAAAACCCATTCCGGATTACCAGAGGAGAACTGATCCGGATGTGTCACGCTTTGAATCTTCCAGTGGTTTTGTAAAAATGTAAATGTAATAGGCAGGAATGATGAATAGTGAAAAAATTGTGACTGAGAAGGCTGAGAATTGAAAACTAAAAATTCTTAGTTCACAATTTTTTCATGATGAATATGCCCCTATATCCTTTTTCATCCATGCATTATAAGAATTCACATTTACCGTACAGTGCAGTAAATATTGTCATCAAACTAACTATACATGGGCCATGCTATATATTATGTTATGTTCAACTTGATCTTATTCCACAGCTTTTACAATAGGATTGCACCTTGAAAAAATATTCTAACCACTGACCACTGAATTGACAATTATATTGATATCCTCAATTAATGACATTATCAGAGTGGAAACTGTGTGAATATTGTTGGTGTGATAAAATTACAATAGTAAACAGTGTTATATTAAACACAGATATCATGCATGTGCTGTACCATTGCATCTGTGGTGCTACATGTCTCCACTGTCCATCTGTCTTTCCTGTGCCTGTTATTATGAGCTGGTATGTTTCACTGAACAAGCTGTGTGTCTTTAGGAGAAAGTCATATATTCAGGTAACCCTGACATCAGTCATTGTGTGACATTGATAAAAAGATCACCAATTTCAGTTTGCAACTGTATCTTTTTATGTTGGACATAAATCATAATATGCAAAATACATTAAGTTATAACATATATATATATATATATATATATATATATAAAACACGCACATATATATCAATCTATCTATCTATCTATCTATCTATCTATCTATCTATCTATCTATCTATCTATCTATCCATCTATCTATCTATCTACTAGAGATGAGCGCCTGAAATTTTTCGGGTTTTGTGTTTTGGTTTTGGGTTCGGTTCCGCGGCCGTGTTTTGGGTTCGACCGCGTTTTGGCAAAACCTCACCGAATTTTTTTTGTCGGATTCGGGTGTGTTTTGGATTCGGGTGTTTTTTTTCAAAAAACCCTAAAAAACAGCTTAAATCATAGAATTTGGGGGTCATTTTGATCCCAAAGTATTATTAACCTCAAAAACCATAATTTCCACTCATTTTCAGTCTATTCTGAATACCTCACACCTCACAATATTATTTTTAGTCCTAAAATTTGCACCGAGGTCGCTGTGTGAGTAAGATAAGCGACCCTAGTGGCCGACACAAACACCGGGCCCATCTAGGAGTGGCACTGCAGTGTCACGCAGGATGTCCCTTCCAAAAAACCCTCCCCAAACAGCACATGACGCAAAGAAAAAAAGAGGCGCAATGAGGTAGCTGACTGTGTGAGTAAGATAAGCGACCCTAGTGGCCGACACAAACACCGGGCCCATCTAGGAGTGGCACTGCAGTGTCACGCAGGATGTCCCTTCCAAAAAACCCTCCCCAAACAGCACATGACGCAAAGAAAAAAAGAGGCGCAATGAGGTAGCTGACTGTGTGAGTAAGATAAGCGACCCTAGTGGCCGACACAAACACCGGGCCCATCTAGGAGTGGCACTGCAGTGTCACGCAGGATGTCCCTTCCAAAAAACCCTCCCCAAACAGCACATGACGCAAAGAAAAAAAGAGGCGCAATGAGGTAGCTGACTGTGTGAGTAAGATAAGCGACCCTAGTGGCCGACACAAACACCGGGCCCATCTAGGAGTGGCACTGCAGTGTCACGCAGGATGTCCCTTCCAAAAAACCCTCCCCAAACAGCACATAACGCAAAGAAAAAAAGAGGCGCAATGAGGTAGCTGACTGTGTGAGTAAGATAAGCGACCCTAGTGGCCGACACAAACACCGGGCCCATCTAGGAGTGGCACTGCAGTGTCACGCAGGATGGCCCTTCCAAAAAACCCTCCCCAAACAGCACATGACGCAAAGAAAAATAAAAGAAAAAAGAGGTGCAAGATGGAATTGTCCTTGGGCCCTCCCACCCACCCTTATGTTGTATAAACAGGACATGCACACTTTAACCAACCCATCATTTCAGTGACAGGGTCTGCCACACGACTGTGACTGATATGACGGGTTGGTTTGGACCCCCCCAAAAAAAGAAGCAATTAATCTCTCCTTGCACAAACTGGCTCTACAGAGGCAAGATGTCCACCTCATCATCATCCTCCGATATATCACCGTGTACATCCCCCTCCTCACAGATTATCAATTCGTCCCCACTGGAATCCACCATCTCAGCTCCCTGTGTACTTTGTGGAGGCAATTGCTGCTGGTCAATGTCTCCGCGGAGGAATTGATTATAATTCATTTTAATGAACATCATCTTCTCCACATTTTCTGGATGTAACCTCGTACGCCGATTGCTGACAAGGTGAGCGGCGGCACTAAACACTCTTTCGGAGTACACACTTGTGGGAGGGCAACTTAGGTAGAATAAAGCCAGTTTGTGCAAGGGCCTCCAAATTGCCTCTTTTTCCTGCCAGTATAAGTACGGACTGTGTGACGTGCCTACTTGGATGCGGTCACTCATATAATCCTCCACCATTCTTTCAATGTTGAGAGAATCATATGCAGTGACAGTAGACGACATGTCCGTAATCGTTGTCAGGTCCTTCAGTCCGGACCAGATGTCAGCATCAGCAGTCGCTCCAGACTGCCCTGCATCACCGCCAGCGGGTGGGCTCGGAATTCTGAGCCTTTTCCTCGCACCCCCAGTTGCGGGAGAATGTGAAGGAGGAGATGTTGACAGGTCGCGTTCCGCTTGACTTGACAATTTTCTCACCAGCAGGTCTTTCAACCCCAGCAGACTTGTGTCTGCCGGAAAGAGAGATTCAAGGTAGGCTTTAAATCTAGGATCGAGCACGGTGGCCAAAATGTAGTGCTCTGATTTCAACAGATTGACCACCCGTGAATCCTTGTTAAGCGAATTAAGGGCTCCATCCACAAGTCCCACATGCCTAGCGGAATCGCTCCGTGTTAGCTCCTCCTTCAATGTCTCCAGCTTCTTCTGCAAAAGCCTGATGAGGGGAATGACCTGACTCAGGCTGGCAGTGTCTGAACTGACTTCACGTGTGGCAAGTTCAAAGGGCATCAGAACCTTGCACAACGTTGAAATCATTCTCCACTGCGCTTGAGACAGGTGCATTCCACCTCCTATATCGTGCTCAATTGTATAGGCTTGAATGGCCTTTTGCTGCTCCTCCAACCTCTGAAGCATATAGAGGGTTGAATTCCACCTCGTTACCACTTCTTGCTTCAGATGATGGCAGGGCAGGTTCAGTAGTTTTTGGTGGTGCTCCAGTCTTCTGTACGTGGTGCCTGTACGCCGAAAGTGTCCCGCAATTCTTCTGGCCACCGACAGCATCTCTTGCACGCCCCTGTCGTTTTTTAAAAAATTCTGCACCACCAAATTCAAGGTATGTGCAAAACATGGGACGTGCTGGAATTTGCCCATATTTAATGCACACACAATATTGCTGGCGTTGTCCGATGCCACAAATCCACAGGAGAGTCCAATTGGGGTAAGCCATTCCGCGATGATCTTCCTCAGTTGCCGTAAGAGGTTTTCAGCTGTGTGCGTATTCTGGAAAGCGGTGATACAAAGCGTAGCCTGCCTAGGAAAGAGTTGGCGTTTGCGAGATGCTGCTACTGGTGCCGCCGCTGCTGTTCTTGCGGCGGGAGTCCATACATCTACCCAGTGGGCTGTCACAGTCATATAGTCCTGACCCTGCCCTGCTCCACTTGTCCACATGTCCGTGGTTAAGTGGACATTGGGTCCAGCTGCATTTTTTAGGACACTGGTGAGTCTTTTTCTGAGGTCCGTGTACATTTTCGGTATCGCCTGCCTAGAGAAGTGGAACCTAGATGGTATTTGGTAACGGGGGCACACTGCCTCAATAAATTGTCTAGTTCCCTGTGAACTAACGGCGGATACCGGACGCACGTCTAACACCAACATAGTTGTCAAGGCCTCAGTTATCCGCTTTGCAGCAGGATGACTGCTGTGATATTTCATCTTCCTCGCAAAGGACTGTTGAACAGTCAATTGCTTACTGGAAGTAGTACAAGTGGGCTTACGACTTCCCCTCTGGGATGACCATCGACTCCCAGCAGCAACAACAGCAGCGCCAGCAGCAGTAGGCGTTACACGCAAGGATGCATCGGAGGAATCCCAGGCAGGAGAGGACTCGTCAGAATTGCCAGTGACATGGCCTGCAGGACTATTGGCATTCCTGGGGAAGGAGGAAATTGACACTGAGGGAGTTGGTGGGGTGGTTTGCGTGAGCTTGGTTACAAGAGGAAGGGATTTACTGGTCAGTGGACTGCTTCCGCTGTCACCCAAAGTTTTTGAACTTGTCACTGACTTATTATGAATGCGCTGCAGGTGACGTATAAGGGAGGATGTTCCGAGGTGGTTAACGTCCTTACCCCTACTTATTACAGCTTGACAAAGGGAACACACGGCTTGACACCTGTTGTCCGCATTTCTGTTGAAATAGTTCCACACCGAAGAGCTGATTTTTTTGGTATTTTCACCAGGCATGTCAACGGCCATATTCCTCCCACGGACAACAGGTGTCTCCCCGGGTGCCTGACTTAAACAAACCACCTCACCATCAGAATCCTCCTGGTCAATTTCCTCCCCAGCGCCAGCAACACCCATATCCTCCTCATCCTGGTTTACTTCAACACTGACATCTTCAATCTGACTATCAGGAACTGGACTGCGGGTGCTCCTTCCAGCACTTGCAGGGGGCGTGCAAATGGTGGAAGGCGCATGCTCTTCACGTCCAGTGTTGGGAAGGTCAGGCATCGCAACCGACACAATTGGACTCTCCTTGTGGATTTGGGATTTCGAAGAACGCACAGTTCTTTGCGGTGCTACTGCTTTTGCCAGCTTGAGTCTTTTCATTTTTCTAGCGAGAGGCTGAGTGCCTCCATCCTCATGTGAAGCTGAACCACTAGCCATGAACATAGGCCAGGGCCTCAGCCATTCCTTGCCACTCCGTGTGGTAAATGGCATATTGGCAAGTTTACGCTTCTCCTCCGACAATTTTATTTTAGGTTTTGGAGTCCTTTTTTTACTGATATTTGGTGTTTTGGATTTGACATGCTCTGTACTATGACATTGGGCATCGGCCTTGGCAGACGACGTTGCTGGCATTTCATCGTCTCGGCCATGACTAGTGGCAGCAGCTTCAGCACGAGGTGGAAGTGGATCTTGATCTTTCCCTAATTTTGGAACCTCAACATTTTTGTTCTCCATATTTTAATAGGCACAACTAAAAGGCACCTCAGGTAAACAATGGAGATGGATGGATACTAGTATACAATTATGAATGGACTGCCGAGTGCCGACACAGAGGTAGCTACAGCCGTGGACTACCGTACTGTACTGTGTCTGCTGCTAATATAGACTGGATGATAATGAGATGTAGTATGTATGTATAAAGAAGAAAGAAAAAAAAACCACGGGTAGGTGGTATACAATTATGGACGGACTGCCGAGTGCCGACACAGAGGTAGCTACAGCCGTGGACTACCGTACTGTACTGTGTCTGCTGCTAATATAGACTGGTTGATAATGAGATGTAGTATGTATGTATAAAGAAGAAAGAAAAAAAAACCATGGGTAGGTGGTATACAATTATGGATGGACTGCCGAGTGCCGACACAGAGGTAGCTACAGCCGTGGACTACCGTACTGTACTGTGTCTGCTGCTAATATAGACTGGATGATAATGAGATGTAGTATGTATAAAGAAGAAAGAAAAAAAAAAACCACGGGTAGGTGGTATACAATTATGGATGGACTGCCGAGTGCCGACACAGAGGTAGCTACAGCCGTGGACTACCGTACTGTACTGTGTCTGCTGCTAATATAGACTGGATGATAATGAGATGTAGTATGTATGTATAAATAAGAAAGAAAAAAAAAACACGGGTAGGTGGTATACAATTATGGATGGACTGCCGAGTGCCGACACAGAGGTAGCTACAGTCGTGGACTACCGTACTGTACTGTGTCTGCTGCTAATATAGACTGGTTGATAATGAGATGTAGTATGTATAAAGAAGAAAGAAAAAAAAACCACGGGTAGGTGGTATACAATTATGGATGGACTGCTAAGTGCCGACACAGAGGTAGCTACAGCCGTGGACTACCGTACTGTACTGTGTCTGCTGCTAATATAGACTGGATGATAATGAGATGTAGTATGTATGTATAAAGAAGAAAGAAAAAAAAACCACAGGTAGGTGGTATACAATTATGGACGGACTGCCGAGTGCCGACACAGAGGTAGCTACAGCCGTGGACTACCGTACTGTACTGTGTCTGCTACTAATATAGACTGGATGATAATGAGATGTAGTATGTATAAAGAAGAAAGAAAAAAAACCCACGGGTAGGTGGTATACAATTATGGATGGACTGCCGAGTGCCGACACAGAGGTAGCTACAGCCGTGGACTACCGTACTGTACTGTGTCTGCTGCTAATATAGACTGGTTGATAATGAGATGTAGTATGTATGTATAAAGAAGAAAGGAAAAAAAACCACGGGTAGGTGGTATACAATTATGTACGGACTGCCGAGTGCCAACACAGAGGTAGCTACAGCCGTGGACTACCGTACTGTACTGTGTCTGCTGCTAATATAGACTGGATGATAATGAGATGTAGTATGTATAAAGAAGAAAGAAAAAAAAAACCTCGGGTAGGTGGTATACAATTATGGATGGACTGCCGAGTGCCGACACAGAGGTAGCTACAGCCGTGAACTACCGTACTGTGTCTGCTGCGACTGGATGATAAATAATGATATAAAAAATATATATATATCACTACTGCAGCCGGACAGGTATATATTATATAATGACGGACCTGCTGGACACTGTCTGTCAGCAGAATGAGTTTTTTATAGAATAAAAAAAAAACACCACACAAGTCACACGACGAGTGTTTAACTTTTTCAGGCAATCACAATATAGTATACTATACTGGTGGTCAGTGTGGTCAGGTCACTGGTCAATCACACTGGCAGTGGCACTCCTGCCTGCAGCAAAAGTGTGCACTGTTTAATTTTAATAATATGTATGTACTCCTGGCTCCTGATATAACCTATAACTGCTCCCCAGTCTCCCCCACAATTAAGCTGTGTGAGCACAGTCAGATATTATACATAGATGATGCAGCACACTGGGCTGAGCACAGATATGGTATGTGACTGAGTCACTGTGTATCGTTTTTTTCAGGCAGAGAACGGATTATATTAAATAAAACTGCACTGGTGGTCACTGGTCAGTGGTCAGTCACTAGTAAACTCTGCACTCTCTAGTACTCCTAAGCTCCAGTAAATCAAGTGTCTCTGTCTCAATCTCACTCTCTCTCTTCTAATCTAAATGGAGAGGACGCCAGCCACGTCCTCTCCCTATCAATCTCAATGCACGTGTGAAAATGGCGGCGACGCGCGGCTCCTTATATAGAATCCGAGTCTCGCGATAGAATCCGAGCCTCGCGCGAATCCGACAGCGTCATGATGACGTTCGGGCGCGCTTGGGTTAACCGAGCAAGGCGGGAAGATCCGAGTCGCTCGGACCCGTGTAAAAAAACATGAAGTTCGGGCGGGTTCGGATTCCGAGGAACCGAACCCGCTCATCTCTACTATCTACATGTATATATCTACATATATACAGTAGATAGATAGATAGATAGATAGATAGATAGAAAACACACATATACAGTATATATATATATATATATATACCAACAAATATAAAAAAAACAGCACTCGCCACCCCAGAAGCGGGGTGTAATGTCTGCACTCACCACTCATAGGGTGGGGTGCATGTAGCCCATGGCCACCTACTTAAAAATATACAATCAGAAAGTTCACCAGTCACCAAAGCAAGCTCACTTATTTTCACAACATCAATAAATAAGTGATGGGGGTTTAGTTAGTGAATTGGCCAATGCACGGAAGCCTGCACACCGCTCGCCAAGGTACCCCACCCTCTTGCAGGTCCTACACTATCACAGAGTCTCAAAAATTAAAACCTGGCAACTGTATCACACATAATATAACTGCAAATATTCCTACTTGGTTTAATGTGTACCTGCCATATACTCCATGGCTTTTAAAGGTACGCTAGTCACTATTAACTTTTGAGACTCTGTGATAGTGTAGGACCTGCATGAAGGTGGGGTACCATGGCGAGCGGTTTGCAGGCTTCCGTGCATTGGCCAATTCACTAACTAAACCCCCATCATTTATTTATTGATGTTGTGAAAATAATTGAGCTTGCTTTGGTGAGTTCTGAACTTTCTGTTTGTATATATATATATATATATATATATATACACTGTATGTGTGTTTTCTATCTATCTATCTATCTATCTATCTATCTAGAAAACATAGATAGATAGAAAGCACACACATACAGTATATATGTGTATATATATTAGAGATGAGCGCCTGAAATTTTTCGGGTTTTGTGTTTTGGTTTTGGGTTCGGTTCCGCGGCCGTGTTTTGGGTTCGACCGCGTTTTGGCAAAACCTCACCGAATTTTTTTTGTCGGATTCGGGTGTGTTTTGGATTCGGGTGTTTTTTTCAAAAAACCCTAAAAAACAGCTTAAATCATAGAATTTGGGGGTCATTTTGATCCCATATTATTATTAACCTCAAAAACCATAATTTCCACTCATTTTCAGTCTATTCTGAATACCTCACACCTCACAATATTATTTTTAGTCCTAAAATTTGCACCGAGGTCGCTGGATGACTAAGCTAAGCGACCCTAGTGGCCGACACAAACACCTGGCCCATCTAGGAGTGGCACTGCAGTGTCACGCAGGATGGCCCTTCCAAAAAACACTCCCCAAACAGCACATGACGCAAAGAAAAAAAGAGGTGCAATGAGGTAGCTGTGTGACTAAGCTCAGCGACCCAAGTGCCCGACACAAACACCTGGCCCATCTAGGAGTGGCACTGCAGTGTCACGCAGGATGTCCCTTCCAAAAAACCCTCCCCAAACAGCACATGACGCAAAGAAAAAAAGAGGCGCAATGAGGTAGCTGTGTGAGTAAGATTAGCGACCCTAGTGGCCGGCACAAACACCGGGCCCATCTAGGAGTGGCACTGCAGTGTCACGCAGGATGTCCCTTCCAAAAAACCCTCCCCAAACAGCACATGACGCAAAGAAAAATAAAAGAAAAAAGAGGTGCAAGATGGAATTGTCCTTGGGCCCTCCCACCCACCCTTATGTTGTATAAACAGGACATGCACACTTTAACCAACCCATCATTTCAGTGACAGGGTCTGCCACACGACTGTGACTGATATGACGGGTTGGTTTGGACCCCAACCAAAAAAGAAGCAATTAATCTCTCCTTGCACAAACTGGCTCTACAGAGGCAAGATGTCCACCTCATCATCATACTCCGATATATCACCGTGTACATCCCCCTCCTCACAGATTATCAATTCGTCCCCACTGGAATCCACCATCTCAGCTCCCTGTGTACTTTGTGGAGGCAATTGCTGCTGGTCAATGTCTCCGCGGAGGAATTGATTATAATTCATTTTAATGAACATCATCTTCTCCACATTTTCTGGATGTAACCTCGTACGCCGATTGCTGACAAGGTGAGCGGCGGCACTAAACACTCTTTCGGAGTACACACTTGTGGGAGGGCAACTTAGGTAGAATAAAGCCAGTTTGTGCAAGGGCCTCCAAATTGCCTCTTTTTCCTGCCAGTATAAGTACGGACTGTGTGACGTGCCTACTTGGATGCGGTCACTCATATAATCCTCCACCATTCTTTCAATGTTGAGAGAATCATATGCAGTGACAGTAGACGACATGTCCGTAATCGTTGTCAGGTCCTTCAGTCCGGACCAGATGTCAGCATCAGCAGTCGCTCCAGACTGCCCTGCATCACCGCCAGCGGGTGGGCTCGGAATTCTGAGCCTTTTCCTCGCACCCCCAGTTGCGGGAGAATGTGAAGGAGGAGATGTTGACAGGTCGCGTTCCGCTTGACTTGACAATTTTGTCACCAGCAGGTCTTTGCACCCCAGCAGACTTGTGTCTGCCGGAAAGAGAGATCCAAGGTAGGTTTTAAATCTAGGACCGAGCACGGTGGCCAAAATGTAGTGCTCTGATTTCAACAGATTGACCACCCGTGAATCCTTGTTAAGCGAATTTAGGGCTGCATCCACAAGTCCCACATGCCTAGCGGAATCGCTCCCTTTTAGCTCCTTCTTCAATGCCTCCAGCTTCTTCTGCAAAAGCCTGATGAGGGGAATGACCTGACTCAGGCTGGCAGTGTCTGAACTGACTTCACGTGTGGCAAGTTCAAAGGGCATCAGAACCTTGCACAACGTTGAAATCATTCTCCACTGCACTTGAGACAGGTGCATTCCACCTCCTATATCGTGCTCAATTGTATAGGCTTGAATGGCCTTTTGCTGCTCCTCCAACCTCTGAAGCATATAGAGGGTTGAATTCCACCTCGTTACCACTTCTTGCTTCAGATGATGGCAGGGCAGGTTCAGTAGCTTTTGGTGGTGCTCCAGTCTTCTGTACGTGGTGCCTGTACGCCGAAAGTGTCCCGCAATTCTTCTGGCCACCGACAGCATCTCTTGCACGCCCCTGTCGTTTTTTAAAAAATTCTGCACCACCAAATTCAAGGTATGTGCAAAACATGGGACGTGCTGGAATTTGCCCATATTTAATGCACACACAATATTGCTGGCGTTGTCCGATGCCACAAATCCACAGGAGAGTCCAATTGGGGTAAGCCATTCTGCGATGATCTTCCTCAGTTGCCGTAAGAGGTTTTTAGCTGTGTGCGTATTCTGGAAAGCGGTGATACAAAGCGTTGCCTGCCTAGGAAAGAGTTGGCGTTTGCGAGATGCTGCTACTGGTGCCGCCGCTGCTGTTCTTGCGGCGGGAGTCCATACATCTACCCAGTGGGCTGTCACAGTCATATAGTCCTGACCCTGCCCTGCTCCACTTGTCCACATGTCCGTGGTTAAGTGGACATTGGGTACAACTGCATTTTTTAGGACACTGGTGAGTCTTTTTCTGACGTCCGTGTACATTCTCGGTATCGCCTGCCTACAGAAGTGGAACCTAGATGGTATTTGGTAACGGGGGCACACTGCCTCAATAAATTGTCTAGTTCCCTGTGAACTAACGGCGGATACCGTACGCACGTCTAACACCAACATAGTTGTCAAGGACTCAGTTATCCGCTTTGCAACAGGATGACTGCTGTGATATTTCATCTTCCTCGCAAAGGACTGTTGGACAGTCAATTGCTTACTGGAAGTAGTACAAGTGGGCTTACGACTTCCCCTCTGGGATGACCATCGACTCCCAGCAGCAACAACAGCAGCGCCAGCAGCAGTAGGCGTTACACGCAAGGATGCATCGGAGGAATCCCAGGCAGGAGAGGACTCGTCAGAATTGCCAGTGACATGGCCTGCAGGACTATTGGCATTCCTGGGGAAGGAGGAAATTGACACTGAGGGAGTTGGTGGGGTGGTTTGCGTGAGCTTGGTTACAAGAGGAAGGGATTTACTGGTCAGTGGACTGCTTCCGCTGTCGGCCCAAGTTTTTGAACTTGTCACTGACTTATTATGAATGCGCTGCAGGTGACGTATAAGGGAGGATGTTCCGAGGTGGTTAACGTCCTTACCCCTACTTATTACAGCTTGACAAAGGGAACACACGGCTTGACACCTGTTGTCCGCATTTCTGGTGAAATACTTCCACACCGAAGAGCTGATTTTTTTGGTATTTTCACCAGGCATGTCAACGGCCCTATTCCTCCCACGGACAACAGGTGTCTCCCCGGGTGCCTGACTTAAACAAACCACCTCACCATCAGAATCCTCCTGGTCAATTTCCTCCCCAGCGCCAGCAACACCCATATCCTCCTCATCCTGGTGTACTTCAACACTGACATCTTCAATCTGACTATCAGGAACTGGACTGCGGGTGCTCCTTCCAGCACTTGCAGGGGGCGTGCAAATGGTGGAAGGCGCATGCTCTTCACGTCCAGTGTTGGGAAGGTCAGGCATCGCAACCGACACAATTGGACTCTCCTTGTGGATTTGGGATTTTGAAGAATGCACAGTTCTTTGCGGTGCTACTGCTTTTGCCAGCTTGAGTCTTTTCATTTTTCTAGCGAGAGGCTGAGTGCCTCCATCCTCATGTGAAGCTGAACCACTAGCCATGAACATAGGCCAGGGCCTCAGCCGTTCCTTGCCACTCCGTGTGGTAAATGGCATATTGGCAAGTTTACGCTTCTCCTCCGACAATTTTATTTTAGGTTTTGGAGTCCTTTTTTTACTGATATTTGGTGTTTTGGATTTGACATGCTCTGTACTATGACATTGGGCATCGGCCTTGGCAGACGACGTTGCTGGCATTTCATCGTCTCGGCCATGACTAGTGGCAGCAGCTTCAGCACGAGGTGGAAGTGGATCTTGATCTTTCCCTAATTTTGGAACCTCAACATTTTTGTTCTCCATATTTTAATAGGCACAACTAAAAGGCACCTCAGGTAAACAATGGAGATGGATGGATACTAGTATACAATTATGGATGGACTGCCGAGTGCCGACACAGAGGTAGCTACAGCCGTGGACTACCGTACTGTACTGTGTCTGCTGCTAATATAGACTGGTTGATAAAGAGATGTAGTAGTAGTATGTATGTATAAAGAAGAAAGAAAAAAAAACCACGGGTAGGTGTTATACAATTATGGACGGACTGCCGAGTGCCGACACAGAGGTAGCTACAGCCGTGGACTACCGTACTGTACTGTGTCTGCTGCTAATATAGACTGGTTGATAAAGAGATGTAGTAGTAGTATGTATGTATAAAGAAGAAAGAAAAAAAAAACACGGGTAGGTGGTATACAATTATGGACGGACTGCCCAGTGCCGACACAGAGGTAGCTACAGCCGTGGACTACCGTACTGTACTGTGTCTGCTGCTAATATAGACTGGTTGATAAAGAGATGTAGTAGTAGTATGTATGTATAAAGAAGAAAGAAAAAAAAACACGGGTAGGTGGTATACAATTATGGACGGACTGCCGAGTGCCGACACAGAGGTAGCTACAGCCGTGGACTACCGTACTGTACTGTGTCTGCTGCTAATATAGACTGGTTGATAAAGAGATGTAGTAGTAGTATGTATGTATAAAGAAGAAAGAAAAAAAAACCACGGGTAGGTGGTATACAATTATGGACGGACTGCCCAGTGCCGACACAGAGGTAGCTACAGCCGTGGACTACCGTACTGTACTGTGTCTGCTGCTAATATAGACTGGTTGATAAAGAGATGTAGTAGTAGTATGTATGTATAAAGAAGAATGAAAAAAAAACCACGGGTAGGTGGTATACAATTATGGACGGACTGCCGAGTGCCGACACAGAGGTAGCTACAGCCGTGAACTACCGTACTGTGTCTGCTGCGACTGGATGATAAATAATGATATAAAAAATATATATATATCACTACTGCAGCCGGACAGGTATATATTATATAATGACGGACCTGCTGGACACTGTCTGTCAGCAGAATGAGTTTTTTATAGAATTAAAAAAAAAACACCACACAAGTGAAGTCACACGACGAGTGTTTAACTTTTTCAGGCAATCACAATATAGTATACTATACTACTAACTATACTGGTGGTCAGTGTGGTCAGGTCACTGGTCAGTCACACTGGCAGTGGCACTCCTGCAGCAAAAGTGTGCACTGTTTAATTTTAATAATAATATGTACTCCTGGCTCCTGCTATATCCTATAACTGGCACTGCAGTGCTCCCCAGTCTCCCCCACAATTATAAGATGTGTGAGCTGAGCACAGTCAGATATATACATAGATGATGCAGCACACTGGGCTGAGCAGTGCACACAGATATGGTATGTGACTGAGTCACTGGGGGAAATTTACTAAGCTCCCGATTTTGACCGAGATGCCGTTTTTTCATCAAAGTGTCATCTCGGTAATTTACTAAGCACTAATCACGGCAGTGATGAGGGCATTCGTAATTTTTTGCAAGTTCAGGTAAAAAATTACGAATGAATACACCATCGGTCAAAACGCGGCTGTTTAAGTATGAATCTCGGTCATTTACTAAGAAGTGCAAAGCAAAAAACAAACAAACACTGCCGTGAAAAATTACAACTCGTAAAAAAGTGCTAAAAAAAAACAGACCTTTTTTTTTTATTCGTGATTGGATAGGCATGCACGGATCCATGAGATCCGTGCATGTATATCAGTGGGAAGGGGTGGGAAAGTGCTTATTTGTTCAAAAAAAATTGCGTGGGGTCCCCCCTCCTAAGTATAACCAGCCTCGGGCTCTTTGAGCCGATCCTGGTTGCAAAAATATGGGTAAAAAAATGACAGGGGTTCCCCCATATTTAAGCAACCAGCATCGGGCTCTGCGCCTGGTCCTGGTCCCAAAAATACGGGGGACAAAAAGAGTAGGGGTCCCCCGTATTTTTAAAACCAGCACCGGGCTCCACTAGCTGGACAGATAATGCCACAGCCGGGGGTCACTTTTATATAGTGCCCTGCGGCCGTGGCATCAAAAATCCAACTAGTCACTCCTGGCCGGGGTACCCTGGGGGAGTGGGGACCCCTTCAATCAAGGGGTCCCCCCCCCCAGCCACCCAAGGGCCAGGGGTGAAGCCCGAGGCTGTCCCCCCCATCCAATGGGCTGCGGATGGGCAGGCTGATAGCCTTTGTTGTAAAAGAAAAGATATTGTTTTTAGTAGCAGTACTACAAGGCCCAGCAAGCCTCCCCCGCATGCTGGTACTTGGAGAACCACAAGTACCAGCATGCGACGGAAAAACGGGCCCGCTGGTACCTGTAGTACTACTACTAAAAAAATACCCAAAAAAAGACAAGACACACACACCGTGAAAGTATAATTTTATTACATACATACACACATACATACATACTTACCTTAAGTTCCCACGCAGGTCGGTCCTCTTCTCCAGTAGAATCCAAGGGGTACCTGTTGAAGAAATTATACTCACGAGATCCAGGGGTCCAGGCTCTTCGGGAAATCCAGGGGTAATCCACGTACTTGACAAAAAAAACAAAACGGTGTCCCGACCACGAACTGAAAGGGGACCCATGTTTGCACATGGGTCACCTTTCCACGAATGCCAGAAACCCACTTTGACTTCTGTCTAAGTGGGTTTCTTCAGCCTATCAGGGAGCGCCACGTTGTAGCACTCTCCTGATCAGCTGTGTGGTCCTGTCCTCACTGACAGGCAGCACACGGCAGTGTTACAATGTAGCGCCTATGCGCTACATTGTAACCAATGATGGGAACTTTCTGCTCAGCGGTGACGTCACTTTAGGTCAACCGCAGGGCAGAAAGTTCCCATCATTGGTTACAATGTAGCGCATAGGCGCTACATTGTAACACTGCCGTGTGCTGCCTGTCAGTGAGGACAGGAGCACACAGCCGATCAGGAGAGTGCTACAACGTGGCACTCCCTGATTGGCTGAAGAAACCCACTTAGACATCAGTCAGAGTGGGTTTCTGGCATTCGTGGAAAGGAGTCCCATGTGAAAACATGGGGCCCCTTTCAGTTCGTGGCTCGGCTTTCCGTTTTCTTATTTTATGCAAGTACGTGGATTACCCCTGGATTTCCCGAGGAGCCTGGACCCCTGGATCTCGTGAGTATAATTTCTTCAACAGGTACCCCTTGGATTCTACTGGAGAAGAGGACCGAGCTGCGTGGGAACTTAAGGTAAGTATGTATGTATGTGTGTATGTATGTAATAAAATTATACTTTCACGGTGTGTGTGTCTTGTCTTTTTTTGGGTATTTTTTTAGTAGTAGTACTACAGGTACCAGCGGGCCCGTTTTTCCATCGCATGCTGGTACTTGTGGTTCTCCAAGTACCAGCATGCGGGGGAGGCTTGCTGGGCCTTGTAGTACTGCTACTAAAAACAATATCTTTTCTTTTACAACAAAGGCTATCAGCCTCCCCATCCGCAGCCCATTGGATGGGGGGGGACAGCCTCGGGCTTCACCCCTGGCCCTTGGGTGGCTGGGGGGGGGGACCCCTTGATTGAAGGGGTCCCCACTCCCCCAGGGTACCCCGGCCAGGAGTGACTAGTTGGATTTTTGATGCCACGGCCGCAGGGCACTATATAAAAGTGACCCCCGGCTGTGGCATTATCTGTCCAGCTAGTGGAGCCCGGTGCTGGTTTTAAAAATACGGGGGACCCCTACTCTTTTTGTCCCCCGTATTTTTGGGACCAGGACCAGGCGCAGAGACCGATGCTGGTTGCTTAAATATGGGGGAACCCCTGTCATTTTTTTACCCATATTTTTGCAACCAGGATCGGCTCAAAGAGCCCGAGGCTGGTTATGCTTAGGAGGGGGGACCCCACGCATTTTTTTTTTATTATTTTACAGTGTTTAATTAAAAAAAAAAAAAAATAAACCCCAGCACGGATCACACAGATCCGGCAGAGATTGATTGTAAAAAAAGTCGGCAGTGTTTTGCTAATCACTGCCGTAAAAATAGGTAAAAAACCACGAATGACATCGACATCGGAACAAAAGAAAAACCCGAATACGACAGCTTAGTAAATCCATCGTAATCAATTCAAAAAGTTGCAATTTTACACTGTCGATGTCATTCGTGATTGAACTTGGACATGAATTTGGAAAATACGAATCTTAGTAAATGTACCCCACTGTGTATCGTTTTTTTCAGGCAGAGAACGGATATATTAAATAAAACTGCACTGTCTGGTGGTCACTGTGGTCAGTCACTAGTAAACTCTGCACTCTCTACAGTTCTACAGTACTCCTAAGCTCCAGTAAATCAGGTCAATCTCTCTCTCTCTCCTAATCTAAATGGAGAGGACGCCAGCCACGTCCTCTCCCTATCAATCTCAATGCACGTGTGAAAATGGCGGCGACGCGCGGCTCCTTATATAGAATCCGAGTCTCGCGAGAATCCGACAGCGTCATGATGACGTTCGGGCGCGCTCGGGTTAACCGAGCAAGGCGGGAAGATCCGAGTCGCTCGGACCCGTGAAAAAAAACATGAAGTTCGTGCGGGTTCGGATTCAGAGAAACCGAACCCGCTCATCTCTAATATATATATATATATATATATATATATATATAGTCAATTCATGTTTACTTCATTGATTATTTTGCATTTCTTAATATTTTTTTTAATAATGTATATTAGACTTTAATGTGATCATTCATACATCTGTTTTACCACCCTATTGACTATTATACAATTTTTATTTACACCTCTTTCCTATTGTCTGGCCACCATCCACCTTTTACAGAATCATTCACAATATTCCTGTAGTCGCCATTCTAGAAGGAGTACTTCGTGTCCTTGAAGTCCCTTTGCAATGCTGTCCCGTTCGCTACTCTGTATACAGCAAAGCAGTGTGAGGGACATGTAGTTGGAGATGTGAAATCAGTGCCATACAGATGTGTCCTCATCAGTGGCGGGTTTTACCTAGGGGCAGCAGGGATGTAAAAGTCCGCCACCACCAGTAAGCCCCCAGTAATGTTAGTGGCAAGCACTATCCAGGGTCGTATTAACCCATGCCCGGGCCCCTCGGCTTTCAGGCATTGCTGCCATCAGAAATTGCGTGGGCCCAGGACTGACGGAATAGGCAGGTCACCCCCCAAGCCAAATTATTGTGCCTTTTACCCATTATGATTGTAAACGGTGAACTGTTTTCGCTATCTGCCTACATAGTTGACATACAGTATTCAGTGAATAGTGACTAGCATATTTAAGTATTACAGGTTGAGTATCCCTTATCCAAAATGCTTGGGAACAGAGGAATTTTGGATATCGGATTTTTCTGTATTTTGGAATAATTGCATACCATAACGAGATATTATGGTGATGGGACCTAAATCTAAGCACAGAATGCATTTATGTTTCATATACACCTTATACACACAGTCTGAAGTTCATTTAATACAATATTTTTAATAACTTTGAGTATTAAACAAAGTTTGTGTACACTGAGCCATCAAAAAACAAAGGTTTCACTATCTCAGTCTCACTCAAAAAAGTCCGTATTTCGGAATATTCCGTATTTCGGAATATTTGGATATGGGATACTCAACCTGTATAAACAAAAATATGTATAAAAAAATATATTAATGATATAGTCTCCCTAATCCTAAGGTTTTATGATATAAAGTGGCATCGTCTAAGAAGGGTTAGTTTAATTAGTAAGTCAGAGGAGAATAGTAAGTCAGAGGATGCTGGAGGGCAGTTACCATTAAATTAACATAATTTCCATAGTGCAAAGAAAGTTTTGGACGCCATCTCTGTCAGGGTCCGGTAATGGAGTCCCAGCAGTCCACCACCTGATGGTAGCCCTGCTTTTAGGTATTTTGGGCCCTCTCCAGCACTTCAATCTTTCACCCCACTGCAGCTTTTGTTTGCTAATGCCATCATTTACACGTTTATTATTCACACAGACACTGATACCTAGTTGAAAAAAAGCCTGCTGTCTCCCATACTACCCCTTCACCATTGTCTCAAAAATAACCTCAGCTGACTATGACTTTGCATTGCTACAGCACAGAGTGCTAAATGCATTTAACCAATGGAGCCCTAGGGTGCAAGTGACAGTGCCTCAGCAAAAAAAGAAATGTGAAGAGACCCTTCAGTACAGCTAATCACATGTTGGACAGGCACACTGGACTGTGATTGGCAGAAACATGTGGTGCGTTTTTGTCAACTTGGACCAAAAGTGGGAATCCCTCTTTTCCATAGGTCAAGAGTCAGATTACTCAAAATTAGAGATGTGCAGCGGGCACTTTTCGTGTTTTGTGTTTTGGTTTTGGTTCCGGATCCCCGCTCGTGTTTAGGATCTGGATTGGTTTTGCCAAAACCACCCTTTCGTGTTTTGGTTTTGGATCTGGATGATTTAAAAAAAAAAAAAAAACCGTTAAACCACAGAATTTGGGGATAATTTTGATCCTGCAGTATTAGTAACTGCAATAACATTCATTTCCACTAATTTCCAGTCTATTCTAAACACCTCACAATAAACACATGGCCCATCTAGGAGTGGCACTGCAGTGTCAGACAGGATGGCAGATTTAAAAAATAGGCCCCAAACAGCACATGATGCAAAGAAGAAAAAGAGGTGCACCGAGGTTGCTGTATGACTAAGCTAAGTGACACAAACACCTGGCCCATCTAGGAGTGGTACTGCAGTGGCAGACAGGATAGCAGATTTAAAAAATGGGCCCCAAACAGCACATGATGCAAAGAAGAAAAAGAGTTGCAATGAGGTAGCTGGATGGTTAAGCTAAGCGACACAAGTGTGCGGCACAAACACCTGGCCCATCTAGGAGTCGCACTGCAGTGGCAGACAGGATGGCACTATTCAAAAACTAGGCTCCAAACAGCACATCATGCAAAGAAGATAAAGAGGTGCAATGATGTAGCTGTATGACTAAGCTAAGTGACACAAGCATGCGGCACAAACACCTGGCCCATCTAGGAGTGGCACTGCAGTGGCAGACAGGATGGCACTTAAAAAAACTAGTCCCCAAACCACATGATGCAATGAAAAAAAGACGTGCACCAAGGTCGCTGTATGACTAAGCTAAGCGACCCAAGTGTGCGGCACAAACACCTGGCCCATCTAGGAGTGGTACTGCAGTGTCAGACAGGATGGCAGATTTAAAAAAATAGGCCCCAAACAGCACATGATGCAAAGAAGAAAAAGAGGTGCACCGAGATTGCTGTATGACTAAGCTATGTGAAACAAACACCTGGCCTATCTAGGAGTGGCGCTGCAGTGTCAGACAGGATGGCAGATTTTAAAAAAAATAGGCCCCAAACAGCACATGATGCAAAGAAGAAAAAAGGTGCAATGAGGTAGCTGGATGGCTAAGCGACAGAAGTTTGCGGCACAAACACCTGGCCCATCTAAGAGTGGCACTGCAGTGTCAGACAGGATGTCCCTATTCAAAAACTAGACCCCAAACAGCCCATCATGCAAAGAAGAAAAAGAGGTGCAATGAGGTAGTTGTATGACTAAGCTAAGCGACAAAAGTGTGTGGTACAAGCTCCTGGCCCATCTAGGAGTGGCACTGCAGTGTCCGACAGGATGGCACTTAAAAAACTAGTCTCCAAACAGCACATGATGCAAAGAAAAAAGAGGTGCACCAAGGTCACTGGATGGCTAAGCTAAGTGACAAAAACACCTGGCCCATCTAGGAATGGCACTGCAGTGGCAGACAGGTTGGCACTATTCAAAAACTATGCCCCAAACAGCACATGATGCAAAGAAAAAAAAGAGGTGCACCAAGGTTGCTGGATGGCTAATATAAGCGACACAAGTGTGCGGCACAAACACCTGGCCCATCTAGGAGTGGCACTGCAGTGTCAGACAGGATGGCAGATTTAAAAAATAGGCCGCAAACAGCACATGATGCAAAGAAGAAAAAGAGGTGCATCGAGGTTGTTGTATGACTAAGCTATGTGACACAAACACCTGGCCCATCTAGGAGTGGCACTGCAGTGGCAGACAGGATAGCAGATTTAAAAAATTAGCCCCAAATAGCACATGATGCAAAGAAGAAAAAGAGTTGCAATGAGGTAGCTGGATGGTTAAGCTAAGCGACACAAGTGTGCGGCACAAACACCTGGCCCTTCTAGGAGTCGCACTGCAGTGGCAGACAGGATGGCACTATTCAAAAACTAGGCCCCAAACAGCACATCATGCAAAGAAGAAAAAGAGGTGCAATGATGTAGCTGTATGACTAAGCTAAGTGACACTAGCATGTGGCACAAACACCTGGCCCATCTAGGAGTGGCACTGCAGTGGCAGACAGGATGGCACTTAAAAAAACTAGTCCCCAAACCACATGATGCAATGAAAAAAAAAAGGTGCACCAAGGTCGCTGTATGACTAAGCTAAGCGACACAAGTGTGCGGCACAAACACCTGGCCCATCTAGGAGTGGTACTGCAGTGGCAGACAGTATAACAGATTTATAAAATAGGCCACAAACAGCACATGATGCAAAGATGAAAAAGAGGTGCACCAAGGTTGCTGTATGACTAAGCTAAGCGACACAAGTGTTTGGCACAAGCAACATAGAACATTCTGGAATTTGCCCAGATGTATTACACGCACAATATTGGTGGCACAGGAGAGTGTACCCCTAAACCACACAGACACACGGCAAAGCCTGTAAAATTAATTTGGATAATAATAACCCTTTTATTTGGAGCTATTATAATAATATGCAGCACAGGCGAGCGTACCCCTACACCACAAAGGGCAAACCCTGTAAAAATTATTTGGATAATAATATAAGTAATGCATGTAACCCTTTTATATGAAGTAAATAATATACAGAACAGGATACCACCACTGGACTTATGGCAGCACAAGACACCACCACTGGACTGATGCAGCACAAGACAGCACCACTGGACTGGACTTATAAGGCGATAACCCTGGACTTATACAGCAGTACCCCTGGACTTGTAAGGCAATGTCATACAGGATGACACTTTAAAAAAACTACTCCCCAAACAGCACATGATGCAAAGAAGAAAAAGAGGTGCAAGATGGAATTGTCCTTGGGCCCTTGCACACACCCTTATGTTGTATAAACAGGACATGCACACTTTAACAAAGCAATCATTTCAGCGACAGGGTCTGCCACACGACTGTGGCTAAAATGAGTGGTTTGTTTTGGGCCCCCACCAAAAAAAAAACAATCAATCTCTTCTTGCACAAACTGGCTCTACAGAGGCAAGATGTCGACCTCATCCTCATCCTCTGATTCCTCACCCCTTTCAGTGTGTACATCCTCTTCCTCACAGAGTATTAATTCATCCCCACTGGAATCAACCATCACAGGTCCCTGTGTACTTTCTGGAGGCAATTGCTGGTCAAGGTCTTCCTAGAGGAATTTTTTCATTCATTTTGATGAACATCATCTTCTCCACATTTTGTGGAAGTAACCTCCTACGCTGATTACTGACAAGGTTACCGGCTGCACTAAACACTCTTTCGGAGTACACACTGGAGGGTGGGCAAGTTAGGTAAAATAAAGCCAGTTTGTGAAAGGGCATCCAAATTGCCTCTTTTTCCTGCCAGTATACATACGGACTGTCTGACATGCCTGCTTGGATACTGTCACTCATATAATCCTCAACCATTATTTCAATGGTGACAGAATCATATGCAGTGACAGTAGATATGTCAGCATTCGTTTGCAGCTCCTTCAGTCCAGACCAGATATCAGCACTCGTGCCTGACTGCCCTGCATCACCGCCAGCAGGTGGGCTAGGAAATCTTATCCTTTTCCTCGCAGCCCCAGTTGCGGAAGAAAATGGAGGAGCTGTTTAAGGGTCACGTTTCGCTTGAGTTGATAGCTGTCTCACCAGCAGGTCTTTGAACCTCTGCAGACTTGTGTCTGCCGGAAAGAGAGATACAACTTAGGCTTTAAACCTAGGATCGAGCACAGTGGCCAAAATGTTGTGCTCTGATTTGAACAGATTGACCACCCTTGAATTCTGGCAAAGTGAATGAAGGGCTCCATCCACAAGTCCCACATTCTTTGCAGAAATGCTCCGTCTTAGCTCCTCCTTCAATTTCTCCAGCTGCTTCTGCAAAAGTCCGATGAGGGGAATGACCTGACTCAAGCTGGCAGTGTCTAAACTGACTTCACGTGTGGCTAGTTCGAAGGGTTGGAGGACCTTGCACAAGACGGAAATCATTCTCGACTGCGCTTGAGTCAGGTGCATTCCTCCCCCTTTTGCCTATATCGTAGGTGGATGTACAGTATAGGCTTGAATGGCCTACTGCTGATCCTCCATCCTCTGAAGCATTGTTGAATTCCACCTCATTACCACCTCTTGCTTCAGGTGATGGCAGGGAAGGTTCAGGAATGTGTGCAGGTACTCCACTCTTCGGCACGCAGTGGCTGAATGTCGAAAGTGGCCCACTTTTTTTTCGGGCCACCGACAGTATCTCCTGCATGCCCCTGTCATTTCTAAAAAATTCTGCACCACCAAATTAATTGTATGTGCAAAACATGGGACATGCTGGAATTTTCCCACATGTAATGCACGCACAATATTGGTGACGTTGCTCGATATCACAAATCCCCAGGAGAGTCTAAGTGGGGTAAGCCATTGTGCGATGATGTCCCTCAGTTTCCGTAAGAGGTTGTCAGCGGTGTGCCTCTTACGGAAACCGGTGATACACAGCTGAGCCTGCCTAGGAACGAGTTGGCGTTTGCGAGATGCTGCTACTGGTGCCGCTGCTGTTGTTGCTGCGGGAGGCAATACAGCTACCCAGTGGGCTGTCACAGTCATATCGTCCTTAGTCTGCCCTTTTCCACTTATTCACATGTCCGTGGTTAAGTAGACAGTGGGTACAGCTGCATTTTTTAGAACACTGAGGACCCTTTTTCTGACGTCTCGTTATCACCTGCCTAGTGAAGTGGAATCTAGATGGGATTTGGTACCGGGTACACACTACCTCCATCAATTCTCTAAGTCTCACTAAACTAATAGGGGATACCGGACGCATGTCTAACACCAACATAGCTGTCTAAGCCTCAGTTATCCGCTTTGTAACTGCTGTCATATTTCATCTTCCTCTCAAAGGACTGTTGGACAGTCAATTGCTTAGCTGAAGTAGTACAAGTGGTCTTCTGATTTCCCTTCTGTGATGACGATCGACTCCCAGCAGCAACAACAGCAGTTGCAGCAGCAGCAGCAGGCGTACCACTCGAGGATCCTCTGGAGGAATTCCGGTTAGGAGAGGACTCCTCAGTCTTGACAGTGACATGTCCTGCAGGAATGCTGACGTTCCTGACTGAGGAGGAAGTTGATGTTGAGGGAGTTGGTGGTGGGGCTTGCAGGAGCTTGGGTACAAGAGGAAGAAGGGATTTAGGTGCCAATGGACTGCTTACACTCTTACCCAAAATTTCTGAACTTGACAATGACTTTTGATGAATGCGCAGCAGGTGACATATAAGGGAGAATGTTCCTAGGTGGTTAACGTCCTTACCCCTACTTATTACAGCTTGACAAAGGCAACACACGGCTTGACACCTGTTGTCCGCATTTCTGTTTAAATAATTCAACACCGAAGGGGTGATATTTTTTGTATTTTGACCAGGCATGACAATGGGCTTATTCATCCCACAGACAACAACTGTCTCCCCCGGTGCCTGATTTAAACAAACCACATCACCATCAGAATCCTCCTCATCAACTTCCTCCTCAGTGCCAGCAACACCCATATCCTCATCCTGGTGTACTTCAACAGTGACATCTTCAATTTGAATATCAGAAACTGGACTGTGGGTGCTACTTCCAGCACTTGCAGAAGGTGTGCTAATGGTGGAAGGAGCCAGATATGCTCCCAGTGCCAGATATGCCCCCAGTGCTAGATATGTCCCAGTGCCTGCTATGCCCCCAGTGCCTGCTATGCCCCCAGTGCCTGCTATGCCCCTGTGCAAACCCTGTGAAAACTATCTGGATTAAATATTAATAACCCCTTTATTTGGAATAAATAATATACAGCACAGGACAGCACCACTGAATTTATATGACAGCACCACTGGACTGGATTTATAAGGCATTACCACTGGAATTATACGGCAGGATCACTGGAATTATACTGCAGTATCACTGGAATTATACAGCAGTACCACTGGATTTATACGGCAGTACCACTGGACTGTATTTATACGGCAGTATCACTGGACACATGGCAGTACCACTGGACATATACAGCAGTACCACTGGAATTATACAGCAGTACCACTGGACTGGATTTATACAGCAGTATCACTGGACTTATACGGCAGAATCATTAGACTGGATTTATGCGGCAGTACCACTGGACTTATATGGCAGTGCCAGTGGACTTATATGGCAGTATCACTGAACTGGATTTATACGGCAGTACCACTGGACTTATACAGCAGTATCACTGGACTGAATTTATATGGCAGTACTACTGGACATATACGGAAGTATCACTGGACTGGATTTATATGTGGCAGTACCACTGGATTTATACGGCAGTACCACTGGACATTTACAGCAGTATCACTGGACTTATACGGCAGTACCACTGGACATATACGGCAGTATCACTGGACTTATATGGCAGTATCACTGAACTTATACGGCAGTACCACTGGACATATACGACAGTATCACTGGAATTATATGGCAGTACCCCTAGACTTATACGGCAGTACCCCATGACTTATATGGCAGGACTCCAAGACGTATAAGGCAGTAACCCAGGGCTTATATGGAAGTACCCCTGAACTTATACAGCTGCACCACTGTACTGGACTTATACTGCAGTACCCCAAACTTATACAGCTGCACCACTGTACTGGACTTATACAGCAGTACCTCTGAACTTATACAGCTGCACCACTGTACTGGACTTATATGGCAGTATCCCCAGACTTATACGGCAGTTCCCCTGAATTTATACAGCTGCACAACCATACTGGACTTACAGTATATGGCAGTACCCCTGGGCTTATATGGCAGTACCCCGAATTTATACAGCTGCACCACTGTACTGGACTTATACAGCAGTACCCCAAGACTTAAACAGCAGTACCCCTGGGCTTATATGGTAGCACAGGGACACAACCACTGTACTGATGCAGGACAACACAGCACCACTGCACTGGACTTATATAGCTACACTGGACATATGGCAGCAGAGGATACCACCACTGTGACTGGACTGATGCAGCATAAGACACTACACTGGACTGAGCAGCACAAGGTAGCACTGGAATCGCCACCCCAATTTCCCTGCCACACAGACACTGAGGATGTAGACATGTCCTCTTGCTACACTCTCCAATTCTGGAGTTAAAATGGCAGCGACGCGCGGCTCCTGATATGGAATCCAAAACCCGCGAGAATCCGACAGCGAGATGATGACATTTTGCCTTGTTCTGGTATCCGAGTCTGGCCGGAAAACCCGAGCCGTGCTTGGATCCAGGCTTCGGTAGTGAAGTCCGGTAGGGTTTGGGACTCATGGAACCAAACCCGCTCATCTCTACTCAAAAAAATCTTGCTAGTTTTTGCTAAAGCTAAGAGAAAAACACTTCAAAGTAAACCATAGCTTTAAGAGAAGTCTACAGAAAGGTTTCCATAGAGTTCTTCTCGACAGCTATGAACAGAATATCCTCATTGCCCATCACTGAGGCATAAGCTGGCTTCATTTTCATGTGATGAGTTCAGGCATATGTAAGTATTTAATCAAAGAAAGCTCCACTAAAGATGTACTGGACTGGGAATGAGCAAGAACTATTGTCTTATGGATGAATTATTCTCCAGGCAACCACTGCTCTACTTTTCAGAGAAGCGGCTAAGTGGATGCACAGAGATGGGTCGTCTATGGTAACGTTATAGGAGTGTCATGGGGGTGTCACAAACCACCAAAGTGGTTGCAAACACAGACGTTTCATCACTTACACTGCAGGCCATACTCTGACAGGCAATCTGCACCTATTGCGGTGCTGGCGCAAATTTTAATGGTGAGACCGTTGATTGTATCTAAAGATATGCCAAGTGGTATTTCAAAGTGGATGTCTCAGTCCTTGCGCATTCAGATGTACACCTGGGAAAAACTTGTCGAGATATTAGCCAAGAGTCACGGCCATGTTACTGGAAAACAATGCAGACACAGACACCGCTGTATTGTCTCAGAATCAGGACCTAAAAGTTCAACCTTGTACCACTTTAGGACCAATCCAGAAAATGATTCTGAATTTTTCCAAAAATTACTGCTTGGCTTAGTATTTTTTATGGCTTAAACTAAGCACTTAGGGAGGGGTGACCAGTGCTGTTACATGACAATGGGGCAGATGCATTAAGCCTGGAGAAGGGATCATAGGCGTGCGCACGGGGGGTGCCTGTTGCGCACAGGCACCCCCTAATGTCCTGCACCCCCTTATGCACTGTGCTGCAGTGATTGCCGTCATTCTTGTCCCCACCGCCTGCCCCCAGTTCCACAGTGTTTCTATTCATTACTTTACTCCTGGCCGGCACCGCACTGCATGGGTGCACGGAAGAAGAAAACCTCCTTCAGGCTCCGCCTCTTGATGACGTCATGCCGCACTGCCTCCCGGACATCGGACCGCACTGTCTCTCCTTCTCGTGTTCCAAGCCAGCGTTCTCCTTAGGCGGTGGAGGAGAACGACCTGGGTGACAACTTGTGTAAGGACCAGGTGCACATTATGGGCATTACAGTATGTAAGGGGCACTCCTACTATGGGCATTATGTAAGGATGTAAGGACACAACTACAGTGTGGGCTTTATGTAAGTGGCACGACTACTGTGTGGGCATTATTTAAGGGGCACGACTACTGTGTCAGCATTGTGTAAAGCGCACAACTGTGTGGGCATTATTTAAGGGGCACAACTACTGTGTGGGCATTATTTAAGGGGCATGACTACTGTGTGGGCATTATTTAAGGGGCATGACTACTGTGTGGGTGTTATGTAAGGGGCATGACTACTGTGTGGGCATTATTTAAGTGGCACGACTACTGTGTGGGCATTATGTAAGGGGCATGACTACTGTGTGGGCATTATGTAAGGGGCATGACTACTGTGTGGGCATTATGTAAGAGGCACGACTACTGTGTGGGCATTCTTTAAGGGGCACGACTGTGTGGGCATTCTTTAAGGGGCACGACTACTGTGTGGGCATTCTTTAAGGGGCACGACTGTGTGGGCATTGTGTAAGGGGCACGACTACTGTGTGGGCATTGTGTAAGGCGCACAACTGTGTGGGCATTATTTAAGGGGCACGATGACTGTGTGGGCATTATTTAAGGGGCGCGACTACTAAGTGGGCATTATGTAAGGGGCACGACTACTGTGCGGGCATTATTTAAGGGGTATGATTACTGTGTGGGCATTATGCAAGGGGCATGACTACTGTGTGGGCATTATGCAAGGGGCACGACTACTGTGTGGGCATTGTGTAAGCGGCAAGACTACAGTGTGGGCATTATGTAAGGGGTACAACTGCAGAAGGTTTTGTGTAAGGGGCACAACTACTGTGTGGACATTGTGTAAGGGGCACAACTACTGTGGGCATTGTGTAAGAGGCACTACTATTATGGTCATCGTGTATGGGGCACTGCTACTATGGGCATTGTGTAAGGGCCACTGCTACTATGGGCATTGTGTAAGGGCCACTGCTACTATGGGCATTGTGTAAGGGCCACTGCTACTATGGGCATTGTGTAAGGGCCACTGCTACTATGGGCATTGTGTAAGGGCCACTGCTACTATGGGCATTGTGTAAGGGGCACTGCTACTGTGGGCATTGTGTAAGGGGCACTAATACTATGGGAATTGTGTAAGGGGCACTACTACTGTGGGCATTGTGTTCTAACTGGCACTAGACACAGAATGAAGGGAGGTGGAGGCTGAAAGACACAGAGTAAAGGGGTCAGGCTGATAGACATGGAGTGAAGGGTTGGAGGCTGAGAGACACAGAACGAAGGTGGACAGGCTGAGAGACAGAGTGAAGGGTGGGAGGCTCAAAGATACAGAATGAAGGGTGGGAGACTGAGAGACACAAAGTAGGATGGAATGTGAGACACATGGCAGGAAGACGCAGGCGTAAAATGATGGTGTGGATGAGAGAAGACACGGAGGGGATAATGGTGTGGCTGAGAGACAATGCAGGTAGGGGAGAAGATGGTGTAGCAGAAAGACGCAGGCGGGAGATGAGGGTGTGAGTGAGAGACACAGAGAGGAGATGATGGTGTGGCTGAGAGACGCAGAGGGCAGGAGGTGATATAAGTCTGCTTGAACCTCTGTTGCATGATGATGATCTTGGTTGTATTCTTCTTCTGGACCATGTAATTTCCTTCATGAATAGTGATTACTGACTGAAGAAGCCGTCTGCCTAGGGAGGATATTTCTTCAGAGGTTCCCTGTTGTGAGAAACCACCTTATAGATTAGGTGCATATGGAATGGAAAGTAATACTCCCAAAGTGTTGAGAAACAGGTATTGTCACATTGACACGCCCCCATTTGCAGTGGCCATGCCCCTTGTGTTATGTGATTTATATTGCTTTGAGTGCCACACCCAATAGGTGGGCCAGATTCGCCCAGTAGGTGGGACAAAACACACCCCTCTGACGGTGCACCCCCTAATAAAAGTTCCTGCGCACGCCTATGGAAGGGATGAAGAAGTGATAAAGCAGTGATAATCGAAATGGTGATAACTCACCAGCCAGTCAGCTCCTGTCATTTTTCAAATCCGTAATGATTGGCTGATGCATTATCACCTTGCGCTTATCACTGGTTTAACACTTCTTTATCCCTTTTGTAGGTTAATACCTCTGCCCCATTGTGTGTATGAATTTTTATTTTGTTCATTTAAACTTAAAAATTATTATTGGAGTCAATGGGGTATTTTTACTAAGGTGGGAGTTTTTTTTAGAACTGGCGATGTTGCCCATAGCAATCAATCAGGTTATGCAGTATCTATTATCTTCTAGAAACAGCTAGATAAATGTTAAGTATAATCTTATTGGTTACTTTGAGCAACATCGCCAGTTCTAAAAACTCCCACCGTAGTAAATTTACCCCAATTACTTCATTATGTACAGAATGTGCAATTTAATAAAACATTTTTGTTCAGATAAATGGGACATTTTAATAGCAATTCCCCACGCAGGTTTTATTTTGTTACTCTTGTATTTTGGAATCTGCAGTGCTTTCATTAATTAGCTGCAGGGTTTTTGTTAAGACTTAGTGGCCAATTTATATATAGATTTCAAGTATAAAAGCTTGTCAGCTCAATCTAGTAGCAGCAGTATACTGTAAACTCCAGTAAGGAGCTGTGGACACCACACAGCTGTCCTTAATTGCCCAGCTAAGAACCAGAACCCATACTGTATACTTTGGGAGACATCTGTCTCAATACTGGAATTACAAGAAACATGCTCACGTAAGCCTTACTCCTCACCTGGCCCTGTGGGATCTATCATCTTGCTCCAAACACTTATGCAGGACCAAAGCTAATTTTGAGCTGTATCATATTTTGCACTTTGCATATTACCTTGACGACTTTTGTAATATTAAGAAAAAGGCTAAACTGTGCAATATGTCCGTAATATTAAACTTATTAAACAAATATAATGTGTGATGAGGACCCTTTGTGCAATGCTTGAAAAATGAGTTTTGTTGCAGCTTTGCCTGAAACCTAGTTTTGAGTCTCAAGGTTGAACTAATAGGTTTCTTATCTGCCATAGATAAAGAATGTTATTATATGTCTCTACAGAAGCTGTAATTCACATTGTTTGTAGTAGGATTTCAAACAGATCTCTCAAGCTTAGGAAAGAAGATATACAGTAGTGAATTCTTTCTGTGAGAGCCTGGAGAATAGGGTGCCACACTACTCTATAGATATAAAAGCGTCTGTTTGATCCGGTTCCGTTTGACCTTGAGAAGGTCTTTGTGGAACACTGTTTAAGAAATTAAGGTATAGAGAACAATGAAATGAGTCTAGAACCACAAAACTTACATGCTGCTTAAGTTAAGTAGAGAATGGTGTGCACAGCCTCCATGCTGCTCCTCCAGTGAGGCTTCAGCTACTGTACCAAGACCTTAGTACTGCGTATTTGTGGCGCCTTCTTGTCATTGTGTAAGCCTGACATGGTGGCACATGGCTGTGTACTACTTGGCTTCAGTGATACCTGCGATATACCTAATTCAAATGTATTTCCAGTGATCCTGCACCCGTACCTGCATCCTGCATACGCTCACAGGCTGGTGAGCTGTATGACAACCCGCTCCGCTCCAAAAACAGTGTGTATAGCTGTACTTTATTTGTCCTTCAATAAACCACTCCATTGGTTAAGAAATTAGGCTGTTTACAGTTGTAAGGCATCCACTAATGTGTACAGAAACTCTGCCACGTTATCCAACCTGAACACACATATTTCCAACAAGATAAAGGGATGTACAAAAATTGGGAAGATTGGTTTGTTGAGAGATATGCCAACTGGTCTATTGACTTGAGCCAGGGCACTAATATATACCTTAGCTGCAACCACACCCCGCCTCCTTCCACCCTTGTCTCAGCCTCTTTGGCGCAGGCAGCCAAGCAAAATATGCGCATTGCAAATTGGATTGGATTTACAGCTCTTAATTAGGTCCTTTGATTGTAGGTTATTAATAGCAGATACATGTGGAATTGTGGATGCTATGAAATACTGTATTGCCTTTATGCATCAGTCAATGGCTGAAATTTTCTGTGAAGCTTTAATGTTATTTAATGTGCTAAAATAGCCAGAGTAGGCAAGGTTTGACAGGAAAAATTTACAAAGCGTAATTAATAAGAATCTAGGAATTGTGAAAGGAAATTTTTATTTGCACTAGTTTCCTATTTTGGGCGGTATCCAATTAGCTGCGGTAATATACCATGGCTAATTGACTTGCCCGGGGCAATCCTATTGGCCCAGATGCTGGCACTTATCAGGGATTTTGTTTTGCTTGCCTCAGGCAGGTGAAACCTAATCTCTGTTAAGTAACCATTTTTTCAGCTGCGGAAACACATATCGTAGGACCGCAGTTTTTCACAGATCCTATGTGTTTCCATGCAAAAACAGGTAATTTTTTGCATGTAAAAGAACGGGCTATAATTGGATAGAGCATTGATGACTAGCGGGCAAAAATCGCAATAGAAGCCAGGTTTTTCCAAGCAAAAAATAACTGTGGGTAATAGGATATTAAAGTGTGTTTTTATAATGTCTGTTTTTATTTAGTTCCATTCTCATAGCTGCTCTAACTGCGTGATTGCTGTACTTATTTGTGTTAATGCAAGGACATAATACTAAATATAGTACAACAATAAATGGAAAAGGACTGTCCTGCAGCCTAGGAGAATGAGGGACTTCCCAAAAAGTCCCAAGCGGTTAAGAGATACATTTGTGTGTGTCTTTCTCCGCTGCTGGATATCACATAGAATTTCTTTAAAAATAGACCAACAATGTGCAAGCCATGAAAGAAAGTGCTTTTGTCTCTGCAACGCATTTCTCAATTCAACATACCTCTTCCTCAGGTGGTGTGTGACACATGCTGCCTGAGGAAGCGATCTGTTGCAGCTAGAAATGCGTTTGGAGAGACTCAAGCACGCTTTTTCATGGCTTGCACATTGTTGGTCTAACTATTTAAAAAAAAAAAAGACTGTACAAATATATGACATCCAGTGCTTGTGTGTGCGGTATACATGGGCCCCTGGGTCTAGGGGGCACACACCCTGCACCCATATATTATACTTACCTGTCCGGAGTGCCGCCATTCCCGAGTGACTTGCGCATATGCACTGGAGATGTCCCTGGAAACAAGGTGCGGGTGCCATGTTCCCGGAGACCTGAACATGCGCAGTAGAGTCTGGCATTATGTCAGAGTCTACTTGCTGCCGGAGAGGAGGGGGCCCACGACGGAGGCTGCACACGGTCCTCTTCTCTCTTAAAAATGCCCCTGCCAAAGGGCTGACCAATCCAATGATTTGGTGAGTGTTCTGCACAAACAAATTGTGCATACACACTTATCAATTCACTGCTCGACATGACTGGCCACAGGAACCAATAGTGATATCATATGGGTCGGTTGGTGGGTCTCCCGAACATACAGGCAGATGTACCTTTATACATGGCCGGAATAAGGGAGGGGTGACAGGGGCAGTTGTCCCGGGGCCCCCACACACAACGTCAGTTCACAGGGAGCTGCTTCTGAATGCATAGTACATACAGAGCAGCAGTATCTATGCAGAAGCAGTGGCTGGGAACTAGTGATGAGCGGGTTTGGTTCCTCGGAAACCGAACCCTCCCGAACTTCACCCATTTTACACGGGTCCGAGGCATACTCGGATTCTCCCGTATGGCTCGGTTAACCCGAGCGTGCCCGAACGTTATCAACCCGCTGTCGGATTCTCGCGAGATTCGGATTCTATATAAGGAGCCGCGCGTCCCCGCCATTTTCACTCGTGCATTGGAAATGTTAGGGAGAGGACGTGGCTGGCGTCCTATCCGTTTATTAATGTTGCTGCAAATATTTGTGCTTATTGCTTAATTGTGGGGACTGGGGAGCAGCTGTATTATATAGGAGGAGTACAGTGCAGAGTTTTGCTGATCAGTGACCACCAGTTTTATCCGTTCTCTGCCTGAAAAACGCTCTATATCTGTGCTCAGTGTGCTGCACATATCTGTGCTCACACTGCTTTATTGTGGGGACTGGGGACCAGCAGTATTATATAGGAGGAGTACAGTGCAGAGTTTTGCTGACCAGTGACCACCAGTATACGTTGTCTGCCTGAAAAACGCTCCATATCTGTGCTCAGTGTGCTGCATATATCTGTGCTCACACTGCTTTATTGTAGGTACTGGGGACCACCAGTATATTATATAGGAGGAGTACAGTGCAGAGTTTTGCTGACCAGTGACCACCAGTATATATAGCAGTACGGTACGGAAGGCCACTGCTCTACCTACCTCTGTGTCGTCAAGTATACTATCCATCTAGATTCTATACCTGTGGTGCATTTTAGTTTTGCAGTTTGCTGACAGTGACCACCAGTATATATAGCAGTACGGTACGGAAGGCCACTGCTCTACCTACCTCTGTGTCGTCAAGTATACTATCCATCTAGATTCTATACCTGTGGTGCATTTTAGTTTTGCAGTTTGCTGACAGTGACCACCAGTATATATAGCAGTACGGTACGGAAGGCCACTGCTCTACCTACCTCTGTGTGGTCAAGAATACTATTCATCTAGATTCTATACCTGTGGTGCATTTTAGTTTTGCAGTTTGCTGACAGTGACCACCAGTATATATAGCAGTACGGTACGGAAGGCCACTGCTCTACCTATCTCTGTGTCGTCAAGTATACTATCCATCTAGATTCTATACCTGTGGTGCATTTTAGTTTTGCAGTTTGCTGACAGTGACCACCAGTATATATAGTACTACGGTATGGAAGGCCACTGCTCTACCTACCTCTGTGTCGTCAAGTATACTATCCATCTAGATTCTATACCTGTGGTGCATTTTAGTTTTGCAGTTTGCTGACAGTGACCACCAGTATATATAGCAGTACGGTACGGAAGGCCACTGCTCTACCTACCTCTGTGTCGTCAAGTATACTATCCATCTAGATTCTATACCTGTGGTGCATTTTAGTTTTGCAGTTTGCTGACAGTGACCACCAGTATATATAGCAGTACGGTACGGAAGGCCACTGCTCTACCTACCTCTATGTCGTCAAGTATACTATCCATCCATACCTGTGGTGCATTTCAGTTGTGCGCAGTATATATAGTAGTAGGCCATTGCTATTGATACTGGCATATAATTCCACATATTAAAAAATGGAGAACAAAAATGTCTAGGTTAAAATAGGGAAAGATCAAGATTCACGTCCACCTCGTGCTGAAGCTGCTTCCACTAGTCATGGCCGAGACTATGAAATGCCATCAACGTCGTCTGCCAAGGCCGATGCCCGATGTCATAGTAAAGAGCATGTAAAATCCAAAAAACAAAAGTTCAGTAAAATGACCCAAAAATCTAAATTGAAAGCGTCTGATGAGAAGCGTAAACTTGCCAATATGCCATTTACGACACGGAGTGTCAAGGAACGGCTGAGGCCCTGGCCTATGTTCATGGCTAGTGGTTCAGATTCACATGAGGATGGAAGCACTCATCCTCTCGCTAGAAAAATGAAAAGACTTAAGCTGGCAAAAGCACAGCAAAGAACTGTGCGTTCTTCTAAATCACAAATCCCCAAGGAGATTCCAATTGTGTCGGTTGCGATGCCTGACCTTCCCAACACTGGACGGGAAGAGCTTGCGCCTTCCACCATTTGCACGCCCCCTGCAAGTGCTGGAAGGAGCACCCGCAGTCCAGTTCCTGATAGTCAAATTGAAGATGTCACTGTTGCAGTACACCAGGATGAGGATATGGGTGTTGTTAGCGCTGGGGAGGAAATTGACAAGGAGGATTCTGATGGTGAGGTGGTTTGTTTAAGTCAGGCACCCGGGGAGACACCTGTTGTCCGTGGGACAAATATGGCCATTGACATGCCTGGTCAAAATACAAAAAAAATCACCTCTTCGGTGTGGAATTATTTAAACACAAATGCGGACAACAGGTGTCAAGCCGTGTGTTGCCTTTGTGAAGCTGTAATAAGTAGGGGTAAGGATGTTAACGACCTAGGAACATCCTCCCTTATACGTAACCTGGACCGCATTCATCAGAAGTCAGTGACAAGTTCAAAAACTTTGGATGACAGTGGAAGCAGTCCACTGACCACTAAATCCTTTCCTCTTGTTTCCAAGCTCCTGCAAACCACACCACCAACTCCCTCAGTGTCAATTTCCACCTTACATAGGAAAGCCAATAGTCCTGCAGGCCATGTCACTGGCAAGTCTGACAAGTCCTCTCCTGCCTGGGATTCCTCCGATGCATCCTTGAGTGTAACGCCTACTGCTGCTGGCGCTGCTGTTGTTGCTGCTGGGAGTCGATCGTCATCCCAGAGGGGAAGTCGGATGACCACTTGTACTACTTCCAGTAAGCAATTGACTGTCCAACAGTCCTTTGCGAGGAAGATGAAATATCACAGCAGTCATCCTGCTGCAAAGCGGATAACTCAAGTCTTGTCAGCCTGAGTGGTGAGAAACGTGTGTCCGGTATCCACCGTTAATTCAAAGGCAACTAGAGACTTGATTGAGGTACTGTGTCCCCGGTACCAAATACCATCTAGGTTCCATTTCTCTAGGCAGGCGATACCGAAAATGTACACAGGCGTCAGAAAAAGAGTCACCAGTGTCCTAAAAAATGCAGTTGTACCCAATGTCCACTTAACCACGGACATGTGGACAAGTGGAGCAGGTCAGACTCAGGACTATATGACTGTGACAGCCCACTGGGTAGATGTATTGCCTCCTGCAGCAAGAACAGCAGCGGCGGCACAATAGCAGCATCTCGCAAATGCCAACACGTTCCCAGGCAGGCTACGCTTTGTATCACCGCTTTCCAGAAGAGGCACACAGCTGACAACCTCTTACGGAAACTGAGGAACATCATCTCAGAATGGCTTACCCCAATTGGACTCTCCTGGGGATTTGTGACATCGGACAACGCCAGCAATATTGTGCATGCATTACATCTGGGCAAATTCCAGCACGTCCCATGTTTTGCACATACATTGAATTTGGTGGTGCAGGATTATTTAAAAACCGACAGGGGTGTGCAAGAGATGCTGTCGGTGGCCCGAAGAATTGCGGGCCACTTTCCGCATTCAGCCACCGCGTGCCGAAGACTGGAGCACCAGCAAACACTCCTGAACCTGCCCTGCCATCATCTGAAGCAAGAGGTGGTAACAAGGTGGAATTCAACCCTCTATATGCTTCAGAGTATGGAGGAGCAGCAAAAGGTCATTCAAGCCTATACATCTGCCCACAATATAGGCAAAGGAGGGGGAATGCACCTGACTCAAGCGCAGTGGAGAATGATTTCAACGTTGTGCAAGGTTCTGCAACCCTTTGAACTTGCCACGCGTGAAGTCAGTTCAGACACTGCCAGCCTGAGTTAGGTCATTCCCCTCATCAGGCTTTTGCAGAAGAAGCTGGAGACATTGAAGTAGGAGCTAAAACAGAGCGATTCCGCTAGGCATGTGGGACTTGTGGATGGAGCCCTTAATTCGCTTAACCAGGATTCACGGGTGGTCAATCTGTTGAAATCAGAGCACTACATTTTGGCCACCGTGCTCGATCCTAGATTTGAAACCTACGTTGTATCTCTCTTTCCAGCAGACACAAGTCTGCAGAGGTTCAGAGACCTGCTGGTGAGAAAATTATCAAGTCAAGCGGAACGTGACCCGTCAACAGCTCCTCCTTCACATTCTCCCGCAACTGGGGGTGCAAGGAAAGGCTAAGAATTCCGAGCCCACCCGCTGGCGGTGATGTAGAGCAGTCTGGAGCGAGTGCTGACATCTGGTCCGGACTGAAGGACCTGCCAACGATTACTGACATGTCGTCTACTGTCACTGCATATGATTCTCTCACCATTGAAAGAATGGTGGAGGATTATATGAGTGACCGCATCCAAGTAGGCACGTCAGACAGTCTGTACGTATACTGGCAGGAAAAAGAGGCAATTTGGAGGCCCTTGCACAAACTGGCTTTATTCTACCTAAGTTGCCCTCCCTCCAGTGTGTACTCCGAAAGAGTGTTTAGTGCAGCCGCTCACCTTGTCAGCAATCGGCGTACGAGGTTACTTCCAGAAAATGTGGAGAAGATGATGTTCATCAAAATGAATTATAATCAATTCCTTCGTGGTGACATTCACCAGCAGCAATTGCTTCCATAAAGTACACAGGGATCTGAGATGGTGGATTCCAGTGGGGACGAATTAATAATCTGTGAGGAGGGGGATGTACACACTGAAAGGGGTGAGGAATCGGAGGATGATGATGAGGTGGACATCTTGCCTCTGTAGAGCCAGTTTGTGCAAGGAGAGATTGATTGCTTCTTTTTTGGTTGGGGCCCAAACCAACCAGTCATTTCAGTCACAGTCGTGTTGCAAACCCTGTCGCTGAAATGATGGTGTGCATGTCCTGTTTATACAACATAAGGGTGGGTGGGAGGGCCCAAGGACAATTCCATCTTGCACCTCTTTTTTCTTTCATTTTTCTTTGCGTCGTGTGCTGTTTGGGGACTATTTTTTTTTAAGTGCCATCCTGCCTGACACTGCAGTGCCACTCCTAGATGGGCCAAGTGTTTGTGTCGGCCACTTGTGTCGCTTAGCTTAGTCATACAGCGACCTTGGTGCACCTCTTTTTTTCTTTGCATCATGTGCTGTTTGGGGACTATTTTTTTGAAGTGTCATCCTGCCTGACACTGCAGTGCCACTCCTAGATGGGCCAGGTGTTTGTGTCGGCCACTTATGTCGCTTCGCTTAGCCATCCAGCGACCTCGGTGCAAATTTTAGGACTAAAAATAATATTGTGAGGTGTGAGGTGTTCAGAATAGACTGAAAATGAGTAGAAATTATGGTTATTGAGGTTAATAATACTATGGGATCAAAATGACCCCCAAATTCTATGATTTAAGCTGTTTTTGAGGGTTTTTTTGTAAAAAAAAAACACCCAAATCCAAAACACACCCGAATCCGACAAAACATTTTCAGGGAGGTTTTGGCAAAACGCGTCCGAATCCAAAACACGGCCGCAGAACCGAATCCAAAACCAAAACACAAAACCCGAAAAATTTCCGGTGCACATCTCTACTGGGAACGGCAGTGCAGCACAAGCAGTGAGTAAGGAAGGACCCACCCAGGGAGGACCCTGCTGGGAAAGCTCCATACTGAGGAACCGGAGAGTGCCCTGGTAGTGCCGGAGAGGAGCAGTGGGTGACACCATTGTAAGTGAGACCCCTGGCTGAGTGTGTGTATGTGTGAGACTCTGTCTGTCTGTGTTGCCCTGGGGCCCCCACAGTGCCAGATTAACGTCCACATGGGCCTGGAGCTGAAATTTATGAAAGGCCTATTGTGTACTGCTGCAGCACATCGGATTAAGGAGGGGGGAGCGGGGTATATGTTATCCTGGGGCCCCCTCTCTCAGGGCCCAACCGTGTCTGCCGTCAACCACTAGCCGATTGCTTGTATTTTAATTTTTTTTATGAAGTTCAGCTGTGGGAGAGCCCTTCCCTATGTGTTCAGTGGTTTCCTCTAATACTCCCACCATGCACCTTGAAGCTGAGTCCCCAACATGGTCAGCTCACATCAGCGGTGGGTGCTGATTTACATTTGACATTAGAGGAGGCATCACATAGAAGGAGCAGTGAAGAATTACTTTACTCTCCTGCTGCGTAAGCGAGCACAACCGTCACATAACAGGAGACTCATTACAGCCCCAGCGGCGGACACCCACCAGCACTAACTGACCACCATATATTACAGAGAGCATCAGTGACCACTATATATTACAGAGAGCATCAGTGACCACCATATATTACATACAGCATCAGTAACTCTGTTTACTACACAGAGCGTCAGTGACCACCATATATTAGAGAACATCAGTGACCACTGCATATTACAGAGAGTATCAGTGACCTCCATCTATTACAGAGAGCATCAGTGAACACTGTATACTAAAGAGAGCATCAGTGACTACCATATATTACATAGAGTATCAGTGACCCTGTTTACTACACAGAGCATCAGTGACCACCATATATTAGAGAACATCGGTGACCACTGCATATTACAGAGAGCATCAGTGACCACCATGTATTACAGAGAGCATCAGTGACCACTATATATTACAGAGAGCATCAGTGACCACCATATATTACATACAGCATCAGTGACTCTGTTTACTACACAGAGCATCAGTGACCACCATATATAACAGAGAGCATCAGTGACCACTATATATTACAGAGAGCATCAGTGACCACCATATATTACATACAACATCAGTGACTCTGTTTACTACACAGAGCATCAGTGACCACCATGTATTACAGAGAGCATCAGTGACCCCCGTATACTACAGAGAGCATCAGTGACCACCATATACTACAGAGAACATCAGTGACCACTGTATATTACAGAGAGCATCAGTAACCACCGTATATTACAGAGCATCAGTGACCCCTGTATACTACAGAGAGCATCAGTGACCGCCATAGACTACAGAGAGCATCACTGAACACTATATATTACAGAGAGTATCAGTGACCACTGTATACTACAGAGAGCATCAGTGACCACCATATATATTACAGAAAAAATCAGTGACCACCATATATTACAGAGAGCACAGTGACCCCTGTTTACTACAGAGAGCACCAGTTACCACCATATATTAGAGAACATCAGTGACCACTGTATATTACAGAGAGCATTGGTGACCACCATATATTACAGAGAGCATCAGTGACCCCTGTATACTACAGGGAGCATCAGTGACCCCAGTATACTATAGAGAGCATCAGTGACCACTAGAGCCATAACTAGACATTTTGGTGCCTGTGCCAGAAAGTCCATTGGTGCCACCTCTATATTTTATAAAGGGCACAACAGCATCCGTTAGTCACATTACACCACATGGTAGCGTCCATTAGTCACACTACATTGCACAACAGCGTCCGTTAGTCACATTATAACGCTCAACAGCATCCGTTAGTCACATTACACCACACGGTAACGTCCATTAGTCACACTACACTGCACAACAGCGTCCGTTAGTCACATAACACCGCACGGCAGCATCCGCTCGTCACATTACACCGCAAGACAGCGTCAGTTAGTCACATTACACCGCATGGCAGTGTCCATTAGTCACAGTACATCACACGATAGTGTCTGACAGTCACATTACTCCATGCGGTAGTGTGTAGTGTCCGTTAGTCACATTACACAGCTAGCAGTGTCCGTTAGTTACATTACACTGCACGGTAGTATCCGAGTCACACTACACCGCGCAATAGTGTGTAGTGTCCGTTAGTCACATTAAACCTCACAGCAGCAACCGTTAGTCATATTACACCACATGGTAGCATCCATTAGTCACATTATGATGCTTGGTAGCGTCCGTTAGTCACATTACACTGCACAGCAGCATCCGTTAGTCACTATTCACATTACACCACACGCCAGCTTCCGTTAGTCACATTACACCGCATGATAGTGTCTGAGTCACATTACACCACATGGCAGTGTCCAATAGTCACATTACGCAGCACGGTAGCGTCCGTTAGTCACATTACACCGCACAGCAGCATCAGTTAGTCACATTACACCGCACAGCAGCATCCGTTTGTTATATTACACCGCATGGTAGTGTACGTAATACACACTGGCCAGAATTCAAATGATTATCACACACAATAGATGGATAATATTATATATATATATATATATATATATATATATCTGAGCAATATTTAAAACAGTATGTCATTAAGGTCACAGAACATGCAGACATAACTTTCAATGTTGGGATTTCAGGAACACAAAGGCTCAGTGAGAGAAACTCAGGACTGCTTAGTGTGCTGTCCTGGGCATAGGGATACACAGCATATTCTCCTTTGTACCTCAAACAGCAGCTGCACGGAACACCTCGCAGATGATTCGGTTGTGTAATGTCCAGTGGGCGGAGCTTAGAATGGCCCGGGGGCGGTGCTTCAGGCATCAGGGCTCAGCAGTGGAAGAACCAGGGGGCAGAGCTTATAATGGCCCAGAGCTTCAAAGGGATGGCATGTGAAAGGACCTTTTGCCAATCGTGGGCACTGCTGTAGATGGACAAGGAGGCGGAGCCTATCACAATCTGGGGGAGGAGCCTATATCAAACATGGCCTGGGTCTGAGCTTCAGCTGACGAGGGGAGAGCGCATGTGGACAAGGAGGCGGGGCTTATCGCGGTCTGGGGGAGGAGCCTATATCGACCTGGCCTGGGTATGAGCTTCAGCTGACGTGGGGAGAGCGTTTGTGCACAGCTGATGGCAACTTGGAAGGGGATAGGCAGAGCTTTGGCTCTCTGAGATAGGAGTCGAGTGAGGGAATACTATTGGTGATGACAGGAGAAAAGTTTTTTTTTTTCCTGTCAACACTATCTGAACTGCAGGGGATCGCTGGGCCTATTTTCAGAGGGGGGCCTGGAGCTGCATCTCCATCCGCCCCATTGTTAATCCGGCCCTGGGCCCCCACATCCCCTAATCCAGCCTTGTCTCTATATCAGCAAGATACTGTATACTGACACCTGCCTGTGACACAGCTGACATGATATGTCTGTGAATTACATTTTTACAGACATATAGGCTGTACACATAAGCCTATATATCATTGATCAGCGGTACAAATTATATTTTGCATCTGGATATACACACAAATTTTATGCTCTCAAAAACCCATGTTAATAATCAATGAAACATTGTAGGGTGTAATTGCTTTATAAACCAATTATGTAAAATTTAGTAAAATACCTAGGGGTCTTAGGTTGGGTATGATTCTCTCATTTTATTGATGATCTAGGTCTTCAAAGGGAATAGAATGTTACTCTGGATTCATGTTCAATATCATAGATGAAGTTGCTCATCTCTTGTATATGAAAGAAAATTATTGAAGAAATAGAGCAGGTGTAGAAATTATATAAGATTTGTAGAGATTCTTGAATCTATATATATATATATATATATATATACACAGTGTGTGTGTGTGTATATATATATATATATATATATATATATATATATATATATATCAGATGTACAGTCTGTGTGTATGTTTCAGCATAACTCTGGAAGGCCTGGAGCAATTTACACCAAACTTGGTACACATACGACTTACATACTGGAAAAAATACTGTGGGGGTAAGACACCTCTAGCACCCCTAAAGGTGGGGGTGGGAAGAGGGTCACATGTAAAAAGCCATAGTTTTTGGGGTCGACGAGATGAATAGTGTCGTTTCAGTCCATGTTTAGCCCCCCAAGGGGGTTAAGAAGGGGTAGTGAACTTATATATTGCAAATACCACTGACTCATCACAAAATCTCCTGAACCATGAAGACATATGGAAGGATTTTTCAAAATTCCACCCACATAGTAGAGATGTGCACCGGACATTTTTCGGGTTTTGTGTTTTGGTTTTGGATTCGGTTCCGCGGTCGTGTTTTGGATTCGGACGCATTTTGGCAAAACCTCCCTTAAGAATTTTTGTCGGATTCGGGTGCGTTTTGGATTCGGGTGGTTTTTTTTTTTTAAACCATCAAAAACAGCTTAAATCATAGAATTTGGGGGTAATTTTGATCATATAGTATTATTAACGTCAATAACCATAATTTCCACTCATTTCCAGTCTATTCTGAACACCTCACAATATTATTTTTAGTCCTAAATTTTCACCGAGGTCGCTGGATGACTAAGCTAAGCTACCCAAGTGGGCGGCACAAACACCTGGCCCATCTAGGAGTGGCACTGCAGTGTCAGACAGGATGGCACTTTTAAAAAAAATAGTCCCCAAACAGCACATGATGCAAAGAAAAAAAGAGGTGCACCAAGGTCGCTGGATGGCTAAGCTAAGCGACACAAACACCTGACCAATCTAGAATTAGACTCCAGTAAAATGTGAATTATAAGGCAATATCACTGGAATTATTCGTTATAATCAATGGAATTATTGGTCCAAATCACTGGAAGAAAATGACAAAATCACTAGAATTAAAAGCCAGTATCACAGGAATTATTTGTTCTAATCAATGGTATTATTGGTCCAAATCACTGGAAGAAAATGACAAAATCACTGGAATTAAATGGCAGTAATGTCGGGAATTATATCAAATGGCAGTACCACTGGACATATACTAAAGTGTCAGACAGGATGGCACTTTTTAAAAAATAGTCCCCAAACAGCACATTATGCCAAGAAGTAGCTGTCCCATACGTACCAAGTAGTAAGAGGGCAATGAGGTAGCTCTATGACTAAGCTAAGTGACACAAGTGTGCGGCACAAACACCTGACCCATCTAGGAGTGGCACTGCGGTGTCAGACATGATGGCACTTTAAAAAAAACTTTTTTTTATATGACAGGGACAAACCCACTGTCCTAACAATTGGCAGGACTGATTAAACAAACAGCCAGGGGGAAACTCCTGAATCCAGTTATAACCCTGGGTAATAATTTTTATTACCCGGGATATAACAGTAATCACTAAGGTTCGCCTGTAGTGATGTAGATGAGATTCCTCCCCCCCATCAGTGGACCCCCACATGGGAGTCCTTCCGCGTCACGCTGAGGATGCTAAGGGAGTAGAAACCAATCTCTGAACCCGTGCACCTGTACAGAGTGCAGACTTTCTGCTCTTTCTATGGCCTAGCCTCGTGCAGAAGTAGGCCCTCCCGAATTTTCTCGATCTGGCAGCCCAAGGGGACTGCATCAGAGAAGCAGAGTTACGTCTTCTCACAGGTGGTGCTGCGGAAGGATTTGTATTCAGAGTGTCCCCAAGCGGTGTCTCACCTGCGAAGGGGAGGTACCTCTTGGATTCTGCATCTGCGTTCCATTGGCAAATCCAGAGACCTCTGCGAGTCGCTACTGCCATGGAGGATGCTCTAGAATTCATCAGCCCAATGTCCCTCATGGCTTTCACCATGAATTTAGCCGAATCCCTTATGTGACCTAGAATCAAGACAACATCATCCCTATGGATTGTATCAAGGTCTTCTATTAAATTGTCTGACCATTTTAACATAGCCCTAGCTACCCAAGTGCATGCAATAGTGGGCCTAAGGGCGGCTCCAGTAGCCGTGTAAATGGATTTTAGAGTTGTCTCTATCTTGCGGTCTCTCTGTGGGTGGTGGTGTCAAGTGGGGTCAGTGTGTGGTGTACACTGTAGGGGTGCTGTCCCTGTCACTGTGTGTGGTGTCCCTGTGATGTTAGTGGTGCTGTCCTTGCTGTCACTGGTGTTTCATGTGTTGTTAGGGGTGCTGCAGCTGTATATAGGTGATGCTGTCCTGGCTGTCACTGTGTTGTACAGGGGGCAAGGGGACTCTTCTCCTGTATGCTGGGAAAATACAGGGGTGCTGGTCCTGTCTTGTATGCTGTTAAAAATTCAGGGGTGCAGTAAAAATGAATGTACACTCTCCCTGTCTTGTATGCTGTAAAATTCTGGGGTGCAGTGAAAATAAACGTACACTGGCCCTGTCTTGTATGCTGTAAAAATTCAGGGGTGCTGTGAAAATAAATGTATTGTACACTGGTCCTATTTTGTTTGCTGTAAAAATTCAGGGGTACAGTGAAAATAAATGTACACCGACCCTGTCTTGTATGCTGGCAAGTCACTGATCCTCTATGCTTTACAAATTCAGGGGTGTTGTTATAAATTCAGGGTGCAGTTGTTAAAATAAAAGTACACAGGACCTGTATGCTGTAAAAATATAGGGGTGCTGTTGTTAAAATAAAAGTACACTGGTTCTGTATGCTGTAAAAATACAGGGGTGCAGTGAAAATAAGAATTTACTCACCGGTAATTCTAATTCTCGTAGTCCATAGTGGATGCTGGGTTCTCCGTAAGGACCATGGGGAATAGACGGGCTTCGCAGGAGACTGGGCACTCTTAAAAGAAAGATTAGGGACTATATCTGGTGTGCACTGGCTCCTCCCTCTATGCCCCTCCTCCAGACCTCAGTTAGGGAAACTGTGCCCGGAAGAGCTGACATTACTAGGAAAGGATTTGGAATCCAGGGTAAGACTCATACCAGCCACACCAATCACACCGTACAACTTGTGATAACTATACCCAGTTAACAGTATGAACAACAACTGAGCCTCATTCAACAGATGGCTCAGAACAATAACCCTTAGTTAAACAATAACTATATACATGTATTGCAGAAAATCCGCACTTGGGACGGGCTCCCAGCATCCACTACGGACTACGAGAAATAGAATAACCGGTGAGTAAATTCTTATTTTCTCTGACGTCCTAGTGGATGCTGGGTACTCCGTAAGGACCATGGGGATTATACTAAAGCTACCAAACGGGTGGGAGAGTGCGGATGACTCTGCAGCACCGAATGAGCAAACTCAAGGTCCTCCTCAGCCAGGGTATCAAACTTGTAGAATTTTGCAAAAGTGTTTGATCCCGACCAAGTAGCAGCTCGGCAAAGTTGTAAAGCCGAGACCCCTCGGGCAGCCGCCCAAGAAGAGCCCACCTTCCTCGTGGAATGGGCTTTTACTGATTTAGGATGCGGCAGTCCAGCCGCAGAATGTGCAAGTTGAATCGTGCTACAGATCCAGCGAGCAATAATCTGCTTTGAAGCAGGAGCACCCAGCTTGTTGGGTGCATGCAGGATAAACAGCGAGTCAGTTTTTCTGACTCTAGCCATCCTGGAAACATAGATTTTCAGGGCCCGGACTACGTCCAGCAACTTGGAATCCTCCAAGTCCCGAGTAGCCGCAGGCACCACAATAGGTTGGTTCAAATGAAACGCTGATACCACCTTTGGGAGAAATTGGGGACGAGTCCTCAATTCTGCCCTGTCCATATGGAAAATCAGATATGGGCTTTTACAGGACAAAGCCACCAATTCTGACACACGCCTAGCTGAGGCCAAGGCCAACAGCATGACTACCTTTTACGTGAGATACTTCAACTCCACGGTCTGAAGTGGCTTAAACCAATGTGATTTTAGGAAATCCAACACAACGTTGAGATCCCAAGGTGCCACTGGAGGCACAAAAGGGGGCTGAATATGCAGCACTCCCTTAACAAAAGTCTGAACTTCAGGCAGTAAAGCCAGTTCTTTTTGAAAGATAATAGACAGGGCCGAAATCTGGACTTTAATGGATCCTAATTTTAGGCCCATAGTCACTCCTGACTGTAGGAAGTGCAGAAATCGACCCAGCTGAAATTCCTCTGTTGGGGCCTTCCTGGCCTCACACCAAGCAACATATTTTCGCCATATGCGGTGATAATGTTGTGCTGTCACATCCTTCCTAGCTTTTATCAGCGTAGGAATGACTTCATCCGGAATGCCCTTTTCCATTAGGATCCGGCGTTCAACCGCCATGCCGTCAAACGCAGCCGCGGTAAGTCTTGGAACAGACAGGGCCCCTGCTGTAGCAGGTCCTGTTGGAGCGGCAGAGGCCAAGGGTCCTCTGAGATCATTTCTTGTAGCTCCGGGTACCAAGTTCTTCTTGGCCAATCCGGAAAAATGAGTATAGTTCTTACACCTCTCTTTCTTATTATCCTCAGTACCTTTGGTATGAGAGGAAGAGGAGGGAACACATAAACCGACTGGTACACCCACGGTGTCACTAGAGCGTCCACAGCTATCGCCTGAGGGTCCCTTGACCTGGCGCAATATCTTTTTAGCTTTTTATTGAGGCGGGACGCCATCATGTCCACCTGTGGCCTTTCCCAACGATTTACAATCAGCTTGAAGACTTCTGGATGAAGTCCCCACTCTCCCTGGTGGATGTCGTGCCTGCTGAGGAAGTCTGCTTCCCAGTTGTCCACTCCCAGAATGAACACTGCTGACAGTGCTAGCACGTGATTCTCTGCCCATCGAAGAATCCTTGTGGCTTCTGCCATCGCCATCCTGCTTCTTGTGCCGCCCTGTCGGTTTACATGGGCGACCGCCGTGATGTTGTCTGACTGAATCAGAACCGGTTGGTTTTGAAGCAGGGGTTCTGCTTGACTTAGGGCATTGTAAATGGCCCTTAGTTCCAGAATATTTATGTGTAGGGAAGTCTCCTGACTCGACCACTGTCCTTGGAAGTTTCTTCCCTGAGTGACTGCCCCCCAACCTCGGAGGCTTGCATCCGTGGTCACCAGGACCCAGTCCTGAATGCGGAATCTGCGGCCCTCGAGAAGATGAGCACTCTGCAGCCACCACAGCAGAGACACCCTGGCCCTCGGGGACAGGGTGATCAACTGATGCATCTGAAGATGCGATCCGGACCACTTGTCTAACAGATCCCACTGAAATATCCTTGCATGGAACCTGCCGAAGGGAATTGCTTCGTAAGAAGCTACCATCTTTCCCAGGACTCGCGTGCAGTGATGCACCGACACCTGTTTTGGTTTCAGGAGGTCCCTGACCAGAGATGACAATTCCTGGGCCTTCTCCTCCGGGAGAAACACCTTCTTCTGTTCTGTGTCCAGAATCATGCCCAAGAACAGCAGATGCGTCGTAGGACTCAGCTGCGACTTTGGGATATTCAGAATCCAGCCGTGCTGTTGTAGCACTTCCCGAGATAGTGCTACTCCGACTAACAACTGCTCCTTGGACCTTGCCTTTATAAGGAGATCGTCCAAGTACGGGATAATACTTCTTTCGGAGTATCATCATTTCGGCCATTACCTTGGTAAACACCCTCGGTGCCGTGGACAGACCAAGCGGCAACGTCTGGAATTGGTAATGACAGTCCTGTACCACAAACCTGAGGTACTCCTGGTGAGGTGGGTAAATGGGGACATGTAGGTAAGCATCCTTGATGTCCAGTGACACCATAAAATCCCCCTCTTCCAGGCTTGCAATAACCGCCCTGAGCGATTCCATTTTGAACTTGAACTTCCTTATATAAGTGTTCAAGGATTTCAAATTTAGAATGGGTCTCACCGAACCGTCTGGTTTCGGTACCACAAACATTGTGGAATAGTAACCCCGTCCCTGTTGAAGGAGGGGAACTTTGATTATCACCTGCTGAAGGTACAGCTTGTGAATTGCCGCCAGTACTACCTCCCTTTCCTTGGGAGTAGCTGGCAAGGCTGATTTGAGGTAACGGCGAGGGGGAGACGCCTCGAACTCCAGCTTGTATCCCTGAGATACCACTTGTAGAACCCAGAGATCCACCTGTGAGCGAACCCACTGGTCGCTGAAGTTCCGGAGACGCGCCCCCACCACACCTGGCTCCACCTGTGGAGCCCCAGCGTCATGCGGTGGACTTAGTGGAAGCAGGGGAGGATTTTTGTTCCTGGGAACTGGCTGTCTGGTGCAGCTTTTTCCCTCTACCCCTGCCTCTGGGCAGAAAGGACGCGCCTCTGACCCGCTTGCCTTTCTGAGCCTAAAAGGACTGTACTTGATAATACGGTGCTTTCTTAGGCTGTGAGGGAACCTGAGGTAAAAAAGTCGCCTTCCCAGCTTTTGCTGTGGATACGAGGTCCGAGAGACCGTCCCCAAACAATTCCTCACCCTTATAAGGCAAAACCTCCATGTGCCTTTTAGAATCAGCATCACCTGTCCACTGCCGAGTCCATAATACTCTCCTGGCAGAAATGGACATTGCATTAATTCTAGATGCCAGCCGGCAAATGTCCCTCTGTGCATCCCTCATATATAAGACTACGTCTTTTATATGCTCTATGGTTAGCAAAATAGTATCCCTGTCAAGGGAATCAATGTTATCTGACAGGGTATCAGACCAAGCAGCTGCAGCACTACACATCCATGCTGAAGCAATTGCAAGTCTCAGTATAGTTCCTGAGTGTGTATACACAGACTTCAGGATAGCCTCCTGCTTTCTATCTGCAGGCTCCTTTAAGGCGGCCGTATCCTGAGACGGCAGTGCCACCTTTTTTTATAAGCGTGTGAGCGCCTTGTCCACCCTAGGGGATGTTTCCCAACGCAACCTGTCCGTTGGCGGGAAAGGGTACGCCATTAGTAACCTCTTAGAAATCACTAATTTCTTATCTGGGGAACACCACGCTTCTTCAAACAATTCATTTAACTCATCAGATGGGGGAAAAGTCACTGGCTGCTTTTTCTCCCCAAACATAATACCCTTTTTAGTGGTAACCGGGATAATGTCAGAAATGTGCAACACATTTTTCATTGCCGTAATCATGCATCGGATGGCCCTTGTGGACTGTACATTTGTCTCATCCTCGTCTACACTGGAGTCAGACTCTGTGTCGACATCTGTGTCTGCCATCTGAGGTAGCGGGCGTTTTTGAGCACCTGATGGCCTCTGAGACGCCTGGGCAGGCGCGGGCTGAGATGCCGGCTGTCCCAAAGCTGTTACGTCATCGAACCTTTTATGCAAGGAGTTGACACTGTCGGTTAATACCTTCCACATATCCATCCACTCTGGTGTCGGCCCCGCAGGGGGCGACATCACACTTATCTGCTCCTGCTCCGCCTCCACGTAAGCGTCCTCATCAAACATGTCAACACAGCCGTACCGACACACCGCACACACACACACACACACACACACGGAATGCTCTGACTGAGGACAGGACCCCACAAAGTCCTTTGGGGAGACAGAGAGAGAGAGAGTATGCCAGCACACACCAGAGCGCTATATAACAGAGGGATTTACACTGACACAAAGTGAATTTTCCCCCAATAGCTGCTTATATCACCTTTTGCGCCTAAATTTATGTGCCCCCCCCCTCTCTTTTTTACCCTTCTCGTAGTGTATACTGCAGGGGAGTGCCTGGGGAGCGTCCTTCCAGTGGAGCTGTGAAGAGAAAATGGCGCCGGTGTGCTGAGGGAGATAGCCCCGCCCCCTCCGCGGCAGGCTTCTCCCGCTTTTTAATAATATTATTGGCGGGGGATTAGGCACATATAGTTTATAACTGTATTATGTGCACATTTGCCAAAAAGGTATACATATTGCAGCCCAGGGCGCCCCCCCCCTCCAGCGCCCTGCACCCACCAGTGACCGGAGCGTGTGGTGTGCTGTGGGAGAAATGGCGCACAGCTTTAGTGCTGTGCGCTACCTTATTGAAGACCGGAGTCTTCAGCCACCGATTTTCTCCTGGTTCTTCCGTCTTCTGGCTCTGCAAGGGGGACGGCGGCGCGGCTCCGGGAACGGACGATCGAGGTCGGGCCCTGTGTTCGATCCCTCTGGAGCTAATGGTGTCCAGTAGCCTTAGAAGCACAAGCTAGCTGCAAGCAGGTAGGTTTGCTTCTCTCCCCTCAGTCCCTCGTAGCAGTGAGTCTGTTGCCAGCAGATCTCACTGAAAATAAAAAACCTAACAAATACTTTCTTTTCTAGTAAGCTCAGGAGAGCCCACTAGGTGCATCCAGCACTGGCCGGGCACAGATTCTAACTGAGGTCTGGAGGAGGGGCATAGAGGGAGGAGCCAGTGCACACCAGATATAGTACCTAATCTTTCTTTTAAGAGTGCCCAGTCTCCTGCGGAGCCCGTCTATTCCCCATGGCCCTTACGGAGTACCCAGCATCCACTAGGACGTCAGAGAAAATAAATGTACACTGGCCCTGCCCTGTATGCTGTAAAAATACAGCAGTGCTGTGAAAATAAATGTACATTGGCCCTGTCTTGTATGCTGTGAAATCACAGGGGTGCAGTGAAAATACAGAGGTGCTGGCACAGCTCTGTATATTATCAAAATATCACAAATCCCCAAGGTGAGTCCAAGTGTGTCCGTGGTTGCGATGTCTAGGCCTGACCTTCACAACACTGTATGGGAAGAGGAGGCTGCTACCAACATTTGTATGCCCTCTGCAAATGCCGGAGGATCACCGCCAGTTCAGTTGCTGATATTGAGATTGAGGATGTCACTGTAGAAGTACACCAGGATGAGGAGGATATTGGTGTAGCTGGCGCTGAGGAGGAAGTTGACAATGAGGATTCTGATGGTGATGTGGTTGTTTGAATAAGACACCAGAGGAGACAGTTGTTGTCCATGGGATGAAAAAGTCCATATTCATGCCTTGGCAAAATACCAAAAAAGCCACCTCTTCTGTGTGAAATTATTTCTCCACAAATCCAGACAACAGGTGTCAAGCCATCTGTTGTCTTTGTCAATCCATAATAAGTAGGGGTAAGGACGTTAACCACCTAGGAACATCCTCTCTTATACGTCACCTGCAGCGCATTCATCATAAGTCATTGTCAAGTTCAGAAACTTTGGGTATAAGCGTAAGCAGTCCACTGACACCTAGATGATGTGGTTTGTTTGAATATAATTTCTCTGTGAGGATGAGGATGTAAACACTGAAGGGGGGGATCTGAGGATGAGAATAACATCTTGTCTCTGTAGAGCCAGTTTGTGCAACGAGATATTAATTGCTTCTTTTTTGGTAAGGGCCCAAACAAACCAATCATTTCAGCAACAGTCATGTGACAGACCCTGTCGCTGGAATGATTGGTTTGTTAAAGTGTGCATGACCTGTTTATACAACATAAGGCAGGGTGGGAGGGCCCACGGACAATCGCATCTTGCACATCTTTTCTTTGCTGCCACATCATTCCAGGGGTGCTGCCCCTTTACCCTATCAGTCTAGGGGTGCTTACCCACTGCCACTTAAGTCCAGGGGTGCTATTGCCTGTCTGCTGTGCTGCGTAATTCTCCAGGAGTGCTGCCTATGCTGTATAAATCCAGGGGTGCTGCCGTATAATTCCAGGGGTGCTGCTGTACTTGATCCTAGGTTTAAATTAAAGCCTAGAGCAGAAAATTAAACAAGCTTCAACATCACAAACAGATTTGTGAAAAAAATAGGTGGAAATGGAAATTGCAATTTTGACAAAGTGTTTTCCAATGAGACCATATTTGTGGCCAAAGTCAGTCGGGCTCAGAAGAGACAGAATCATAATCCAGTGCAACTGCCGGCGAGTTAAAAGAGATATTTTCTGCTGGAGTATTAGAGAGAGGTTCTTCTCAATTATTTTATGTTAGGGACTCACTCAAATGAATGGCTCCAATTAGTCAACCTTCAATTTGATTTATTATTAATGTTCCACATTTTGGGATTATTTATTTACAAGATGCGCATTTGTTGTACAGGGTTCTTTTCCTAAAGGCTGTGTAGGGTTATCACAAGACCTTGCGGTGTTAGAAGAACAGAGTTTCAGTTATCTTGCATTGCATCAGCTTTCCATTGCACTGCAGCACTAGATGGGGCAGGAGCTCCTGTGAGGCACAGTTACTGAATAAGGCCCAGTATGGAGTCTCATGGTGGCTTACAGCCAGGGAGCTGTCTGGCTTGCCAGGCTGAGGCATGCTGTGGGCACAGAGGTTAGCTTTGCTTCCTTCCACAGTCCTACTTATATAGTATGAAATTATTTTTGACTGTAGAGTGGTAAGCTCCACTAGAGCAGGGGCTCAATAACAAAAAAATCACTGCACAGTCCTGCTTAGCACTGTACCGAACTCACACGAACTCATCTTGCCCCATCCGGGGCTGCTGTGGGGGCTCAGGAGGGGCTGCTAAAACATCTAAGGGGCTGCTTTATTTAAAAATTAAATATGAATTAAATAAACAAGACACACTGGTATGCTCACATGCATTTAACTGGGACACACAGGTATGCTCACATGCATGTAACTGGGACACACAGGTTTGCTCACTTGCATGTACCTGGGAGCTGTGAAAAACAAAATAAGGCATCTGCCACCAAATATGTAAATAAAAATGCAATAAAAAAATGTAAAAAAAGAAACCCAGGAGATTTTCACAAAATAAGTCTCCAGACTCCTTATACACCAGTTTATTTGCATCCTAGCATTAAATCCGAGGTTATCTTAATCCCTGAAAATGGAGAAGGGGGTACAAATTTGGAGGCTTTGGCCCCTAGTTTTTCAGTTTTTCCAGTAATGTGGTAATTATATATTTGCTTGGTTAAAGATCTTTCCATTCCTCACCAATATAGGAGTGGAGATGAAAGCCTGTGTGTTGTTCCTGATTGCGTATGCCTCTCTAATTCTTAATCACCTTTTTGACACTGTCCTTTTCCTCTTGACTCTTCTCATAATATGAAAAGTCATCAAAGAAGGAAGTGGTATGTTTGTAGCTAGCTATGATTCATAGAACTTGGTGAGCTTTTTCCAGGGGAACCACCTGTCGCTGAAATGATGGGTACAGTATATTAAACTGTGCATGTCCTGTTTAAAGAACATAAGGGTACATAAGGGTGGGTGGGAGGTCCCAAGGACAATTCCATCTTGTGCCTCTTTTTTTTCTTTGCATTATGTGCTCTTTGGGGCCTAGTTTTTAAAAGTGCCATCCTGTCTGACACTGCAGTGCCACTCCTAGATGGGCCACGTGTTTGTGCTGCCCACTTGTGCTTAGCTTAGTCATACAGCTACCTCGGTGCAACCTTTTGTCCAAAAAACAATATTGTGAGGTGTTCAGTGTTCATAATAAACTGGAAATGAGAGGAGATGAATAATATTGAGGTTAATAATACCGTATGATCAAAATGACCACCAAATTCTGTGATTTTAGCTGTTTTTATTGGGGTTTTTTTTTTAAAAACATCAAGATCCAAAACCAAAACCTGAAAGGGTGGTTTTGGCAAAACCAATCCAGATCCAAAACATGACTGGAGATCCAGATCCAAAACCAAAACACAGTACCGGGAAAAGGGTCTACCGCACATCTCTAGTATTCAGCTAGTTGATTATTAAAAGTTACAGTACACTGAAAATTAAATTAAAAGAAAATATTCTCAAAAGATTATTAAAATGATAAACTTGTCAGGATTAGAACAATATTTTCTGCATGATGTGCTGCCGGCTATCATCCATTTTTCAATTGTACATATTCATCAAAGCCATAAAATAAATTGTATCTGAGAAACCCCCCCCAACACTCCTCACTCTCTAAAGGCTCTGAGATTAATAGGAAAATATAGGTCTTTTAGCCTTCAACATGCAAGAAAACAGTGAATTCAGTGTGTTTTTCTGTTTTCTGTCAAGGTACAATATAAATTTTAGGGAGGATAGTTATCAAAGCATGAAGAGGGATCAAGTGGAGTAATATAAATCACTAGCAAATCAGCTTCAAGCTCTCATTTTACAGGCTGGGTTTGAAAAATAACAGTTAGAAGCTGATTGCTTAGCACTTTATTCCTCTGCACTTTATATCTCTCCGTACTTTGATAAATACCCCCCTAAGTCAGTGTGTCAATTTCATACTGAGCACAAATCGATTTATTTGCAGAATTAAATAGATTTGTGTGATTATTAGGTAGAAATTGTTACATACTGTAACATCTTTTATATATATATATATATATATATATATATATATATCTCCATACAGCGTAACGCCGGCACTCTGGATGCCCCCTAGGGCTTGCTTACTCTGGTGCCCTCCATCTGGGTTTGGCAACCCCAATATGTAGATCAAAAAATGAGGCGGCACTCAGAGATTTGTTGAAAAGCAAACAGGTGTGTATTCAAATCATCACATCACATCAACGTTTCGGGGAACAAATCCCCTTCATCAGGATGAACAAACAGTGCAGAAAGTGAAATATATAGACAGACTCACCCAAGGAGACTTCCCACTGCACATCACCGCAGTCCCAGCATACCTGGCTCCGCCTCCCTCACTTCCGGGTATGTCACTTCCTGCGGAAGTGACAAAACGGGTCCCTGGCTGGAAACCACGGTGATGCTGTAAACAAAACAGAGGATCATCAATGGGACCAATAATCAGCACTCCGTGACAGAAATTTCCAAGACTTCGGGGGATATTCAATTTGGCCCGGGGTGCCGGGTGATAAGTATCGGCCGGTGGGGGCTAGTTAATTGGCAGGCGAAGCAAAATGCCCGATAACAGCCCCGTTTTCAACCGAAAACGGGGCTGTTTCACCCGAAAACACACAGGTTTCACTGAACCTGTGTGTTTTCGGGTGTAAGAGGACTTGTTACCGGCCGAGCAAATTAAATAGCCCGACCGCAGCACCCGAAGAAACATCGGGGTTTTTTACTCCCGATGTCTCTTTGGACCAAATTGAATATCCCCCTTCATGTCTTATTCTATATTATAATTCATCAAAAAATCTTATTTAGAGTAAGACCCACTCTGGGGATAGAAAGTGCATCTAGTGCTTTTGGAAGCCACCTGGCTTAACATTAAAGGTGCATAAAGTAAACATCAGGTAAAATTTATAAAGTGGCTCTGTGTAAAGTGTATTAAAAGCGCTGATTCATATCCACATGAAAATTCCTCCTTAGTGCATTATCAAATTACATAAAAAGCACTTAGTGACATAAAGTTAAAAAAGAGAACATATAAACATTACACAGATGTACTGACAAGGCATAAAAACAATAAAACTGCACCTCTTTTTGTAAACAACAGCAGTACATTTAGTAACAGCACCACTTAGTGTGAAAACGTGTTCAATATAACTTAGCAGTCATTACTTTCAGATTGATAAACATACATTTTCGCCGTTTAAAGGAAGTGGCTAAGGCCCAGTGTCTCATTCAGCCCTTTTGGTCGTAGAGTATCCAATCTATGGATCCACCTAGATTCAAATTGGAGTAATTTTTTGGCTCTGTTACCCCCCCCCCCCCCCCCCCCCCGTATGGATTCAGGCACGTGATCTATAATGCAATATTTTAAAGTGGCCATAGAAGCTGATTGCTTAGCACTTTATTCCTCTGCACTTTATATCTCTCCGTGCTTTGATAAATACCCCCCTAAGTCAGTGTGTCAATTTCACACTGAGCACATATCGATTTATTTGCAGAATTAAATAGATTTGTGTGATTATTAGGTAGAAATTGTTACATACTGTAACATCTTTTATATATATATATATATATATATATATATTATGTAGAGATCAGCAGCACTCCATCCAAAGATAATGAATAATAATAAAGCTGGTGCCTTCCAGGTGACAACCACAAGGTGGGTGTCCATAAATATGCAAAGCAGTCAGCAGCACTGACAGCTCCCAAATAGGGAAATGATGAGACACAGTCAATGTACGGTCAACGTTTTAATGTTGTTCAAGTAAACATTTTCTTCAGGACATTTCTGAAGATTATACAGGAAGAACTTACATAAGAATATTTTGAGATATGAAGATCTTCTCAGAACCGAAAGATTGGCACTAAATGGTTTGAGGAATTACCGCTGGGAGGAGTGTGGTTATTACTAATCATATAGGTAGAATACAGACAGTCGGGTGTTTGTTCTTTTTACTCTACTCTCTGTAATAAATAATAATATGTCAGCGTTAACTGCAAAAATGTCTGCTGTACACACTGGGGCCATCTCCATGGATGAATTTTCCTTTATGTTCAATAAAGACCCTTTCACATCTATTTTCCATTATCTTTCTAAAATACTCAAATCATTTCACTGACCAGGTTGACCTATCATCTCTGGCATTAGGTCTACAGCTTTCAATTTATCATTTTATGTTAATCCCTTTCTCCAGGAACATTTGACCTCCCTCATATCTCACACCATTATGAAGACCATGAGCTACTGGAGGCATCCATCAAACACCATGGTACAGTAGATATTTTCTCTAACGTCCTAGTGGATGCTGGGGACTCCGTCAGGACCATGGGGATTAGCGGGCTCCGCAGGAGACAGGGCACATCTAAAAAGCTTTTTAGGTCACATGGTGTGTACTGGCTCCTCCCCCTATGACCCTCCTCCAAGCCTCAGTTAGGTTTTTGTGCCCGTCCGAGAAGGGTGCAAACTGGATGGCTCTCTTAAGGAGCTATTTAGTAAAGTTTTTTTTTAGGTTTCTAATCAGTGATTCCTGCTGGCGACAGGATCACTGCAACGAGGGACTTAGGGGAGAGACTGGCAACTCACCTGCGTGCAGGAGGATTGAAGTCTTAGGCTACTGGACACTGAGCTCCAGAGGGAGTCGGAACACAGGTCAGCCTGGGGTTCGTCCCGGAGCCGCGCCGCCGATCCCCCTTACAGACGCTGAAGAAAGACGGCGGAACGGAGGTCCGGAAACAGGCGGCAGAAGACTTCACAGTCTTCAGAGAGGTAGCGCACAGCACTGCAGCTGTGCGCCATTGTTGTCACACGGCTCACTGACACGGTCACGGAGGGTGCAGGGCGCTGCTGGGGGCGCCCTGGGCAGCAATATAAATACCTATTTGGCAAATAAATACATCACATATAGCCATTAAGGCTATATGTATGTATTTTAACCCAGGCCAGTTATTAAAAAACCGGGAGGAAAAGCCCGCCGAAAAGGGGCGGAGCTTATTCTCCTCAGCACTCAGCGCCATTTTCCTGATCAGCTCCGCTGGTGAGGAAGGCTCCCACTCTCCCCTGCACTGCACTACAGAAACAGGGTTAAAAGAGAAGGGGGGCATAAATTGGCGATATAATGATATATTAAGAGCGCATATATAGAAACAACACCTTCTAGGGTTGTTATATACATTATAGCGCTTTTGGTGTGTGCTGGCAAACTCTCCCTCTGTCTCCCCAAAGGGCTAGTGGGTCCTGTCCTCTATCAGAGCATTCCCTGTGTGTGTGCTGTATGTCGGTACGTGTGTGTCAACATGTATGAGGAAAATGTTGGTGAGGAGGCGGAGCAAATTGCCTGTAATGTTGATGTCACTCTCTAGGGAGTCGACACCGGAATGGATGGTCTACTTATGGAATTACGTGATAATGTCAACACGCTGCAAGACGGTTGACGACATGAGATGGCCGGCGGACAAATTAGTACCGGTCCAGGCGTCTCAGACACCGTCAGGGGCTTGTAAAAACGCCCATTTACCTCAGTCGGTCGACAGACACAGACATGGACACTGACCCCAGTGTCGACGGTGAAGAAACATACGTAATTTTCCTTTAGGGCCACGAGTTACATGTTAAGGGCAATGAAGGAGCTGTTACATATTTCTGATACTACAAGTACCACAAATAAGGGTATTTTGTAGGGTGTGAATAAACTACTTGTAGTTTTGCCTGAATCAGATAAATTAAATGAAGTGTGTGATGATACGTGGGGTTCCTCCGATAGAAAGTTATGGGCGGTATACCCTTTCCCGCCAGAAGTAAGGGCGAGTTGGGAAACACACCTTAGGGTGGATAAGGCGCTCACACGCTTATAAAAACATGGCGTTACCGTCTCTAGATACGGCCGCCCTCAAGAAGCCAGCTGATAGGAAGCTGAAAAATATCATGACAGTATATACACACATACTGGTGTTATACTACGACCAGCAATCGCCTCAGCCTGGATGTGCAGCGCTGAGGGGGCTTGGTCGGATTTCCTGACTGAAAATTTTGATACCCTTGACAGGGACAAGATTTTATTGACTATAGAGCATTTTAAGGATGCATTTCTATATATGCGTGATGCGCAGAGGGATATTTGCATTCTGGCATCAAGAGTAAATGTGATTTACATATCTGCCAGACGAAGACACGACAGTGGTCAGGTGAGGCAGATTCCAGACGGCATGTGGAAGTATTGCCGTATAAAGGGGCGGTCCATCGGACCTGGTGGCCATGGCAACAGCTGAAAAATCCACTTTTTGTTACCCCGAATCACATATCGGCAAAAAAGGACACAGTCTTTTCAGTCTCAGTCCTTTCGTCCCCATAGGGGCAGGCGGGCAAAGGCCAGTCATATCTGCCCAGGGGTAGAGGAAAGGGAAGAAGACTGCAGCAAGCAGCCCATTCCCAGGAACAGAAGCCCCTCACAGCTTCTGCCAAGTCCGCAGCATAACGCTGGGGCCGTACAAGCGGACTCAGGTGCGGTAGGGGGTCATCTCAAGAGTTTCAGTACGCAGGGGGCTCACTCGCAAGGGAACTCCGGGATCCTACATGTAGTATCCCAGGTGTACATTGGAAATTCGAGACATCTCCCCCTCACACAATTCACAGGCTGTATTCCCAGCAGGTGATAATCAAAGTACCCCTCTTACAACATGGAAGGGGGTAGTATTCCACACTATATTGTGGTACTGAAGCCAACCGGCTCGGTGAGATCTGAAATATTTGAACACTTACATACAAGCGTTCAAATCAAGATGGAGTCACTCAGAGCAGTGATAGCGAACCAGGAAGAAGGGGACGATATGGTGTCACTGGATATCAGGGACGCTTACCTACAGGTCCAAATTTGCCCTTCTCACCAAGGGTACTTCAGGTTCCTGGTACAGAACTGTCACTATCAGTTCAGACGCTGCCGTTTGGGTTGTCCACGGCGCCCCGGGTCTTTACCAAGGTAATGGCCGGAATGATGATTTTTCTTAAAAGGAAACATGGACGCTTTCCTGATAAGGGCAAGGTCCAGAGAACAGTTGGAGGTCGGAGTAGCACTATCTTAAGTAGTTCTACGTCAGCACGAGTGGATTCTAAATATTCCAAAATCGCAGCTTTTTCCGATGACACGTCTACTGTTCATAGGGATGATTCTGGACACAGTCCAGAAAAACGTGTTTCTCCCAGTGGAGAAAGCCAGGGAGTTATCCGAGCTAATCGGGATCCTCCTAAAACCAGGAAAAGTGTCAGTGCATCATTGCACAAGAGTCCTGGTAAAAATGGTGGCTTATTACGAAGCAATTCCATTCGGCAGATTTCCCGCAAGAACTCTTCGGTGGGATCTGCTGGACAAATGGTCCGGATCGCATCCTCAGATGCATCAGCGGATAACCCTATATCCAAGGACAAGGGTGTCTCTCCTGTGGTGATTACAGAGTGCTCATCTTCTAGAGGGCCGCAGATTTGGCATTCAGGATTGGATGCCGGTGACCACGGAGGCCAGCCTGAGAGGCTGGAGAACAGTCACACAGGGAAAAAAAAAAAAAAAAAAAAAAAAAAAAAAATTTCCAGGGAAGTGTGATTAAGTCTGGAGAATTCTCTCTGCATAAATAAGCTTAGAGCAAATTTATAAGGCTCTAAACTTAGCAAGACCTCTGCTTCAAGGTCAGCCGGTATTGATCCAGTGGGATAACATCACGGCAGTCGCCCACGTAAACAGAAAGGGCGGCACAAGAAGCAGGAGGGCAGTGACAAAACTGCAAGGATTTTTCGCTAGGCGGAAAATCATGTGATAGCACTGTCAGCAGTGTTCTTTCCGGGAGTGGACGACTGGGAAGCAGACTTCCTCAGCAGGCATGACCTCCACCCGGGAGAGTGGAAACTTCATAGGGAAGTTTTTCAGCATGATTGTGGACCGTTGGCAAAGACCAAAGGTGGACATGATAGCGTCCCACCCGAAAAACGGGACAGGTATTCCGCCAGGTCATGAGACCTTCAGGCGATAGCTGTGGATGTTCTGGTAACACCGTGGGTGTACCAGTCAGTGTATGGGTTCCCTCCTCTGTTTCTCATAACCAAGGTATTGAGAATTATAAGACATAGAGGAGTATGAACTATACTAGTGGCTCCGGATGGGCCAAGAGGGACTTGGTACCCGGAGCTTCAAGAGATGCTCACAGAGGACTAAGGGCCTGGGGAGCTAAGAAGGGACTTGCTTCAGCAAGTACCATGTCTTTTCCAAGAATTACCGCGGCTGCGTTTGACGGCATGGCGGTTGAATACCGGATTCTGAAGGGAAAAAGGCATTCCATAAGAGGTCATACCTACCTTGGTCAAAGCCAGGAAGGAGGTGACCGCACAACGTCATCACCACATGTGGTGAAAATATGTTGCGTGGGTAAGGCCAGGAAGGCTCCACGAAGGAAATTCAACTAGGTCGATTCTGCACTTCCTGAAAACAGGAGTGTTTTGAGCCTCAAATTGGGGTTCATTAAGATTTAAATTTCGGCCCTGTAGATTTTCTTCCAGAAAAAATTGACTTCAGTTCCTGAAGTCCAGATTGTAAAGGGTGTATTCCATATACAGTTCTTTTGTGCCTCTAGGGGCACCGTGAGATCTCAACATAGTGTTGGGATTCCTTAAAATCATATTGGTTTGAACCGCTCAAATCTGTGGATTTGAAATATCTCACATGGAAAGTGACCATGCTGTTGACCAATATCTCACATGGAAAGTGACCATGTTGTTAGTCCTGGCCTCGGCCAGGCGATTGTCGAAAAGAATGGGCGGTTTTGTTTTACAAAAGCCCATATTAGAATTTTCCATTTGAACAGGGCAGAACTGGGACTCGTCTCCAGTTTCTTCCTAAAGGGGTGTCAGCGTTGTCACCTGAAACAACCTATTGTGGTGCCTGCGGCTACTGGGGACTTGGAGGACTCCAAGTTACTAGACGTTGTCAGGGCCCTAAAAATATATATATATATATATATATATATATATAGTTAGGACGGCTGGAGTCAGAAAGTCTGACTTGCTGTTTATATTGTATGCACCCAACAAGCTGGGTGCTCCTGCTTCTAAGCAGTCTATTGCACGCTAGATTTGTAGTACAATTCAGCTTGCACATTCTGTGGCAGGCCTGCCACAGCCGAAATATGTAGATGCCCATTCCACAAGGAAGGTGGCCTCATCCTGGGCGGCTGCCCGAGGAGTCTCGGCATTATAACTTTGCCGAGCAGCTACGTGGTCAGGGGAGAACACGTTTGTAAAATTTTACAAATTTGATACTCTGGCTAAAGAGGACCTGGAGTTCTCTCATTCGGTGCTGCAGAGTCATCCGCACTCTCCCGCCCGTTTGGGAGCTTTGGTATAATCCCCATGGTCCTGACGGAGTCCCCAGCATCCACTAGGACGTTAGAGAAAATAAGAATTTACTTACCGATAATTCTATTTCTCGTAGTCCGTAGTGGATGCTGGGCGCCCATCCCAAGTGCGGATTGTCTGCAATGCTTGTACATAGTTATTGTTACAAAAATCGGGTTATTACTATTGTTGTGAGCCATTTTTTCAGAGGCTACTTCGTTTTGTTATCATACTGTTAACTGGGTTCAGATCACAAGTTGTACGGTGTGATTGGTGTGGCTGGTATGAGTCTTACCCGGGATTCAAGATCCTTCCTTATTGTGTACGCTCGTCCGGGCACAGTACCTAACTGAGGCTTGGAGGAGGGTCATAGGGGGAGGAGCCAGTACACACCATGTGACCTAAAAAGCTTTTTAGATGTGCCCTGTCTCCTGCGGAGCCCGCTAATCCCCATGGTCCTGACGGAGTCCCCAGCATCCACTACGGACTACGAGAAATAGAATTATCGGTAAGTAAATTCTTATTTTATTCTTTACCTCAGCTGCAGAGGAGTTTCCAATTCCTGTAACATAGCAACTGTATATATCCCCTCCATTAAGACAATTTTTGGTGCCCAAATGGGATGAAGCTTGCCAATATCATTGGCTTACAAGTAAAATGAAAGCCTTTTCACAAGGGTAATTGTTGTCAATGTAAGAAAGTATTTAACAGCTCTCAAGATTATATTTACAGTTAACCTACACATTATCATTACCGTTAATAATAATAATTATTATTATTATTATTATTATTATTTTTACTGTATTAATTGCCTAATTATATTTTATACACACACACACACACACACACACACACACACACACACACACACACACACACACACACACACACACACACCACTGTATATTCAGGTGAATCATGATACAAACTTATGACCTACAGTAACATGAAATGGATGGCCCTACTACCTAAACAAACTTACAATATAAGAGGTACTGTGAGGAGATTTAACAGTTTGGAGAGAGATAAAGTGAAGAGATACAGTTGGACATGTACTGAGCAGTGATAAAAGTGGAGAAGTGAGCGGGTGGAAAAGTTCCCCATAGCAACCAATCAGCATTGACGTAACATTTATAATTTGCATACTATTAAAGTATACAGAGCAGCTGATTGGTTGCCAAGAGCAACTTCTCCACTGGCTCACTTCTCCACTTTTATCACTGCTTAGTACATGCCCCCCTCAGTACCAACCAATCACCTCACCACAGTAACTGTTATTTTAACAGTTAAATGCTGATTGGTTAGTACTTCATCTCTCTCCACTTTACCTAAATCCAACCTTGCATCATTTTTCCCCATTATGAGACACACTTGGTACATGCAGCAGAATAATAATTTGTTTCAGTTACACCTGTTACCTACCCAGCAACCATCTTGTGTGCTACATTTCATACAGTACTTCCCACCATTCCCAATTGGAGATTCAACACAAAATAGTCCACATCCCCAATCTGATCACATGTGACCAATACCAGAGGAGACAACTTCACCTTCATGCCAGTCCACAACCTATTTCCGTTGCCAAAATATCCTGACCGTCCCCAAAAAATCACAATGTACCTCAGTGAAGTCATAGAAACATAGAATGTGACAACAGATAAGAACCACTTGGTCCATCTAGTCTGCTCCTTTTTTACCATATTTTTATCTCAAACCTTATTTGATCCTTATTTCTTTGTGAGGATATCCTTATGTCTATCCCATGCATGTTTAAATTAGAGATGAGCGGGTTCGGTTCGTCGAGATCCGAACCCCCCCGAACTTCACCTATTTTACACGGGTCTGAGGCAGGTTCGAACCTTCCCGCCTTGCTCGGCTAACCCGAGCGCGCCCGAACGTCATCATCCCGCTGTCGGATTCTCGCGAGATTCGGATTCTATATAAAGATCCGCGCGTCACCGCCATTTTCACTCGTGCATTGGAGATTGAACGGAGAGGACGTGGCTACGTTCTCTGCCTGAAAAGCTCCATATCTGTGCTCAGTGTGCTGCAAATATCTGTGCTCAGTGTGCTGCAAATATCTACGTTCTCTGCCTGAAAAGCTCCATATCTGTGCTCAGTGTACTGCAAATATCTGTGCTCAGTGTGCTGCATTTTGGTGACCAACAGTATATAGTTGTACAGTACAGTAGGCCATTGCTGTATCTTGCAGCTCCGTGTCACTGCAAGAATCCATTCCATATCTGTGCTGCATTTTTGTGAGCAGTATATATAGTAGTACAGTGCGGCATTTTGGTGACCAACAGTATATAGTTGTACAGTACAGTAGGCCATTGCTGTATCTTGCAGCTCCGTGTCACTGCAAGTATCCATTCCATATCTGTGCTGCATTTATGTGAGCAGTATATAGTAGGACAGTGCAGCATTTTGGTGACCAACAGTATATAGTTGTACAGTACAGTAGGCCATTGCTGTATCTTGCAGCTCCGTGTCACTGCAAGTATCCATTCCATATCTGTGCTGCATTTTTGTGAGCAGTATATATAGTAGTACAGTGCTGCATTTTGGTGACCAACAGTATATAGTTGTACAGTACAGTAGGCCATTGCTGTATCTTGCAGCTCTGTGTCACTGCAAGTATCCATTCCATATCTGTGCTGCATTTTTGTGAGCAGTATATATAGTAGTACAGTGCAGCATTTTGGTGACCAACAGTATATAGTTGTACAGTACAGTAGGCCATTGCTGTATCTTGCAGCTCTGTGTCACTGCAAGTATCCATTCCATATCTGTGCTGCATTTTTGTGAGCAGTATATATAGTAGTACAGTGCAGCATTTTGGTGACCAACATATATAGTTGTACAGTACAGTAGGCCATTGCTGTATCTTGCAGCTCCGTGTCACTGCAAGTATCCATATCTGTGCTGCATTGTTGTGAGCAGTATATATAGTAGTACAGTGCAGCATTGTGGTGACCAGTATACTACTACTACTACTGACCAGTATAGTACAATAGTCCAGTGCTGTTCTCACTGCTCAGTGTCAGTTCTCCATAGTATCATCAGTGCTCAGTAAAATCAGTGCTCAGTATAATCAGTGATTGATCAGTATAATCAGTTCTCAGTATAATCAGTGCGCTGTTAGATGTGCGTCCGTTTTCCGCCATTAGTGCAATGGGATTTAGACCATTGATGAAGTTATTGTGTCCCCGGTACAAAATCCCATCTAGATTCCACTTCACTAGGCAGGCGATAGCGAGATTTTACCAATTAATATCAGTGATTTATAATTAATTATTAATTACAGTGATCTTGCCAAATGATTCCAGTGATTTTGTCATTTTCGTCCAGTGATTTGGACCAATAATACCATTGATTAGAACAAATAATTCCTGTGATTTTGTCATTTTCTTCCAGTGATTTGGACCAATAATACCATTGATTAGAATGAATAATTGCTGTGATTTTGTCATTTTCTTCCAGTGATTTGGACCAATAATACCATTGATGAGAATGAATAATTCCTGTGATATTGAGGTGTTTGTGTCGCTTAGCTTAGCCGTCTAGCGACCACAGTGCACCTCTTTTTCTCTTTTCTTTGCATCATGTGCTGTTTGGGGCCAATTTTTTTAAGTGCCATCCTGTCTGACACTTCCGTATCTGTCCAGTGGTACTGCCATTTGATATAATTCCCGACATTACTGCCATTTAATTCCAGTGATTTTGTCATTTTCTTCCAGTGATTTGGACCAATAATACCATTGATTCGAACAAATAATTCCAATGATTTTGTCATATTCTTCCAGTGATTTGGACCAATAATACCATTGATTAGAACGAATAATTCCTGTGATTTTGTCAGTTTCTTCCAGTGATTTGGACCAATAATACCATTGATTAGAACAAATAATTCCTGTGATATTGAGGTGTTTGTGTCGCGTAGCTTAGCCATCCAGCGACCACAGTGCACCTCTTTTTCTCTTTTCTTTGCATCATGTGCTGTTTGGGGCCAATTTTTTTAAGTGCCATCCTGTCTGACACTTCCGTATCTGTCCAGTGGTACTGCCATGTGATATAATTCCCGACATTACTGCCATTTAATTCCAGTGATTTTGTCATTTTCTTCCAGTGATTTGGACCAATAATACCATTGATTCGAACAAATAATTCCAATGATTTTGTCATATTCTTCCAGTGATTTGGACCAATAATACCATTGATTAGAACGAATAATTCCTGTGATTTTGTCAGTTTCTTCCAGTGATTTGGACCAATAATACCATTGATTAGAACAAATAATTCCTGTGATATTGAGGTGTTTGTGTCGCGTAGCTTAGCCATCCAGCGACCACAGTGCACCTCTTTTTCTCTTTTCTTTGCATTATGTGTTCTTTGGGGCCTAGTTTTTAAAACTGCCATCCTGTCTGACACTGCAGTGCCACTCCTAGATGGGCCAGGTGTTTGTGCCGCCCTCTTGGGTCGCTTAGCTTAGTCGTCAGCGACCTCGGTGCAAATTTTAGGACTAAAAATAGTATTGTGAGGTGTGAGGTGTTCAGAATAGACTGTAAATGAGTGGAAATTATGGTTATTGAGGTTAATAATACTATAGGATCAAAATTACCCCCAAATTCTATGATTTAAGCCAAGGGTGGGGAACCTCAGGCCCGCGGGCCGTATAAGGCCAGCAAAGCCACTTGATCCGGCCCTCCCATGCTCTCCTAACCAAGGGAGATGCTGGGCACCCACTGAGATTTTGTTACTAGCGGGCGCCCGGCTTTTTCCCCTCAGCAGCAGCCGGAGGCAGGAGCTCACTCCTGAGCTCTGGCTTCCGGCTCTGGCAGTGTGCGTGTATGCCTGTGCGGTGCTATGGGAGAGATGTCATGATGTCTCTCCCATAGTTCTGAGGAGCGGGCAGCCAGGCAGAGGGCAAGGCTTCGGAAGTAGGAGCGTCGCTGGTGAGTATTGTGTCTTTTCTTTCTTTTAATGTGTGTGTGTAAGCGGCGCTACTAGGGGGTCATATCTAATGGGGGCATATCTACTGGGGGCAGGCTAATTTTTAAGTTGATAATTTTTGGATGGCCCCCGAAGGATTTTATAAATATCCAAATGGCCCTTGGTAGAAAAAAGGTTCCCCACCCCTGATTTAAGCTGTTTTTTAGGGGTTTAAAAAAAAAACACCTGAATCCGACAAAAAAATTTAAGGGAGGTTTTGCCAAAACGCGTCCGAATCCGAAACACGGCTGCGGAACCGAATCCAAAACCAAAACACAAAACCCGAAAAATGTCCGGTGCACATCTCTAGTTTAAATTGCTCTACTGTCTTAGCCTCTATTACCTCTCATGGGAGGCTATTCCACTTGTCCACTACCCTTTCTGTGAAATATTTTTTCCTGAAATGTCCCCTGAACCTCCCTCCCTCCAGTCTCAGTGCATGTCCTTGTGTCCTATTAATTCTCTTAATTTGAAGAATATTTCGCTCCTGGACTATGTTAAAACCCTTGATATATATATTTGAAAGTTTCTATCTTGTCCCCCCTTTCCCTTCTCTGCTCCAAACTATCCATATTGAGATTTTTTAGTCTTTCAGGGTATGTTTTGTGATGTAGGCCATGCACCATTTTAGATGCCCTTCTTTGTACAGTCTCTAATGTGTTAATATCCTTCTGAAGATATGACCTCCAGAATTGAACCTAGTATTCTAGATGAGGCCGTACCAATGACCTGTACAATGGCATTATTACTTCTTTCTTTCTGCTGCTGATTCCTCTCCCAATGCAGCCAAACATCTGACTAGCCTTCCTCATTGCTTTGTTATATTGCTTACCTGCCTTTAAGTCACCTGACATAGTGACTCTAAGATCCCGTTCCTCCTCAGTAGTTTCCAGTATAGTGCCATTAATACTATATTTAGCCTTTGGATTTTTGAGACCCAAGTACTCCACTGGTAACATTTCCCTCCTGTGATTGCACTACATTTACTACAACTCTGTTTTCTAACCTGCAACCAAGATCTTATCCATTCAACAATCTTAAGGCCCGTACACACTGGCCGATATATCGGGCGTTCTCCTGAACGGCCGATATATCGCGGGACCGTCGGCCCGTGTGTACGGCCAATACGTCTGTGAACTCCGTCGTTCACAGACGTATCGCGTCGGACGCGCAGCACAGCCGATGGCCAATATATCTACCGATATATTGGCGCGTCGCTGTGTGTGTACGGGGCGGTCGGCCGACCGCCCGTACACATGCTGCGGCGGCCGGCGGTGATTGACAGGTGAACTGGGCGGGCGTTTGTACACGCCCGCCCAGTTCATGACGTCAGTCCCCGACGGATCGAGCAGTGTGTATGCAGAACACACTGCTTGATCCGTCCATAGATATATCTGCAGATCAATTGATCTGCAGATATATCTGTTAGTGTGTACCCACCTTTAGTATAAAATCCCAAGATTTCAAGTTTATTTAGCAGTCTGAGATGTGGGACAGTGTCAAAAGGCTGCATTTCTATTGCTCCAGTTCACAAAATGTCCATCACTGTGTGACGACAGTGAGTTCTCCTGGATAAACCATGATGCAAATGTAAAATGTGCCAACAGATATTGGGGAGATCAAACCTTGCAGAGAGATAAAGTGGAGAGAGATAAACTACCAAACAATAAGCTTCTGTCCATTTTCAAACAACCTGTAACACGACAGTTAATAGCTTTCTCTTTACAAGGCTTGATAAATATCACCCTTAAGGCTTTAGGAAACGTGTCCTAGCTCAAATCTACATTGGAAAGTAAATCTAAATTGCAATGTAAAAATAAAATTACCCAGTATTTGTAGGCTACATGCAAAAGCAGCCAGTATTATGGCTACCAAAAGGGGAGGAGGGATATGTCTCTTCGTTAAACCATCTCTTAAACCATGCGTAATGGATACTATCTGCAAGGGGATTGGAGATAACGTGGAGTCGCTATGGGTTGAGATCACAAGTGAGGGCACTGAGCAAAGAAACTAGTCATTAGAACGTGTTACAAGCAACCGGATATCAGCATACATGAGGAGGAACAACTCCTACAGCAAATAGAAAAAGCAGCAGGAATGGAGGACATCCTAGTGTTAGGAGACTTTAACTATCCTGATATAAATTGGAGTACCGATTCATGTTTAAAAACTAGGAGCAACAGGTTTTTAAATACATTGAAGGATCAATTCCTGACTCAATTAGTCGAGGACCCAACTAGAGGTAAAACTATTCTGGACCTACTTATTACCAATAACGTGGACATTATATCAAACATTAAAGTTGGGGAGACCTTGGGAAACAGCGATCATTATATGATCACTTTTGACATCAGTTTCAAGAAAAATAGTTATAAGGGAGCAACCAAAACATTAAACTTTAGAAAAGCTAACTTTAATATGCTGAGACAGGCACTAAATGGCATTGACTGGGATGAGTTGTTTCATGGCAAGGACACTTCGGAAATGTGGGATACTTTAAAAGGGTTGCTTGAAAGCAATATTCACAAATTCGTTCCAATGAGCAGTAAACGCAGGAGTATTAAGCACAAACCAATGTGGCTAAATAAGGAGGTCAAAGAAGCAATGGCTAATAAGAGGCGTGCTTTTAAAACATTTAAATCTAATGGAGGGGAGGAGTCATTCCGGTTTTACAAGGAATGCAATAAAAGAAGCAAAAAAGTAATAAGAGCAGCTAAAATTGCTAACGAAAAGCAAATCGCTATTGAGAGTAAAACCAATCCTAAAACGTTTTATAAATATATAAACAGTAAAAGGTTGAAGAAGGAGAACATGGGCCCATTAGAGGATGAATTGGGATCCTTGACAAACGATGACAAATTAAAAGCTGAAATATTAAACAATTTTTTTCCGTCAGTATTCACCAGGGAGGATGCACAGGTGACAGTATTGCTTAACGACAGTGAATGTAATGACTCTTGGCTAGATACCTGTTTAAGTGAGGAAGTAGTCCTGGATAGAATAAGCAAAATAAAGATTAATAAATCACCAGGCCCAGACGGTTTGCATCCGAGGGTTATTATGGAGCTTAGGACACAGCTAGCTAAACCCCTATACCTGATTTTCAATAGTTCGATTAGATCAGGCATGGTACCAAAGGATTGGCACATAGCTGAGGTAGTGCCTTTATTTAAAAAGGGAACTAAAAATAATCCTGGAAACTATAGACCAGTTAGTTTAACCTCTATAGTGGGCAAAATATTAGAAGGCATTTTGAGGGATAGCATAGAGGAGCACCTACATGCAACTAAGTTTATTACTAAAAGTCAACATGGGTTTGCAAGGAACAGATTATGTCAAACCAACTTAATTAGCTTCTATGAGGAAGTGAGTAAGAATCTTGACCATGGAAAAGCAGTGGACGTGGTTTACTTAGATTTTGCAAAAGCCTTCGATACAGTGCCACATAGGAGACTGGTCCACAAATTAAGGGAACTTGGCCTAGGAAATACTATTTGTACTTGGATAGGTAATTGGTTAGACAACAGGGAATGAGTAGTGGTAAATGGGATGTTATCCAGCTGGGCACCAGTAGTCAGTGGAATACCACAAGGGTCTGTTCTTGGCCCACTGATGTTCATTATATTTATCAATGATCTAGGAATAGGCCTGGAAAGCACAGTGTCAATCTTTGCAGACGACACAAAACTGTGTAAGGTAATTAACTCAGAAACCGATGTGGAATCTCTACAGAATTACTTAGTTAAACTGGAATTCTGGGCGTCTAAATGGAAAATGAGGTTCAACATAGAAAAATGCAAAGTTATGCATTTTGGGACAAAAAACACACTTGCATCCTACACTCTAGATGGAGAGAATCTAGGGGTAACTATGGTGGAAAAAGATTTGGGGGTGCTCATAGATAATAGGCTTAGTAACAGTACACAATGCCAAACTGCAGCAAAAAAAGGCAAGTAAAGTGCTTGCGTGCATTAAACGGGGCAATGAGACCAAGGATGAGGATGTAATCCTGCCGTTGTACAAATCATTGATACACCCACACCTGGAATATTGCGTTCAGTTTTGGGCCCCATATTACAAAAAGGACATTGCGGAACTAGAAAGAGTTCAAAGACGAGCTACTAAATTGATTAAAGGTTTAGACACACTGGAATACGAGGAGAGGCTTACTAAACTAAATATGTCTTCACTAGAAAAGAGGAGACTAAGAGGAGACATTATTAATATCTTCAAATAATTAAAGGGGTATTACACGGAGCTAGCAACTAATTTATTTATTAAAAGAACTATGTATAGGACGCGTGGGCACTCACTGAGGCTAGAAGAGAGAAAATTCTGTACGCAACGTAGGAAAGGGTTCTTCTCTGTAAGGGGAATAAAGATTTGGAACTCACTGCCGGAGGAAGTAGTAATGGTAGACTCTATAAATGCATTTAAAAACGGATTGGACGAATTTCTAACAGGAAAACGTATCAAGGGCTTTAGCATTTAGCATATTGACATTAAAATTATCTGGGAGTGGTAGGAATCATTGCTGTAAATCGGTACTTAACCATTACTTCAGCATGCACATTATAAAATAAACAGATTAATGCAGAATACAGGTTGAACACGATGGGCATTTTGCCTCTTTTCAACCTCACTGACTATGTAACTATGTAACTATGTAACTATTATCCCTGCATACAAATAACAATATAAATACATAAATAAATAAATAAATAAATGCAATTGTATCTACTGTCCCATCTTTTGTTTTGCTTCTCAGTCTGGACGAGTCCCCAAATGTGTAAAGCCTGTAATGTAATTTGTCATATTACTATACATTTGTGTACGTGTTGTGTACTTTATCATGAAAAAATAACCAATAGAACATATAAACAAAATAATTTCATCTGTATGTGTTTGGTATTTCTATGTAGGTGTTGATTTACTTATATATATTTATTTCTTTCTTTATGCAGTAAGTAACAATAAACAGATCTCCTGGTGCTCAATATGAAGAAGTAAAAAGAAAAATGACTCATACAGCACATTACAGGCATAATATTCATACTAGCAACTGCAGTGACAGTATTATTAATTTTAATATTGCTCTACCGCGGTTGTGTGGGACACACCAATAAAACTGCTGGCTAATTTAAGCTTGAGTGTCACCCTATAGTTTCCTTGCAGTGCATTCATACAACATAGCACCGTCCCTGTTTACACCACACATGTCATGCTTCTTAAATCCAATTTGGCCACTGTGACATGACAAATACATGTTGACTTTTATTAATCATAGCTCGCTTTACCAGGTACTACTGTACGTGACATCTCTCGCTGCAACAATTATTTTTACTGCTACTGATGTCAGTATAATACAGACCTGTCAATGCCCAGATGTCACATATATCGCTAGGTTATCACATAGGTTTAGTCCCTGCTACATGATTTATGATGTAAGGATATAAGCTTCCATATGTTCACTTGGGTGTAATTACCCTGCATAACCTATAATTTAAATCAGAAGAAAAGGTTTTTTTGTATTATTCTGGAATATATTACCTATCAGGAAGCCTAGGGTCTCTGGATAAATATATTTCTGTGTTTGTCTTCAGAGATAACTATGTCAGATAAGAAGGCTACAGGCAATTTAACAATATTATGGTGTTATTTTGCGTCTATCGTATTATTTCATATATACTGAATATGATTTTTTTATGCCCTCTGGGAACTAGTGCAGACAAATCAAGGATGGCTTCTTTGAGCAGAAGCCAAATGGGGACAATATAAACCGAATAAGTAGGAATAGGTTAATGCAACAATCACATATACTATTAACACTGTTAAACAAATTCTCTATGATATTGTTGGGCATAACTATATTCATATGTACACCTAACCTAGGAATACTTGCGTTTTTAGTTGGATGTACTGTAGCATCAGATAGAAATATGTCTTCATACAGTACATCTTTGCTGCAGTCATGTCAGACAGCCTTTTGGCATGCCAGGTCACATGCAGGGCCAGCAACTGAAATGTTGGGGCCAGTGCATTGTTACCTCTGGAGCCCCCTCAGATTATATATATATATATATATATATATATATATATATATATATGCACGATGGAATTTGCTGCACTATATAATAAACTGAATAAACTGTTGATAAATATATAAATGTGTATCTCCCCTTCCTTCCCCCAATGACTCCATGCTGCATTCCCAGCTCCACCACCCCATCCCAAAGCCCTGTATCCCCTCACCAAGCCACTCTTACCCCAGGGAGAACTGTTACTCTGAGGCTGCTCCCACTCCACCTAAAGCTCACTGTCCTATTTGGACAAGACAACTCACATCCCCGCTGGGCACTACGTTGGAGCCCCACTGATCCTTGGGGCCTGGTAATAGGTGTCCCCTTTGACCACCCTGTGGTCAGCCTGGGTCACTTGAGATGTACTAAGCAGTGACAAAAGTGGAGAAGTGAGCCAGTGGAGACGTTGCCCATGACAATCAAACAGCATTTAAGCAACATTTATAATTAGCATACTATAAAGTTATACAGAGCAGCTGATTGGTTGCCACAGTACAGCTCCCCCTGGGCACAAGTCTTCCTGCTGTCCTCCTGTTTAGGTGTCCCTGTATGAATTTGGTAGAGTTGAAGTAGAAGACAATGAATGGTACTTAGGGGTTAAATTTTACTGCATGGGAAAACATTCTAAGCTGTTTATCAAAATCCTTAATAGTCTGCAATGGAACCGTGAATGATTGGAAACAGTGACACATGATCAATTTATCTGGCTGCATTTAGCAGTTCCGACATTATGTGTTGAATCTATGTTTATATTAACACTGAAAACTGCTACATGTTTCTTTAGTTCAAAATAATGCTCAAAGAAATGGGGAGTTACATCGTTATTATTTATATGATATCATATATGTTATTATACACTGTAAAATATCATATTGATCGATGAATACAGCGTTCCAGTCTTTAAACAGATTTTGCATCATATACTGCAGCTATTAATTAAAAGTTAGAACTGGCAATGTTCATTAAAATCCACATTTCACTAGCCATTTAGACAAGGTACTGGAAAGGTTTTTGCTTTCACTCATAAGTTATTGAGCTCTAGTTTAACACCGTCCATGAACATCAATGATGTCATACAAAGAGAGAATGCAAAACACTGATAGCCTCTTACCTAATGGCTTTGTCACATGATACATTTTTGGGAAAGTGAGCTTTACGCTTTATTAGCTATATTACCATCTAGTAAAAGCTTATAGTAAGGTGCCCCTCCATTTCTCAAACAGCCCGTGTGAAAATGTGGCATGTAATGCCATGGTGACTTTGAGGAACAATTACCAGCCCTGATCCAGAGAATAGGGCGTGTGCATGTTCCTCCTGTTTACACCCACCCTGTTTCCATTCACAATTACTTAATTAAATTGATTAGCTCTGTGTAACAGAATCGACAGAGGTCCAGGAAAATGGTCTCCATGTAGTAAGTCATTTACTATATTTGCGGTGCTGCTTTAACAATTTACCATTATTTTACATAATGGTAATGACCGTGTGCTGACAAAAATGTGAGCTCTTACATAATTTATAGTGAATATTAAGTAATGTTGGCTGCTTTAATGAATCATACATAAATGAAGTGGGGGCCCATTGATTGGCCAATTCCCAGTTACCATGTAAGCATTTATCGACTACAGAGTAATACGCTACGGGGCTGATGAGTTGGATGCATTTTGTGCCAAAAACGCCAGTGTAAAATGTTCTGGCCTTATCTTAATAGCATCTAGCTGTGCAAGTGTAGCATATGCGCCAGCTTTATGCCAAGAATAAACAATAATGCAGTTTATGCACCATGATAACTAGAGATGTGCCCCGGAAATTTTCCGGGTTTTGTGTTTTGGTTTTGGATTCGGTTCCGTGGCCGTGTTTTGGGTTCGAACGCGTTTTGGCAAAACCTCACCGAATTTTTTTTGTCGGATTCGGGTGTGTTTTGGATTCGGGTGTTTTTTTCAAAAAACCCTAAAAAACAGCTTTAATCATAGAATTTGGGGGTCATTTTGATCCCAAAGTATTATTAACCTCAATAACCATAATTTCCACTCATTTTCAGTCTATTCTGAACACCTCACACCTCACAATATTATTTTTAGTGCTAAAATTTGCATCGAGGTCGCTGGATGACAAAGCTCAGCGACCCAAGTGGCCGACACAAACACCTGGCCCATCTAGGAGTGGCACTGCAGTGTCACGCAGGATGGCCCTTCCAAAAAACACTCCCCAAACAGCACATGACGCAAAGAAAAAAAGAGGCGCAATGAGGTAGCTTTGTGACTAAGCTCAGCGACCTAAGTGGCCGACACAAACACCTGGCCCATCTAGGAGTGGCACTGCAGTGTCACGCAGGATGGCCCTTCCAAAAAACACTCCCCAAACAGCACATGACGCAAAGAAAAATGAAAGAAAAAAAGAGGTGCAAGATGGAATTGTCCTTGGGCCCTCTCACCCACCCTTATGTTGTATAAACAGGACATGCACACTTTAACCAACCCATCATTTCAGTGACAGGGTCTGCCACACGACTGTGACTGAAATGACGGGTTGGTTTGGACCCCCACCAAAAAAGAAGCAATTAATCTCTCCTTGCACAAACTGGCTCTACAGAGGCAAGATGTCCACCTCATCATCATCCTCCGATTCATCACCGTGTACATCCCCCTCCTCACAGATTATCAATTCGTCCCCACTGGAATCCACCATCACAGCTCCCTGTGTACTTTGTGGAGGCAATTGCTGCTGGTGAATGTCTCCATGGAGGAATTGATTATAATTCATTTTAATGAACATCATCTTCTCCACATTTTCTGGAAGTAACCTCGTACGCCGATTGCTGACAAGGTGAGCGGCGGCACTAAACACTCTTTCGGAGTACACACTTGTGGGAGGGCAACTTAGGTAGAATAAAGCCAGTTTGTGCAAGGACCTCCAACTTGCCTCTTTTTCCTGCCAGTATACGTACGGACTGTCTGATGTGCCTACTTGGATGCGGTCACTCATATAATCCTCCACCATTCTTTCAATGGTGAGAGAATCATATGCAGTGACAGTAGACGACATGTCCGTAATCGTTGGCAGGTCCTTCAGTCCGGACCAGATGTCAGCATCAGCAGTCGCTCCAGACTGCCCTGCATCACCGCCAGCGGGTGGGCTCAGAATTCTGAGCCTTTTCCTCGCACCCCCAGTTGCGGGAGAATGTGAAGGAGGAGATGTTGACAGGTCGCGTTCCGCTTGACTTGACAATTTTCTCACCAGCAGTTCTTTGAACCCCTCCAGACTTGTGTCTGCCGGAAAGAGAGATACAACATAGGTTTTAAATCTAGGATCGAGCACGGTGGCCAAAATGTAGTGCTCTGATTTCAACAGATTGACCACCCGTGAATCCTTGTTAAGCGAATTAAGGGCTCCATCCACAAGTCCCACATGCCTAGCGGAATCGCTCAGTGTTAGCTCCTCCTTCAATGTCTCCAGCTTCTTCTGCAAAAGCCTGATGAGGGGAATGACCTGACTCAGGCTGGCAGTGTCTGAACTGACTTCACGTGTGGCAAGTTCAAAAGGTTGCAGAACCTTGCACAACGTTGAAATCATTCTCCACTGCGCTTGAGACAGGTGCATTCCACCTCCTATATCGTGGTCAGTTGTATAGGCTTGAATGGCCTTTTGCTGCTCCTCCAACCTCTGAAGCATATAGAGGGTTGAATTCCACCTCGTTACCACTTCTTGCTTCAGATGATGGCAGGGCAGGTTCAGGCGTTTTTGGTGGTGCTCCAGTCTTCTGTACGTGGTGCCTGTACGCCGAAAGTGTCCCGCAATTCTTCTGGCCACCGACAGCATCTCTTGCACGCCCCTGTCGTTTTTTAAATAATTCTGCACCACCAAATTCAAGGTATGTGCAAAACATGGGACGTGCTGGAATTTGCCCAGATTTAATGCACACACAATATTGCTGGCGTTGTCCGATGCCACAAATCCACAGGAGAGTCCAATTGGGGTAAGCCATTCTGCGATGATCTTCCTCAGTTGCCGTAAGAGGTTTTCAGCTGTGTGCGTATTCTGGAAAGCGGTGATACAAAGCGTAGCCTGCCTAGGAAAGAGTTGGCGTTTGCGAGATGCTGCTACTGGTGCCGCCGCTGCTGTTCTTGCGGCGGGAGTCAATACATCTACCCAGTGGGCTGTCACAGTCATATAGTCCTGTGTCTGCCCTGCTCCACTTGTCCACATGTCCGTGGTTAAGTGGACATTGGGTACAACTGCATTTTTTAGGACACTGGTGAGTCTTTTTCTGAGGTCTGTGTACATTTTCGGTATCGCCTGCCTAGAGAAATGGAACCTAGATGGTATTTGGTACCGTGGACACAGTACCTCAAACAAGTCTATAGTTGGCTCTGCAGTAATGATGGATACCGGAACCACGTTTCTCACCGCCCAGGATGCCAAGGCCTCAGTTATCCGCTTTTCAGCAGGATGACTGCTGTGATATTTCATCTTCCTCGCAAAGGACTGTTGGACAGTCAATTGCTTGGTGGAAGTAGTAAAAGTGGTCTTACGACTTCCCCTCTGGGATGACCATCGACTCCCAGCAGCAACAACAGCAGCGCCAGCAGCAGTAGGCGTTACACTCAAGGATGCATCGGAGGAATCCCAGGCAGGAGAGGACTCGTCAGAATTGCCAGTGACATGGCCTGCAGGACTATTGGCATTCCTGGGGAAGGAGGAAATTGACACTGAGGGAGTTGGTGGGGTGGTTTGCGTGAGCTTGGTTACAAGAGGAAGGGATTTACTGGTCAGTGGACTGCTTCCGCTGTCGCCCAAAGTTTTTGAACTTGTCACTGACTTATGATGAATGCGCTGCAGGTGACGTATAAGGGAGGATGTTCCAAGGTGGTTAACGTCCTTACCCCTACTTATTACAGCTTGACAAAGGCAACACACGGCTTGACACCTGTTGTCCGCATTTCTGTTGAAATACTTCCACACCGAAGAGCTGATTTTTTTGGTATTTTCACCAGGCATGTCAATGGCCATATTCCTCCCATGGACAGCAGGTGTCTCCCCGGGTGCCTGACTTAAACAAACCACCTCACCATCAGAATCCTCCTTGTCAATTTCCTCCCCAGCGCCAGCAACACCCATATCCTCCTCATCCTGGTGTACTTCAACATTGACATCTTCAATCTGACTATCAGGTACTGGACTGCGGGTGCTCCTTCCAGCACTTGCAGGGGGCGTGCAAATGGTGGAAGGCGCATGCTCTTCACGTCCAGTGTTGGGAAGGTCAGGCATCGCAACCGACACAATTGGACTCTCCTTGTGGATTTGTGATTTCGAAGAACGCACAGTTCTTTGCTGTGCTTTTGCCAGCTTAAGTCTTTTCATTTTTCTAGCGAGAGGCTGAGTGCTTCCATCCTCATGTGAAGCTGAACCACTAGCCATGAACATAGGCCAGGGCCTCAGCCGTTCCTTGCCACTCCGTGTGGTAAATGGCATATTGGCAAGTTTACGCTTCTCCTCCGACGATTTTATTTTACTGATATTTTGTGTTTTGGATTTTACATGCTCTGTACTATGACATTGGGCATCGGCCTTGGCAGACGACGTTGATGGAATTTCATCGTCTCGGCCATGACTAGTGGCAGCAGCTTCAGCACGAGGTGGAAGTGGATCTTGATCTTTCCCTATTTTTGGAACCTCAACATTTTTGTTCTCCATATTTTAATAGGCACAACTAAAAGGCACCTCAGGTAAACAATGGAGATGGAGGGATACTAGTATACTTATGGATGACGAGTGACTGACGACACAGAGGTAGCTACAGCCGTGGACTACCGTACTGCGTCTGCTAGTATAGAGATGATAATGATATAAAAAATATATATATATATCACTACTGCAGGTATATATAATATAATGACGGACCTGCTGGACACTGTCAGCAGACTCCTAAACTACTAGTATGAAGAAGATAGAAAAAAAACCCCACCACAGGTAGGTATACAATTATGGACGAGCACTGACGACACAGAGGTAGCTACAGCCGTGGACTACCGTACTGCGTCTGCTAGTATAGAGATGATAATGATATAAAAAATATATATATATCACTACTGCAGGTATATATAATATAATGACGGACCTGCTGGACACTGTCAGCAGACTCCTAAACTACTAGTATGAAGATGATAGAAAAAAAAACCCACCACAGGTAGGTATACAATTATGGACGAGCACTGATGACACAGAGGTAGCTACAGCCATGGACTACCGTACTGCGTCTGCTAGTATAGAGATGATAATGATATAAAAAATATATATATAGCACTACTGCAGGTATATATAATATAATGACGGACCTGTTGGACACTGTCAGCAGACTCCTAAACTACTAGTATGAAGAAGATAGAAAAAAAAACCCACCACAGGTAGGTATACAATTATGGACGAGCACTGACGACACAGAGGTAGCTACAGCCGTGGACTACCGTACATAGAGATGATAAAGATGATAGAGATGAACAAAAAAAATATAACACTACTGCAGGTAAATATTTATATAATATAATGAATGACGGACCTGCTGGACACTGTCAGCAGAATGCGTTTATAGAATAAAAAAAAAACACCACAGGAGTGTTTGTTTAACTTTTTCAGGCAGACAATATACTGGTGGTCAGTGGTCACACTGGCAGCAAAAGTGTGCACTGTACTCCTGCTATAACTGCTCCCCAGTCTCCCCCACAATTAAGCTGTGTGAGCAGCACTGGCAGTGAGCACTCAGCACAGTCAGATATAATACATACATAGATGATATATTATCATTATCATATTATCATGCAGCACACTGAGGCTGAGCACAGATATGGTATGTGACTTTGTATCGGTTTTTTTCAGGCAGAGAACCGATTAAAATTAAACTGGTGGTCACACTATCAGCAAAACTCTGCTGCACTGTACTGAGTACTCCTCCTAATGCTCCCCAAATTAGTAAATCAACTCAAGTGTCTCTGACTCTCTAATCTAATCTAAACGGAGAGGACGCCAGCCACGTCCTCTCCCTATCAATCTCAATGCACGTGTGAAAATGGCGGCGACGCGCGGCTCCTTATATAGAATCCGAGTCTCGCGAGAATCCGACAGCGGGATGATGACGTTCGGGCGCGCTCGGGTTAGCCGAGCAAGGCGGGAAGGTTCGAACCTGCCTCGGACCCGTGTAAAAAGGCTGAAGTTCGGGGGGGTTCGGATTCCGAGGAACCGAACCCGCTCATCTCTAATGCTAACGCCATCAGAAAAGACTAGATATACAATACTCCTGGTTTATAGGAGATACGGCTTGACAGCATCTCCTATATAATAGCTCAGATCTGTGAAACTGTGCCTGTGTGTATAACGCTGGGCGTGGCTAGGAGCTCTCATTGGGTTAGCAGCAGGTCTTTCACACCCAGTCCTCAGCTGATTGGGCGAGAAACGCCCTCCCGCACAGGTTACAGCCAATGGGAGGCTCTGCCCTTTGGCTGCTGTGTGTTCCCAGAGCAGGATTAACAATGGGGATGATGGAGCTGCAGCTCCAGGTCCACACCCCAAAATAGGCCCACTGCATCTGCAGCAACATACCCTCCAACAATTTACACATAAAAATCGGTATGAAATCAAAAATGCCTTTTTCTATACTTTCAATGGAAGTTTGGAGAGCTAAAAATCGGTACAGACCATAAAAAAAGGGACTGTACCTGCCAAAAAGGTACAGTTCAAGGGTATGCCACTGCATCTGCAGCAAGTCTCTGAACTGTAGATAGGGAAAAAAATCCTTTTACTGCAGGGTCCTATGTCCTGCTGCCAGTCCGCCTGCCCCCTCCATCATCAACAATCCCCACTCCCTAGCCGCACCGCAGGTGGAACAAAAGCTGCTGCCGCCATAGATGTGTATGAAAGTGTTGCAGGAGAAGTCTTTCATAGCCCTCCCTGCGCCGCAAACTCTCTGAGCCCCGGAGCCTCCTTGGCATGTCATGTCACAGAAGTGCCTCCCTTCTACAGCCGTGCCCAGATCCCCAGAGGCCCTGACTCCACAACAAAGCACCTGGGCTGCCGGCCTGGAAGCCCAGAGATGGCTAATGTAACGGATAGAGTGGTTGATATCACGGAGGGTAATATCTGGACGCTGAATCAATGTAAAAGGTGACAGTGCTGTGCAGTGCAGTGGGTGTGCAGTGTCACTGACACTGCACAGCACTCACCTTTTAGATTGATTCAGCCAGTCAGTCAGTTCTGCCAGCCAGTCACTATTGTTAGCGCCGGTGTCCCAATGCGCCATATTACAGGGAAGTAGACTCATTAAATTACAGCTCCGAGCAGCCCTTAGCGCCGAAGCATTCCAGTGCTAAGGGCTGCTGGAAGCGGTAGTTTATTAAGTGCATCTTCTTTCCTGTAATGCGGCGCGTTGGGACAACGGCGCTAACAATAATGACTGGCTGCTTGGCTGCTGTGCAAGTTTCCGGGAGAGCAACTGCCAGAGGGAGGACAGCAGCTTACCTGCTTCCAGGAGGAGAAGCAGGAGAAGCATTACCCGCACCCTCCCCCGCTGGCAGTACCTCCGAGCCCCATTTGCAGCACCCCCAAACCCCCCTCCACCACCCGCGATGTCTCTAAACCCCCTCCCTCACCCGCATCACCCCTGCACCTGCCTATCTCCCACCTTCGGCACCACCACACCCGCCACTTCCTCACCCGTGGCACTCCCGCAACCGCTCCTCATTCACCCGTGGTGGCTTTGGAACCCCCACCTGTGGCACCCATGCACCCGCCTCTCCCCCACCTGCGGCACCGCCGCACCAGCCCCTGCCCCACCTGCGGCACCCCCGCAACCATCCCTCCTCCACCCCCGGACCCTCTCCCCTATCCTCGTCTCCCACGCACCCGCCACTCCCCCAACCACAGCACCTACTAGGTGATTCATCAGGACCTGCATGTGCTGTTCACGCCATTGCAAGGGGCTATGATCCCTTAACCATTGCACGCCCTTTGTCCGTGCAATATTTAACCACTCACACAATTATGATTGGAGGTAATACTCCATATAATAAAAAGGGTTAAGGGGGCATAGCCCCTTACAACGGTGTGAAGAGCGTATGTAGGGCGCGATGAATCACCTAGTTAGTAGTAAATGATAAAGTTTGAATATCCAGTCTGCACACAATATAGTGCCTAATTCAAACCTGATCGTAGATGTGCTTAATTTAGCATATCTACGATCAGTCTTCAGACATGCGTGGGGACACCCAGCTCAGGGATAGTCTGCCCCGCAGGTCAGGCCCGACCCTGCACAAGTACAAAAGCATCACACAGCAGCGATGCTTTTGTACTGGAAGAGTAGCTCCCAGCCAGCGCAGCTCCTGCGTGCTGGCAGGGAGGTATTTGTTGCTGCCCGGGTCGCAGTGGCTGCATGTGATGTCACGCAGCTGCCGCAGCCCACCTCCCAATGGTCCGAGCATGCCTGCATTGCCTGGACCACGCCCCCTAAACGGCGTCCAAATGCCGCTGTCCCGCCCCCTCCCGCCCAGCAACCACCTCTGCCTGTCAATCAGGCAGAGGCGATCGCAGGGCTAAGACAGCTGTCGGCTGTCTGGCATGTGCCGGCGCACTGCGGTGCCTGCACATGCGCAGTTCAGACCTGATCACTGCTGTGCGAAAATGCACAGCAGCGATCAGGTCTGAATTAGCGCCCATAGTACTTTAATGAAGTGAAATATGACAGTATGTGTAAGACATAAGTCTGTGTTTGGACTGAAGAGTCTATTTACTAAGCCTTGGATGGAGATACAGTGGATGGAGATAAAGTACCAGCCAATCAGCTCCTAACTGCCATGTCACAGGCTAGGTTTGAAAATTGACAGTTAGGAGCTGATTGGCTGGTACTTTATCTCTGTCCACTTTATCTCCATCCAAGGCGTAGTAAGTATGGGGGTCATTCCGAATTGATCGCACGTTGCAACTTTTTGCAGCCCGTGCGATCAACTAGACGCGGCCTATGGGGGATTGTACTTCTGCATAGCAAGGCTGCGATCGCTTGTGCAGCCCTGCTATGCAAAAAAAGTTTTGTGTAAAAGAAGACCAGGGTAAGAGTTACTTACCCTGTGTGATTGATCCAGCGTTGTAGGTCCCGGAATTGGCGTCAGACATCCGCCCTCCAAATGCCTGGACATGCCTGCGTTGGTCTCACCACTCCCCGAAAATGGTGAGTTGCCGCCCGGTTCCACCTTCCTCATGTCAATCTTCTTGCAGTCACCGCTGCGACGGCTTTCTTCGCTCGCGGCATCGCCTGCGCAGTGCGGCCGCCGCACATGACAGTTCTGACCCGATCGCACGGCTGCGACGAAGTGCAGCGTGCGATCGGGTCGGAATGACCCCCTATGCCCCTAAGGGGGGCATTTACTAAGCAGTGATAAGAACAGAGAAGTGAGCCAGTGGAGAAGTTGCCCATGGCAACCAATCAACAGTTCTGTATAATTTTATAGTATGCAAATTATAGTTGTTACTTCAGTGCTGATTGGTTGATGGGGCAACTTCTCCACTGGCTCACTTCTTCGTTCTTATCATTGCTTAGTAAATGTCCCCCTAAGTTATTAATAAATACTGTTGCATTTACCATGCATTACAAACAAATACAGATGTAAATACAAAATTAAATTGATCTGCCTCTTTGATCTGCGGCAAGGCCTAAATATCAGTATCATAGAGTTGCGTCATTTTGACCACGTTCCCTTCCCACGGACCAGTAATGTACTGTATTATTCTCCTCATTCTACCCACTTCACTAGGAAATAGGCAGGATGCAGCAGGTTCTTCTGAGAGCCTGGAGGACTACCTGAAAATAAGGTCAATAATTATACTACCCCATCATTCTTCCTTCCACCCTATTCTACCATCCTTCCCCTGTCCCCCTTCTTTCCAATCCTACTTGCCCAATATTCAAGTTTCATGTGCAAGACAAACATATGGGACTATGAATTCCCAAGAAGTCTTGCTGGCTGCTTGCCTGGATCCCATAGGTAGGACGAACAATGTGTGGATTACCCCATTATGTGCCCAAGGTGGCTAGTACCTTCATGGGTATGATGTACAGTATAATTCTTTTAACTGGTGTTTTAAAATGGCTGACTCACTCATATATTTTGTTCATGGTTTCTGCATTTTCTACAAATCTAATCCTCTGTATTACTGTATGTTCATGGGGGTATATTTACAAAAGTTCCGAGTTTGTCCGATTTTTGTTTTTTTTTCTAAGTGGCAACACGGGAATTTACTAAGCACAAATATCGGCAGTGTTTGGGCTATTCGTAATGGTTTTCACGGCAAAGTTCAGAAATACGAATGAATAGACCATCGGTCAAACGCGGCTGTTTGTTCATACAACAGAGGAATTTACTATTTATTCGTATTTGGTTGTTTGACTCTCAATGCTCAATTGCGGTCATATATTTTTGTGATTCATTAAAAAAAGCAGCAAAAAAATAGACCTGCTTTTTTCAGGCGTGTTTACATGTGTTGCAACTTAAAAATCATTCACACCTGAATTAGGATGCCTATAAAAGGATCTTAGGCCCATTTCAAACAAGCTACACTCAGAAATGGCTGCTGGAATATGGTGTAGTGATATTTTGTGTGCTGTGGGATTCCTCAGACTCAGACATCAACCTATAAGTAACCAGGGTCAAGAAACTGAACATGGTCAGCAGGTTGTACAGGTTCCGCGGAGGCTGCGCAGGCCTCGTTTTTTTAGGGGGCATTTAAACTTGAACACATTGTCCGATGACAGGGTCATACAGATGTTCTGTCTAAATCGTAACAACATTTTCCGTCTGTATGACCTTGTCAAACTGGGCCTAGACCCTGAGGCAGCATGCTCTCGCCCTGTCTCAGGCCTGCACAAACTCCTGGCTGTGTTGCACTTTATGGCTACTGGGAGCTTTCAGGCTGTGTCTGGGGATGTCATTGGAATCTCACAGACCACCTTTTCCAGAATACTAACACAAGTGACGTATACCTAACAACCTCATCTGTTTCTTTGTTGTTATAATTACTCTCAGTGGCCAGTGATGATGTTATTTCATTAAATCACATTAACATTTTTTTCACAAATATACACACAGGTGTTGGATGTTTTGCCCCACATCAATGCCTCAATCTGCTTCCCTACCCAGGAGTTTCAGTGGCATGCCGTCAGGGTAGCTTTCTATGAGCTTGCTGGCATGCCCAATGTGTTGGGAGCCATAGATTGCACACACATTCAGCTGAGATCACCTAGGGGCAGGCAGAACATTTATACTAATCGTCATCTAGACCACTCCACAAATGTTCAGGTGGTTTGTGATGTAAATCTAAAAATAATGAGGGTTGTTGCTGGTTACCCTGGGGGCTGCCATGACTCCTTCATCCTCAGTCAGTCATCCCTCTTTGATAAGTTTGAGGATGGACAAATGCCAGATGGATGGCTGCTGGGTAGGTCATTTGATATATGTAGGACTTTGTATACTACGCAAAAATACACTGTGTTACTTATGTGTTGCTTTATCTTAACATGAAGCACGTTACTATATCTGTCTTTCAGGTGATGGAGGATATGGTTGTTTCTCTTGGCTTCTAACTCCATTGTCCCGACCTGATTCCCCTGCTGAACACAATTACAATAATGCACATAAGTCCACGCGGAATGTGATAGAAAGATGTTTTGGTGTGCTGAAATCTAGGTTTTGGTGTCTGGATAAGTCTGGTGGGCTTTTGTTGTATAGTCCCTTGAAGGTGACTCAAATTGTGTTCTGCTGCTGCTTTCTTCATAACATGTGTTTGCAACAACATCTGCCACATGTTGATGAGGATGAGAAGGATGAAGAAAGCAGTCAGCAAGCAGAGGATTTAGAGAAATCTGGCAACACTGGAGTACAGATGTAGATAGGCAGGTAAGGCAAGACCTCATAAATACACATTTTTAAGGTAAGTATGTTTTGCTTCTTTCATTTGTTGTGTAAGCCTAAATATATTACAATAATTTATATTTATTTATTAAAACATTACTCAGAATGTGTCTGTCTCCTTTAGACATACAAACATACCCTTGCTATATGCAAAACAAATGCAGCATGTGTATTGTGTTTATTTAAATTGTCAAAACATCAGATTATGAGTCACATGCATGAAGTCTGGATAAGTAATACATAAATTTAAATTTGTACAAAACACACATAATCCTGATAAGAATTGATTATGTTATTTACTTTATGAATGTGTGTTACATCCTAATGTAACACTTCGCCACATTTAATATCTTATCCTTGAGAAATACATGTCTCCCTATGTGTGGTGTTCCATTGGATTTAAGGGACACAAACTTAGTCTCATCCAAAATAATTTATTTTGTTATGTTTGCTGGAGTAAACTTGCAGATTTGGAAGTCAATACACAGTTTTCCACATATATCCATTATTACACACATTATTGTTTTTAAAAAAACAAAACAATTTCTTTGGTTATGCCTCATGTTTTAGAATCAGATTACTCCTTTTTACCACACACAAACATGGCAGAACAATAATGTCAATCATTTGGCAAAATAATTATCTCAATTTGTTTACAACATATTAGGACACTCTTTTGTAACCCAATAGTGTTATTATTGTAATGTCATCTATAGAAGAAATGTTAAAGAGTTAAAATTCACATGTAAGTTGTATTGGTCATGGATTAATCTGCATGGCTGCCAATTAGTCTGGCTGCAGGATATGAGAGTGATTGGAATCAAGAACTATTCATTAGATAAGCAAATATAGTGGTCTTATTTCTGCATGCTAAAGACATTCTGCATAGCTGCCAATTAGTCTGGCTGCAGGATATGAGAGTGATTGGAATCAAGAACTATTCATTAAATAATCAAATATAGTGGTCTTATTTCTTCATGTTAAGATCAATGTTTAGCTCAAAGAACATTTCCCTCCTCCAAAAAAAATACAAAGATGTTCAATAATAATTGTTTGGAAAAAAAGTCCTTTTGTTGTTTGTAATAGGTCTAATTAATGATGTTGAAAAAATGTACAAGGTGCTAAGTGGTATATATATTCAGACAATCATACACTTACTAACTGTGTTTGTTTTCTTCTCATAACAGAAATCGGTAGCTGTATGATTTATGTTTTTTTGGGTGGCTGCTTGGACTGGCCTTTGCCTTTACCACTGTCGTGTTGGCATGCTCTGGTGGAGCGCCTTGGTGGTGAGGACACAAGCGATATAATTGGAGTATTTGTACCAGAACTGTTGCTTGGTTGCTGTTGGTGTTGGGATCTGAGTGTTTCATTGAGGTTAGTGAGGGTGGCATTGAGTTCACGTGTTGCAGCATTTTGATTTTCTAAAATTCTGGTGATAGATTCATTTATCATTTGATTGTTTTCTAAAATGTTAATGTAGCTTTGCTGTTGTCTGTGCTGTTCTTCCATTATGCGTTGCAAGTTGCCCATGACATGTGTAATGTCTGCACGCATGATTTCCATGGTATTGGCAATTCTCATGGTTGGTTCATTTTGGTGGCTGATATTTCTGCTGATTCTTCTGAGGTGAGATGTAGGATTGAAAAAATTTGGGTCTGCCTATGCAGGCAATCCTGATTAGTGGCCTGCTGTGTAGCCCAACTGTCCCAAAACACTTGATCAGGGCCTTGTGCTACTGGAGTTGTTGGGCTGTGTTGTAGTGGTGGTGTGTTTTGCTGTGGTGGTGTACTCACAGGTGCTGGGGGGCTGTCTCCTTCAATTACTGGCTGCATTTGTAAAATGATTGTCTCCTCCATGTCACTGTGTTGCTGGTGTTGCGTAGGGATGCTGGTACCAGTACTAGAATCTGGAATAAAAACATTTTGACATTAGTTATCCATATGTTAAAAAAATTACTCAAAAGCAATAAACATGGAACACATGTATTTGAATGTTGATTTCAGATATCCTGCATAGCAACATCATCACTCGTATCTTAAATACATACATATGCCTGTTTGTGGCAAATGTTTCTGGTTACTTCATTGTGAAAGCAAGCACATGAGTTGTATGGTAGATCAGACATACTCCACCATAAAAAAACACTTGAAAGCATAATGTGTTGCCTTTTAGTGTCTAAACCAAAAACATAGTGATGTTTTTGCATGTTGGTGGCAATGTTAGATAAAACACACATGTTAAACTGAGGATTACAACCTTACTATTTGAGAAGCTTACACATGTGTTTATGTTGCAGCATCTTACAGACAATCTGCTACTGTATGGCTGAAGTGGACATACATATCATTACTGGATGTAGACAAGGCAATTTTGCTTGGGTTCCATTTGATGTTTTTGTGACTTCGGTAAGTAAGGCTGATTTTGCTGGTTGTCGAGTTTGAGTATAATTAAATGGATTATTACGAGATGACGCATAGTTTTTTGTTACAGATTCTTACTCACAATCAAGATGAGGGGAGTGTGATTGGTGTTTTGGAGGTGTGTCCAAAATTTGGAGTGGTGGGACCGAAGAAACTGCAGACAATCTTCGTGGCGGGGTAGCCTGCTGTTTTGGGAGTGGCCATCAGACCTGGCTTTCTTTGTTGGCACATGTGTCCTTTTTTTGTGTGGTTCAGGAGGCCGCCTTCTGCTGCTCAATACTTCTATTGAGGGACCTATTATTTAAAGAAAAAAATTGGTATGGCCATACCTTTACAAACATAACCTGTACTACAATGGACACTTTACCTGCTTCCGCAGCGTCATCATCATCAGCTGTCATGGAACTGACTGTAGGGTGAGCAGTAGTGCTTTTTTTCAACACTGTAAATCATGAAACAAATAAAAGCACACATTTAATAATGGTATTGTTGTGAAATCCAACCATTATGTTTAGAAACATTACAAAATTGTCTTGGTTTTATTCCAAAAATAATTCATCCTAAAAAAAAAAAAAATTGCAACCAATAGCCATATGCACTATGGAAAGTGCAACACAGGAAATAATGTACAGGACACAGACATAGGACACAATTACAAATACATACACTAACAAGCCAAATCACACATCTTGCTTTTCTTATCTAATGTAATTAATGAAAGATGTAATTAGAGATGAGCGGGTTCGGTTTCTCTGAATCCGAACCCGCCAGAACTTCATGTTTTTTTTCACGGGTCCGAGCGACTCGGATCTTCCCGCCTTGCTCGGTTAACCCGAGCGCGCCCGAACGTCATCATGACGCTGTCGGATTCTCGCGAGGCTCGGATTCTATCGCGAGACTCGGATTCTATATAAGGAGCCGCGCGTCGCCGCCATTTTCACACGTGCATTGAGATTGATAGGGAGAGGACGTGGCTGGCGTCCTCTCCGTTTAGACACTTGATTTACTAATTTTGGGGAGCATTAGGAGTACTCAGTAGTGTACAGTGCAGAGTTTTGCTGATAGTGACCAGTGACCACCACTTTTATTTATAATCCGTTCTCTGCCTGAAAAAAGCGATACACAGCACACAGTGACTCAGTCACATACATACCATATCTGTGTGCACTGCTCAGGCTCAGGCCAGTGTGCTGCATCATCTATATATATTATATATCTGTCTGACTGCTCAGCTCACACAGCTTATAATTGTGGGGGAGACTGGGGAGCACTACTGCAGTGCCAGTTATAGGTTATAGCAGGAGCCAGGAGTACATAATATTATATTAAAATTAAACAGTGCACACTTTTGCTGCAGGAGTGCCACTGCCAGTGTGACTAGTGACCAGTGACCTGACCACCAGTATATAATATTAGTAGTATACTATCTCTTTATCAACCAGTCTATATTAGCAGCAGACACAGTACAGTGCGGTAGTTCACGGCTGTGGCTACCTCTGTGTCGGCACTCGGCAGCCCGTCCATAATTGTATATACCAGTGACCTAACCGTGGTTTTTTTTTCTTTCTTTATACATACATACTAGTTACGAGTATACTATCTCTTTATCAACCAGTCTATATATTAGCAGCAGACACAGTACAGTGCGGTAGTTCACGGCTGTGGCTACCTCTGTGTCGGCACTCGGCAGCCCGTCCATAATTGTATATACCACCTAACCGTGGTTTTTTTTTTCTTTCTTTATACATACATACTAGTTACGAGTATACTATCTCTTTATCAACCAGTCTATATATTAGCAGCAGACACAGTACAGTGCGGTAGTTCACGGCTGTGGCTACCTCTGTGTCGGCACTCGGCAGCCCGTCCATAATTGTATATACCACCTAACCGTGTTTTTTTTTTCTTTCTTTATACATACATACTAGTTACGAGTATACTATCTCTTTATCAACCAGTCTATATATTAGCAGCAGACACAGTACAGTGCGGTAGTTCACGGCTGTGGCTACCTCTGTGTCGGCACTCGGCAGCCCGTCCATAATTGTATATACCACCTAACCGTGGTTTTTTTTTCTTTCTTTATACATACATACTAGTTACGAGTATACTATCTCTTTATCAACCAGTCTATATATTAGCAGCAGACACAGTACAGTGCGGTAGTTCACGGCTGTGGCTACCTCTGTGTCGGCACTCGGCAGCCCGTCCATAATTGTAGATACCACCTAACCGTGGTTTTTTTTTCTTTCTTTATACATACATACTAGTTACGAGTATACTATCTCTTTATCAACCAGTCTATATATTAGCAGCAGACACAGTACAGTGCGGTAGTTCACGGCTGTGGCTACCTCTGTGTCGGCACTCGGCAGCCCGTCCATAATTGTATATACCACCTAACCGTGGTTTTTTTTTCTTTCTTTATACATACATACTAGTTACGAGTATACTATCTCTTTATCAACCAGTCTATATATTAGCAGCAGACACAGTACAGTGCGGTAGTTCACGGCTGTGGCTACCTCTGTGTCGGCACTCGGCAGCCCGTCCATAATTGTATATACCACCTAACCGTGGTTTTTTTTTCTTTCTTTATACATACATACTAGTTACGAGTATACTATCTCTTTATCAACCAGTCTATATATTAGCAGCAGACACAGTACAGTGCGGTAGTTCACGGCTGTGGCTACCTCTGTGTCGGCACTCGGCAGCCCGTCCATAATTGTATACTAGTATCCAATCCATCCATCTCCATTGTTTACCTGAGGTGCCTTTTAGTTGTGCCTATTAAAATATGGAGAACAAAAATGTTGAGGTTCCAAAATTAGGGAAAGATCAAGATCCACTTCCACCTCGTGCTGAAGCTGCTGCCACTAGTCATGGCCGAGACGATGAAATGCCAGCAACGTCGTCTGCCAAGGCCGATGCCCAATGTCATAGTACAGAGCATGTCAAATCCAAAACACCAAATATCAGTAAAAAGCCTCTTTTTTTCTTTGCGTCATGTGCTGTTTGGGGAGGGTTTTTTGGAAGGGACATCCTGCGTGACACTGCAGTGCCACTCCTAGATGGGCCCGGTGTTTGTGTCGGCCACTAGGGTCGCTAATCTTACTCACACAGCTACCTCATTGCGCCTCTTTTTTTCTTTGCGTCATGTGCTGTTTGGGGAGGGTTTTTTGGAAGGGACATCCTGCGTGACACTGCAGTGCCACTCCTAGATGGGCCCGGTGTTTGTGTCGGCCACTAGGGTCGCTTATCTTACTCACACAGCGACCTCGGTGCAAATTTTAGGACTAAAAATAATATTGTGAGGTGTGAGGTATTCAGAATAGACTGAAAATGAGTGTAAATTATGGTTTTTGAGGTTAATAATACTTTGGGATCAAAATGACCCCCAAATTCTATGATTTAAGCTGTTTTTTAGTGTTTTTGGAAAAAAACACCCGAATCCAAAACACACCCGAATCCGACAAAAATAATTCGGTGAGGTTTTGCCAAAACGCGTTCGAACCCAAAACACGGCCGCGGAACCGAACCCAAAACCAAAACACAAAACCCGAAAAATTTCAGGCGCTCATCTCTAGATGTAATATAGAAAATGCTCTGTGATGTGTCACTACAAACACACACTAGCACAATATCAGCAAACAAATAAGTAAAGCATTGTTTACAAATCATAAAGCATCATAATAGTAATGTCACTAAGTCAGCAGTGTTGTGTCAGGGTACAAATACAGCCTCAAACTGAACCAACAAATAGTGGGTTTGTCTTAAACATGATTACATTCTGTACTAATTAAATGACACATGTAACTGGTTTCAAAGTGACTTTGAACTACTCCAGCCTCTAACATGGTAACCACTGTGATGTGAACACTGCACATGGATAACTTAAAAAAAAAAACAACAACAACTTTAAAACAGTAAAATGTGGTAAAGGACAAAATTACTGCTGTACAATTCAATGACACACCAAGTCAAAAATACACATGGAAAATGTAATGTGAAAATACATCACGACATACAATAAAGTACTATGTTACATTGGCTTTTGTAGAAAACATTCAAAACTATGTATTTTCTGACGCGCACTTGAAGATGGTAGTAATGTGCAACGTCACATGACACACAGTTAAAAAAAACATTAATACCTAACTAATGTAATAGAATGTTAAGACACATGCTCACCGTCCTTCCTGGGCCAATCGGAATCCCAGACATGGGTTGCTGACACTACTTCAGGAGGTATTAAACTCCGCATGGGATCCTCATAGTCCAGATATCTGGCAATAAAGGGCTGTCCACCACCGGTTTTGCGAGCCGACTTCACCTCCTTGGCCATTTTGGACTTGACACGGCGCTTTATGTCATAGTACCGTTTGCGGCACGTGTCCTCTGTCCGCTTGACCCTCCCCTCACTATTTACAGCAGCAACAACTTTCGCCCACAAGACCGTCTTCTTCCGTGTTGGCACCTTGGTGGACTCAGGCCCAAATAGCTGCCGCTGATACTTCATCAGTTCCCGCACCAATGCCACATTTTCAGCATAACTAAACTTTACATTCCACCCAGTCTTAGTAGTGGTGCGTGGCTGCGGAGCTGTCTGACTGTCACTATCACTGTCACTTGAGGCTGCTGCAGCAACCTCACCCACCTCCTCCAACTCACTAACCTCACTCTCACTCACCTCCTCCACCTGACCAACCTCCTCCCCCTCACTCACACCCTCCACCTCACTCACCTCAGCCACCTCACCCACCTCTGAGTCAGACATAATTGTGTGGTTAAACAACACAGAAAAATAATAAGACAAACAACACACTCCTCCACTACCACTGCACAACACACACACACACACACACACACACACACACACACAAACACTGACAAGGGACTATAAATAAAAAAAACTAGGACAAAAAATGAGACAAACCCCAAAAAAACAAGAGTACAAGAATGACAAGACTACTTTCAAACACAATACTACACTCAGAAATTGCTAACACAACTCCTCACCAAACCAGCTACTCACCAACCTCCACAGCACAACCTCTCTCCTCACCACTAACTAAACCCACGAGGTGCGGATGGTTTGGGGCGTATTTATATGGTTGCGCACAGACACTCCTACATGGGAAACACAACCAATCACGAACGTGAATGAAAATCTAAACTAAAAGTGAAAATGCAGCGGTGGTTGGTAAAAAAAAACTGCTGTGTTTAACATTGAAAATAATCAAGTTAAAAACAACACAAACATGAACGCAAACATCATCGACGGTCGTAAATGGTCCAAAAAAATACGACTGCCATCGACATCGGAAAATACGAAAACCATTAACTCGACAGCTTTGTAAATTAGCGTAGATAGATTCAAAAAGTTGCATGAAAATGCACCCGATAAAAAATTAGTTTAAACTCTACACAAATCGACTCAAACACGAATATTAGTAAATAAACCCCTTGGTTTCTGTATTTTATGGGAATATAAAACACATTGGGGTAGTGGTAGTGGTAGTGGTAGATGTATGAAAGTGCGTTATGGGGGGGGAATGGTATCAGCACACATTTTTTGTGCTGATACCACTTCCGCCCATGTATTAATGTAGCGTTATGTGACTCTATCTTTATAGCATGCCAATTTGCAGGGCAATATAAGAACGGTCAGTCCAACACCTGCAGCTTTTGATTTTGAAAGCTGCAGGTGTCGATGCCCTATCTCCACAGCAGAGATAGTTCTGTGCCTGGCTGCGGCAGCTGCCAGCTCTGGGCTGCATGTGAGATCAAATCTATAACAGGATGGATGCGCAGAGACAAATCAAAATAGTAAAAAAAATCCCCCTGCTGTTCTTATAGGGGGGTATTCAATTAGTGCCTTTATTTCGACCAGTCGAAAAAACTGCACCTTTCGTTCGATTTTAGGTCGAATTTACATTCGATCTATTCAATGCCAATCCTGTTTTTTGCGACTGGTCGAAAAATCTGGCATGGACGAAAACCACGTGGATCGGCGAATCCGCCACCGATATGCACGTTTTGTCTAATTTGCGGGCATTTCAACAGTTTTTAGGTCCGTGTTCGCCCAAGTTGATTAAAAAAAAAAAAAAACGAAATTGGCAATGGCGAAAATGGATCCAAAAACGTCTGAAAACTCCCGCTATTTAATACACATAGGACAAATTAGTGCAGATTTTCCGACTGTCGGAAAATTTGCCACTAATTGAATATCCCCCATAGTCGGTAAGAATTAAACTATAAACTGGTCTTACGCTGAGTTCTGCAAACAATAAGGTCTAAAAAGCTGCACGCAATCATTACTGCATGCATTTACCACTTATTTAACTGTTTTCCATAACAACAACAAAAAACATTTAGTATTAGGCTTGATTTAAATAAAAAAAGCCACTATAAGGAAATATATATATATATATAATGTTCCTTCTAATTAATTTTAAAATACACCTACATATTCCTATAGTATAAGCACAGTAAGTGAAAGACTTTCAGTGTACAATGACAGTTCTGTAATCTTTCCAGTCTGTTTATATGGGTGTGGTATGGAAGGTAGATAGTAACTAGGTCGACAGTGTCTAGGTCGACCACTATTGGTCAACAGTAACTAGGTCGACAGGGTCTCTAGGTCGAAAGAGTCTAGGTTGACAGGTCAAAAGGTCGACATGAGGTTTTTTTTATGTTTTTTTGGTGTTGTTTTCTTCGTAGAGTGACCAGGAACCCCAATTAGTGCACCGTGTCCCCTCGCATGGCACAGATTACTGTTCCAATCGTAGTCCACGTGGATCATTAAGTATGAAAAGGTTCAAAAAAAGAAAAAAATCATGAAAAACTCATGTCGACCTTTTGACATGTCGACCTAGAACATGTCGACCTAGGGACCCTGTCGACCTAGAGACCATGTCGACCTAGGTACTGTTGACAAATAGTGGTCGACCTAGATAGTGTCAATCTAGTTACTGTCGACCTAGAGACCGGATCCCTGTTTATATGGTCCTTAAATTCCCTATTCCCCATCTACAATGTAAAGAGGCATGATGGCAAAGTTACTTATTCTTTTTTGTTTCCCCAATCATGAAATCAGAATACCTAATCAATGCTATTTTAAATAACCACTCTGTTGTGGTCCCTTCAACTTCAGTCTTTATAAAGAGGACATACAGCAGAATTTAGAAAGTGTATTTTATTTTTCAAACCATTGCTGGATTCTTTGTTATTTGTGTGATGATGTATCAGAACTTAATCATAATCTGACAGGGGTTATCAGTCAAGAAACGTCTATATTGGGGTAGTGATAAAATAAAATGCACACATCACTGGGCAGAGTCCTCTTCTGTGTTCCAGTTTAGTAGTTTATCACATCTAAGATTAATTGACTACTTATTGAAGAGAAGATAAAGAAATGACATCACCTGCAGGTCTGTTCTTGCTCACACAGATTTCTTAGAAATGTTTTGGATAAATGGTCACTCCTGTGTTTGTGGTTCCCCCTCACTGCTTTTACAATCAAAAAGTGACCAGTCTGATCAATGTCAAGAGTGAGGTTGTTTTTAAACCGAAAGGACTGGGTCTAAATTGACAATTTTATCATGCCAAAATCTAGATATAGATAAATCAAATGAAGGGCTATGTGACCCGTGTCTAGTCTGAGGATGTTGTCCTGGCAAGTTGCACTGCATTTGGAATAGAAGTGAGAGAACACTGCTATGTGCAAAAATAGTAAATCTCCCACCAATCTCCCTCCTGAACCTAGCGTTGTGGGATATTTCTCAAAATATGTCCATTGTCGGATTTTCTTGGACAGGGTTTGGGCAGATTGGGGGCACTGTTTTCGTAGAATAAGATAAGGGCTTTTTTTCTATCAGATCTGCTTTTTAAAATGTTGGTAGATATGGATTTAAAGAAAAAAGTGGGACATCTGGCCGGCCTGGAATCTTTTGAGAAAGCCCACAAAGTTTATTATGAAATCACAAAACCAAGACCATGTTTGACGACAATTATCAGGTTCGGCTAAATTAAAATTAAAAATGTTTCCCACTATTTGAGCTTTCATTGGAGGTAGACATGACTTTAGCTAGTATGTTTTAGAAGCAGTTCAGATATGATCACTAAGGAGTGGGGCTGCCATACTGGAGAGCTGAAGAAGTGTGACTTTACTAACTGCAGGTTGAATGAATGGACAGTGTGCAACAAAGTACAAACATAAACTGAAAAATGGGAAATTACTGTCAATAACACAGTCCTGGAATTTTTGATTAGGCCTGGAAATTTTCCCAGACTTGATAATAAAGAAAGAGCTAGTGGTATGGCCAGTGTCTGAATGGGCTTACTACTGGGCAAGGGCATGTGACTGTCCTGCACCCCAATACTGCTACTTCAGTGGTCTCATTGTACATGAGGATCGGTGCTCTGACACGCTCAGTCGATGTCAGGTGAGGTGAAATTGTTGTCTCACACACCCCTAGAAGGTGGCACCTGTTGCATTCATTCAAGGCACCACATAGATGGTGGTCCTGTTGGACGATCCCTGCACAGTCCCAACTCTGTCAAACCTGACATGGGTCTGGATGCGAACAGTCTGTCCAGGAGATAACAGTCTTAAGGGTTGGGATGTTTATTATGAGTAGCTTGGAGATGCAATCTAGAGTTTTGCAGTGTATTTTACTAATTCTCAATTTGTGGTCTAAGTTTGAACTTGGTGGTGGCAATGATGGTGCAAGTGCACCTGGACAGATGGAATTGGGCAGGAGAAGGAAGTCCATCTCTTGAAGTATTTCTCAAATTTAGGAGCACCATTAGATTGTGGATAGTGACTGCTGGTGACATGTAAGATGTCCCATTCACTGGTGAAAGTCTGGAATTCACTATTTATGAGCTACATGGCATTGTCAGTCAGTGGCTTGCATGGTACAGATGTTTTCTTTTCCGCCCTTACCATCACTATGGCGTGACATGGCATACATGTCTGGAGAAAGTGCCCGTCTACGTTCCCATAGGGTCACATGGTGTGACCCGTGCCACAACATGGCATACTTTGTCACTTGCATGACAATTCGCATTCTGCGATGAGCACACACACATCTGCCATGCTGCCGGCAAAGACAGAGGAGAACACATCTGTATGCCATGTACAGAAAAGTGTCTCTTCGTTCTTTTGATGACTGTGGCACTTGTCAGTTTCAATCTATCTCGAATCAACCAGAATATGAAACCACTAACACACAGTGCTCTTTACCCTTCCTCTTGAATTCCAACTTGAATAGCTTAAGGGACGAAACACACTGAGGCGCTATAGAACCCAGACTCTCTCTCCCGCCTGTGTACACCTAAGTGACTTTTGGGGTTCTAGATAAGCTTTAAAAAAATTTCTACTACATTTAGGGCCATTAATAATTGGTTTCTTATGTGTTTGTGTGATTGAAATTTGTTAAACGTATCACTCTATGTAAGTCCTTTGTTTTCTGCATAGACTATTCATTTCATCAGATGCCTTCATAAAATAAGCAGCAAAAGATGAGCTACTTCACCAAGTTTAAATCTGGTACACCTACTGTATGCATAAGTACAGTATGTCACTCTAGGAGATATGTTTATTCATGCACTGACTTATGCTGTTTTTATATGGTATGCAGCCATAATTTTTAGGTGAAGGTTTAAATTGTGTGCATTTGGATTTTTTTAACATAATTCTTGAACACAGGTGGAACTTTCTACTGCCGCTATTGCCTTTATATATTTATCCCCCTAATATCAGTATTACACTGTATACTTTTTTTTGAATTCACTCGGTGTACATTTGGGGCAAAAAAAGATCATGGATTACAGTGTTCCTGGGAAACTCTATGCAATTTATTGCAGATGAGCCAGTTTATTGTTCAGCTCCTGTACGCATACTACCTGTTGGTCACAATTTGTCTGTGTGTACATTTTCTTTTTTTCATTGAGATACTCTACTAGATGGTGCTTTTTCTAACCCCTTTCTAGTTCAAATTTTTTGGGGGGATTTGATAATGACTCCAATAAGGAGTCTCCAAGGAGGAAAAACAGGAGCCACCTGGATTGAGAGGAGTGTGTTCCAGCAAGGAAGATAAAAGAACTAAAATATATTAGAGATGAGCGCCTGAAATTTTTCGGGTTTTGTGTTTTGGTTTTGGGTTCGGTTCCGCGGCCGTGTTTTGGGTTCGAACGCGTTTTGGCAAAACCTCACCGAATTTTTTTTGTCGGATTCGGGTGTGTTTTGGATTCGGGTGTTTTTTTCAAAAAACACTAAAAAACAGCTTAAATCATAGAATTTGGGGGTCATTTTGATCCCAAAGTATTATTAACCTCAAAAACCATAATTTACACTCATTTTCAGTCTATTCTGAATACCTCACACCTCACAATATTATTTTTAGTCCTAAAATTTGCACCGAGGTCGCTGTGTGAGTAAGATAAGCGACCCTAGTGGCCGACACAAACACCGGGCCCATCTAGGAGTGGCACTGCAGTGTCACGCAGGATGTCCCTTCCAAAAAACCCTCCCCAAACAGCACATGACGCAAAGAAAAAAAGAGGCGCAATGAGGTAGCTGTGTGAGTAAGATTAGCGACCCTAGTGGCCGACACAAACACCGGGCCCATCTAGGAGTGGCACTGCAGTGTCACGCAGGATGGCCCTTCCAAAAAACCCTCCCCAAACAGCACATGACGCAAAGAAAAAAAGAGGCGCAATGAGGTAGCTGTGTGAGTAAGATTAGCGACCCTAGTGGCCGACACAAACACCGGGCCCATCTAGGAGTGGCACTGCAGTGTCACGCAGGATGCCCCTTCCAAAAAACCCTCCCCAAACAGCACATGACGCAAAGAAAAAAAGAGGCGCAATGAGGTAGCTGTGTGAGTAAGATTAGCGACCCTAGTGGCCGACACAAACACCGGGCCCATCTAGGAGTGGCACTGCAGTGTCACGCAGGATGTCCCTTCCAAAAAACCCTCCCCAAACAGCACATGACGCAAAGAAAAAAAGAGGCGCAATGAGGTAGCTGACTGTGTGAGTAAGATTAGCGACCCTAGTGGCCGACACAAACACCGGGCCCATTTAGGAGTGGCACTGCAGTGTCACGCAGGATGTCCCTTCCAAAAAACCCTCCCCAATCAGCACATGATGCAAAGAAAAAGAAAAGAAAAAAGAGGTGCAAGATGGAATTGTCCTTGGGCCCTCCCACCCACCCTTATGTTGTATAAACAAAACAGGACATGCACACTTTAACCAACCCATCATTTCAGTGACAGGGTCTGCCACACGACTGTGACTGATATGACGGGTTGGTTTGGACCCCCCCCAAAAAAGAAGCAATTAATCTCTCCTTGCACAAACTGGCTCTACAGAGGCAAGATGTCCACCTCATCATCACCCTCCGATATATCACCGTGTACATCCCCCTCCTCACAGATTATCAATTCGTCCCCACTGGAATCCACCATCTCAGCTCCCTGTGTACTTTGTGGAGGCAATTGCTGCTGGTCAATGTCTCCGCGGAGGAATTGATTATAATTCATTTTAATGAACATCATCTTCTCCACATTTTCTGGATGTAACCTCGTACGCCGATTGCTGACAAGGTGAGCGGCGGCACTAAACACTCTTTCGGAGTACACACTTGTGGGAGGGCAACTTAGGTAGAATAAAGCCAGTTTGTGCAAGGGCCTCCAAATTGCCTCTTTTTCCTGCCAGTATAAGTACGGACTGTGTGACGTGCCTACTTGGATGCGGTCACTCATATAATCCTCCACCATTCTATCAATGTTGAGAGAATCATATGCAGTGACAGTAGACGACATGTCCGTAATCGTTGTCAGGTCCTTCAGTCCGGACCAGATGTCAGCATCAGCAGTCGCTCCAGACTGCCCTGCATCACCGCCAGTGGGTGGGCTCGGAATTCTGAGCCTTTTCCTCGCACCCCCAGTTGCGGGAGAATGTGAAGGAGGAGATGTTGACAGGTCGCGTTCCGCTTGACTTGACAATTTTGTCACCAGCAGGTCTTTCAACCCCAGCAGACTTGTGTCTGCCGGAAAGAGAGATCCAAGGTAGGCTTTAAATCTAGGATCGAGCACGGTGGCCAAAATGTAGTGCTCTGATTTCAACAGATTGACCACCCGTGAATCCTTGTTAAGCGAATTAAGGGCTCCATCCACAAGTCCCACATGCCTAGCGGAATCGCTCCGTGTTAGCTCCTCCTTCAATGTCTCCAGCTTCTTCTGCAAAAGCCTGATGAGGGGAATGACCTGACTCAGGCTGGCAGTGTCTGAACTGACTTCACGTGTGGCAAGTTCAAAGGGCATCAGAACCTTGCACAACGTTGAAATCATTCTCCACTGCGCTTGAGACAGGTGCATTCCACCTACTATATCGTGCTCAATTGTATAGGCTTGAATGGCCTTTTGCTGCTCCTCCAACCTCTGAACCATATAGAGGGTTGAATTCCACCTCGTTACCACTTCTTGCTTCAGATGATGGCAGGGCAGGTTCAGTAGTTTTTGGTGGTGCTCCAGTCTTCTGTACGTGGTGCCTGTACGCCGAAAGTGTCCCGCAATTCTTCTGGCCACCGACAGCATCTCTTGCACGCCCCTGTCGTTTTTTAAAAAATTCTGCACCACCAAATTCAAGGTATGTGCAAAACATGGGACGTGCTGGAATTTGCCCATATTTAATGCACACACAATATTGCTGGCGTTGTCCGATGCCACAAATCCACAGGAGAGTCCAATTGGGGTAAGCCATTCCGCGATGATCTTCCTCAGTTGCCGTAAGAGGTTTTCAGCTGTGTGCGTATTCTGGAAAGCGGTGATACAAAGCGTAGCCTGCCTAGGAAAGAGTTGGCGTTTGCGAGATGCTGCTACTGGTGCCGCCGCTGCTGTTCTTGCGGCGGGAGTCAATACATCTACCCAGTGGGCTGTCACAGTCATATAGTCCTGACCCTGCCCTGCTCCACTTGTCCACATGTCCGTGGTTAAGTGGACATTGGGTACAACTGCATTTTTTAGGACACTGGTGAGTCTTTTTCTGACGTCCGTGTACATTCTCGGTATCGCCTGCCTAGAGAAGTGGAACCTAGATGGTATTTGGTAACGGGGGCACACTGCCTCAATAAATTGTCTAGTTCCCTGTGAACTAACGGCGGATACCGGACGCACGTCTAACACCAACATAGTTGTCAAGGCCTCAGTTATCCGCTTTGCAGCAGGATGACTGCTGTGATATTTCATCTTCCTCGCAAAGGACTGTTGAACAGTCAATTGCTTACTGGAAGTAGTACAAGTGGGCTTACGACTTCCCCTCTGGGATGACCATCGACTCCCAGCAGCAACAACAGCAGCGCCAGCAGCAGTAGGCGTTACACGCAAGGATGCATCGGAGGAATCCCAGGCAGGAGAGGAATCATCAGAATTGCCAGTGACATGGCCTGCAGGACTATTGGCATTCCTGGGGAAGGAGGAAATTGACACTGAGGGAGTTGGTGGGGTGGTTTGCGTGAGCTTGGTTACAAGAGGAAGGGATTTACTGGTCAGTGGACTGCTTCCGCTGTCACCCAAAGTTTTTGAACTTGTCACTGACTTATTATGAATGCGCTGCAGGTGACGTATAAGGGAGGATGTTCCGAGGTGGTTAACGTCCTTACCCCTACTTATTACAGCTTGACAAAGGGAACACACGGCTTGACACCTGTTGTCCGCATTTCTGGTGAAATACCTCCACACCGAAGAGCTGATTTTTTTGGTATTTTCACCTGGCATGTCAACGGCCATATTCCTCCCACGGACAACAGGTGTCTCCCCGGGTGCCTGACTTAAACAAACCACCTCACCATCAGAATCCTCCTGGTCAATTTCCTCCCCAGCGCCAGCAACACCCATATCCTCCTCATCCTGGTGTACTTCAACACTGACATCTTCAATCTGACTATCAGGAACTGGACTGCGGGTGCTCCTTCCAGCACTTGCAGGGGGCGTGCAAATGGTGGAAGGCGCATGCTCTTCACGTCCAGTGTTGGGAAGGTCAGGCATCGCAACCGACACAATTGGACTCTCCTTGTGGATTTGGGATTTCGAAGAATGCACAGTTCTTTGCTGTGCTGCTTTTGCCAGCTTGAGTCTTTTCATTTTTCTAGCGAGAGGCTGAGTGCTTCCATCCTCATGTGAAGCTGAACCACTAGCCATGAACATAGGCCAGGGCCTCAGCCGTTCCTTGCCACTCCGTGTCGTAAATGGCATATTGGCAAGTTTACGCTTCTCCTCCGACAATTTTATTTTAGGTTTTGGAGTCCTTTTTTTTCTGATATTTGGTGTTTTGGATTTGACATGCTCTGTACTATGACATTGGGCATCGGCCTTGGCAGACGACGTTGCTGGCATTTCATCGTCTCGGCCATGACTAGTGGCAGCAGCTTCAGCACGAGGTGGAAGTGGATCTTGATCTTTCCCTAATTTTGGAACCTCAACATTTTTGTTCTCCATATTTTAATAGGCACAACTAAAAGGCACCTCAGGTAAACAATGGAGATGGATACTAGTATACAATTATGGACTGCCTGCCGAGTGCAGACACAGAGGTAGCCACAGCCGTGAACTACCGTACTGTACTGTGTCTGCTGCTAATATAGACTGGTTGATAAAGAGATGTCTATGTAACTATGTATGTATAAAGAAGAAAGAAAAAAAAAACCACGGTTAGGTGGTATACAATTATGGACGGACTGCCTGCCGAGTGCAGACACAGAGGTAGCCACAGCCGTGAACTATCGTACTGTACTGTGTCTGCTGCTAATATAGACTGGTTGATAAAGAGATGTCTATGTAACTATGTATGTATAAAGAAGAAAGAAAAAAAAACCACGGTTAGGTGGTATACAATTATGGACGGACTGCCTGCCGAGTGCAGACACAGAGGTAGCCACAGCCGTGAACTACCGTACTGTACTGTGTCTGCTGCTAATATAGACTGGTTGATAAAGAGATGTCTATGTAACTATGTATGTATAAAGAAGAAAGAAAAAAAAACCACGGTTAGGTGGTATACAATTATGGACGGACTGCCTGCCGAGTGCAGACACAGAGGTAGCCACAGCCGTGAACTACCGTACTGTACTGTGTCTGCTGCTAATATAGACTGGTTGATAAAGAGATGTCGTAGTAGTATGTATGTATAAAGAAGAAAAAAAAACCACGGTTAGGTGGTATACAATTATGGACGGACTGCCTGCCGAGTGCAGACACAGAGGTAGCCACAGCCGTGAACTACCGTACTGTACTGTGTCTGCTGCTAATATAGACTGGTTGATAAAGAGATGTCTATGTAACTATGTATGTATAAAGAAGAAAGAAAAAAAAAACCACGGTTAGGTGGTATACAATTATGGACGGACTGCCTGCCGAGTGCAGACACAGAGGTAGCCACAGCCGTGAACTACCGTACTGTACTGTGTCTGCTGCTAATATAGACTGGTTGATAAAGAGATGTCTATGTAACTATGTATGTATAAAGAAGAAAGAAAAAAAAACCACGGTTAGGTGGTATACAATTATGGACGGACTGCCTGCCGAGTGCAGACACAGAGGTAGCCACAGCCGTGAACTACCGTACTGTACTGTGTCTGCTGCTAATATAGACTGGTTGATAAAGAGATGTCTATGTAACTATGTATGTATAAAGAAGAAAGAAAAAAAAACCACGGTTAGGTGGTATACAATTATGGACGGACTGCCTGCCGAGTGCAGACACAGAGGTAGCCACAGCCGTGAACTACCGTACTGTACTGTGTCTGCTGCTAATATAGACTGGTTGATAAAGAGATGTCGTAGTAGTATGTATGTATAAAGAAGAAAAAAAAACCACGGTTAGGTGGTATACAATTATGGACGGACTGCCTGCCGAGTGCAGACACAGAGGTAGCCACAGCCGTGAACTACCGTACTGTGTCTGCTGCGACTGGATGATAAATGATATAAAAAATATATATATATCACTACTGCAGCCGGACAGGTATATATTATATATTATATAATGACGGACCTGCTGGACACTGTCTGTCAGCAGAATGAGTTTTATTTTTATAGAATAAAAAAAACAACAACACACAAGTGAAGTCACACGACGAGTGTTTAACTTTTTCAGGCAATCACAATATAAGTATACTACTAACTATACTGGTGGTCAGTGTGGTCAGGTCACTGGTCAGTCACACTGGCAGTGGCACTCCTGCAGCAAAAGTGTGCACTGTTTAATTTTAATATAATATTATGTACTCCTGGCTCCTGCTATAACCTATAACTGGCACTGCAGTGCTCCCCAGTCTCCCCCACAATTATAAGCTGTGTGAGCTGAGCAGTCAGACAGATATATAATATATAGATGATGCAGCACACTGGGCTGAGCCTGAGCAGTGCACACAGATATGGTATGTGACTGAGTCACTGTGTGTATCGCTTTTTTCAGGCAGAGAACGGATATATTAAATAAACTGCACTGTCTGGTGGTCACTCACTATATAATATTATGTACTCCTGGCTCCTGCTATAACCTATAACTGGCACTGCAGTGCTCCCCAGTCTCCCCCACAATTATAAGCTGTGTGAGCTGAGCAGTCAGACAGATATATAATATATATAGATGATGCAGCACACTGGGCTGAGCCTGAGCAGTGCACACAGATATGGTATGTATGTGACTGAGTCACTGTGTGTATCGCTTTTTTCAGGCAGAGAACGGATATATTAAATAAACTGCACTGTCTGGTGGTCACTCACTAGTAAACTCTCTGCACTCTCTACACTTCTACAGTACTCCTCCTAGTCCTAAGCTCCAGTAAATCTCTCTCTCTTATAATCTAAATGGAGAGGACGCCAGCCACGTCCTCTCCCTATCAATCTCAATGCACGTGTGAAAATGGCGGCGACGCGCGGCTCCTTATATAGAATCCGAGTCTCGCGATAGAATCCGAGCCTCGCGAGAATCCGACAGCGTCATGATGACGTTCGGGCGCGCTCGGGTTAACCGAGCAAGGCGGGAAGATCCGAGTCGCTCGGATCCGTGTAAAAAAAGCTGAAGTTCGGGCGGGTTCGGATTCCGAGGAACCGAACCCGCTCATCTCTAAAATATATATAGACTGTCATAGGTGTAGCGCTATTACAATACCTTGCTATTATACATACAGATGTAGCCACGCTCATCCAGCCTGCGACTTGGCAGTATGAACATGCGCATAAGCAGGCCGAGCTGCATCTAAGTACGTCACCCATGTATTCCTATGGGTGCGCATTCTTAGGCTCACACGTACCTCCTAGTCAACGGTGCCTATGTTCCAGTGCAGGCTGAATGAGCGTGACTACATATGTATACAGTGGCATCACATGGGGGGCACGGGGGGTGTGGCCCGCAACCAGGTGTCATCCGCTGAGGGGTGACACCAAAATGCCAGCTCCTGCTCAGTTAGAGGAGCCAAGTGCTACACTGTTACATTATGTGCAGCGCTCGGCTCCTATCACTTTGTAGGAGCCGGCACTGCAGAAACAGCACTTTGCAGAAGGAAGCCCGCACCTCCCGAACCCCCAAGTGATGAAAAACGGGAGTCAGGATGCGAAGCCGCGCCCCTCCAGCAAATACACTTCCCAGAAGCCACGCCCCTTTTCTAGTAAAATAAAATGATGACCGCGCTTATGTTTATGATAGCAGCTCCATCCAATAAAAGACAAAAATACACACTAAAAAGGAGCGCTTAATTTGGTTAGAACGCACATACCTGTAAAGAAATTGTTTTTAGTTAGTAAAATGTTTAGGCTCTTTTGTGAAATGGTAGTGGAACGGAGACAATTATTATTATAATTGTGAATTGTGCCGGACAGTCTTTTTGCCAAACTATCCCTGCTGTCCCTATCAGTACCTCTTGCGGCTTGCTGTTAGATGGTCTCAGCGCGCTTCTCTTAGGAGACACTTGGTGCAGAGACGGAGAACAGTGTATGCAAACACTGATGAGACACTTGGTGCAGAGACGGAGAACAGTGTATGCAAACACTGACAGCCGAGACGCTGACACGCGTCCAAGCAATCAAGCCGCTCGAGAGACACGGAGCCGGACCAGCCGCAAGCAACGGGGAAGACGGAATACATAACACCCGTGACACATGCTGAAGCGCGCTGAGACCATCTAACAGCAAGCCGCAAGAGGTACTGATAGGGACAGCAGGGATAGTTTGGCAAAAAGACTGTCCGGCACAATTCACAATTATAATAATAATTGTCTCCGTTCCACCACCATTTCACAAAAGAGCCTAAACATTTTACTAACTAAAAACAATTTCTTTACAGGTATGTGCGTTCTAACCAAATTAAGCGCTCCTTTTTAGTGTGTATCACGCCCCTTTTCTGCCGACGCTGCACCGGGTGTCACAACGTAAGTGACGCTTCTCTGTGTGTGTGTGTATATATATATATATATATATATATAACAGAAAATTCAGCACTCACCATAGCAAGCTCACTATGAGCTTGCTATGGTGAGTGCTGAATTTTCTGTTTGTAGATATTTAAGTAGGTGGCAATGGGCTACATGCACGGCGGCATTTAGTACTGATCCCGTGCAGACATTGCACCCCGCTTCTGGGGTGTTGAGTGCTGTGGTTTATATATATATATATATATATATATATACCCATCAAAAAAATCAGAGGCGGCACTCAGAGACTTGAAAAACAGTGAAAAGCTGTATTAGTGAGGTCAAGATAACCAGATTGTTACTGGTCTGTATAAGAAACCAACAGACCGCAACACTATGTTGAGGTATGACAGTTTTCATCCTCCGGCGACGGTCAAAGGTCTCCCCTATTCCCAGTTCTTAAGGGTATGCAGAGTTAATAGTGACAAAAAAAGAGATGTTAACCCAATTAGATGAGATGGAGCAAAGATTTCTCCAAAGGGGTTATCCCCGAAAGTTACTGCGGGCAGCTAAAGCAAAAGCCGCAGACAAAAATAGAGAAGAGTTACTACAACCAGCGGCAGCGAAGGATATGACTAAAGTCATTCCGTGGGTTAACGAGTTCTCAACCAAGAGCGAGGACATTAAAAAGAAGGCACCAAAGTTATGGCCCATGGTTACCTCTGACCCAGATCTAAAGATCTTTCAGGATAAAAGATTGATGCCAAGCCACAGGAGGGGTAGAAACATCAGGGACATCATTGTTAAAACGGATATGTCCAAATTAAAACCAACCCCGGTAAGGAATTTTTTAACACGTAAGAATGGATGCTACAAGTGCACAGGTTGCACCACGTGTTCCCACATGTCACCTGGAGACTATATTGTCCACCCATATACAGGGAAGAAATTCCCGATCAGGTGGCCACTGACGTGTAGCACCAAGTTCGTGGTTTATGCCATCATATGCCCATGTGGGCGTTACTATATCGGCAAAACAGAGTGCCAGTTCATGATAAGGATGGCACAACACAGGCAGGCAATCCGAAATGCTCTGGCCACAGGCAATGGGGATCAGCCAGTGGCCAGGCATTTTCTGGAAAACAGGCATGGCATGGCAACATTTAAACACAGGATCATTGATCACGTGCCAATATTGCCGAGAGGGGGCAACCGTGGACAACAGTTACTGAGACTGGAGTCCAGGTGAATCCACAGGCTAAATACCTTGAAACCAGGGGGTCTTAACGATAGCCTGGGTTTGATTAATTTCCTGTGAAGACAGGTAGGAAACTAAATTGAGGGGAACGCTATCTCCTAGTGAAAAGGTCCCAATTACATACAAGATGGGATATACAGAAATGGTATTCACAAATGGAGAGAGTGGAGTGACTAAAAGAGAGCAAGATAAGGCCAAAAAATACATCCTATTAGTAGCTAAAATGTCAAATGTATCATAGTTCAATGACACGATAATTTAGATGTGGGTTTTGCACAATATTATATATGAGCTAACATTCATCCTGTCATCAATTAATTATTATTTTTTGATGTATGGGTCTTAATTACTAGGTGTTCAGTCATAGGAGGTAGTAAAAGGGTTAATGTGAACACTCAATATGTAGACGAAATGTATCTTTTATCAAATGTAAGTTTTAAATGTATTTTTTTATTATATATGACAATTCAATTCAACACAAGCAGGCAGCTAGCTGTTATCTGCCACAGTTTTAATCATGCATGAGAAGCACGTTTTTACTGGAAATACACTAAGGGGTTGTTTAAGTGTTCACTTTTTCTCTTTCCCCTCCAGCGTTGCCATGGTTACGCGGCCCACGGAACAACGATACGTCACTTCCGTCCTAGACGTCATACACAGCACACTGGACAGGAAGTGCGGCTGGCGTGGCCGCGGCGGACGCTGGCGGGGAAATCAGAAGAGGAGGGGGGTAAGTGTGTATTTATTGTTCACGATTATCACTGTGTGTTTGTCCTGAAGACGGGGAGGTGGTCCCCGAAACGTTGACCTCACTAATACAGCTTTTCACTGTTTTTCAAGTCAAGACCTCACTAATACAGCTTTTCACTGTTTTTCAAGTCAAGACCTCACTAATACAGCTTTTCACTGTTTTTCAAGTCTCTGAGTGCCGCCTCTGATTTTTTTGATGGGTACATGTCAGGGATAGGATCCCTGGGGAAGGCACCGGAGCGAGGTACACCCTGAGGGGGAGGACTGGAGTGCCGGAGTTTCTCGTTTACATATATATATATATATATATATATATATATATATGTTGACCATGTATTAATACAAAACCTCTTTTGCTACATATTGTTGTCTCCGAGTGCCAGTACCATTGGAAGGATATTGGTGTGTGTTTTCTGGGCACCGGAGCCTGTTGTGCAATTTGTGAGAGTGCCGGCTGTACTTGGAGGACTATATATTGTAACACTGTAGGGGTGCAAGGTGCCTTTTCCTGGGGAATATGGCAGCCCGCAGCAGCTGAGGAACAACACAAGTCCAGTTTCTGGTACAACTGACCCCGGCCAGTTTTATTGAAACAGAAAATAAAACAAACCCCAAAATAAAAATACCTTGCCTGTCCGGCACTAACTAAACATAAGATGTTCCTAACTGTCACTAAACAAAACACAGAGTTCTTCAGTACATACTGTATAGCTTACTTGCATCAGAAAGCGTGTCTCTCACACACAGATCCTGCAGCCTTCCCAGGCAGTCTGCCCATACTAATCAGGTTAGAAGCACTATATCACTCTTACACAGCTGAAACCCTGATTAGCCCTCTGTGAGGCCAAAGACCCGAACTGGGCCCAATGTCTAGAACTCGCCTTATCTCTCTCTCAGAGCCTTTACCCAGCTTTTACAGCAAACTGAAAAGGTTCAGACAAAACAAAAATCATTTTTCCTAGAAGTTAACATTTTCTAAAACATGTAAGACAAGAACCTGGGACAAATATACCTGCCCTCAAACACTATTCCAGTGTTCTTGTCACATATCCCCCTCCCCTGTTTCGACCTAGGGGCCGGAACACTTGTAGCCCCCAAACAGAAGATGCGAGACAATGCATCTGCGTTGGCCAATTGTGTTCCCGGTCTATGTTCGACAGTAAACTTAAAGTCCTGCAACGCTAGAAACCATCTAGTTACACGAGCATTCTTGCCTCTATTTACATACATCCATTTTAAAGGGGCATGGTCTGTCACTAGTCTGAATTGTCTACCCAAGAGGTAATATCTCAAGGTATCTAGTGCCCACTTAATGGCCAAAGCCTCCTTTTCCACAATGGCATACCTTTTTTCATGCTCATTGAGTTTCCTACTCAAATAAATGATAGGGTGTTCGTCCCCATCTCTGGTTTGGGACAGCACAGCACCTATCCCAACCTCTGAGGCATCTGTCTGTACCACAAATTCTTTTGAAAAATCTGGTGTTATCAACACCGGTTGTGAACACAAAGCCACTTTTAACGCTTGGAACGCCTTTTCTGCATCAGGGTTCCATTTCACCACATTTGACTGCTTCCCTTTGGTAAGGTCTGACAACGGCACCGCTGTTGTCGCAAAATTAGGAATAAACCGTCCATAGTACCCCGTAATTCCCAAAAAAGCCCTTACCTGTTTTTTATTCACTGGACGAGGCCAGTTTTGAATAGCATCAACTTTATTCAATTGGGGCCTAATCAGACCTCTGCCTATGGTGAAGCCCAAGTATTTGACCTCCTCCATTGCGAGGCAGCACTTCTTTGGGTTAGCAGTTAACCCTGCCTCTCTGATTGAGTCCAGTACTGCTTGTACTTTAACCAAATGTGACCCCCAGTCTGTACTGTGAATTACCACATCATCCAAATAGGCAGCTGCATATTTTCTATGGGGCCTCAAAATTTTATCCATCGCCCGTTGAAAGGTTGCTGGAGCCCCATGCAACCCAAAGGGTAACATCTTATACTGGTACAGCCCCTCCGGAACCGAAAAGGCTGTTTTTTCTTTGGCGCTATCAGATAAAGGTATTTGCCAGTAACCTTTGGTCAGGTCCAATGTGGTGAGAAACCTGGCTGTTCCCAGCCTTTCTACAAGCTCATCCACATGGGGCATGGGGTATGCGTCAAACTTGGACACCTCATTTAACTTACGAAAGTCATTACAGAAGCGTATGCTACCGTCGGGCTTCGGGATGAGCACTATGGGACTGGACCACTCACTGTTAGACTCCTCTATGACTCCAAGTTCTAACATGGTTTTAACTTCCTTAGAAATAGCTTCTCGCTGAGCTTCAGGAATCCTATATGGCTTTAAATGAACCCTGACCCCTGGTTCTGTGACAATGTCATGTTTTATTATGGTCGTTCGGCCAGGCAGTTCTGAAAATACCTCCCTATTTTGGATGAGAAATTCTTTAACCTGATTGTTCTGATCAGCTGATAATGTCTCTGACACCTTCACTGCGGGAAGCAACCGGGGTGAAGACACCGAAGGGCAAGGCTCCGCTGACAGAGACAACCTATCTTTCCAGGGTTTGATTAAGTTAACATGGTAGATCTGTTCGGGTTTTCTCTTTCCCGGCTGGTATACTTTGTAATTAACCTCATTCACTTTTTCCCTAATCTCAAATGGACCCTGCCATTTAGCTAGGAATTTGCTTTCCACAGTGGGTACCAAAACAAGAACTCTATCTCCAGGAGCAAATTCCCGTATCTTGGCACTCCGGTTATAGACCCTCTGTTGAGCACTTTGGGCCTGTTCCATGTGCTCTCTGACAACAGGTACCACGGCTGCAATCCTATCCTGCATTTGTGTTACATGCTCAATAACGCTTCTATAAGGAGTGGGCTGTCCTTCCCACGTCTCTTTGGCAACATCCAACAGCCCTCTGGGGTGTCTACCATACAACAAATCAAATGGAGAAAACCCCGTAGAGGACTGAGGAACTTCTCTGATGGCCATTAACAAGTAGGGCAACAAACAATCCCAGTTTTTCCCATCTCTCTCAACAACCTTTTTTAACATACTTTTTAATGTTTTATTAAACCTTTCCACCAACCCGTCAGTTTGGGGATGGTAGATGGACGTCCTGAGGTGAGTGACCTTAAATAACTTGCACAATTCTTTCATGATCCTTGACATAAATGGAGTACCTTGGTCAGTCAAAATTTCTTTTGGTATTCCCACTCTACTAAATACCTGCACCAGCTCCCTAGCTATCGCCTTGGTTGTGATAGTGCGTAAAGGGACAGCCTCAGGATATCGAGTGGCATAGTCCATAATTACCAGGATATACTGATGGCCCCGAGCAGACTTTAACAAGGGCCCCACGAGATCCATGGCTATTCTGTCAAACGGGACCTCTATAATAGGCATGGGAACTAGTGGGCTCCTGAAATGGGGTCTAGGGGCATGATACTGGCATTCAGGACAGGAAGAACAATATTCAGACACTTCTTTATAAACCCCTGGCCAAAAGAACCTTTGTAAAACTCTTTCAGTGGTTTTTTCTGCCCCTAAATGTCCTGCGGTAACGTGACTATGAGCTAAATCTAGTACCGTTCTCCGATAAGGCTGGGGAACTACCAGCTGTTCCACCACATCCTCACCCCTTTTGACAATGTGGTACAAGAGCTCATTACAGATGGCCATGTGGGGATACGTAACCCTGTCACCTGGTACCACAGGTTCCCCATTAACAATCTTAACATTCTCTCTAGCCTTTATTAAGGTAGGATCCTTTAACTGTTCAGACGCAAACAGATCCTTCTTTACCTCCAGGTCAGGCACGCTTTCAGTTCTAACTACTATGTCTCTGTTCCCGGCAAGAGGGTCCTCACTGGACTCCCCATCTGTCACTTCCCCAGCCAAACTAGCAAAAGGCAAAGGGCCAGAAAGTTCCGAAGACCCACGTACATCCATAAAATCACCGGTATTATCAACTGGCTTTTTACTTCTCACATCTGTTGATAACCGTGATTCCCACAGTTTCCAAAAATGAGGAAAATCCCTCCCTATTATGGCCTCATGCACCAAGGTAGGGACCAGTCCCACTTTAACCATTGCTGACCCACAACAAGTTTCTATATTCACCTCAGCAGTGGCATAATATTGGGTATCCCCATGTATGCAAGTTACCCCAATAGGTATTTGCTGGACCTTTAAGGGGTTCACTAACCCAGCTTTCACGAGGGTAACTAAACTTCCTGAATCTAGCAAGGCCTCTACCCGGTTACCTTCTAAGAACACATCACACATTTGTTTTTCCAGCTCAGGTGAAGGTACCACAGTACAGGCTAACCTAGCAAAGAAAGACATTCTGCGACATTCAAAGGCAGCATCACATTGCATGGGTTCTTGCGTGACTGGGCAATTGGCAATAACATGACCTGGCATACCACACCTAAAACATTTAACCACACGATTATCAACCCATTTGGGCAGCATAGACCGTCCTAGCCCCATTGGCCTGTTTCCAGGGCCAGTGTTTACAGTCTCTCCAGCCTTGCGTTCTCTTAACCGCCCAGCAACGTTTTCCCACGGAACAGTCTTACCAGTCTTTACTGAAGGGCGCTGTCGAGGATCTATGGGTTGCTGGGTGGTCATCAGTAGTTCCTCTGCTGCCAAATACCTCTCTACCATGTCCACTAATTGGTCAGCAGTACCCGGGTTTCCATGGCTCACCCACTTGCGCAGGACCATGGGCAAAGATCTCAAGTAGCGGTCCATGACGACTCTTTCCACCATCTGGGGACCAGTTAATGTCTCTGGCTGCAGCCATTTTTTTGTTAGCTGAATAAGGTCGTGCATCTGGGAGCGCGGAGGCTTCTCCATGGCGTACAGCCAACGGTGCACCCGTTGTGCTCGTACTGACAGCGTGACTCCCAGGCGGGTCAGGATCTCAGTCTTTAGTTTATCATAGTCCCGAGCCTCAGCAGGGCTTAAATCAAAGTAAGCTTTTTGGGGCTCACCTGACAGGAAAGGTGCCAGCAGACTGGCCCACTGTGCTTTCGGCCAGTTCTCACGCTCGGCAGTCCTTTCAAACGTGGTCAGATAGGCCTCCACATCATCAGCCTCTGTCATTTTCTGCAGGAAGTGACTGGCTCGTATAGAACTAGAGCTGGTTGGAGCACTGACGGCCACATCTCCAACCCGAGCTGCAAGTCTCTGCACCACTTCTGCTAAGGCCTCTCTATCCTGACGCTGTTGCCTGTAAAGTTCATCAACAACTGCCTGCTGTTGTCTCTTATTTTCCTCCATTGCCACCTGCTGCTGTCAGTTGGCCTCCTGCTGTAGTCTCCAATTTTCCTCCATTGCCACCTGCTGTTGTCTCCTATTTTCCTCCATTGCCACCTGCTGCTGTCGGTTGGCCTCCTGCTGAGCCGCTGTAGCTTGCAGCAAGGCTTTAAGCAGATCCTCCATGTCAACAGATTTTTCAGGCGGCTTTGCAGCTGCTTTCACCCAGGACATATATCAAACCCTCAGGGGTGAGTCTCAGTAACTTCACACTGGGCTGTATCTGCATAAACCACCGTTTTCTGCAGGCCTCACAAAGCTGCTGCTTTCACTTATGCGCAGAACGGCCTGCTCGCATTCTCCACCAAGTTGTAACACTGTAGGGGTGCAAGGTGCCTTTTCCTGGGGAATATGGCAGCCCGCAGCAGCTGAGGAACAACACAAGTCCAGTTTCTGGTACAACTGACCCCGGCCAGTTTTATTGAAACAGAAAATAAAACAAACCCCAAAATAAAAATACCTTGCCTGTCCGGCACTAACTAAACATAAGATGTTCCTAACTGTCACTAAACAAAACACAGAGTTCTTCAGTACATACTGTATAGCTTACTTGCATCAGAAAGCGTGTCTCTCACACACAGATCCTGCAGCCTTCCCAGGCAGTCTGCCCATACTAATCAGGTTAGAAGCACTATATCACTCTTACACAGCTGAAACCCTGATTAGCCCTCTGTGAGGCCAAAGACCCGAACTGGGCCCAATGTCTAGAACTCGCCTTATCTCTCTCTCAGAGCCTTTACCCAGCTTTTACAGCAAACTGAAAAGGTTCAGACAAAACAAAAAGCATTTTTCCTAGAAGTTAACATTTTCTAAAACATGTAAGACAAGAACCTGGGACAAATATACCTGCCCTCAAACACTATCCCAGTGTTCTTGTCACAATATATATATATATATATATATATATATATATAGACAAGGTTGGTATCGGCGTCACTCAGCAGACTTGTAGTATAGTTTTAAAAGATGCCTTTATTCACACCTACGTTTCGGGCATACACCCGTCGTCAGGGCAGGACTCACACACATTGAATACCACAAGTACAAATATATACACTACACTACAGTATACTATATATACTGTATATATATATATATATATATATATATATATACTGTGTGTATATATATATATATATATATAGTATTTTATCTCATCACTGTAAGAGTCCTTCTTTAAACTATGCAACTGTACCAGAAAATTAAATGTATACAATATTTCCACCTCATTTGGTGGCAGATTGAACAATAAGTGATTTTCTTGTTATCACTCGTTACGAATAATGAATGGTGCTCTAGTTAATCAGCTCCTGTAATTTTTCAAACACATGACAGCTAGGAGCTGATTGTCTGGAGCACTATTTCTAATTGGTAACAAATTATAACTATAATATCACTCATTGTTAAATCTGCCCCTTGGTCTTTCCTAACTGCAGTACAAAGGAGTGCCACATTAAGTGGCTAATTCAGGTTGGATCGCAAACCTCGATCCAACGGGAATTTTTGCGGTCAGCCCGCGGGCGCATGGGCAGCGCCTGTACTGTGCATGCACCCGCACTTTCTGTGGGGGGCTGCAGAAAATGCGATTGCCTCTGCCTGTCAATCAGGCAGAGGCAGTTGCGGGATGGGCAACGCTCCGTTTCCAGGAAGGAGATGGAGCATTGTGAGGCCGGAGTGACGCGAATGGCCCCCAGCATGCGATCCAAAGGATAGCAAATCCTGCTGATTAGCAGAATTTGCTATCCTTACTGAATTAGCCCCTGAATGCAATATACTATACTAGAGAAGCTTACCTATTGCAGCACAGAAGAATGGGCTCTAGTTGCACTACAGGGGAAGGCTTCTTAAATTGTTGAAAAGGCAAGCAGTGCATGGGAGACATTTACATCATCTGGTCATTTGCTTTTACAGGTGATGGGTTTGCACTGAGGATGATTATGGACAAATAGTGGTGTGCAGTGGCGGATCCAGGGGGGGGCACTCGGGCCCGTGCCCCCCCTGTCATTTGTGGCCCCATCCGTCCCCCCCCGCTTGTGTCACTGAGACACGCTGCCGCTCAGTCCAGCGGCAGCGTGTCTCAGCTGTCAGGAGGAGAGCGCGGCTATCTGGCGGCGTGTTGCGGACTTCAAACCGGCCGCCGGTTCGTGATCCAATCAGAGCTCGCGGACCGGCAGCCAATCAGGAGCCGCCGGTCCGCGGGCTCTGATTGGCTCACGAACTGGCGGCTAGTTTGAAGTCCTACATGCCTCCAGACATAGCCGCGCTCTCCTCCTGACACCCTCAGAGCCGGCAGAGAAGCAGCATCAGCAGCGGTAAGCAGCTGCAGAACTGCTGTGGGGGCATTTGTATAGTATACCTGCTGTGGGGGCATTTGTATACCTGCACTGTGAGGGCAATTGTATACCTGGCACTGTGGGGGCAATTGTTTACCTGGCACTGTGAGGGCAATTGTTTACCTGGCACTGTGGGGGCATTTGTATACCTGACACTGTGGAGGCATTTTTGGATCTGGCACTGTAGTGGCATTTTTGGATCTGGCACTGTAGGGGCATTTTTGGATCTGGCACTGTAGGGGCATTTTTGGATCTGGCACCGTAGGGGCATTTTTAGATCTGGCACCGTGGGGGAATTTTTGGATCTGGCACCGTAGGGGCATTTTTGGATCTGGCACTGTAGGGGCATTTTTGGATCTGGCACTGTAGGGGCATTTTTGGATCTGGCACTGTAGGGGCATTTTTGGATCTGGCACCGTGGGGGCATTTTTGGATCTGGCACCGTGGGGGCATTTGTGGATCTGGCACTGTGGGGGCATTTTTGGATCTGGCACTGTGGGGGCATTTGTGGATCTGGCACTGTGGAGGCAATTGTGGATCTGGCACTGTGGGTGCAATTGTGGATTTGGCACTGCACTATTGGGGGCATATGTCTGTGTATCACGTCTCATTTTAATTGGCCACACTCACTAAATGACTGCGGGCATTACTACAGGCAACATTACTACTGGGGGCAATACGGGCATTGCATAAGGGGCACCACTACTATGGGTTCTATATAAGGGGCACTACCAGTACAGTGGACATTGCATAATGAGCGCTACAACTGTGGGCATTGTATAAGAAGCGCCACCTCACATGCACCGAAGCCGCACGCAAATGTACTTCCCCTTCCATGGTGCCCCCCCTATCATTTTCTCCTGGATCCGCCCCTGGTGGTGTGGTTTGGTCAGGTATAGACTGGGCTTAGGGGGTTATTCAGAGCTGTAAGGGAAACAAAAAACCATGCTGCACTGCAGGTGGGGCAGATATAACATGTGCAGAGGGTTATATTGTTTCTGTGCAGGGTAAATACTGGCTGCTTTATTTCTACACTGCGATTTAGATTTCAGTTTAAACACACCCCACCCAAATCTAACTCTCTGCACGTTACATCTGCCCCACCTGCAGTGCAACGTGATTTTGCTCATTAGTGTGCTTTTTTGTTTGCTAACAACCCTGAATTTGTTCCGATTCTAAATGTTGAAATATGAAGTTGCTGTCTCATCATAACTTAATAGCTTTGCATTCCTATCCATAATAGAGTATAAGCAATGTGGCAATACTGTACTCTTCTCTCAATGTTGGGTACACTGGCGTTTCTATAATGGGTGCAGTGTGTGCGAGGCACATGAGCCCATGAGTCCAGAGGGGGCCCCCACCGCACACGCTGCATCCATTTTTAAAATACTCACTCCTCCGGAGTCTAGCACCGACATACGCAGCACTGTTAAAACACCATGAAAATGGCTCAGCGGTGCGCAGTAGAGAAATCTCAGGGAATATGGCCGCCGCGCCATTTTACCAGAGATCTGCGCATGCGCAGTAGAGTCTGAGCCCTCTAGGGTTCAGACTCTCAGCGCTGCCGGCAGAGAGGAGGGGGCCCAAACAGAGAAGGCTGAACACGGGCCTCCTCCTCTTTTCTTAAAACGCCTTGGTTGGGTATCATCTGTAAAAGCAAGAGAAGCACAGAGTACACTCTCCCTGCTTGCCAGCCTGCCCATACTGTACAGCAATTTCCTCTCAGATGTATAACTGTACAGTGAATAGATGGTCTCTGCATTCACATAATGCCCCCTGTTTCTGTTTCTGCTCGTTACATATTAAATAGGATATAGTATATTTTCCTTGAATTGTTTTGATAACACTTTTTATTTACGATTGTTTTACTGTGCATGTATCCGTACTGTTATTTATTATTTTAATTAAAGCCTTCTCTACTGTCTGACGACACAACTAATGGCTTGTAATACCCGGCAGTAATTAACTATTTATTAAGCAAACATCACAACGAATGTAGAAATCATAAGTGAATGAAGCAACCTTCATTTCGCTGTCATTTGTTTCCTGTGCTATCTAAATTAGAAAAGGCTACAGTTGCATGGTCACATATAACGCCTATTCATACAGTACACTATTTATTATAACCATTATGATCGGTGGGCTCTCTACCATTGTTTTATATTATTAGTTTTATTCTGCACCGTGTTTTTACTAGAGATGAGCGGGTTCGGTTCCTCGGAATCCGAACCCGCCCGAACTTCAGCTTTTTTTACACGGATCCGAGCGACTCGGATCTTCCCGCCTTGCTCGGTTAACCCGAGCGCGCCCGAACGTCATCATGACGCTGTCGGATTCTCGCGAGACTCGGATTCTATATAAGGAGCCGCGCGTCGCCGCCATTTTCACACGTGCATTGAGATTGATAGGGAGAGGACGTGGCTGGCGTCCTCTCCATTTAGATTAGAAGAGAGAGAGTGAGATTGAGACAGAGACACTTGATTTACTGGAGCTTAGGAGTACTAGAGAGTGCAGAGTTTACTAGTGACTGACCACTGACCAGTGACCACCAGTGCAGTTTTATTTAATATAATCCGTTCTCTGCCTGAAAAAAACGATACACAGTGACTCAGTCACATACCATATCTGTGCTCAGCCCAGTGTGCTGCATCATCTATGTATAATATCTGACTGTGCTCACACAGCTTAATTGTGGGGGAGACTGGGGAGCAGTTATAGGTTATAGCAGGAGCCAGGAGTACATATTATTAAAATTAAACAGTGCACACTTTTGCTGCAGGAGTGCCACTGCCAGTGTGACTGACCAGTGACCTGACCACACTGACCACCAGTATAGTATACTATATTGTGATTGCCTGAAAAAGTTAAACACTCGTCGTGTGACTTGTGTGGTGTTTTTTTTATTCTATAAAAAACTCATTCTGCTGACAGACAGTGTCCAGCAGGTCCGTCATTATATAATATATACCTGTCCGGCTGCATTAGTGATATATATATATTTTTTATATCATTATTTATCATCCAGTCGCAGCAGACACAGTACGGTAGTTCACGGCTGTAGCTACCTCTGTGTCGGCACTCGGCAGTCCATCCATAATTGTATACCACCTACCCGTGGTTTTTTTTTTCTTTCTTCTTTATACATACTACATCTCATTATCATCCAGTCTATATTAGCAGCAGACACAGTACAGTACGGTAGTCCACGGCTGTAGCTACCTCTGTGTCGGCACTCGGCAGTCCATCCATAATTGTATACCACCTACCCGTGATTTTTTTTTCTTCTTTATACATACTACATCTCATTATCATCCAGTCTATATTAGCAGCAGACACAGTACAGTACGGTAGTCCACGGCTGTAGCTACCTCTGTGTCGGCACTCGGCAGTCCATCCATAATTGTATACCACCTACCCGTGGTTTTTTTTTCTTTCTTCTTTATACATACTACATCTCATTATCAACCAGTCTATATTAGCAGCAGACACAGTACAGTACGGTAGTCCACGGCTGTAGCTACCTCTGTGTCGGCACTCGGCAGTCCGTCCATAATTGTATACCACCTACCCGTGGTTTTTTTTTTCTTCTTTATACATACTACATCTCATTATCATCCAGTCTATATTAGCAGCAGACACAGTACAGTACGGTAGTCCACGGCTGTAGCTACCTCTGTGTCGGCACTCGGCAGTCCATCCATAATTGTATACCACCTACCCGTGGGTTTTTTTTTCTTCTTTATACATACTACATCTCATTATCATCCAGTCTATATTAGCAGCAGACACAGTACAGTACGGTAGTCCACGGCTGTAGCTACCTCTGTGTCGGCACTCGGCAGTCCATCCATAATTGTATACCACCTACCCGTGGTTTTTTTTTCTTTCTTCTTTATACATACTACATCTCATTATCATCCAGTCTATATTAGCAGCAGACACAGTACAGTACGGTAGTCCACGGCTGTAGCTACCTCTGTGTCGGCACTCGGCAGTCCGTCCATAATTGTATACCACCTACCCGTGGTTTTTTTTTCTTTCTTCTTTATACATACTACATCTCATTATCATCCAGTCTATATTAGCAGCAGACACAGTACAGTACGGTAGTCCACAGCTGTAGCTACCTCTGTGTCGGCACTCGGCAGTCCATCCATAATTGTATACCACCTACCCGTGGTTTTTTTTTCTTCTTTATACATACTACATCTCATTATCATCCAGTCTATATTAGCAGCAGACACAGTACAGTACGGTAGTCCACGGCTGTAGCTACCTCTGTGTCGGCACTCGGCAGTCCATCCATAATTGTATACCACCTACCCGTGGTTTTTTTTTCTTTCTTCTTTATACATACTACATCTCATTATCATCCAGTCTATATTAGCAGCAGACACAGTACAGTACGGTAGTCCACGGCTGTAGCTACCTCTGTGTCGGCACTCGGCAGTCCGTCCATAATTGTATACCACCTACCCGTGGTTTTTTTTTCTTTCTTCTTTATACATACATACTACATCTCATTATCAACCAGTCTATATTAGCAGCAGACACAGTACAGTACGGTAGTCCACGGCTGTAGCTACCTCTGTGTCGACACTCGGCAGTCCATCCATAATTGTATACCACCTACCCGTGGTTTTTTTTTTCTTTCTTCTTTATACATACTACATCTCATTATCATCCAGTCTATATTAGCAGCAGACACAGTACAGTACGGTAGTCCACGGCTGTAGCTACCTCTGTGTCGGCACTCGGCAGTCCGTCCATAATTGTATACCACCTACCCGTGGTTTTTTTTTCTTTCTTCTTTATACATACATACTACATCTCATTATCAACCAGTCTATATTAGCAGCAGACACAGTACAGTACGGTAGTCCACGGCTGTAGCTACCTCTGTGTCGGCACTCGGCAGTCCATCCATAATTGTATACCACCTACCCGTGGTTTTTTTTTCTTTCTTCTTTATACATACATACTACATCTCATTATCAACCAGTCTATATTAGCAGCAGACACAGTACGGTTGTCCACGGCTGTAGCTACCTCTGTGTCGACACTCGGCAGTCCGTCCATAATTGTATACCACCTACCCGTGGTTTTTTTTTATTTCTTCTTTATACATACATACTACATCTCTTTATCAACCAGTCTATATTAGCAGCAGACACAGTACAGTACGGTAGTCCACGGCTGTAGCTACCTCTGTGTCGGCACTCGGCAGTCCATCCATAATTGTATACTAGTATCCATCCATCTCCATTGTTTACCTGAGGTGCCTTTTAGTTGTGCCTATTAAAATATGGAGAACAAAAATGTTGAGGTTCCAATATTAGGGAAAGATCAAGATCCACTTCCACCTCGTGCTGAAGCTGCTGCCACTAGTCATGGCCGAGACGATGAAATGCCAGCAACGTCGTCTGCCAAGGCCGATGCCCAATGTCATAGTACAGAGCATGTCAAATCCAAAACACCAAATATCAGTAAAAAAAAGGACTCCAAAACCTAAAATAAAATTGTCGGAGGAGAAGCGTAAACGTGCCAATATGCCATTTACCACACGGAGTGGCAAGGAACGGCTGAGGCCCTGGCCTATGTTCATGGCTAGTGGTTCAGCTTCACATGAGGATGGAAGCACTCAGCCTCTCGCTAGAAAAATGAAAAGACTCAAGCTGGAAAAAGCACAGCAAAGAACTGTGCGTTCTTCGAAATCCCAAATCCACAAGGAGAGTCCAATTGTGTCGGTTGCGATGCCTGACCTTCCCAACACTGGACGTGAAGAGCATGCGCCTTCCACCATTTGCACGCCCCCTGCAAGTGCTGGAAGGAGCACCCGCAGTCCAGTTCCTGATAGTCAGATTGAAGATGTCAGTGTTGAAGTACACCAGGATGAGGAGGATATGGGTGTTGCTGGCGCTGGGGAGGAAATTGACCAGGAGGATTCTGATGGTGAGGTGGTTTGTTTAAGTCAGGCACCCGGGGAGACACCTGTTGTCCGTGGGAGGAATATGGCCATTGACATGCCTGGTGAAAATACAAAAAAAATCAGCTCTTCGGTGTGGAAGTATTTCACCAGAAATGCGGACAACATTTGTCAAGCCGTGTGTTCCCTTTGTCAAGCTGTAATAAGTAGGGGTAAGGACGTTAACCACCTCGGAACATCCTCCCTTATACGTCACCTGCAGCGCATTCATAATAAGTCAGTGACAAGTTCAAAAACTTTGGCCGACAGCGGAAGCAGTCCACTGACCAGTAAATCCCTTCCTCTTGTAACCAAGCTCACGCAAACCACCCCACCAACTCCCTCAGTGTCAATTTCCTCCTTCCCCAGGAATGCCAATAGTCCTGCAGGCCATGTCACTGGCAATTCTGATGATTCCTCTCCTGCCTGGGATTCCTCCGATGCATCCTTGCGTGTAACGCCTACTGCTGCTGGCGCTGCTGTTGTTGCTGCTGGGAGTCGATGGTCATCCCAGAGGGGAAGTCGTAAGCCCACTTGTACTACTTCCAGTAAGCAATTGACTGTTCAACAGTCCTTTGCGAGGAAGATGAAATATCACAGCAGTCATCCTGCTGCAAAGCGGATAACTGAGGCCTTGACAACTATGTTGGTGTTAGACGTGCGTCCGGTATCCGCCGTTAGTTCACAGGGAACTAGACAATTTATTGAGGCAGTGTGCCCCCGTTACCAAATACCATCTAGGTTCCACTTCTCTAGGCAGGCGATACCGAGAATGTACACGGACGTCAGAAAAAGACTCACCAGTGTCCTAAAAAATGCAGTTGTACCCAATGTCCACTTAACCACGGACATGTGGACAAGTGGAGCAGGGCAGGGTCAGGACTATATGACTGTGACAGCCCACTGGGTAGATGTATGCACTCCCGCCGCAAGAACAGCAGCGGCGGCACCAGTAGCAGCATCTCGCAAACGCCAACTCTTTCCTAGGCAGGCTACGCTTTGTATCACCGCTTTCCAGAATACGCACACAGCTGAAAACCTCTTACGGCAACTGAGGAAGATCATCGCGGAATGGCTTACCCCAATTGGACTCTCCTGTGGATTTGTGGCATCGGACAACGCCAGCAATATTGTGTGTGCATTAAATATGGGCAAATTCCAGCACGTCCCATGTTTTGCACATACCTTGAATTTGGTGGTGCAGAATTTTTTGAAAAACGACAGGGGCGTGCAAGAGATGCTGTCGGTGGCCAGAAGAATTGCGGGACACTTTCGGCGTAAAGGCACCATGTACAGAAGACTGGAGCACCACCAAAAACTACTGAACCTGCCCTGCCATCATCTGAAGCAAGAAGTGGTACCCTCTATATGCTTCAGAGGTTGGAGGAGCAGCAAAAGGCCATTCAAGCCAATACAATTGAGCACGATATAGGAGGTGGAATGCACCTGTCTCAAGCGCAGTGGAGAATGATTTCAACGTTGTGCAAGGTTCTGATGCCCTTTGAACTTGCCACACGTGAAGTCAGTTCAGACACTGCCAGCCTGAGTCAGGTCATTCCCCTCATCAGGCTTTTGCAGAAGAAGCTGGAGACATTGAAGGAGGAGCTAACACGGAGCGATTCCGCTAGGCATGTGGGACTTGTGGATGGAGCCCTTAATTCGCTTAACAAGGATTCACGGGTGGTCAATCTGTTGAAATCAGAGCACTACATTTTGGCCACCATGCTCGATCCTAGATTTAAAGCCTACCTTGGATCTCTCTTTCCGGCAGACACAAGTCTGCTGGGATTGAAAGACCTGCTGGTGAGAAAATTGTCAAGTCAAGCGGAACGCGACCTGTCAGCATCTCCTCCTTCACATTCTCCCGCAACTGGGGGTGCGAGGAAAAGGCTCAGAATTCCGAGCCCACCCGCTGGCGGTGATGCAGGGCAGTCTGGAGCGACTGCTGATGCTGACATCTGGTCCGGACTGAAGGACCTGACAACGATTACGGACATGTCGTCTACTGTCACTGCATATGATTCTCTCAAAATTGAAAGAATGGTGGAGGATTATATGAGTGACCGCATCCAAGTAGGCACGTCACACAGTCCGTACTTATACAGGCAGGAAAAAGAGGCAATTTGGAGGCCCTTGCACAAACTGGCTTTATTCTACCTAAGTTGCCCTCCCACAAGTGTGTACTCCGAAAGAGTGTTTAGTGCCGCCGCTCACCTTGTCAGCAATCGGCGTACGAGGTTACATCCAGAAAATGTGGAGAAGATGATGTTCATTAAAATGAATTAGAATCAATTCCTCCGCGGAGACATTGACCAGCAGCAATTGCCTCCACGAAGTACACAGGGAGCTGAGATGGTGGATTCCAGTGGGGACGAATTGATAATCTGTGAGGAGGGGGATGTACACGGTGATATATCGGAGGATGATGATGAGGTGGACATCTTGCCTCTGTAGAGCCAGTTTGTGCAAGGAGAGATTAATTGCTTCTTTTTTTGGGGGGGTCCAAACCAACCCGTCATATCAGTCACAGTCGTGTGGCAGACCCTGTCACTGAAATGATGGGTTGGTTAAAGTGTGCATGTCCTGTTTTGTTTATACAACATAAGGGTGGGTGGGAGGGCCCAAGGACAATTCCATCTTGCACCTCTTTTTTCTTTTATTTTTCTTTGCGTCATGTGCTGTTTGGGGAGGGTTTTTTGGAAGGGCCATCCTGCGTGACACTGCAGTGCCACTCCTAGATGGGCCCGGTGTTTGTGTCGGCCACTAGGGTCGCTTATCTTACTCACACAGTCAGCTACCTCATTGCGCCTCTTTTTTTCTTTGCGTCATGTGCTGTTTGGGGAGGGTTTTTTGGAAGGGACATCCTGCGTGACACTGCAGTGCCACTCCTAGATGGGCCCGGTGTTTGTGTCGGCCACTAGGGTCGCTTATCTTACTCACACAGTCAGCTACCTCATTGCGCCTCTTTTTTTCTTTGCGTCATGTGCTGTTTGGGGAGGGTTTTTTGGAAGGGACATCCTGCGTGACACTGCAGTGCCACTCCTAGATGGGCCCGGTGTTTGTGTCGGCCACTAGGGTCGCTTATCTTACTCACACAGCTACCTCATTGCGCCTCTTTTTTTCTTTGCGTCATGTGCTGTTTGGGGAGGGTTTTTTGGAAGGGACATCCTGCGTGACACTGCAGTGCCACTCCTAGATGGGCCCGGTGTTTGTGTCGGCCACTAGGGTCGCTTATCTTACTCACACAGCGACCTCGGTGCAAATTTTAGGACTAAAAATAATATTGTGAGGTGTGAGGTATTCAGAATAGACTGAAAATGAGTGGAAATTATGGTTTTTGAGGTTAATAATACTTTGGGATCAAAATGACCCCCAAATTCTATGATTTAAGCTGTTTTTTAGGGTTTTTTGAAAAAAACACCCGAATCCAAAACACACCCGAATCCGACAAAAAAAATTCGGTGAGGTTTTGCCAAAACGCGGTCGAACCCAAAACACGGCCGCGGAACCGAACCCAAAACCAAAACACAAAACCCGAAAAATTTCCGGCGCTCATCTCTAGTTTTTACACCAGCAATTCTCAGAATATATTTTATGCTACTAAAATGATTCACTTATAAATGAAATGATCCAATTTGTGGGAATGTTGTTCTGTTTCTGGATACAAAGAACTGTTATATACGGATTTTAAAAAAATAATCAGATGATAATGAAGCACTGCTGAAGTAACATAATTTGACAAACCATACTGGTCAGTATTACAAATTCAGAGCAGTACGGTCAGAAGTGATTTAATTCCGCACAGTGGGCAACAGTGGGTTGGATCGCAATACGCAATACGCGATCCAACCACAAAAACTGCTAAGGGAATAAGGGCGCATGTGCAGGGCTCATCCTGCACATGCGCCCACATTTTATGTGGGTACCCTGCACAAAATGCAATCACTTCTGTCTGTCAATCAGGCAGAGGTATTCGCGGGGCGGGGGATGGGTTGGCAACGCACCATTTCCAAGGCGGAGATGGAGCATTGTGGGGATGGCAACGGAGAAACGGGGGCAGTGCCAGTGAAACGGTGGGTGTGATTGGGGCATGATCGGAGCGGCTGCGAACAGGAAAATGGTGGCAGGCCTCCAGCAGGTGTAGCCAGGCTGCACCAGCAGGAGGGTACCTAATTTTTTGCGACAGCATTTTCAGCATGGTCAAGGGGGACGACTGGTAGCATGCTGGACGGCCTTGCCCTGCGATTTACAATCTTTACTGAATCAGGTCCAGTGTTTGTCTGAATGTAATAGCTGGATATCTTATAGAGGATTATGGTGTGACTAACGTGTAATCGTGTATTGGATAAAGCCTTATATTCAAGGTGGGTAGATTAGGTTGGTGGTGCTCAAAAGAGTCAAAAGGACAGTATTAAGGTTACAAGAACAAAGAAGGACTCTGGTATTGGGGCTTAGAATTTTTTTTTTTTACCTATAACATTGTTACTTTATTGATATGCCTTAAAATCAGGTAATGACCATCACAAAGAGCATTAAATCAATTCAATATATACATATACACACACTGTACGTGAACAATGTTGTTTCCAATAAAGAAAAAAAATGAAATTTATCACAGCCAAGCTTTTTGTGGTTGCAATAGTTCTGGATATCAAATATCCTGCGAATCACAGGGGTGATTGGCTGTTTTAATAAATTGAAATAAAGATTGTGAACAAGAGAAGAATTATATATATATATATATATATATATATATTAAAAAAATATATATATGTATATATATATATATATATATATATATATATAAGTCTCATGAACTGCACACAATACTCGGTTAAGTCCGGGTGCCAGATCCACACAATCTGATAACACAGAAAACCTCATAAACACATACAGCAATGCTGAGTGTATAGAAGTGATCAGCACAACCAGTAGCAAAAAATTTGATTTTAATCCACCAATGAAAAGTTTCCATCAAATGCTCAAATGCACAAGTCAAATTGTATATGAAGAGCAGCAGCGTTTACAAGCATATTACCACTCCTGGAGACATTCCTCCGTTACCCCTGACAGCCGTTTCGGTGTCTGCGCACCTTTCTCGAAGGATACATCCTTCGAGAAAGGTGCGCAGACACCGAAACGGCTGTCAGGGGTAACGGAGGAATGTCTCCAGGAGTGGTAATATGCTTGTAAACGCTGCTGCTCTTCATATACAATTTGACTTGTGCATTTGAGCATTTGATGGAAACTTTTCATTGGTGGATTAAAATCAAATTTTTTGCTACTGGTTGTGCTGATCACTTCTATACACTCAGCATTGCTGTATGTGTTTATGAGGTTTTCTATATATATATATATATATATATAGTGATCAAGCCTACAACTGTCGAAAAACGTGTCCAGCCTGTATCCGGTCTATATATGGACCGCCCCATAGCTCAACTCCTTGTAAGACCATGTATTTTTACCAATTTATAATTGCCTTGTGATTACACTGGAATTTATCATTAGTAGCATTATAATGTAGCACTTATGGAGATTACACTTATCATTCTCTCAGAAATGAAAAATTAATATATCTTGTCCCCTTTTGGATTGTCTACCTGCATTGCATATTGCATATCTATTCATTATCATTTGGATGGCGGACAAGTAGAACCACATGCTTATGGTGCAGAGGGTTTCTTGACCACCCTAGGTTAGAGTGAGCTCAATCCCACATCCTTCCCTTGCCGGCACATTATATATATTTTTCTCAACAGTGTGTATGGATAGCACATACACCTACAGTCATATCACATTGGTTAAGCCTGATCCCTTCCGATCTTTGAAGCAACACGATGCTGGGCCCTGTTAGTAACTGTATGGGACACCTGGGAATACAGGGTACTGTAGTGTGAAGATTCCAACTACACGGTATTATCTACAGCCATGTTTTGGGTTATTTTAAACTAACATACAAACCAGTGCCAATCTCCCTCCTCCACTGTGTTGTATCTCATTGTATACGTTATACCCAGTGCTACGGACAAATTATCGCCCTGCATTTTTTCTACGCATGTTGTATATCCAGCATACCTTTCAACTTACCTTTACTGAGGAATACCCAGTCTCCCCTGCGCTGGTTTCTTCCAACAGGAGTCACTGTGGTACACCATAGTGAAAGCAGATTCCATAGTCTTTCTCTTTCTTCATTCAGAAAACCCATTCCAAATCTTTGGTGCTCTCAACCAGCCATTCACTACCATAGGTGCACGGCTGGGTAGTAGAAACCAAACGGAATTAGTGCTTTTCCAGATACTTTTTTTTCTTCTTGAAAACAATCTGTATTTCACTACACAAAGCAGTATGGCAGATCCATGTGGTAAATTACAACAAGGTGTTACCAGGGTTGTGGCCTATTAGGAGACCCACTATATCGGTCACCTTAACCTTAAAAATGTTTATACAATATGTAACATGTCATAAATTGTTCTACATCTCATCAGATTGTTATCATATCACATTGTGAATATAATCACAACCACATATATATACTAGCTGTTCTACCTGTTCTTTGCAAGGGAGTTTCTGATTTTTGTGGTAGAAAATATAAATATATACACAAACAGATTAATTACACGCTTGACCTAAAATAATTCCTGTTTAGCCCATAATACAGGGGTTACTCAACCCTGATAATGTATTTAAAGAAAAATAAAAAATAAAATTATTACAGCGCACAGGAATTGATATTTTTATGTTAATTAAAAATATATTTAAAATATATATCTCAGCTAAATTTCTAACAATAGCTCTATATACAAACACCGGCCAGTATTGCAGTTAAAGTGATAAAACAACACCCATCAATTTATCTGGATATAGGTATACAGATTTTCCAATCTATTCCTTTAAACCCAGCTAAAAAAATTATATAAAAAATAACATTATAAAAAGCAGAAATAGGAAGCATCAAATCTTTTTCACAAACACAAATAAATATAGTATCTTATTTTTAAAGATGATATAACCTTTTATACATAGAGAAGATTATGTTTTTACTCTCCGTTTAGTGGTTGGAAATATACTGTATTTAATTTGTAGCAGTTCATCTGACAGTTTTTATGTGGACAAAGTTGGCAGCATTAGTCCTGCCACTATAAAGATGTGGACTCCAAGAGATTAGAAGGCTCACTGATAACAATGTATCCAGTTGGTGTCAACTTGAATCATCTGTTCAAGAGATTTGTTTTAAGAATATGACATAATTTGTAACAATTGGTATAAGCTGTACATATAGTCTCAGTTCAGCACATCATATTGTTAAGTCTGGCCAGATATTTATAATAGTTATAGGTGATCTCACCACTATAATAGCCTGTTCTGCTATAAGTGATCCTCCCGGCTGCTGGCGCTTTATCCTTGAAATGCAGACATCTCTGGTGGACCCTCCGATTACACCTTCTCAATATGAGTATACAGGTCGGTGTTATAGATGGATTCCGGTCTGGCGGTGCAGAAATATGGCAAATATGGCAAGTATCAATTGACGCATTTCCCCGCCTCCTCTTGGAATCAGCAGCTTCTTCAGAAGTAAGGTTCAGTCTCTCCGTGTCCTCTTATTTATACGTTTCTGCTTTCACAGCTGTAATCACTTTCACTTAGCGTTCCACACCTCGGTCTTGGTGTGGAGCACATAAGCATTTATTGTATAGTCTAGAATGACTTTTCCTCTATGTATTCACATACACAGACATATATATGCACATGTGTGTGAATATACCCATATGTGTATATAAACCATACACACATGATATAGTTGCACCATATCCTGGTGTCCCGGGAAGCAACATATACCCTTATACATTTTCATAGGTAAAAATATATATAATATAGAAGAGAGAAATATATACATTAACAATGAATATAAATAAACATGAAAAATAATAAAATATAAAAAAATGAAAATGAAAAATGAAAAAATAAAAAAATACAAAAAAATGAAAAATAAATAGACGAGTGAGAAGAGAGAGGAAATAAAGGGGGGAAAGGATTGAGAAGACTCGAGACATACAAAGGTGTTGACCTATACAGTATGTACATATGAAATATATAGCCATGAGAAAGCTCAGGACACACATAGGTACAAATCTATATGTATATAGATATGAAAGATATAGTGCCATGGGGACATTTAATCTAAGACACTATTTTTTGAAAATGTTACTGTAATTAATATAGATAAGTATACAAATACATATAATACATAGTAACAATAACATAGTATCTAAGGTTGAAAAAAGACAATTTGTCCATCAAGTTCAACCTATTTGTGGTCTCCTATGCAGGATTATTTTGGTCTACATTTTGTCTGATGCTGATGTCAGCCGTTGTGTTTTATTCCTCTTTTCATAGTAACTATACTGCGCGACTACGCTCCATAACCCTGGATATCCTTATCCATTAGGAATTTATCTAACCCATTCTTAAAGGTGTTGACTGAGTCCACCATTACAACTCCCTCAGGCAGGGAATGCCAAACACGTATTGTCCTTACTGTGAAAAATCCTTTACGTTGCATTGTGCGGAATCTCCTCTCCTCTAACCTAAGCGAGTGTCCACGTGTCCTCTGCGCTGATCTTACTAAAAACAGGTCCTGCGCAAGCTCTGTGTATAGTCCCCTTACATATTTGTAGATGTTGATCATGTCCCCTCTTTTCCAGTGTAAACATGCCTAGCCTTGAAAGCCTTTCCTTGTATTCCAGTGTCTCCATGCCCTTAATTAGTTTGGTCGCCCGCCTCTGAACCTTTTCTAGCTCCAGAATATCCTTTTTGTAGTATGGTGCCCAAAATTGCACACAGTATTCAAGACCAGTATTCAAGATGTGGCGTCACTAATGATTTATATAATGGGAGTATAACACTCGCGTCTCTTGCATCAATTCCCCGTTTTATGCATGCTAGTATCTTATTAGCCTTCTTTGTTGCAATCCTACTTTGGGTACTGCTGCTTGTTTGCCATCTATGTGAACACCTAAGTCCTTTCCCAGTACAAAATCCCCTAATGTTACCCCATTTAGTACATAGGTGTCATTTTTGTTCTTGCTACCACAGTGCATTACCTTACACTTGTCTGTATGAAGCGCATTCTCCATTTGGCTGCCCATGCTTCTAATTTAACTAAGTCATTCTGAAGAGATTCAGCATCCCCCTCCGTATTTATAACTTTACACAATTTGGTATCGTCTGCAAAAATTGACACTATACTCTCTAGACCTTCTGTTAGGTTTTTAATGAAAATGTTGAACAATAGTGGTCCTAGTACAGACCCTTGTGGCACACCACTTAGCACTTTAGTCCAATTTGAAAATGAACCATTAACCACAACACGCTGCTCCCTATTATCTAACCAATTTTTGACCCAAGTGCATATTGTGCTCCCTAGCCCTATTTCTTGTAGCTTATAGGTAAGTTGTATGTGTGGTACAGTATTGAAAGCTTTGGCAAAGTCTAAAAAGATTACATCTGACCTTATTGACTTCAAGGAACTCCTGAATACTGTCCCTTAGAATACCTTCCAATATTTTCCCCACTTTAGATGTAAGACTAATTGGTCTATAATTACCCGGTTCAGCTTTACTTCCCTTTTTGAATATTGGCACTACTTCCGCTATACGCCAGTCTTTGGGAACCATACCTGATATAACTGAATCTTTAAAGATCAAAAATAGTGGTCTTGCAAGTTCAGAGTGAATCTCCATTAGAACCCTAGGGTGAATTCAATCGGGACCCGGTGACTTATTAATCTTTACATTTTTTAATCGTTCACAGACTACCTCCTCACTTAAATAAGCACTTATCAGTGGGACATTATCATTATTGAGATTGTGTGTTAGTCCCTGGATTTGGTCCTCTCTTGTAAATACCGTTGAAAAAAACTCATTTAGTTTGTCCACTATGTCATTATAATTTTTGACTAAGACTCCCAACTTGTCTTGCTGTTGATATATTTTTTTATACATGAATCTCATTCAGGATACTATGTATATTTACACTCTAGAGGGACCTCTGGTAGTGTCTGTTAACCATCATAGTAATTGGCCTTATAAAAAAATTTAAAAAACATTTTCACAAGAATATAGATCCAAGTTTCAAAATCCTTGTTCAGATGGCTTTTAGATGTTGTTAAGCTCTACAACATCATTTAAACCATTCAGAAACAAAGAACCCAGTTTGTAAATCCAAAATGCCTCCCTTTGACACAATTTTCCAAAGCGATCACCTCCTCTACTCGTTGTTTGTACCTGCTCAATAGCCACAGCCGATATGTTGCTCAGATCGCGATTTTGGCATACAGCAATGTGGTTGGACAGTGGCTGTGTTTTATTCCCATTCAGTATATTTATCCTATGTTCCATAAACCTTAAATGGAAGGTACATGTAGTACGTCCTATATACTGTTTACCACACTTGCAACTTAATAGGTATATTATATATACAAGGATTGACAGTTAAGGAAATGTTTTATTTGGAACCTTTCTCCTGGTGTAAATTAGATAAATTCTGTACTTTTTCTTGGTGATGTATTACACATTTAAGGCCAATTACTATGATGGTTAACAGATACTACCAGAGGTCCCTCTGGAGTGTGAATATACATCGTATCCTGAATGAGATACGTGTATATACTATTATATTTATTTATATACTCATCTATATTAATTACAGTAACATTTTCAAAAAATAGTGTCTTAGATAGATTAAATGTCCCCATGGCTCTATATCTTTCATTTATATATACATATAGATTTGTACCTATGTGTGTCCTAAGCTTTCTCATGGCTATACATTTCATATGTACATATAGGTTGACACCTTTGTATGTCTCGAGTCTTCTCAATCCTTTCCCCCCTTTATTTCCTCTCTCTTCTCAATCATCTATTTATTTTTTATTTTTTTATTTTTTCATTCTCTTTTTTTTATATCTTATTCTTTTTCATGTTCAATTATATTAATTGTTAGTATATATATTTATCTCTCTCTTTTATATTATATATATTTTTGCCTCTGAAAATGTAATACTACAAAAAGGATATTCTGGAGCTTGAAAAGGTTCAGAGGCAGGCGACCAAACTAATTAAGGGCATGGAGACGCTGGAATACAAGGAAAGGCTTGCAAGGCTAGGCATGTTTACACTGGAAGAGAGGAGACAAAGAGGGGACATGATCAACATCTACAAATATGTAAGGGTACAATACACAGAACTTGTGCAGGACCTGTTTTTGGTAAGATCAGCGCAGAGGACAGGCTGACACTCGCTTAGGTTAGAGGAGAGGAGATGCCACACAATGCAACGTAAAGGATTTTTCACAGTAAGGACAATACGTGTTTGGAATTCCCTGCCTGAGGGAGTTGTAATGGTGGACTCAGTCAACACCTTTAAGAATGGGTTAGATAAATTCCTAATGAATAAGGATATCCAGGGTTATGGAGCGTAGTCGCGCAGTATAGTTACTACAAAAAGAGGAATAAAACACAACGGCTGACATCAGCATCAGACAAAATGTAGACCAAAATAATCCTGCATAGGAGACCACAAATACGTTGAACTTAATGGACATATTGTCCTTCTTCAACCTTAGATACTATGTTACTATGTATTATATTTATTTATATACTTATCTATATTAATTACAGTAACATTTTCAAAAAATAGTGTCTTAGATAGATTAAATGTCCCCATGGCACTATATCTTTCATTTCTATATATATATATAGATTTGTACCTATGTGTGTCCTGAGCTTTCTCATGGCTATATATTTCATATGTACATATAGGTCGACACCTTTGTATGTCTTGAGTCTTCTCAATCCTTTCCCCCCTTTATTTCCTCTCTCTTCTCACTCGTCTATTTATTTTTTATAATTTTTTTATATTTTCATTTTTCAATTTCATTTTTTTATATTTTATTATTTTTCATGTTTATTTATATTCATTGTTAATATATATATATATTTCTCTCTCTCTTCTATATTATATATATTTTTGCCTCTGAAAATGTATAAGGGTATATGTTGCTTCCCGGGACACCAGGATATGGTGCAACTATATCATGTGTGTATGGTTTATATACACATATGGGTATAATCACACACATGTGCATATATATGTCTGTGTATGTGAATACATAGAGGAAAAGTAATTCTAGACTATACAATAAATGTGAAAAATACAGTTTACTTGTGGATAATATCAATAAGATGTGCACTTTTGCAAATAGTTATAAGGTACTTCAGCGACGACATGAATAAACGTAGTTTTTGTTATTAATTTGATTTAATGTTTTTAAATATGATAAACAACAAATATGCATTTAAGGGACTCTATAGTAAGTTCAATAATCCGTGTGCTTACTTATAGAGATACAAATGCGGCAATAGAAGCCGTGATGAATCTAATACAGAGGTTCTCAAACTCGGTCCTCGGGGGCACACACAGTGCATGTTTTGCAGGTCTCCTCACAGAATCGCAAGTGAAATAATTAGCTCCACCTGTGGACCTTTTAAAATGTGTCAGTGAGTAATTAATACACCTGTGCACCTGCTGGGTTACCTGCAAAACATGCACTGTGTGTGCCCCCGAGGACCGAGTTTGAGAACCTCTGATCTAATATACATGTTTGTGCGTTCCACATAAAGTGGAACATGGAGGGAGTGAGATGACTCCAGTGCAGATGTCTATGCGCTCCACACCAGGAACGAGGTGAAAGTGATTACAGCTGTGAAAGCAGAGACGTATAAATAAGAGGACACGGAAAGACTGAACCTTACTTCTTGACAGGTTCGGTTTTGCTTGTGTCCCCGGAGGGGGCGCTAGTGGGTCAGTGGAGGTAGGATAGAAGAAGTGAGGAGGCTGGATTGGGTTTCTGCGCATCAGCGCAATGGTGTTTTATTAACATAAAAGTTCACACAATATGGCAGCAGAATAACGTGCAGGAATAAACAAATAAAAGTATGCAATGGAAATGGTGCAGCTTGGAAGCTGAGAGGCTATGGAGGAAATGGTAATGATGGATAAGTTCACTGGTGTGAGAACCAGAATGGTTTAAAACGTGGAGCCAGCAGAGATGGTATTAAATGTGTAGCAAACCTGGTAGCAGATGCAGGAGACTCAGGTGGAAGTTCACAGAGCAGTTCGTTAAACTCAGGCAGCTAGCAAGCTGCTTCACAGGTGAGGTGATGGAATGCACCTGGAGAGAGTCTCTACTGCAGAGGCTGAAGCACACTGCGGTTGTAGTTAGGTGTGGAGCCAAATACAGATGCAGGGGTTGCTGATGCTTGTAGTTCCACGGAGATGTAGGAGGGTAACCAGGAACACGGAGGAACAGGTAGGTAACCAGGAACACGGAGGATCCAGGAAGGTAACCAGGAACACGGAGGAATCCAGGCACATGGGTCGCAGGAGTGACACAAAGTTCAGGACAACCACAGGCTCACCCTGCAGCTCCTGATATACCCCCTGGTGTGCAGACATTGGTTGGAGTGGGAAAAGGAGGTGCGGCCAAGCTCCGGATTGGCCGCCGTACTCTGACCGATGGAGACTGTCATGGTGGCGCCCATGCCGCGGCCCGGCGGGAACGCGGCGTGCTCACACGCCCGCTGTTACAGGAGCGTTCCTAGGCCCAGGATGACGTCTGGCGGCAGAGGAGCGGACGACAGCAGAACGTAGGGACCCCGGACGGAGTCCGCACCGACGGACAGATGTGGCTGTGGTGAGTCGATTCCTGACAGTACCCCCTCGTTTATGGGTGGGCACTGAACACCCACGTGGCTTGGAAAGATGAGTTCTGTGGAAGACACGGACCAACCTTGGAGCATGGACATCTGACGAATTCACCCAACTTCTCTCCTCAGGACCATAACCGGACCAGTCGATAAGTTATTGTAGACGACCGTACCGGCAACGGGAATCCAGAATCTTCTCTATCTCGAACTCCATGCCCCGCTGAGTTCGCACTTTGGGGCCGACTGGAAGAGCTCTTTGGAAGCGATTCAGGACTAACGGTCTGAGGAGAGACACATGAAAAGCATTAGGTATTCGTAGAGAAGGTGGTAACTTGAGCTTGTAGGCCACAGGACTGATGACTCTTTCGATGGAAAAGGGACCGATGAAACGTGGTGCAAATTTCATCGACGGGACTCTAAGACGGAGGTTCCGGGTGGAAAGCCAAACCTTGTCACCAGGTTTCAGGCTAGGAACTGCACGTCTTTTGCGGTCAGCAAAGAACTTATACTGGCTAGAAGCCTTCTTGAGAGAAGCATGAATCTTCCTCCAGGTTGAAGAGAACTGACTCAAGACAGCAGTGGCAGCAGGAACATCAATGTGAGGAAGTTCTTGAAAATCTGGAACACGGGGATGTTGTCCATATACAGCAAAGAACGGAGTTGTTTCTGTAGCAGTATGGTAGCGGAAATTGTGGGCAAATTCAGCCCATGGGAGCAGGTCCAACCAGTCATCTTGAGAAGACGAAACATAAAGTCTTAAAAAGGTTTCTAACTCTTGGTTTACCCTCTCCGTCTGCCCATTCGTCTGAGGGTGGTAGGCTGACGAAAACCCGAGGTTGACTTGCATGGCAGAACAAAGGGCTCTCCAAAATCTTGCCACAAACTGAACTCCACGGTCAGATATAATTTCAGTGGGTAGTCCATGTAAGCGGAAAATCTCCCGTAGGAAGACTTGGGCAAGCTTCAGTGCGGAAGGAAGACCCTGGAGTGGTACAAAATGGGCCATTTTGGTAAACCTGTCAACCACAACCCAGATGGTATTGAATCCTTGAGAAGAGGGAAGGTCAGAGATGAAATCCATGGACAAGTGTGACCAGGGACGGCTGGGAACAGATAATGGTTGTAACTGACCTGCTGGAGATTGTCGAGGAGTCTTGTGCTGCGCACACTTCGGGCAGGATGCCACGAAATCTTTGATGTCAACTTTCATCTTCGGCCACCAGTATGTCTCAGAGAGGAACTTGAAAGTTTTCAGGACACCAGGATGCCCAGTGAATTTGGACTGATGAGCCCAAGACAGCAACTTGGAACGGAGTTCTGGGGAAACAAAAGTCTTACCAGGAGGTGGAGCAGGAGAAACTTGAGACGAAGCAAATACCACTGGACTCAGGACGGAATGCGGAACCGAGTCGGACGTCTCCTCTTCGGACTCCATAGATCGGGATAAAGCGTCTGCCTTGATATTCTGAGAACCTGGGCGGAAATGAAGCTTAAAATTAAAACGAGAGAAGAACATAGCCCACCGGGACTGGCGAGGATTGAGGCACTGGGCTGCCTTCAAATAAAGCAGATTTTTATGATCCGTATAGATGTTGAACAGAAATGTGTCCCCTTCCAGGAGATACCTCCATTCCTCAAGGGCCAGCTTGATCGCTAGTAGTTCTTTATCTCCAATAGAATAGTTAGCTTCTGCAGGGAGGAATTTACGAGAATAAAATCCACAAGGGTGAATCTTCCCATCAGTTCCCTTCTGGGAGAGAACAGCTCCAACTCCTACTGTGGAGGCATCCACCTCCAACTCGAATGGCTTGTTTACATCCGGTTGAGACAGAACTGGAGCAGACATAAAGGCCAGCTTGATCTTTTGAAATGCCGCTAAAGCTTCTTCTGACCAGTTGGAATGATCTGCCCCTTTCCAAGTTAAGTTAGTAATAGGAGCGATGAGAGTTGAAAATCCTCGGATAAACTTCCTATCATAATTGGCGAATCCCAGGAATCGCTGAATAGACTTAAGACTACTTGGAATGGACCAATTGGCAATGGCTTCCAACTTTGTCGGGTCCATCTGGAGATCCGATCCGGAAATTATATACCCCAGGAAGGGTATGGAGGGAACTTCGAAGGTACACTTGGATAATTTGCCGTAGAGACGGTTCTCACGAAGACGTCGGAGGACCTCACGGACTTGCAGACGATGAGAAGAGAGATCTTGGGAGAAGATGAGGATATCATCCAGGTAAACTACGAGGTATTTGTACAGAACGTCACAGAATATTTTGTTAACAAAGTGCTGGAACACTGCTGGGGCATTGCTCAACCCGAATGGCATTACCAGGTACTCGTAATGACCATCTCGAGTATTAAAAGCTGTCTTCCATTCGTCACCACTACGGATTCTGATGAGGTTGTAGGCAACGCGGAGATCTAACTTGGTGAAGATGCGGGCTCCCTTAACTCTACCAAACAATTCAGTGATGAGTGGTAATGGATAACTGTTTTTGATGGTAATGTCATTGAGACCCCGGTAGTCAATGCATGGACGTAATCCTCCATCCTTTTTTTTAACAAAGAAGAAGCCCGCACCAGCGGGTGAAGATGAGGGACGGATTAATCCTTTCAGTAAGTTCTCCCTGATGTAGTCGCTCATCGCCTCAGTTTCAGGAACGGATAACGGATAGGTACGCCCCTTGGTGGTTTCTTGCCGAGAATGAGGTCAATGGGGCAATCCCACTCTCTATGGGGCGGCAAAACATCAGCGGCCTTTTCACTGAAGACGTCAGAGAAATCTTGGTAAGCCGCAGGAAGATTTGACTGGGTTTTGACTTCAGAAGACTTGATAGGACAAACTTGGGCTAAGCAGGACTGGCGACAATGTGAACCCAGGAAGTGAGTTGTAACGTAGACCAATCAATCTGCGGATTATGTAGTTGGAGCCAGGGCATTCCCAACACGATCTCCTGGGTTGCCTGAGGAATAACTAAAAACTTTATTAATTCAGAATGCAGGAACCCGACTCCCAGAACCACTGGTCTGGTTTGGTGAGAGATATTCCCCTCGGAGATTCGGCTACCATCTACTGCAGTGATGTAGACTGGATATAAGAGTTCGCAGATGGGCAAACGAAACTTATCTACCGCAGCTTGAGTGATGAAGTTTCCTGCGGCTCCACAGTCTACTAACGCAGATGCAGACTGAAGACCATCTGTAGTCTCTAAAGTCACGGGAAGAATGAGGTCTTGGTTTGAAGGAGCTTGTCTAGAAGATCCCAACTTGACTCCTCCTTTACAAGTCAGGATCTGGCGTTTCCCGAACGCACTGTACAAGAATTGATCTGGTGACCTGCAGCCGCACAATAAAGACACAGTCTCTCACGGAGTCTTCTTGACCGCTCCTCAGGAGTTAAGCGGGACCCATTAACTTGCATAGGCTCATCAGAAGGTGGAGGCTGAAATTGTACTGAAGGTACCATTCTTGACTTGCGCGGCTCACTACGAGCACGCTCACTGTTGCGTTCGCGGATGCGAGAGTCCAACTTGATACATAGAGAAATCAGTTCAGGCAATTGCTCAGGGACATCGCGGGTTGCCAGTTCATCCTTGATCCGATCTGAAAGTCCATGCCAGAAGGCTGCTATCAGGGCTTGATTATTCCACTGAATCTCTGCGGCTAACGTCTGGAACTGGATGACATATTGTCCCATACTCCGGGTACCTTGACGAAGCTGAATAAGGTCTGCAGAGGCTGATGTTGCACGACCTGGCTCGTCAAAGATACGTCTGAAGGTTGACACGAATTCAGCGTAGTTGTTCATCAGAGGATCAGCACGTTCCCACAGAGGAGACAACCAACTCAAGGCAGAACCAGAGAGCAGTGAGATAATGTAGGCAACCTTGGATCTTGACGTGGGGAAATTGTGTGATAATAATTCAAACTGGATTTCACATTGGTTAAGGAACCCGCGACATAACTTCGGACTGCCATCATATTTGCTAGGCACGGGCAGGTGCAAGCGTGACACTGGAGCTGATGCAGCTGGCGTAGAAGAACTCACAGCACTTGCAGGTGCTGGGGTAACTGGAACTGGAGTAGCAAGTACACTAGGCAGGGTTTGCTGTAGTGTATCAATCCGGGAGGACATCACTTGCAGAAACTGGAACATCTGCTGCTGCACAGCCTCTTGACCATCCAAGCGGGAGACCAGATTTTGTAAGGCCCCTGACCCCACACTCTGACCACCGTCCGAGTCCATCAGTCCTGAACTTACTGTCAGGTTCGGTTTTGCTTGTGTCCCCGGAGGGGGCGCTAGTGGGTCAGTGGAGGTAGGATAGAAGAAGTGAGGAGGCTGGATTGGGTTTCTGCGCATCAGCGCAATGGTGTTTTATTAACATAAAAGTTCACACAATATGGCAGCAGAATAACGTGCAGGAATAGACAAATAAAAGTATGCAATGGAAATGGTGCAGCTTGGAAGCTGAGAGTCTATGGAGGAAATGGTAATGATGGATAAGTTCACTGGTGTGAGAACCAGAATGGTTTAAAACGTGGAGCCAGCAGAGATGGTATTAAATGTGTAGCAAACCTGGTAGCAGATGCAGGAGACTCAGGTGGAAGTTCACAGAGCAGTTCGTTAAACTCAGGCAGCTAGCAAGCTGCTTCACAGGTGAGGTGATGGAATGCACCTGGAGAGAGTCTCTACTGCAGAGGCTGAAGCACACTGTGGTTGTAGTTAGGTGTGGAGCCAAATACAGATGCAGGGGTTGCTGATGCTTGTAGTTCCACGGAGATGTAGGAAGGTAACCAGGAACACGGAGGAACAGGTAGGTAACCAGGAACACGGAGGATCCAGGAAGGTAACCAGGAACACGGAGGAATCCAGGCACATGGGTCGCAGGAGTGACACAAAGTTCAGGACAACCACAGGCTCACCCTGCAGCTCCTGATATACCCCCTGGTGTGCAGACATTGGTTGGAGTGGGAAAAGGAGGTGCGGCCAAGCTCCGGATTGGCCGCCGTACTCTGACCGATGGAGACTGTCATGGTGGTGCCCATGCCGCGGCCCGGCGGGAACGCGGCGTGCTCACACGCCCGCTGTTACAGGAGCGTTCCTAGGCCCAGGATGACGTCTGGCGGCAGAGGAGCGGACGACAGCAGAACGTAGGGACCCCGGACGGAGTCCGCACCGACGGACAGATGTGGCTGTGGTGAGTCGATTCCTGACACTTCCGAAGAAGCGCTGATTCCAAGAGGAGGCGGGGAAACACGTCAATTGATACTTGCCGTATTTGCCATATTTCTGCACCACCGTACCGGAATCCATCTTTAACACCGAGCTGTATACTCATATTGAGAAGGTGTAATTGGAGGGTCCTCCAGAAATGTCTGCACTTCAAGGCTAAAGCGCCAGCAGCCGGGAGGATCACTTATAGCAGAACAGGCTATTGTAGTGGTGAGATTACCTATAACTATTATAAATATCTGGCCAGACTTAGCAATATGATGTGCTGAACTGAGACTATATATTGTTACAAACTGTGTCATATTCTTAAAACAAATCTCTTGAACAGCTGATTCAGATTGACACTAACTGGATACATTGTTATCAGTGAGCCTTCTAATCTCTTGGTGTCCACATCTTTATAGTGGCAGGACTAATGCTGCCAACTTTGTCCACATAAAAACTGTGGCCCTCATTCCGAGTTGATCGCTCGCAAGGCGAATTTAGCAGAGTTGCTCACGCTAAGCCTACGCCTACTGGGAGTGTATCTTAGCTTCTTAAAATTGCGACCGATGTATTCGCAATATTGCGATTACAAACTACTTAGCAGTTTCAGAGTAGCTTCAGACTTACTCGGCATCTGCGATCAGTTCAGTGCTTGTCGTTCCTGGTTTGACGTCATAAACACACCCAGCGTTCGCCCAGACACTCCCCCGTTTCTCCGGCCACTCCTGCGTTTTTTCCGGAAACGGTAGCGTTTTTATCCACACGCCCCTAAAACGCGGTGTTTCCGCCCAGTAACACCCATTTCCTGTCAATCACACTACGATCGCCGGAGCGAAGAAAAAGCCGTGAGTAAAAATACTATCTTCATTGTAAAATTACTTGGCGCAGTCGCAGTGCGAATATTGCGCATGCGTACTAAGCGGAATTTCAGTGCGATGCGATGAAAATTACCGAGCGAACGACTCGGAATGAGGGCCTGTGTCAGGTGAACTGCTATAAATTAAACACAGTATATTTCCAACCACTAAACGGAGAGTAAAAACATTATCTTCTCTATGTATAAAAGGTTATATCATTTTTAAAAATAAGATGCTATATTTATTTGTGTTTGTGAAAAAGATTTGATGCTACCTATTTCTGCTTTTTATAAAGTTATTTTTTTATATAATTTTTTTAGCTGGGTTTAAAGGAATAGATTGGAAAATCTGTATACCTATATCCAGATAAATTGATGGGTGTTGTTTAAACAATTTGACTGCAATACGGTGTTTGTATATAGACCTTTTGTTAGAAATTTTGCTGAGATATATATTTTAAATATATTTTTAATAAACATACAAATATCAATTCCTGTGCGCTGTAATAATTTTCTTTTTGAAAATATAAATTACTGTTAACAATTTGGTAACTCTATAGAGATGTAAATTAAAGACGTCTTAATGTAAGTAAAAATTAATCCATGGTTCTAAGCATTACCCGAAGAATTTCCGTAGCAGATACGGTAAAAAGTGACAGAACCATTTTTGTAGTTTTTAAAATTCTAAATATTGGAGGTGCAATCCAAATTTTGATCCGGATGTTCATTCACGCAACACAAGCCAAGCATCGATAATTACTTCAATATGTGAACCCCCTTTTCATCCCCTTAGGGGAAATTTATTACTAATCTAATTACATAGTTTTCCTATTTCCCACCTGAAGAATACCGTGGTTAAATTTCAGCTTCCTAACTTATCTGTAAGTAAGCAAATTATTATTATTATTTTTTGGCGACGCAGCTTGTCCCACACCGCATGGAGTCACACCGCTTTCACACACGGTACTATACAACTGTGGTGTACTGGGGTGCAGTGCACACAACAAACAATTTTCTTTTCTTTTTTTGGGGACGCAACTTGTCCCACACTGCGTGGAGTCAGACCGCTTTCACACACGGTACTGGACAAATATGGTATACTGGGGTGCAGTGCACACAACAAACAATGTAAAGAAAGAAGAGCAAACAATTTTTAAAAATTTGGGGGGACGCAGCTTGTCCCACACTGCATGAAGTCAGACCACTTTCACGCACACACTGTGAACGCAGAGGGTGGAGCCTGCATAGTCACTGCAGTACCACTGTGATGGACCTAGGGGACTGGTCACCGGACACAGTGATAGCACCACAGCCCCTTTGATGGACAGTGACAGAACCAAAAAAAAAAAAAAACACTAGCTGTGCTGGACACAATGACTGACAGCCCCTTAGATGTACACTACTGACTGACAGCCTCTTATGTACATTACTACACTGACTGACACAGGCCCTGGCCATTATACCACTGACTGATACAGCCCCACAGACAGCCCCTGATGGGCACTCTGACTGACAGCCCCACGATACAGCCCCTGATGGACACTCTGACTGACAGCCCCACAGCACTGCCCCTGATGGACATTGACTGACAGCCCCACAGCACTGCCCCTGATGGACACTCTGACTGACCGCCCCACAGCACAGCCCCTGATGGGCACTCTGACTGACAGCCCCACAGCACAGCCCTGATGGGCACTCTGACCGACAACCCCACATCACAGCCCCTGGTGGACACTCTGACTGACAGCCCCATAGCACAGCCCCTGATGGACACTCTGGCAGCCTGCCCTTAAAAGGACAAAGACTGACAGGGCACAACAGCAGAGCTCCTTTCAGCGTGGAAGCATGCAGGGAAATGGCGCCAAGCCTTTATAGACTCGAAGGCTCGCGAGAAACCAACGTGGGATGATTACTTTTGGCCTCTTCCGCTATCGCGAACCTGGCGGGAACTTCACAAGCTGGGCTCACAAATGGCTCAACAGGCTATGTTCGGAGCTGTTCGGATTCCTGAGAATCTGAACCACTTATTAAATAAATATATATATATATATATATATATATATATATATATATATATATGTAGTGGTGCAAAAAAATTATTTGGACAGCCACCGATTGTCCAAGTTGACCCACTTAAAAAGATGAGAGAGGTCTGTAATTTCCATCATAGGTACACTTCAACTGTGAGAGACAGAATCTGAAAAAAAAAAGAACAGGAAATCACATTGTATGATTTTTAAACAATTTATTTGTATATTCTTGCGGAAAATAAATATTTGAACAATCAAAAAGTTTAACTCTATACTTTGTAATATAACTACGGTTGGCAATTACAGAGGTCAAACGTTTCCTGTAGTTCTTGAACAGGTTTGCACACACTGTAGCAGGTATTTTGGCCCACTCTTCCATGCAGATCTTCTCTAAATCTGTCATGTTTTGGGGCTGTCGCCGGGCAACATGGACTTGCAACTACCTCCACAGATTTTCTATTGGGTTGAGGTCTGGAGACAGGCTAGGTCACTCCAGGACCTTGAAATGCTTCTTATGAAGCCACTCTTTAGTTGCCCGGGCGGTGTGTTTGGGGTCATTGTCATGCTGGAATGCTCTTCAATGCTCTTACTGAGGGAAGGAGGTTTTTGCCCAAAATCTCATGGTACATGGCCCCATTCATCCTCTCCATAATACGGATCAGTCGTCCTGTCCCCTTTGCAGAAAAGCAGCCACAAAGCATGATGTTTCCACCCCCATGCTTCACAGTGGGTATGGTGTTCTTGGGATGCCATCCATCATTCTTCTCCCTCCAAACATGGCGTGTGGAGTTTATACAAAAAAGTTTGATTTTGCTCTCATCTGACCACATTACATTCTCCCAATCCTCCTCTGGATCATCCAGATGGTCACTGTCAAACTTCAGATGGTACTGGACATGTGCTGGCTTAAGCAGGGGGACCTATCGGGCGCTGCTGGATTTCAATCCATGATGACGTAGTGTGTTACTAATGGTAACCTCTGTGACTGTGTTCCCAGCTCTCGTGAGGTCATTGACCAGGTCCCCCCATGTAGTTCTGGGCTGATTCCTCACCGTTCTCAAGATCATTGATACCCCACGAGGTGAGATCTTGCATGGAGCCCCAGGTCGAGGGAGATTGTCAGTGATCTTGTATTTCTTACATTTTTAATAATTGTGCCAACAGTTGATCTCTTCTCACCAAGCTGCTTGCCTATTGTCGAGTAGCTCATCCCAACCTTGTGCAGCTCTACCATTTTGTCCCTGGTGTCCTTAGACAGCTCTCTGGTCTTGGCCATGGTGGAGAGGTAGCAGTCTGACTGTTTGAGGGTGTGGACAGGTGTCTTTTATCCAGATAACCAGTTCAAACAGGTGCCATTTATACAGGTAACGAGTGGAGGACAGAAAAGCTTCTTAAAGAAGAAGTCACAGGTCTATGAGAGCCAGAAATCTGGCTGTTTGGTAGGTGTCCAAATATTTATTTTCCACAAGAATATACAAGTAAATTGTTTAAAAATCATACAATATGATTTCCTGTTTTTTTTTAGATTCTGTCTCTCACAGTTGAAGTGTACCTATGATGGAAATTACAGACCTCTCTCATCTTTTTAAGTGGGTCAACTTGCACAATCGGTGGCTGTCCAAATACTTTATTGCCCCACTGTATGTGTATGTATATATATATATATATATATATATATAGCAAGCAGTCGGCGGCACTCACGGCTCCCCAGCAGGGAATAAACGAGACCAAGTCTGCATCTGCGACTTGGTCTCATTTATTCCCTGCTGGGGAGCCGTGAGTGCCGCCGACTGCTTGCTATATTTGGAGACATCCTCTTTGGGGATGCCATGCGGAGGGCACTGGCCTACTCTATAGTTATTGTACTGTATGGAGTGCTGCTGATCACCACAGAGTATATATATATATATATATATATATATATATATAAAGCAGAAGAAATCAGGTGGCACTCACAGACTTGTAGCTTTTGTGAAAACAAACTTCACTCCGTGAAGAAATTTATTGTGAAAATTCTTCTTCTCTTGTTCACAATATTTATTTCAATTCATTAAAACAGTCAACCACCACTGTGATCATATCTAGAACTATAGCAACCACATAAAGCTTGGCTGTGACAAACGTAAAAACAATTTTCATTGAAAGCAACATTGTTCACATACAGTGTGTAAATATGTATGTATTGAATTTTAATGCACTAGCCCTTTGTGATTTTCATTACCTGATAATGCATATCAATAAAGTAATAATATTTTAAGTAAAAAAAAACTGTAATCCCCTACACCAGAGTCCTTCTTTGTTCTTGTAACCCAAATTCAGAGTAGTGTTAGGAAATATTTCAATTATATTGCTTTATTTCCTTAAATTCTGCTTTACATATGTTAGGGAAAATTTAACAATGAGTGATATTTTTGTTATTAAAAATAAAAGTTAAATTGTGCTCCAGCCAATCAGCTCCTAACTATCATGTGACAGGAGCTGATTGGTTGGAGCACCATATTACATTTGCTTTGCAATGAGTGATAACAAGAGTATTACTCATTGTTAAATCTGCCTCTTAATTTTGACACACAGTATGTTTACCATGTGCTTATCATACTGTATATATTTTTATAGGACATAAAAATTCATAGGATAATGTCCCTTGACATTGAGGTAATCTAACACAGTTGTTTTCCAGCAATATTCGTGGTCTCTAATCTGTTGCAATCTGTTGTCGATTACTAAGAAAAGGATTCATGTTGTAAATCACTCTCTTGCCTGCTGTAGAAATTATTTACACTGTGATTTAGAACTTTTTAGCATTTTTTAAGTGAAATTTCATTGGTGTTTTCTTTAAAGCCCAAAACTCTTGATGTTTAGAGTCCATCTAAAACTGCTTACTACTCACCTTGTACCACCACTTGTAGTGGAGGACACTGTAATTCTGCAACTGCAAAACAGTAGCTGTAATTTTAGTCTTGTGATGGGTGATAGGGTCACATTAACTAGATACCCTCTTATGTTCCTAAATTAACACACTTATTAGGTTTTTACTTCAAATTCCATTTTACAAGTATGTTGGTATTGGAATACTTAAATTGACTGCTACATCACATGTATTTAAGCAAATGTATTAATATGATAAATATCTATATAAATTCCCTTAGTAGCTCATTCAAATGCCATTTTTTTTTAATTAAAAGTACTTATTGCTTTATATTTAAATTTGTGCTCCTAAGGTGGATTTATTATAAATACACCCCATTAATTTATCTATTTACTAGTTCCCTTCTCTAAACCTTTATAGGAGATACAGTTGACTGAATTTAAGTGTCAAATCATATATATGAGCTATCAATTAAAAAAAACACTAATTTTCACAATCACACTCAAATTAATAGTGCTAAATTGAAACTTAATCTGCAATTTCATAACTCTCAAAACCTACGCTCACTCTTTTGTTGGTGCACTTTCAGGAACTGTTGGACCCAGGTCTTAATATAATGAATACAGTACTAATGAGCAGTATTTTCCTAAGGATTACTCTCTGTTTTAAATTGAATTGTGATACTCATTACATAATGTGCATAGATATATCTACAGAAAAGTTTTATCTTTTTGTGTAGTCTAACCACAGCACACATATACTGTAGTTTTCCAAAACAGAGTAGTCTGTGTATTCCTATATGTTTCTGGTAGCTTTCTGTGGTTGCATACACTACATATAACTTGATTTTGTTTGTATGTATGACTGTACTGTGGATATCTATTCCTCAGTATAAGTCTTTGTGTTTTCTCAGGTGGGCAAGCACTTTGAGTCTCTCATACTTTCTGACACTTGTTATTGCCCAGTGAAGTATTTTACTTAAAAGAAGTCTCTCATATTTGACTTTGGCGCATATAACACTTAGACTGTCATACTATCTGACACTTGTGACAAGCCCTTCTTCACTGATCCTGTCACTGTCAACACCCAGGTAATGCACTGGTGGTTCCATTTCTAATTTATGATATATATTCTTTAATGTCACTAGCTGAAGTCACCCATACTGTTATTACATGCTAATTTATATGAGATGCATCTATTCATATACCATAGGCTTCTCAGTGGGTTACATCAAGTCTGGACAAATATGATGTTACCATGTCACACATAGCACCCCCAATGAAAGGCTGGGTGATATCCCGGGGCCCCCACAGGTGAAATTAATAACTGTGAGACCAGGATGGTTTACAAAGTGGAGGTTGCAAATATGTGTTTGTGTGTTAGAGGTGGGCTCAAGAAGCCTCCATGGACTTTAATACTATGTGCACCCACCAAAAGGAAGAATACATTGCATTTGGGGTGCTAACTCATTGGAGTTAGTCAACCAAGGGAATGCAGCAAATGTCGTGCTGAAAGATATTTATTGCTATATTAGTTCTCATACAATAAAAAGGTGCATCTCTCTCCCAATATTTGCATAACTGATTTAATTAATGAACATTGAATTACTGGAAAGGCCAGGGATGACACATAGAGTCTGACTTAGAGGAGAACTAGTTGACTGTCACGGGGAAAAGTTACCCCATTATCCTCACATGTTCCTTACATAAAGAACACCTATTGGCGGGAAGTTGGAACCAATTCATTTTAGAGGTAACTTTTTAAGGTTGCTCTGATTGTGTCAATGTAACTATGAGAAGATGATATTACATAGCCAAATATAGTCCCTGAGACCAATCAATGTGATTCACTAGGGTAAACCAATGTTTCTAAAAAAAAGAAAAAAAAAAGGTTTTTTTTTTTCTTTTTAACCCATAACAAAGTAAAATGTGTTATGGTCACAAATCTATATCACCAGTCATGAAGGGGTTAGTCCTCTGCAGACAGACCCAGTCAGTAGCTTCCAAAATTCTCCTATGAGCCTATCAGGGACACTCCAACTATCTGACCATAGAGTAGCAGGTGGACTGCAGCATACCCTAGTGTTATCCCATGGGATGACATACTTCTGTCACCAGTCTTCTAGTTACTTATCTCTCTTTCTGTGATGACATTTTTGATTGGACCTCAATTGATTTAAAAGTGTAGGCCACATTCAGTTGTTTTGAATTTAGTGGATATTTATATTGGTATATATAATTTAGTATATGACTTTAACAAAACTTGTTTACCCTGTTCGTATTCCTTTGTGATTTTTGGATATGATTTGAATTAATCAGAGTTTCTTATTTTTCACTTTCATTAACAATTGACTGTAACTGTTACTGTCATTAATAATAGATTTCAATAGACTCAATGCTCACTTCCAATTACAATAGACTGCCTTCACTTTCACTAAATATAAACTCCACCTTCACATTCACTAATAATAGACTTAGCTTCTCCTTTTCATTTACAACATTGTCTCTTAAAGGCTTGATGCATTAAATAACCTTTTTCTTCATTAGAATCTATGGCCCGCAGTGGTCTCACTTTCGCTCAGCATAGATCCCAGTGTAGAAAAATGTTACTTAATGCATGAGGCCTTTAAGACAGCATGCTCAGTAGCTCAGAACCTGGTTATTGGAGAAAAAGAGCTAGCTATTGATTACACTGACCACAGTAAACGAAAAGAATAATTGCCATTGCCACTAGCAAAAGCAGAAATACAAGCTGTAAAAAAGTCAGCTTGAACCAATCATTCCTAACAATATTCTTGCTGCACCAACAATCATTGATTATTATGTTAACGCTTCCATGACACCAACAAAAAGAAGTACTGCGTGCACATAGAACAAATAGCTTGCAGAAGGCTGTTACGAGATCCTATGTCAAATCATTGCTATCAGATTGGAAAAGTAATTAATCTAACTTGTTCTTAATTAGCTGTGCATATTTTAAATGGAAGACATGAATGAAACAGCAGTTTGTTATATAGGCCCTCTGTTACGCACTAAACACTCTGTTATGTTTATGCTGTGTATGTTATAGAAAAGAAAAATCCAGAGATGTAGGACAGTTTTTGTTTAATTATGCTTAATTTTTTCAATACCTGCATATGATGAAGAGCAGGGGCATTTTAAGAGAGGAGGAGGCCCGTGTGCAGCCTTCTGCTTCAGGGGCCCCTTCCTCTCTGACTGATGCACAGGATTTAATACTTACCTCTCCAGAGTCCCCCGGTGGTGCCATCCTTCTCCGCAGCAGCGGCAATAGAGTCTGAGAACAGACTCTATTGCGCATGCACAAACCTCTGGGAACACGGCGCAGCTGCCATTTGCCCAAGGATTTTGCTAATGCGCATGCGTGAAACTCCAGAAAAATGGCCACCGTGCCATCTTTCCGGAGTTTTCAGCAGGCGCAATAGAGTTTGTTCCCCCTAGTGTTCAAACTCTATTGCGCTGCCGAAAAGGGATGGCTTCGATGAGGGACTTCAGAGAGGTAAGTATTAAGCAAATGGGTGCAGTGTGTGCAGGGTGGGGCCCCCTGGACCTGGGGGCCCGTGTGCCTTGCACACACTGCACCCATTATAGAAACGCCAATGATGAAGAGCCTACAGTACTCATTCTTCTTTTTTTCTAATGCACGTAATATTATGTTTAGTATCACCAGTTTTTAATAGAGATGTGCAGTTCCGTTATCCTGAAATACCGTATGTACACACCCAAACTTAGGGGTTCCGAGTCGAAGTCAAGTCCTAGTTCGGAATCAGTTTGAGGTTCCGAGTGGAACCGAGTCCCGCCTCAGGTCTGTTTCAGTTTGGAACTCGGATTTAAAAACTGAACTTGGATTTTGGATTGCATGTAAATGAAACAGTCCATATTACATGATTTTAGCTATTTTATCAATTTTTATTGATATATATATTTAAACCATTACAGTATTTGTCGATTTTTATGTATTTTAAAGGAATACAAAGCCGAACCAAAAACCGAATCCAAACCAAAATATTTGAGGCTGGTTTTACCAAAATCAAAACACAGGGCACATCTCTAGTTTATAAATGAACCAGCAGCCAATGAGATCATGGAAATGTGACACTTTTTTATTAATTAAAAAATCTGGTCTGCTTTAAAATGACACCAAGGCTGATTCTGAGACCCTTTTGCCTCATACCGCAAAATATACTTCAAAATGCTCTGGGTGATACCTGGCTCTCTTCCCATAATCCCCTGCATCTCTGCTAACTTTGCTGTCTTTCTTTTCCACCATCTTTCCAAACTTCTTATCAATCACATTTTTGGATATTGTTCATTGATTCTTGTACTTTATGTGGCTGTTGCAACTTGTTCTTACAATAACACTACAGCATATTACTTATTACTTTGTTTTCTACCTCATTCAATATGCCATTAGGCCTTTTTCTTAAAGTTTCTATGAAGTGTTTTCCCAATACCCCCACCCTTTTCTATTTTTGTACACCGTTTATCCACAAAATGTATAAAAGTTCTATTTAAAAAACGAATCTGTAGTATGGGCCTAATTCAGTAAGGTCCAAATTTGCACATGCAGTCGTATAACTGCAATGCATATGCAGCAATCAAGCACCATCGACAGTTGCGGTTGACCCATGCATACTCAAAATAATGTAATCGCAGTTGCACCAGGCACCATGCTTTTCAGCTATCGCAGCTGATGTCAGATGCACACCCCGAAAATGGCTATGACACATCTGCGTTTTCCCAGCCCACTCCCCACAAAAGCCATGTTTCCTCCCACAAACAGTCACTTCCTGTCAATCACTTTGCAGTCGCATTTCACCGGGCCTGCGATTAGAGAGAGATCGCACTTTGGTGTTTACGCATGCACAATGCATTCACAAAGCACGTGCAGTCTGCTGATAATCGGGCAATTTGCCTTTTTGCAATTTAGTGATCCTTACTGAATTAAGCCCTATGAATGGTAAAAAATTACTATTCTCTTTAAAATCAGAAAATCTGTAATACTATTTGTGAAATAGGTGAAATATGATTATTTTTTCTGAACACGAAAAAGGTTATTCAATTGTTGTAATTTGACAAATGAAAGCTACATAATTGACATAAATTGCACTAACAGAAATACAAAAAAAACCAAAACTATTTCTTGTCCTGGGTGACAGAAATCCTAGTTTCAGCCCTGCCTTGAGACAAGTACTGTATAATTGAAAATATTTTTAGTAAATTAAATGGCATTGTGGCTGGGGGCTCGGCATACAGGATAAACTTGTGGTGTGCTCGCCATTTTTTAAATGGGAGAATCAGAGATAGGCGCCATGTACAGTACATGTGTAAGGGCAGTGGCGTCATAAGTGACAGAAGCCGGGTGCTGCACTTTAACATTACAACATTACATGCTGCACCTGGCTCCTGTCACCGTGTGTGTGTATGCCTTGTTACACATATACCTTCTGTGACATCAAGACGTGTTGTATTGTTGATGAACATGTGTATGCTGTGCCCTCTAAGCAGTGCTTGCAAAGGGGAAGAATCTTTTTTAAGACTATTTTAGCAATATACATCTTTCCCCACTGCCTTTTATCTTGCAACCAACAGGAATGCAACAAACGCGTTCCCATTCTCTGGCTCTTCTGGGTTGAGTCCAGCATCTCCAAGCTCCATCCTTTGTCAGCTACCATGCAGGGCCTGGTCCGGGTGAGGGGCCAGTAAGAATCAGCCAACAGCAATTAGGAGGTATGTCAGAAGCATGTCTATGCTAGTGATGTGTGGTGGGGTGATGCAGGTGAGGCAAAGCCTTTCCTGTCATACTAATATATATACCATAGGTTTGACTATATAAAGTATATGAAAAATAAAAATAATATATTAGAAATATCTTCTTTGTATTATTCTAGTAATTTTTATAGTCAAAACTCTGGAGTAAAAGGTCTATGGCAGGTGAGGCAGTGCCCTCTTGTATATCTTTTCTGCACATCTCTGATCAAAACTCACCAAATATGCAGCAGTATACACTGCTGCACTTGTATATAATGTCCATATGAACCCTTTGGCTCATATATTGTGTGTAACTCTGGCTCTGGTACTTACCTCAACTCCCTGGCCTAAGCATACACGGCAGTAAGCGGCTCCAGGGCCAATGGTAGGACCTGGTGGTGGCAGCATAATAACCACTCACTGTACAGTGGGTGGAGTCAGTAACAGGTGGTTTCTGATGGTAAGAGGGAATGCCCTATTGTCCAAGGTCCCATGAGACCCCCAAAAAATCTGAGAGTGCTTGGTGCAGGCAGCGATGTGCATAAGGGTGTACAATTTAGAGATGCACATAAGTTGGATCCCTCAGACACTGATCTGGGACATGCAAGTCCAGTTAAAGAGCACAACGTGTAGGTAGAGATGTGTCCTCATTTAACTATCCTTCTGGCTGGATATAACTTAGAGAGAGTGGCTTTGAGTGATCTGCTAATGAGAAAGAGCCAGCTCATGAAAATATATCATAACTCATGATAAGGTGTCACAAGTTGGTACAGCATTATCATATACTGTACAACTGTGGACTATCAAACATTGGAGAGAGATAAAGCGGGACAGAGATAAAGGGGACCATGTACTAACCCTTGGAGAGAGATAAAGTGGACAGAGATAAAGTACCAATCAATGAGCTTCTAACTGTCATTTTTCAAACACAGCCTGTGACATGGCAGTTTGAAGCTCATTGGTTGGTACTTTATCACTCTTCAGTTCATCTCTTCCCAAGATTGCTACACCTCCCCCACAATGAGTTGTGATACCTTATCATGAGGTGCCCAGCATATCATGCAAAACCACATAAATATCCAACCAAAAGAATAGCTAAATGAGGACACATCTGTATACACAAATGTGGCCTGCCTACAAATTCCAAGCTGCACAATTTCAGTTAAACATCATGAAATGTATTGATACAATGTATAAGGGGCAGATTTACTAAGCCTTGGATAGTGAATAAGTGGAGAAAGGTAAAGAACCAGCCAATCAGCTTCTAAGGGGTACATTTACTAAGATGTGAGTTCTATTTAAGATGTGATGTTGCCCATAGCAACCAATCAGATTCTACTTCTCATTTATCTAGCACCTTCTAGACGATAATACCTGGAATCTGATTGGTTGCTATGGCCAACATCCCATCTTAAATAGAACTCCCATCTTAGTAAATTTAAACCTAACTGTAATTTTTCAAACGGCAACCTGTAACATGGCAGTTAGGAGCTGATTGGCTGGTTCTTTATCTCTCTCCACTTTATCACTCTCCAAGGCTTAGTAGTTAGTACGTGTTTCCCCCTAAGTACGCTTTAGTTATACAGTGTGGCTTATTAGGTCTTAGGTGTGGTCTAAAAACATTTCTTAAAATTGACACATTCTTTGGACACGTGCAGATCATAACACTGTTTAAGATATATGCAAACTCAAGAAACACAGGTAAAAACTCAATATTTTGGCCCATACTATAAGCATATTGTGGCCAAAAAGTGCATACACTGAGGCCCAAGGAGATCATTGGTACCTAGCTGAAAAATACACAAGCTGTGCACACTGATTCTTCACAATAAGGACCAAGCTCACACATGATGACACATACAGTAGGTGATGAGAAAAGTAGGACATATTTAATTTTTTTTATCAATTGTCTGTGATTTGTTACTTACCAATCATTTTCTACTATACCCTCCCCCTCCACACTCCTTCCTTTTCACATCACCAATAAGATATCCCACATACAGTACTGATTGATGGAAATTATTCACATGATCTCCTACTTCACATGATGCGCTGAATGCACCCCAAGCACATAGCTACTGTACTTTTATCAAAAAGAAGTCTTGGCCAGGTTTTACTTCGCGTGATACAGAGGAAGACTACTGTATGACAATCACAGACATTACAAAAAAAAGAGTAAGAAAAAGCAATCTCTCCAAATGCTTTTTATTTACATTAAAGTATAAGACATACCGTATTGGATTTTGAAGTCTATTTTATGAAAATACCAAAGGGAACTATTTGGATATAGAAAGTATAAAATGTGTCTTCTTTGAGCGATAAAACATTGGTTAACTCTTCAACAAAATCCGTATCTAGTAAGAGATTCAGTTGCTTTCCTGAACAAATGGAACCCCAAGAGGTGAAGTTATCATCCAGCATGAAATCTTTTTGAACTGTTGATATATTAATGTGACAGCAGAGCGGAACAGAGAATACAGTGATAGAATGTATGTATACATAGGACATAATAAAGTGTGTGCTGACATCATGAAGAAAGAAACAAAAATCAAAAATGTTATTTTTCTGACCTTCATGGTGACCTCAAGAGGTAATTTAAGTCCCTCAGGTTCACCATTCTACCATTGTAATACATGAAACAAACATAATGATATATAAATCATGGATGATCATTGCAGTGATAGATCTCTATTTCCCACTACAAATAAATGAAACCTCAACTCATGCATTGAATTTAAGTGCCCAAGATTCAATGTAGTCATTTTCATTATTGATACTTAAAGGGGAAATTTACCTTGTACTGTAGATATGGAATACTTGCACTTTACTTGTAGAGAAGGTGACGATCTTCATCTGCCTAGCTGAAATTTTGTAAAATGTAGTCACCTTGAAAGAGTAAGTAAATAACACAAATTCAACAAGAGTATTTATAGAAAAGTAATACGTTATTCATAAACACTCAGAACAGCACCCCCAATTATACATTTAGCGTGATAAATTCAGGAAAAATGGCTTGGCTTCAGCATTCACTTTTACAGATAACATTGCAGACATGGGAGTACCCTTATTTTTATCAGCAAGAAAAGTCAGATAAAGCATATTATTTTCAAACAATGTCCTGTTAGAGTCTATACGTTACCTATTATGGTTATAATAATCTTAATGGTGTATGGTGCACCTGCACCCTTTGTTCCTATATTGTAGTATTGCAGTACTTAGTCCCAGCAAGGTAGCACATCCCATTATAATAAACTAGGGTGTGCAGTCCAGGCCCCGTTTCCATATAGTCTATATTATGTGTGTGTATACACACCTGAGGGATTGGGACAGCCCTCATCTCTGGATTAGCACCCCACCCACTGCCTCTCAGGCTTTTAAACAGGGAACCAGCACATTCTGACTGCACAAAAGACATAGGTAAGATCCTTTTAATTATATACAGAGTCTTTTTGGGGGTGAGTGTTTGGGGCATGGAGCTCCTATATTGCTCTGGCTGGGCCACCTTGGGGCATCACCATCTTACATTTACTTTTAACACTTATATCACATTGTGTTTGTTTTATATTTATGTAGCATTTTTCACATATCTTTTACACTTATAACACTGCTCAGCTAAACTTCACATTCTAACACTCTGACACTTCACTGCTGTCTTTTTTTTTTTTTCTTTTACATTCAGCATTCTCTTTCATTAGATTGTAAGCTTGCGAGCAGGGCCTTCCTACCTCTATGTCTGTCTGTTTTTACCCAGTTTTGTTCTATTACTGTTGTTCTAATTGTAAAGCGCAACGGAATATGCTGCGCTATATAAGAAACTGTTAATAAATAAATAATAATAAATACATTTGCTTGACACTGATCTCTCACTCCTATCCTTTTTCTGTGTGGTGGCCTGGGGTGGTGTGGCTGGGGTGGTCTGGGGGTCCTTTGCATCCCAGAGGTGAACCCCTATAGCATGCTTTTTCAACCATTGTGCCGTGGCACACTAGTGTGCCACGACCAGTTGCAAGGTGTGCCGCGGAGCCAGAGCAGCTTCCTGCACCTTCAGAGTGAACTGTTGGCCCGGGCTCTTCTTAGAGGATCATTCATGCTCTTGCTGTGACCTGTGCATTGATGACGTGGTGGTGTGATATCATAGATCACGTCCACCGCATCTCACCACGCAGCCAGCCCACCCGCCTGCATACACATCTTCCAGTTCCCACCTGCATCCACAGCTTTCCTTGCCAACCCACATCCACACCTGCCCGCCCGCTGCTCAGTATTCGCAGCACTCCACTAAGAACAACCCCTGCCACTGAGGGATAGGGAGGAGGACAGCTGACCAGTAGGGGCTAATATTTGTTATGTTATTTCTCCTGTGGGGAGAAATAGGATTTATGGATTTATGGGGGGAACAATGTGAATAATTCATGGGGGGAGCAATAGGATTTATGTGGGGAGCAATGTGATTGATTTATGTGGGGAGCGATAGGATTTATGTAAGGAGCAACATGATTTATGTGGGGAGCAATGTGATTGTTTTTTCTCTGTAGGTCGATGAATGTGTGGATTTTTTATTACTGTGAGGGCCAATGTGTGTTTTTTAGGTTTTTTTCTGTGTCTCTAACTTCTTAATGTTTTAACTAGAGATGTGCACTGACCCTCGTCTTTTGGTTATGCTAAAATCACTCTTGGCATTTTGTTTTTGTTTTTCGGTTTTAGCAAAAGTATTTTGGTTAGGAATCTGATTTGATTTTGGATTTCACGAAAATTGCTAAAAATGGCTAAACTCATGTAATTTGGAACTATTTTTGATCTTACAGCATTATTATTAGAGATGAGCGGGTTCGGTTTCTCTGAATCCGAACCCGCCAGAACTTCATGTTTTTTGTCACGGGTCCGAGCGACTCGGATCTTCCCGCCTTGCTCGGTTAACCCGAGCGCGCCCGAACGTCATCATGACGCTGTCGGATTCTCGCGAGGCTCGGATTCTATCGCGAGACTCGGATTCTATATAAGGAGCCGCGCGTCGCCGCCATTTTCACACGTGCATTGAGATTGATAGGGAGAGGACGTGGCTGGCGTCCTCTCCATTTAGATTATAAGAGACTGAGAGAGATTTACTGGAGCTGACTAGGAGGAGTACTGTTACTGTAGAAGTGTAGAGACTGAGTGGAGAGAGTTTACTAGTGAGGACAGTGCAGTTTACTTTATAATCCGTTCTCTGCCTGAAAAAAGCGATACACAGCACACAGTGACTCAGTCACATACCATATCTGTGTGCACTGCTCAGGCTCAGGCCAGTGTGCTGCATCATCTATTATCTATATATAATATTATATATATCTGTCTGACTGCTCAGCTCACACAGCTTATAATTGTGGGGGAGACTGGGGAGCACTACTGCAGTGCCAGTTATAGGTTATAGCAGGAGCCAGGAGTACATAATATATTATATAGTGAGTGACCACCAGACACACAGTGCAGTTTATTTAATATATCCGTTCTCTGCCTGAAAAAAGCGATACACACAGTGACTCAGTCAGTCACATACCATATCTGTGTGCACTGCTCAGGCTCAGGCCAGTGTGCTGCATCATCTATTATCTATATATAATATTATATATATCTGTCTGACTGCTCAGCTCACACAGCTTATAATTGTGGGGGAGACTGGGGAGCACTACTGCAGTGCCAGTTATAGGTTATAGCAGGAGCCAGGAGTACATAATATATTATATAGTGAGTGACCACCAGACACACAGTGCAGTTTATTTAATATATCCGTTCTCTGCCTGAAAAAAGCGATACACACAGTGACTCAGTCAGTCACATACCATATCTGTGTGCACTGCTCAGGCTCAGGCCAGTGTGCTGCATCATCTATTATCTATATATAATATTATATATATCTGTCTGACTGCTCAGCTCACACAGCTTATAATTGTGGGGGAGACTGGGGAGCACTACTGCAGTGCCAGTTATAGGTTATAGCAGGAGCCAGGAGTACATAATATATTATATAGTGAGTGACCACCAGACACACAGTGCAGTTTATTTAATATATCCGTTCTCTGCCTGAAAAAAGCGATACACACAGTGACTCAGTCAGTCACATACCATATCTGTGTGCACTGCTCAGGCTCAGGCCAGTGTGCTGCATCATCTATATATATTATATATCTGTCTGACTGCTCAGCTCACACAGCTTATAATTGTGGGGGAGACTGGGGAGCACTACTGCAGTGCCAGTTATAGGTTATAGCAGGAGCCAGGAGTACATATTATATTAAAATTAAACAGTGCACACTTTTGCTGCAGGAGTGCCACTGCCAGTGTGACTGACCAGTGACCTGACCACACTGACCACCAGTATAGTTAGTAGTATACTTATATTGTGATTGCCTGAAAAAGTTAAACACTCGTCGTGTGACTTCACTTGTGTGTTTTTTTTTTTTTTTATTCTATAAAAATAAAACTCATTCTGCTGACAGACAGTGTCCAGCAGGTCCGTCATTATATAATATATAATATATACCTGTCCGGCTGCAGTAGTGATATATATATATTTTTTATATCATTTATCATCCAGTCGCAGCAGACACAGTACGGTAGTTCACGGCTGTGGCTACCTCTGTGTCTCTGCACTCGGCAGGCAGTCCGTCCATAATTGTAATACCACCTAACCGTGGATTTTTTTCATTCTTCTTTATACATACATAGTTACATAGACATCTTCTCTTTATCAACCAGTCTATATTAGCTGCAGACACAGTACAGTACGGTAGTTCACGGCTGTGGCTACCTCTGTGTCTGCACTCGGCAGGCAGTCCGTCCATAATTGTATACCACCTAACCGTGGTTTTTTTCATTCTTCTTTATACATACATAGTTACATAGACATCTTCTCTTTATCAACCAGTCTATATTAGCTGCAGACACAGTACAGTACGGTAGTTCACGGCTGTGGCTACCTCTGTGTCTGCACTCGGCAGGCAGTCCGTCCATAATTGTATACCACCTAACCGTGGATTTTTTTCAGTCTTCTTTATACATACATAGTTACATAGACATCTTCTCTTTATCAACCAGTCTATATTAGCTGCAGACACAGTACAGTACGGTAGTTCACGGCTGTGGCTACCTCTGTGTCTGCAGTCGGCAGGCAGTCCATAATTGTATACTAGTATCCATCTCCATTGTTTACCTGAGGTGCCTTTTAGTTGTGCCTATTAAAATATGGAGAACAAAAATGTTGAGGTTCCAAAATTAGGGAAAGATCAAGATCCACTTCCACCTCGTGCTGAAGCTGCTGCCACTAGTCATGGCCGAGACGATGAAATGCCAGCAACGTCGTCTGCCAAGGCCGATGCCCAATGTCATAGTACAGAGCATGTCAAATCCAAAACACCAAATATCAGAAAAAAAAGGACTCCAAAACCTAAAATAAAATTGTCGGAGGAGAAGCGTAAACTTGCCAATATGCCATTTACCACACGGAGTGGCAAGGAACGGCTGAGGCCCTGGCCTATGTTCATGGCTAGTGGTTCAGCTTCACATGAGGATGGAAGCACTCAGCCTCTCGCTAGAAAAATGAAAAGACTCAAGCTGGCAAAAGCAGCACAGCAAAGAACTGTGCATTCTTCGAAATCCCAAATCCACAAGGAGAGTCCAATTGTGTCGGTTGCGATGCCTGACCTTCCCAACACTGGACGTGAAGAGCATGCGCCTTCCACCATTTGCACGCCCCCTGCAAGTGCTGGAAGGAGCACCCGCAGTCCAGTTCCTGATAGTCAGATTGAAGATGTCAGTGTTGAAGTACACCAGGATGAGGAGGATATGGGTGTTGCTGGCGCTGGGGAGGAAATTGACCAGGAGGATTCTGATGGTGAGGTGGTTTGTTTAAGTCAGGCACCCGGGGAGACACCTGTTGTCCGTGGGAGGAATATGGCCGTTGACATGCCAGGTGAAAATACCAAAAAAATCAGCTCTTCGGTGTGGAGGTATTTCACCAGAAATGCGGACAACAGGTGTCAAGCCGTGTGTTCCCTTTGTCAAGCTGTAATAAGTAGGGGTAAGGACGTTAACCACCTCGGAACATCCTCCCTTATACGTCACCTGCAGCGCATTCATAATAAGTCAGTGACAAGTTCAAAAACTTTGGGTGACAGCGGAAGCAGTCCACTGACCAGTAAATCCCTTCCTCTTGTAACCAAGCTCACGCAAACCACCCCACCAACTCCCTCAGTGTCAATTTCCTCCTTCCCCAGGAATGCCAATAGTCCTGCAGGCCATGTCACTGGCAATTCTGACGAGTCCTCTCCTGCCTGGGATTCCTCCGATGCATCCTTGCGTGTAACGCCTACTGCTGCTGGCGCTGCTGTTGTTGCCGCTGGGAGTCGATGGTCATCCCAGAGGGGAAGTCGTAAGCCCACTTGTACTACTTCCAGTAAGCAATTGACTGTTCAACAGTCCTTTGCGAGGAAGATGAAATATCACAGCAGTCATCCTACTGCAAAGCGGATAACTGAGGCCTTGACAACTATGTTGGTGTTAGACGTGCGTCCGGTATCCGCCGTTAGTTCACAGGGAACTAGACAATTTATTGAGGCAGTGTGCCCCCGTTACCAAATACCATCTAGGTTCCACTTCTCTAGGCAGGCGATACCGAGAATGTACACGGACGTCAGAAAAAGACTCACCAGTGTCCTAAAAAATGCAGTTGTACCCAATGTCCACTTAACCACGGACATGTGGACAAGTGGAGCAGGGCAGGGTCAGGACTATATGACTGTGACAGCCCACTGGGTAAATGTATGGACTCCCGCCGCAAGAACAGCAGCGGCGGCACCAGTAGCAGCATCTCGCAAACGCCAACTCTTTCCTAGGCAGGCTACGCTTTGTATCACCGCTTTCCAGAATACGCACACAGCTGAAAACCTCTTACGGCAACTGAGGAAGATCATCGCGGAATGGCTTACCCCAATTGGACTTTCCTGTGGATTTGTGGCATCGGACAACGCCAGCAATATTGTGTGTGCATTAAATATGGGCAAATTCCAGCACGTCCCATGTTTTGCACATACCTTGAATTTGGTGGTGCAGAATTTTTTAAAAAACGACAGGGGCGTGCAAGAGATGCTGTCGGTGGCCAGAAGAATTGCGGGACACTTTCGGCGTACAGGCACCACGTACAGAAGACTGGAGCACCACCAAAAACTACTGAACCTGCCCTGCCATCATCTGAAGCAAGAAGTGGTAACGAGGTGGAATTCAACCCTCTATATGCTTCAGAGGTTGGAGGAGCAGCAAAAGGCCATTCAAGCCTATACAATTGAGCACGATATAGGAGGTGGAATGCACCTGTCTCAAGTGCAGTGGAGAATGATTTCAACGTTGTGCAAGGTTCTGATGCCCTTTGAACTTGCCACACGTGAAGTCAGTTCAGACACTGCCAGCCTGAGTCAGGTCATTCCCCTCATCAGGCTTTTGCAGAAGAAGCTGGAGGCATTGAAGAAGGAGCTAAAAGGGAGCGATTCCGCTAGGCATGTGGGACTTGTGGATGCAGCCCTTAATTCGCTTAACAAGGATTCACGGGTGGTCAATCTGTTGAAATCAGAGCACTACATTTTGGCCACCGTGCTCGATCCTAGATTTAAAGCCTACCTTGGATCTCTCTTTCCGGCAGACACAAGTCTGCTGGGGTTGAAAGACCTGCTGGTGACAAAATTGTCAAGTCAAGCGGAACGCGACCTGTCAACATCTCCTCCTTCACATTCTCCCGCAACTGGGGGTGCGAGGAAAAGGCTCAGAATTCCGAGCCCACCCGCTGGCGGTGATGCAGGGCAGTCTGGAGCGACTGCTGATGCTGACATCTGGTCCGGACTGAAGGACCTGACAACGATTACGGACATGTCGTCTACTGTCACTGCATATGATTCTCTCAACATTGATAGAATGGTGGAGGATTATATGAGTGACCGCATCCAAGTAGGCACGTCACACAGTCCGTACTTATACTGGCAGGAAAAAGAGGCAATTTGGAGGCCCTTGCACAAACTGGCTTTATTCTACCTAAGTTGCCCTCCCACAAGTGTGTACTCCGAAAGAGTGTTTAGTGCCGCCGCTCACCTTGTCAGCAATCGGCGTACGAGGTTACATCCAGAAAATGTGGAGAAGATGATGTTCATGAAAATGAATTATAATCAATTCCTCCACGGAGACATTGACCAGCAGCAATTGCCTCCACAAAGTACACAGGGAGCTGAGATGGTGGATTCCAGTGGGGACGAATTGATAATCTGTGAGGAGGGGGATGTACACGGTGATATATCGGAGGGTGAAGATGAGGTGGACATCTTGCCTCTGTAGAGCCAGTTTGTGCAAGGAGAGATTAATTGCTTCTTTTTTGGGGGGGTCCAAACCAACCCGTCATATCAGTCACAGTCGTGTGGCAGACCCTGTCACTGAAATGATGGGTTGGTTAAAGTGTGCATGTCCTGTTTTGTTTATACAACATAAGGGTGGGTGGGAGGGCCCAAGGACAATTCCATCTTGCACCTCTTTTTTCTTTTCTTTTTCTTTGCATCATGTGCTGATTGGGGAGGGTTTTTTGGAAGGGACATCCTGCGTGACACTGCAGTGCCACTCCTAGATGGGCCCGGTGTTTGTGTCGGCCACTAGGGTCGCTAATCTTACTCACACAGTCAGCTACCTCATTGCGCCTCTTTTTTTCTTTGCGTCATGTGCTGTTTGGGGAGGGTTTTTTGGAAGGGACATCCTGCGTGACACTGCAGTGCCACTCCTAGATGGGCCCGGTGTTTGTGTCGGCCACTAGGGTCGCTAATCTTACTCACACAGCTACCTCATTGCGCCTCTTTTTTTCTTTGCGTCATGTGCTGTTTGGGGAGGGTTTTTTGGAAGGGACATCCTGCGTGACACTGCAGTGCCACTCCTAGATGGGCCCGGTGTTTGTGTCGGCCACTAGGGTCGCTAATCTTACTCACACAGCTACCTCATTGCGCCTCTTTTTTTCTTTGCGTCATGTGCTGTTTGGGGAGGGTTTTTTGGAAGGGCCATCCTGCGTGACACTGCAGTGCCACTCCTAGATGGGCCCGGTGTTTGTGTCGGCCACTAGGGTCGCTAATCTTACTCACACAGCTACCTCATTGCGCCTCTTTTTTTCTTTGCGTCATGTGCTGTTTGGGGAGGGTTTTTTGGAAGGGACATCCTGCGTGACACTGCAGTGCCACTCCTAGATGGGCCCGGTGTTTGTGTCGGCCACTAGGGTCGCTTATCTTACTCACACAGCGACCTCGGTGCAAATTTTAGGACTAAAAATAATATTGTGAGGTGTGAGGTATTCAGAATAGACTGAAAATGAGTGTAAATTATGGTTTTTGAGGTTAATAATACTTTGGGATCAAAATGACCCCCAAATTCTATGATTTAAGCTGTTTTTTAGTGTTTTTTGAAAAAAACACCCGAATCCAAAACACACCCGAATCCGACAAAAAAAATTCGGTGAGGTTTTGCCAAAACGCGTTCGAACCCAAAACACGGCCGCGGAACCGAACCCAAAACCAAAACACAAAACCCGAAAAATTTCAGGCGCTCATCTCTAATTATTATCCTCAATAACATTAATTTCCGGTAAATTTTGACCACCTCACAGCTCACAATATTGTTCATCAGCTGGCTGGCTTGCTAAATGAAGCGACAGAGCAGCAGCACAAATACATGGCAGTTACTTTAAAAGAATATAGCACATCTATGAAACATTGCAGAACAACAGGGAAGATAGGATGGCAGTTGCAATGGAGCATACACCTAAGGTGTTCGGGTCAGAAATGACCCATGGTGTAATATTCAATGTTATGGAATTATAGTCACATTTTATTTAATATTAGAAATTTAATTATTTATTTAGTTATTGTTTTTTGTTTCCTTTTTTGTATTTGTGTATCATTTAACATCGACTTACAGGTAAGTTTTCATAACCATAAGGGAGTATGAATTTAATGAACCACTCTGTATTTATGGAACAAAAATGCTGTAATTCAATCATTCACCCATGAAAATCACTGTAAACTTTCGAACAATACAATGTATGACGTATTTTTCCTGTATTTATTACATATATTTATTTTTACATTCGTTTGATGGAACAAGAAAATTTGCACTTGTGTATATTATTTGTTTATTTTCTAAGCTAAAATACAATACAGACAAAATATTTGTGAAATATTTAGCTTACATCCATCAATACAATTTTAGACGTTTGAACAAACATTGATAGGCAGTCATAGAAAATTAGTAAATTTGTTAGTCTGTAAGTTGTTCCGTTATATACAATCGTTACACACTTGAATGAAATGTGTCTTACAAGTAGAGATGAGCGGGTTCGGTACCCTGAGAACCGAAACCCCCCGAACTTCACTACCCGAGTCCGGATCCGAGTCAGGCACGGGTTTTCCCGCCTGACTCGGAAACCAGAAGGAGGCAAAACATCATCATCCCGCTGTCGGATTCTCGAGGGGTTGGATTCCATATAAGGAGCCGCGCGTCACCAGCATTTTCACTCCAGCATTGGAGAGTGTAAAGAGAGGACATGTCTCCATCCTCAGTATCCTGCATCAGTTCAGTGGTAGTGTCTTTTGTTGCATCAGTCGACTCCAGTCACAGTGGTTTGGTCCTCTGCTGCCATATGTCCAGTGCTGCTGTATAAATCCAGTCCAGTGGTGGCGTCTTGTGCTGCATCAGTCCAGTCACAGTGGTTGTGTTCTCTGCTGCCATATGTCCAGTGCTGCTGTATAAGTCCAGTCCAGTGGTGCTGTGTTGTGCTGCATCAGTTCAGTCGTGGTGTATTGTGCTGCATCAGTCCAGTCACAGTGGTGGTGTCCTCTGCTGCCATATGTCCAGTGCTGCTGTATAATTCCAGTCCATTGCAGTGGTGGTGTATTGTCCTTCATCAGTACAGTGGTAGTGTCTTGTGCTGCATCAGTCTAGTCACAGTGGTGGTGTCCTCTGCTGCCATATGTCCAGTGCTGCTGTATAAGTCCAGCCCATTGCAGTGGTGCTGTGTTATCCTGCATCAGTCCAGTGATGGTGTCCCTTTCCTGCTGTATATGTCATGTGGTACTGCCGTCCGTATATGTCCAGTGATACTGCCGTATATGTCCAGTGATACTGCCGTATATGTTCAGCGGTACTGCCGTATTACTCCAGTGATACTGCCGTATAATTCCAGTGGTACTGGCATATAATTCCAGCGGTACTGGTGTATAAATCCAGTCCAGTGATACTGCCGTATATGTCCAGTGATCCTGCCGAATAATTCCAGTGATCCTGCCGTATAATTCCAGTGATACTGGCGTATAACTCCAGTGGTACTGGTGTATAACTCCAGTGATACTGCCGTATATTTCAAGTCTTACTGCTGTATAATTCCAGTGATCCTGCCGTATAATTCCAGTGGTACTGGCATATAATTCCAGCGGAACTGGCGTATAAATCCAGTCCAGTAATACTGCCATAAATGTCTAGTGGTACTAGCATATAAATCCAGTGGTACTGCCATATAATTCCAGTGATACTGCCGTATAATTCCAGTGATCCTGCCGTATAATTCCAGTGGTACTGGCGTATAAATCCAGTGATACTGCTGTATAATTCCTGTGGTACTGGCGTTTAAATCCAGCGGTACTGGCGTATAAATCCAGTCCAGTGATACTGCCTTATATGTCCAGTGGTACTGCTGTATAATTCCAGTGGTACTGCCGTATAATTCCAGTGGTACTTGCATATAATTCCAGTGGTACTGGCGTATAAATCCAGTCCAGTGATACTGCTTTATATGTCCAGTGGTACTGCCGTATAATTCCAGTGGTGCTGCAGTATAATTCCAGTGGTACTGCCGTATAATTCCAGTGATACTGCCATATAATTCCAGTGGTACTGGCGTATAATTCCAGTGGTACTGGCGTATAATTCCAGTGGTACTGCCGTATAATTCCAGTGGTACTGCCGTATAATTCCAGTGATACTGCTGTATAATTCCAGTGATCCTGCCATATAATTCCAGTGGTACTGGCGTATAAATCCAGTGATAATGCTGTATAATTCAAGTGGTACTGGCGTATAAATCCAGCGGTACTGGCGTATAAATCCAGTCCAATGATACTGCCTTCTATGCCCAGTGGTACTGCTGTATAATTCCAATGGTACTGCCATATAATTCCAGTGGTACTTGCGTATAATTCCAGTGGTACTGGCATATAAATCCAGTCCAGTGATACTGCCTTATATGTCCAGTGGTACTGCTGTATAATTCCAGTGGTACTGCCATATAATTCCAGTGGTACTTGCATATAATTCCAGTGGTACTGGCGTATAAATCCAGTCCAGTGATACTGCCTTATATGTCCAGTGGTACTGCCGTATAATTCCAGTGGTGCTGCCGTATAATTCCAGTGGTACTGCCGTATAATTACAGTGATACTGCCGTATAATTACAGTGGTACTGGCATATAATTCCGGCAGCACTGGTGTATAAATCCAGTCCAGTGATATTGCCGTATATGTCCAGTGGTACTGCCGTATAAGTCCAGCGATACTGCAGTATAATTCCAGTGATCCTGCCGTATAATTGCAGTGGTAATGCCTTATAAATCCAGTCCAGTGGTGCTGTCATATAAATTCAGTGGTGCTGTCCTGTGCTGTATATTATTTATTCCAAATAAAGGGGTTATTAATATTTAATCCAGATAGTTTTCACAGGGTTTACACTGGGGCATAGCAGGCACTGGGGGCGTAGCAGGCACTGGGGGCATAGCAGGCACTGGGACATATCTAGCACTGGGGGCATATCTGGCACTGGGAGCATATCTGGCACTGGGGGCATATCTGGCACTGTGGGACATGTGTATCTGGCACTGTGGGGACATGTGTATCTGGAACTGTGGGGCATAGCTGGCACTGTGGGGACATATGTACTGTATCTGGCACTGGGGACATGCGTATCTGGCACTGGGGGCATATATGTACTGTACCTGGCACTGTGGAGGCACCCATTTTTTTGCATTTTTATATGTATGTGGCACTGTACTGGGGCATTATATGTATCTGGCACTGTACAACATGATGAAAAATGAGGTTATGATATGAGGTCATACTTCTACAAATGTCATACCAAAAGGTGTACACACAAAAATAGCTTTGTGACAACTAGGCCATGCCCTCATATTTGCATGATAGTAGCTCTTGCTCTTGACTACAGATATTTTCTTTCTCTTTGCCTTTGACTGGTTGGCCACCCCTGACACAGATGATGAAACAACATCAACGTTATCTGCCAAGATCGATGCCCAATGTCATAGTAGAGGGCATGTCAAATCCAAAAAGCAAAAGTTCAGTAAAATGACCCAGAAAAATAAATTTAAATGGTCTGAGGAGAAACATAAACTTGCCAATATGCCATTTACGACACAGAGTGGCAGGGAACGGCTAAGGCCCTGGCCTATGTTCATAACTAGTGGTTCAGCTTCACATGAAGATGGAAGCCCTCATACTCCGGCTCCAAAAATTAATAGAGTTAAGCTGGCAAAAGCACGGCAAAGAACTGTGCGTTCTAAGATAGTATCACAAATCCCCAAGGAGAGTCCAAGTGTGTCGGCAGTTGCGATGCCTGACCTCCCCAACACTGGACGAGAAGAGGTGGCTCCTTCCACCATTTGTACACCTTCTGTAAGTGCTGGAAGCAGCACCCACAGTCCAGTTTCTGATATTCAAATTGAAGATGTCACTGTTGAAGTACACCAGGATGAGGATATGTGTGTTGCTGGCGTTGAGGAGGAAGTTGACCAGGAGGATTCTGATGGTGATGTGGTCTGTTTAAATCAGGCACCAGAGGAGGCACCTGTTGTCCGTGGAATGAAGAAGCCCATTGTGATGCCTGGGCAAAATACCAAAAAACCCACCTCTTCGGTGTGGAATTATTTCTCCACAAATCTGGACAACAGATGTCAAGCCGTGTGTTGCCTCTGTCAATCTGTAATAAGTAAGGGTAAGGACGTTAACCACTAGGAACATCCTCCCTTATACGTCACCTGCAGCACATTCATCAGAAGTCAGTGTCAAGTTGTAAAACTTTGGGTAAGAGCGTAAGCAGTCAACTGACACCTAAATCCCTTCTTCCTCTTGTACCCAAGCTCCTGCAAGCCACACCACCAACTCCCTCAATGTCAATTCCTCCTCAGTCAGGAACGTCAGTATTCCTGCAGGCAATGTCACTGGCAAGACTGAGGTGTCCTCTCCTAACCGGGACTCCTCCGGGGGATCCTTGAGTGGTACGCCTAATGCTGCTGTTATTGCTGCTGCTGGGAGTTGATCGTCATCCCAGAGGGAAAGTCGGAAGGACCACTTGTACTACTTCAACTAAGCAATTGACTGTCCAACAGTCCTTTGTGAGGACGATGAAATATGACAGCAGTCATCCTGTTGCAAAGCGGATAACTGAAGCCTTGACAGCTATGTTAAACGTGCATCCGGTATCCACCATTAGTTCAGTGGAACTCAGAGGATTGTTTGAGGTAGTGTGTCCCCGGTACCAAATACCATCTAGGTTCCACTTCACTAGGCAGTACAGAGATGTCAGAAAAAGTGTCCTCAGTGTACTAAAAAATGCAGTTGTACCCAATGTCCACTTAACCACGGACATGTGGACAAGTGGAACAGGGCAGACTCAGGACTATATGACTGTGAAAGCCCACTGGGTAGATGTATTGCCTCCCACAGCAACAACAACAGTAGTGACACCAGTAGCTGCATCTCGCAAACGCCAACTCATTCCTAGGCAGGCTACGCTATGTATCACTGCTTTCCGTAAGAGGCACACCACTGACAAACCTCTTATGGAAACTGAGGGACATCACTGCAGAATGGCTTACCCCAATTGGACTCTACTGGGGATTTGTGATATCGGACAACACCACCAATATTGTGCGTGCATTACATCTGGGCAAATTCCAGCACGTCCTATGTTTTGCACAAACAATTAGTTTGGTGGTACTGAATTTTTGGAAAAATGACAGGGGCATGCAGGAGATGCTGTCGGTAGCCTGAAAAATTGCGGGCCACTTTTGACATTCAGCCACCGCGTGCCGAAGACTGGAGCACCAGCAAACACTCCTGAACCTGCCCTGCCATCACCTGAAGCAAGAGGTGGTAACGAGGTGGAATTCAACACACTATATGCTTCAGATGATGGAGGAGCAGCAAAAGGCCATTCAAGCCTATACATCCACCTACGATATAGGCAAAGGAGGGGGAATGCACCTGACTCAAGTGCAGTGGAGAATGATTTCCGTCTTGTGCAAGGTTCTCCAACCCTTCAAACTTGCCACACGTGAAGTCAGTTCAGACACTGCCAGCTTGAGTCAGGTCATTCCCCTCATCAGGCTTTTACAGAAGCAGCTGGAGAAATTGAAGAAGGAGCTAAGACAGAGTTATTCTGCAAAGCATGTGGGACTTGAGGATGGAGCCCTTCATTCGCTTTGCAGGATATAAGGGTGGTCAATCTGTTGAAATCAGAGCACTACATTTTGGCCACCGTGCTCGATCCTAGGTTTAAAGCCTATGTTGTATTTCTCTTTCTGGCAGACACAAGTCTGCAGAGGTTCAAAGACCTGCTGGTGAGAAAATTGTCAACTCAAGCAGAACATGACCCGTCAACAGCTCCTCCTTCACTTTCTCCCGCAACTGGGGTTGCGAGGAAAAGGAAAAGATTTCCTAGCCCACCCGCTGGCAGTGATGCAGGGCAGTCAGCAGCGAGTGCTGACATCTGGTCCGGACTGGAGGACCTGCCAACGATTACTGATATGTCTACGGTCATTGCATATGATTCTGTCACCATTGAAAGAATGGTGGAGGTTTTATGAGTGAGAGCATCCAAGTAGGCATGTCAGACAGTCCGTACGTATACTGGCAGGAAAAAGAGGAAATTTGGATGCCCTTACACAAACTGGCTTTATTTTACCTAAGTTGTTTCGCTCCAGTGTGTACTCCAAAACAGTTTTTAGTGTAGCCGGTAACCTTGTCAGTGATCGGCGTAGGAGGTTACAGTACTTCCACAAAATGTGGAGAAGATGATGTTCATCAAAATGAATTATAAATTCCTCCGGGAAGACCTTGACCAGCAATTGCCTACAGAAAGTACACAGGGACCTGTGATGGTGGATTTTACAGTGGGGACAAATTAATACTCTGTGAGGAGGAGGATGTACACATGCACAATATTGGTTGCACGGGAGAGCATACCCCTAAACCACACACTCACACGGCAAAGCCTGTAAAATTTATTTGGATAATAATAACCCTTTTATTTGGAGCTATTATAATATGCAGCACAGGCGAGCATACCCCTATACCACACAGGGCAAACCCTGTAAAAATGATTTGGATAATATGTATATAACCCTTTTATTTGGAGTAAATAATATACAGCACAGGACACCACCACTGGACTTATGGCAGCACAAGAACCACCACTGGACGGATGCAGCACAAGACAGCACCACTGGACTGGACTTATACAGCAATACCCGTGGAGTTGTACGGCAGTGTTAGACAGGATGGCACTTTAAAAAACTAGTCCACAAACAGCACATAATGCAAAGAAGAAAAAGAGATGCAAGATTGAAATGTCCTTGGGCCCTCCCACCCACCCTTATGTTGTATAAACAGGACATGCACACTTTAACAAACCCATCATTTCAGTGACAGGGTCTGCCACACGACTGTGACTGAAATGATTGGTTGGTTTGGGCCCCCACCAAAAAAGAAGCAATCAATCTCTCCTTGCACAAACTGTCTCTACAGAGGCAAGATGTCCACCTCCTCCTCATCATCCGATTCCTCACCCCTTTCACTGTGTACATCCCCCTCCTCACAGATTATTAATTCGTCCCCACTGGAATCCACCATCTCAGGTCCCTGTGTACTTTCTGGAGGCAATTGCTGGTGAATGTCTCCACGGAGGAATTGATTATAATTCATTTTGATGAACATCATCTTCTCCATATTTTCTGGAAGTAACCTCGTATTCCGATTGCTGACAAGGTGAGTGGCTGCACTAAGCACTCTTTCGGAGTACACACTGGAGGGAGGGCAACTTAGGTAAAATAAAGCTAGTTTGTGCAAGGGCCTCCAAATTGCCTCTTTTTCCTGCCAGCATACGTACGGACTGTCTGACGTACCTACTTGGATGCGGTCACTCATATAATCCTCCACCATTCTTTCAATGGTGACAGAATCATATGCAGTGACAGTAGATGACATGTCAGTAATCGTTGGCAGGTCCTTCAGTCCGGACCAGATGTCAGCACTCGCTCCAGACTGCCCTGCATCACCACCAGCGGATGGGATCGGAATTCTTAGCCTTTTTACTCGCAGCCCCAGTTGTGGGAGAATGTGAAGGAGGAGCTGTTGACGGGTCACGTTCCGCCTGACTTGACAAGTGTCTCACCAGCAGGTCTTTGCACCTCTGCAGACTTGTGTCTGCCGGAAAGAGAGATACAACTAAAGCTTTAAACCTAGGATCGAGCACGGTGGCCAAAATGTAGTGCTCTGATTTCAACAGATTGACCACCCGTGAATCCTGGTTAAGCGAATGAAGGGTTCCATCAACAAGTCCCACATGCCTAGCGGAATCGCTCCATTTTAGCTCCTCCTTCAATCTCTCCAGCTTCTTCTGCAAAAGCCTGATGAGGGGAATGACCTGACTCAGGCTGGCAGTGTCTGAACTGACTTCACGTGTGGCAAGTTCAAAGGGTTGCAGAACCTTGCACAACGTTGAAATCATTCTCTACTGCGCTTGAGTCAGGTGCATTCCCCCTCCTTTGCCTATATCGTAGGCAGCTGTATAGGCTTGAATGGCCTTTTGCTGCTCCTCCATCCTCTGACGCATATAGAGGGTTGAATTCCACCTCGTTATCACCTCTTGCTTCAGATGATGGCGGGGCAGGTTCAGGAGTGTTTGCTGGTGCTCCAGTCTTCGGCACGCGGTGGCTGAATGCCGAAAGTGTCCCGCAATTCTTCGGGCCACCGACAGCATCTCTTGCACGCCCCTGTCATTTTTTAAATAATTCTGCACCACCAAATTCAATGCATGTGCAAAACATGGGACGTGCTGGAATTTGCCCACATGTAATGCACGCACGATATTGGTGGCGTTGTCCGATGTCACAAATCCCCAGGAGTGTCCAATTGGGGTAAGCCATTCTGCGATGATGTTCCTCAGTTTCCGTAAGAGGTTGTCAGCTGTGTGCCTCTTATGGAAAGCGGTGATACATAGCATAGCCTGCCTAGGAACGAGTTGGCGCTTGCGAGATGCTGCTACTGGTGCCGCCGCTGCTGTTCTTGCTGCGGGAGGCAATACATCTACCCAGTGGGCTGTCACAGTCATATAGTCCTGAGTCTGCCCTGCTCCACTTGTCCACATGTCCGTGGTTAAGTGGACATTGGGTACAACTGCATTTTTTAGGACACTGGTGACTCTTTTTCTGACGTCTGTGTACATTCTCGGTATCGCCTGCATAGAGAAGTGGAACCTAGATGGTATTTGGTACCGGGGACACACTAACTCAATAAATTGTCTAATTTCCTGTGAATTAACGGTGGATACCGGACACACGTTTAACACCACCCAGGCTGCCAAGGCCTGAGTTATCTGCTTTGCAGCAGGATGACTGCTGTGATATTTCATCGTCCTTGCAAAGGACTTTTGGACAGTCAATTGCTTACTGGAAGTAGTACAAGTGGTCTTCCGACTTCCCCTCTGGGATGACGATCGACTCCCAGCAGCAACAACAGCAGCGCCAGCAGCAGTAGGCGTTACACTCAAGGATGCATCGGAGGAATCCCAGGCAGGAGAGGACTCGTCAGACTTGCCAGTGACATGGCCTGCAGGACTATTGGCTTTCCTGTCTAAGGATGAAATTGACACTGAGGGAGTTGGTGGTGTGGTTTGCAGGAGCTTGGTTACAAGAGGAAGGGATTTAGTTGTCAGTGGACTGCTTCCGCTGTCACCCAAAGTTTTTGAACTTGTCAATGACTTCTGATGAATGCGCTCCAGGTGACTTATAAGGAAGGATGTTCCTAGGTGGTTAACGTCCTTACCCCTACTTATTACAGCTTGACAAAGGCAACAAATGGCTTGACACCTGTTGTCCACATTTCTGTTAAAATAATTCCACACTGAAGAGGTGATTTTTTTTGTAATTTGACCAGGCATGTCAATGGCCATATTCGTCCCACGGACAACAGGTGTCTCCTCGGGTGCTTGACTTAAACAAACTACCTCACCATCAGAATCCTCCTTGTCAATTTCCTCCTCAGTGCCAGCAACACCCATATCCTCATCCTGGTGTACTTAAACAGTGACATCTTCAATTTGACTATCAGGAACTGGACTGTGGGTGCTCCTTCCAGCACTTGCAGGGGGCGTGCAAATGGTGGAAGACGCCACCTCTTCCCATCCAGTGTTGGGAAGGTCAGGCATCGCAACCGACACAATTGGACTCTCCTTGGGGATTTGTGATTTAGAAGAACAGTTCTTTGCTGTGCTTTTGCCAGATTAAGTCTTTTCATTTTTCTAGCGGGAGGATGAGTGCTTCCATCCTCATGTGAAGCTGAACCACTAGCCATGAACATAGGACAGGGCCTCAGCCGTTCCTTGCCACTCCGTGTCGTAAATGGCATATTGGTAAGTTTACGCTTCTCAGCAGACGCTTTTAATTTGGATTTTTGGGTCATTTTACTGAACTTTTGTTTTTTGAATTTTACATGCTCTCTACTATGACATTGGGCATCGGCCTTGGCAGACGACATTGATGGCATTTCATCGTCTCGGCCATGACTAGTGGCAACAGCTTCAGCACGAGGTGGAAGTGGATCTTGGTCATTCCCTATTTTACCCTCCACATTTTTGTTCTCCATTTTTTAATGTGTGGAATTATATGCCAGTAATATATATCAATAGCAATGGCCTACTGTACCATACTGCTATATATATGCTGGTGGACAGCAAAATTCTGCACTGTCCTCCTACTATATACTGCGCACAATTAAAATGCAGCACAGGTATGGATGGATAGTATACTTGACGACACAGAGGTAGAGCAGTGGACTACTGTAGCATACTGCTATATATATACTGGTGGTCAGCAAAATTCTGCACTGTCCTCCTACTATATACTGCGCACAACTAAAATGCAGCCAGGTATGGATGGATAGTATACTTGATGACACAGAGGTAGAGCAGTGGACTACTGTACCGTACTGCTATATATATATACTGGTGGTCAGCAAAATTCTGCACTGTCCTCCTACTATATACTGCGCACAACTAAAATGAAGCCAGGTATGGATGGATAGTATACTTGATGACACAGAGGTAGAGCAGTGGACTACTGTACCGTACTGCTATATATATACTGGTGGTCAGCAAAATTCTGCACTGTCCTCCTACTATATACTGCACACAACTAAAATGCAGCACAGGTATGGATGGATAGTTTTCTTGACGACACAGAGGTAGAGCAGTGGACTACTGTACCGTACTGCTATATATATATATATATACTGGTGGTCAGCAAAATTCTGCACTGTCCTCCTACTATATACTGCGCACAACTAAAATGCAGCACAGGTATGGATGGATAGTATATTTGATGACACAGAGGTAGGGCAGTGGACTACTGTACCGTACTGCTATATATATACTGGTGGTCAGCAAAATTCTGCACTGTACTCCTACTATATACTGCGCACAACTAAAATGCAGCCAGGTATGGATGGATAGTATACTTGACGACACAGAGGTAGAGCAGTGGACTACTGTACCGTACTGCTATATATATATATACTGGTGGTCAGTAAAATTCTGCACTGTCCTCCTACTATATACTGCGCACAACTAAAATGCAGCACAGGTATGGATGGATAGTATACTTGATGACACAGAGGTAGAGCAGTGGACTACTGTACCGTACTGCTATATATATATACTGGTGGTCAGCAAAATTCTGCACTTTCCTCCTACTATATACTGCGCACATCTAAAATGCAGCACAGGTTTGGATGGATAGTATACTTGATGACACAGAGGTAGAGCAGTGGACTACTGTACCGTACTGCTATATATATACTGGTGGTCACAGCAAAATTCTGCACTGTCCTCCTACTATATACTACAATGCAGCACAGATATGGAGCGTTTTTCAGCAGAGAACATATATATTTTCAGCACACTGAGCATAGATATTTGCAAGCACACTGAGCACAGATATTTGCAGCACACTTAGCACAGATATTTGCAGCACACTGAACACAGAAACTGGGAGAACGCAGCCACATCCTCTCGCTATCATCTCCAAAGCACGAATGAAAATGGCGGCGAAACGCGGCTCCTTATATAGAATACGAATCTCGCGAGAATCCGACAGCGGGATGATGACGTTCGGGCGCGCTCGAGTTAACCGAGCAAGGCGGGAAGATCCGAGTCTGCCTCGGAACCGTGTAAAATAGGTGAAGTTCGGGGGGGGGGGGGGGATTCGGATCCCGAGGAACCGAATCCGCTCATCACTAGTGAAAATGAATGTTATTGAGGTTAATAATACCGTAGGATCAAAATTCCCACCAAATTCTGTGATTTTAGCTGTTTTTATGTTTTTTCCAAAATCATCCAGATCCAAAACCAAAACACAAATGGGTGGTTTTGGCAAAACCAATCCAGATAAAAAAACACGAGCATGGAACCAAAACCAAAACCAATACACAAAACACGAAAAGTGCCCACTGCACATCTCTACTTACAAGTGAACTTTCAACATTTGAATCACTTTACAGAACGTCTGTTGTCAGTCTGTGGGCACAAGTGACATCTTCCCCTTTTGCCAGAACTTGCTACACTTCTGGATGCTTCAGGTCGGGGTTCAGGTTGTCCTGAGTTTCAAATACTCACCGCCAATTCTCGGGCAGCCCTTTCTCTTGGCAGATGCTTTCTTCCTTCAATGTGGTGGGAAACCGAAGTCATGCCAAGCTTCTCAATGAAGATTCTCCTTTTGTGAAACGAGGTCATATTTCATGCTGGATTGATCTTGATGAACAACACGAATGCATTATATGCGGAAATGTCTAGGATGTTGGAAAAAACTACAATGGGCCATCTGTTTGTCTTCCTCTGACAGAAATAGTGGGAGGCCAGTTTATCTAACGTGTCTACTCCACCTTTGGTTCTGTTATAATCCATAATGATTTGAGGTTTCTTTGTGTCTGTGTTTGCTATTTTTCTATCATGGTGAAAAATGCTCTGCAGTACTACACACTTGCCTTTCTTCGGGATGTACGATATAAGAGTCGTATCGTTTGTGAATGCAAATGTCAATGTGTACTTTGGGCTCCCTTTTACAAACAACTGTGGAGGAATTGTTGGATTGTATTTTCTGATTGTTCCAATCATTGTCAGTGTTTTTTTTCCCAGAAGAATCTGTCCAAGGTCATAGGACGTGAAAAATGTATCCCATGTTCCCGTTCAAACACAACGGGGTGGCTATCCTGTTTAGCAAACATGTTTCCTTTGTCCTCCATTCTCAGATCTCGGACAAAAATGGCCGATACCTGATTTTAACGGGCCTCCTTGTCGATAAACCAGCTACACTAGTTTACCTATATGCCCCCAACTCTAACCAAGTACCGTTTTTACATAAACTTTTCCTCACGATACGTAAATCGCTTAAAGGCTCTCTGGTCATATTGGGGGATCATAACTTAGTTTTAGACCCGAAATTATATAAATATCGCTATCCCTCTCACCCCATCCCATCTGCCCAATCCGGCCCCTCCCTAGCCTTCCGCAATTTGCTCACAGAATTTGATCTATACGATATATGGAGAACCCGTAATCCCACGGGACGGGAATATACATTCCATTCCTCGGTTCACAACTCCTATTCCAGAATAGATCTAATTCTGTGTGACAAATGGTCTCTACAGAGAACTAGGGATATAGATATCCTTCCAATCACCTGGTCTGATCATGCCCCCGTCCTCTGGAAATGGAACCTTCATGACACCCAGCACCCTTTACGACAGTGGCGCCTCTACCCTTACCTCCTGAATAACCCTTTGTCCAAGAAACTTATCCTTGACTCCATAAACTCATATCTAGCTACTAATTCCCCTCTAGACACCTCTACTGTGAACCACTGGTGCGCCTTTAAAGCAGTTACTCGTGGCGCGGCTATCCAGGCTGGTGCCACCCTCAAAAAACAAGCCCTCCAATTGCAGTCGAAACTAGAAGATTAACTGATTGCTCTCGAAGCAGAGAATATAGCTAATCCCTCCAGACTTCTTAAAAAAAGAAATATCTAATGTACGTAGCCGTCTCCAACAACTGCTGCTTGCTCGTACAGAAGCGGCATTGCATAGGGTGAGGCAAAATTTTTATCTCCTAGGTAATAAATCTGGTAGACTGCTAGCCCGCAAACTACGAGCCCAACAAGCTAGAAACAAAATTAAATTTCTCTACTCCCCCTCAAAACAAAAAGTCTTAAACCCTAAGGACATAACAAACCTCTTTGCACAATACTATGCCAAACTCTACATCTTGCTGGATGACTCCTCAACTCCCCAACCCACTCTCTCTATTTCTTATTTTCTAGATGATCATCCCTTTCCCACTCTTACCCAGGAGCAGTTGTCATCACTTAATGCCCCTTGGTCCCCTGCTGAAATCTCTAAAGCTATTAAAACCTCTCCCCGAAACAAGGCCCCTGGCCCAGACAGGTTTATTGCTGATTTCTATATTGCTTTCCACGATATTCTTACCCCCCATTTGACTGCCCTATTCAACGCGTTCTCGAGTCTAGGCACCCTCCCACCAGAACTGTTGGAAGCACGTATAGTCACCATCCCCAAGCCTGGCAAAGACCCGGCTTACGTACACAACTATCGTCCTATAGCACTGCTCAATTGTGACATTAAACTATATGCCAAGCTGATTGCGACACGTGTTAACCAATTCCTTCCATTGCTGGTGCACCCGGACCAAACTGGTTTTGTGCCTGGGAGACAAGCGTCAGATAATACGCGCAAGGTCTTTAACTTGATTGACTCACTCTCAAATGACCAAGGCCTTCTCTTGCTGTCCTTAGACGCCGAGAAGGCCTTCGATAGACTGAACTGGACGTATATGCGTGAAGTTCTTCTTCGTTTTGGCTTTAGAGATCGTATCTTGACTTCTGTTTTGGCGCTATATAGCTCCCCCACGGCCCGGGTGCTCAGCAATGGATTCCTCTCCGACTCCTTTCCAATCACCAATGGTACTAGACAAGGGTGTCCCCTCTCTCCCCTAATATTTGTCCTCTCAATTGAACCTCTAGCCATCTCAATCCGGAATAATCCCCATTTTCCAGCATTGCAATTTGGATCTTCCCGACACAAAGTAAGTCTCTTTGCGGATGATGTTCTCCTGTTTATATCTGATCTCATCCACACTCTTCCTCTCTTACACTCTACTTTATATGCATATAGCCAGGCTTCTTATTATAAGCTCAACACCACTAAGACAGACGCCTTACCCATTAACCTTTCCCACTCCTTGCCAGCCCTCCAATCATCTTACCCCTATAATTGGCAGAACCTCATTAAAAAATACCTTGGTATTAACATCCCGACCCATACTCCCGATGTTTTCACTTCCAATCTCTCCCCTCTAATAGAGACGCTTGAGGCCCTGGCGAAATCCTGGGCCTCCTATGAGGTCTCCTGGCTAGGCCGTATGGCTGCTTTTAAAATGTCTCTTCTCCCCAAATTAATGTACCTGTTCCGCACGATCCCATATAACTTTCCAAAGTATGCCCTCCGGACCTGTTCCTCTATAATGACTAGATATGTTTGGTCCTCGAAGCCGCCTTCCCTGGCACATTATAAATTAGTCCTGCCTAAAGCACTAGGAGGTCTATATCTACCTAACATCCTCCTATATCAGGAAGCCTGTCTCCTGGCTTCTCTTAAACACTATTTCGATGTCAACACCCAGTTAGGTTGGGTGGACCTTGAACAGACTCGAGCCCTCCCGCTCCCCCTTGCATATTTATTCCGCATTCTCAATAGGCTCCGGCCTGCCTTTGCACACCTGCTTCCATCCACACAAGCTGCGCTAACATCCTGGGACAAACTATCTGCCACTCTACAGACCCCTAGCAGTTGTCTCACCCAGATCTCCATCACTACACTCACAAAGATGATATCCCATCTGAATCTCTCTAAATGGAAACAAGCAGGTATATCATGTTTAAGTGCTCTTCTTGACGGACTCTCTCTATTGCCTTTTCCAGCCCTTCAACTTAAGTTCTCTCTACCCACTTCAGAACTGTTTCACTACTTGCAAATCGCACACTGGTGGAGATCGATTCCCAATGCCTCATTGTCATAGGACATGACCTCACAAATGATTTTCTCTCATCTCTCCTTGAATAAATCCAGGGGTGATATCACATTCTGGTATAACCTACTGATTACTCCTATTTCCCCTTCCAAATCTAACGCACAATTGAAATGGGAATCAGATTTAGGCAGGACACCATCTCCGATTGACTGGCGAAAAGTTTGCTTAGCCTCCCACTCCATGGCACGATGCCTGAACCACACCGAGATGCACATAAAACTTATCCACAGAATATATTTGACCCCCGACCAACTGCACAGATTTTGGCCCTCCTGCAGTAATAAATGCTGGAGGCTTTGTGGCTCTGTGGGACACATCTTCCACATATTTTGGTCCTGCCCACACCTTCTTAATTATTGGTCTGAAGTTTTTGACCTGATTAATAGAGTTCTCGATACTCCCCTAACCCCGGACCCTGCCCTCGCGTTATTATATATTGTTCCCTCGTCGGTCCCCCCATCTAGCAGATATGTACAAGGTAACATTTTAATTGCCGCTCGCTCTAACTTGGCCCAACTCTGGAAACAACCTGCACCCCCTACTTTACTAAAAGTAATCCACAAAACGAATCACCACTTTCTTATGGAAACTGAATATTTCCCCCCTCCCGACAGTTCACCCTCTCCAAGGAAAAATTGGTCTCTGTAGCAGCAGTTTGTTACGGCTGGCGAGGGCTCCCATTACTTTCGCAACCCCTCTCCAAGCTACCCTCCTCAGACTAGTTTAATTGAACAACCGGACAGTGAGTAGAGTTGCTGTACCAGCTTACTGAGATTCCTCCTCCAATTATTCCAGCCAACACTATCTCCTATAAATGTATCGATGGGCCCTCTGCACATTCCTACATACCTTCCTCCTTTTTCTTTCTCTTCGATAGCCTCTATTCACTATGTTGGATTCTAGGTTTTCCTTTGTAACGCTATTGGTTCTCTCTACCTCCTCGTACTATCGCTTTAGGATCTCTAGTATTACATCTGTAACTGTTGGGCGTATTCTGTCCCTCTATTTCTCGAGAATGTTCACTTGATTCCTCTCTAGCCCATGAGAGTACAAGCACTCTGGATTTACTGGATGCTCCCTACCCTCCCCCCTCCTGTACCCCTCCATTTGATTTATGTTTTATTGTATACCTATATACCATGTTGTATGATGTACTACTCATCCCCTCTTTACTTTTCTGTACCCCATAAAAATTTATATTTTTTCTCAATAAAAATTCTTGAAGTTAAAAAAAAAAATGTATCCCATGTTTAATTATGTCCTTTCAAGCCTTTCAAGATCGATGACAACGCTGTGACCTTAGTTTTGTTCCGGTGTAGAACCAGGCTGCTTTCCAAGATACGGCTGTATATTCCAGATATAACTGGTAGAGTTGTCACAAAGCACCCAAAATTTTATACTGTACTTGGCTGGTTTGCTTGGCATGTACTGGCAGAATGGACACTTTCCTCGGAATGCTACCAGTTGTTCATCCACAGTAACATACATTTCAGGATTATACAACATCGGCAAAATTTCCACCCACTTGTCCCAAAGTTCTCTTATGGCGCAAACTTGTCAGTTTCCCGTCTTCTTGGTCATGTCTGTTGGTCATCAAATTGAAGAACCCTCGATATCAGTTTAAATATCTCTAAGGACATAGTTGCCCTGAAGATATTCTGACCTGTTGTGGCATCTCACAGACTCTCTGTCAACTCGTTACGAGATTTATATACACCAGACAGGATCAATAAGCCAATAAATGCTTCCAAGTCAACATTATTCAAATTCTTTCAACTGTCACCGAACACCACTTTTCCTTCTATGTTACTATTTTTTAGTAATGATATTCACTATTGCTGGAGGGAAAAACAACATGAATGCAGAGTATTCATCTTCAATTCTAGACACGGCGTATCTCATGGGCCATGGAGTTATGTTCACAACATTTTCAGCCTTCTGACTACCACATGAGGCTTGTGGTTCTGATTTTCACTAGATTTTACAGTTTTTGCTAAGTAGAGTCTCCGTCTGATTCGCTGGCTGGTCAGATTCCTCATCTTCGTCATCAGAATATAGTTTGTTTTCAGAAACGTGATCATCGATTTCTGAAACAACGTCTTCTTCATCCGACAATGCCCGCATCAAGTCCTCCATTTCTTCATTAGTAAGTCCATGCTTAGCTATATCATACGTAGGCTTTGGAGAGTTTCTAACAAAATACGTAAACAACGTTCCTTTACACACTCTTTACGAAAGCGGGAAGGAAAATGCGGGAAAGGAAACTAGTGAATAATGAGGGAAGCACAGCACTTCTTGCGCCATCTACTGTGCGTGTTTGTAATCAACAGGAAAAAATCATATATGGAAAGGAAAAAGAGAACAATTGTATTGTCACAGCAATAATAATTGGATAATATATTGAAAATTGCAGTACTCATACATCCTATGTACTGAAACTTCAACACGGGTCAAAATTGACCCGAACAACTTATGTGCTACAATTTTTACTGTACAAAAACTACCATTTGAAATAAAAAGTTACACATAACTGAATATTTACTATGACTATGGAAACAAAGTCACAAAACATTTTTGAAAAATTCCAAAAATAAAATAGATCTAAAAGAAATAAATTTGATATGGGTCAAAAAAGACCCGAACATCCTAGGAAGGTTAATAAACTACCACCCCATAGAACTCCACATAGGGACAAGAATTAACAAAGATACCTGTCTCCATCTCACCCTCCCCTATATCACCTTAATGGAAGCAACATTATCACAGATCATCTTAGGAGCTTCACACAGAGTCACAACATTGCAAGGTTCAGCATTGTTACATACTACCTGAGATGCATCATATGGTTTAACAGGGTTAGAGACAGTGGGAACAACATTTGCAGATACATGCGGGGTTAGTAAATGTCCCAAGTCATTAGTCCCAAACATATTTATGTAAATAATGTCAGACAGTCTGACCTCTCTCAGACATAGTCTCCTCTTCAATGAGCATGTCTGCTTCACAGTCAGCCTCCTTTAGCAACAAATCTTGGGCATATGATGGGAGCATGCTGCTCACTTCCTCAGCTTCTCCCAGCAGTTTAAACTGGGCCTTGTGATGCGATGTCTCAGGAGCAGGTTCCACAATGATTGTAGCAGGAAGGGGTACCTTTTCCTCTTGGGGCACCACTGCCAGCTGGACTACTGCTTCTTCCGCTGATAAAAGAAGCTTTAGTAGTTGGTTTTTCATCATCCACTCTGCGACACTGATCATGCCAGAATGGAGTATCGAGCTTCCTCCGATTGTGTTCCTTTCTTAAAGCGTCTGCAAAGCATTCCTCCTGCTCACGCAGCAGGTACCCAAGACTCATCTCAGGACCTGGCCACAGAAGTGTGGATCGATACTGGCTGAACGCATGGCACTCGCTCTACTCTGCCCACCAGAGTTGCTTGAGCATCTTGCTGCCGGTATTGTCACTGCAGGCAACCATGCAGCTGACATTCTTTAATTAGCTCATCTGTACTCATCCTGGAAAACAGGTCATCTGGGTCTGCAGCAGCATTCCGCCATTGCTCTTCTGATGCTGTCTCGGATGGGTGCCCTGCATCCTCCCTGGCTGCCACACTTTCTGTCGTCTCCCTGGAACTAGCAGAGGTGTCAGACCACTGTTGGGCATCCGTTGTAAAGTCCAGGGTCAGCTAGTTTTGTGAAACACAGCTGGAATTTACTTGGCTTTCTCCGTCTGCTGCCAGCACGGGAAATTGGTCACAATGCGATCGATGTAGGTTTGCGTTTCTGGTCACAGGCTGCCAGTCGAGTTCAGCTAACTCCAACTGAAACTTACATTCAGCCGTCTCTCTCTCCAGAGTAGCCCGGCGTTCTGCAGCCTCTTGTTCCATAGTAGCTTTCTCCCATGCATTAAACTGCTGTATCAGCTGCAGCACCAAAGCAGTGTTCGACACCTTCACATACTTAAGAAACGTTTGTAGATATTGATCCATCCTTAAGGCCATTCCTCGAACGCCCACACTGATATCAGAGTCCACATCAGAGTCCAACTTTACAGTATCACATCTCTCAGTACGTAATTGTCCAGTACGGGGTACATCCCAGGCTAATGCATTAGCCCCTGCCAATGCACTCTCCCCCAGTACAGGTCTGCTGACATTCCCATGCTCTGTATCACTTTCCACAAGGTCCTGGATCGATCTCCTCTCATAAGTAGCTGCCATTCCTTTGCAGTTACTTTGCCAAAATAATAAAAACAGAGATCGGGAACAGAAATTGCTTTTATTGCGTGACATTTACTAATAAGCTTTGAGTTCTGGTATCTGGTGATTTACATTCACTTAAGTGTCCCAAATGAAAACAAAAATTACTTTTTGAAATATCCCACCGCTGGCCACTAGTTTGTCATGATCCTAGGCACGGCGATTCCCCAGATACACCAATCTGCGAATCTCTGCCACGTGACACCGTTACTGGATACCTGAGCGCATGCGTTAATTTGAACATGATCACTGCCACCAGCCAAAGTACAAACGTTTAGGGTATGACCCCAGGCAAACTTATGGCTTTTGCCTAAACCCAGAATTATTAATATTTTGGTAACACCTCTTTCAGAGAGTTGGGTTGGAATGGATACACAACAGAAAACCAGAGCTAAAATTAGATTTCAATTAAAGTTAAACACTTCAAAGCTTTTGTTACAGAAAAGCAAGTTACAAGATATAATGATAAAAAGTCAAAGTCACATGAGTAAAACCATTTCAAGAAAAATAAAAATAGGGAGATAAAACCCCCCAATCTTAACACATGCAGAGTGGAACAATGGGATGAAGTGAAGCATTTTCAGATATTCGGGACATTATAGAGCCAGGATGCCTTTCCTGACTCACTTCTTTGATAATGCAAACTCAAATTGCATTCCCCCTTCAGCCCTCCTCCCTCTGGGTTCATTTTAACTCTTCCAAGCAGGGAAGGTATTAAGTGTCAGCTCATACTGGGTTTCCCAGCCACTCTCTCAGGGGCGAATGACCTTATCTTCTAATAGCCTTTGAAGCTCTGGCCATGGTTCTTCTGTAAACAAAAGGCCAGTTCTGAGCAGACATAGACCAGAAAGGGCTTGACACCCTTCTGGCCATAGCTCTGATTCTGGGGTAATTAAACTAGCTCTGGTCAGGAGGAATTTCACACCTGCATAGCCAGTGTGTCTCTGAGTTCTGTTGCTATAATGAAATGCCATCAAGCTTCAAGCATTTGACATGCAAAGACAGTTATCACACACTGGTACATTGATACATCGATCAGAATATTGATATCACATACATTGATTTTAACAGGCCTATTTCTACTTGAAATAGCCTGGATCGTGACACCTCCCCCTTTAAGATCTGCATGGGAGCAGCGGCACATCAGGCAAATACTATTCTTCCATTTGTCCTGAGAAGACATTTACAACACATACAGGGGGTCATTCCGACCCGATCGCTCGCTGCAGTTTATTGCAGCACAGCGTTCAGGTTGGAATTGTGCATGCACTGGTGCTGCAGTGCACCTGCGCATGCTGGACGGCCGAAGGCCGTCATTCAGTAGCGATCGCCTCGGCCTGATTAACAGGCAGAGGCGGTCGCAGGGTGGGAGGGGGCTGGATGGTGGCGTTAAGCTGCCATTTAGAGGGCGCGGTCCGGCCAACGCAGGTATAGCCGGACCATTGGGGGGGCGGGCTACAGCGGCTGTGTGACGTCTCACGCAGCCGCTGCGGCCAGTGGCAGCAATGATCAACTTCCGGACAGCCGCAAAAGCTGCGCTGGACAGGAGTTACTCCACAAATACAAAAGCATCGCCACTGTGTGATGCTTTTGTATTTGTGCGGGGGGGGGGGGGGGGGAGGGGCAGACTGACATGTGGGGTGGACTAGCCCTGTGCTGGGCGTCCCCCCGCATGTCAGGGAAGATGATCGTAGCTGTGCTAAATTTAGCACAGCTACGATCAAGTCGGAATGACCACTACAATACAATAGATCACATACTGTACAGTACTTACTATAGTTTTTATGGATACAGAGAGGAAGTGGATACAATATGCTTCCTTGAAACCTTCTCTGCTTGACTTATAACCGAGCTTGGCTACCTTGACACATAGCAGAGTTCCTGCTGTGAAGGGGCTGTTGGAATGACCTTTTCACACAGGATTTATACATAACGACCCAAAGGCATTTGCCGAGATTGATCAATACAATATTATTTCAAGTTATGCACATTCGGGCGTCAGAATGGCATCCAATCATGACACTGTATACTGTAAAAATACAGGGGTGCTGTAAAAATAAAGGAGTGCTGTGGCCCTTTTGGGTGCTGTAAAAATAAAGGAACACTGTGGCTCTGTCCTGAATGCTGTAAAAATACAGGGGTGCTGTAAAAATAAATTGGCACTGTGGCCCTGTCCTGTATGCTACAAAAATACTGAGGGGCTTCAAAAATAAAGGTGCACTGTTCTGTTTGCTGCAAAACTAAAGCGCCAATTTTCTGTGTGCTGTAATAATAAATGGGCGCTGTCCTGTGAAATGGAGAACAAAAATTTGGAGGAAAAATTAGTGAAAGATCAGGAAACACTTCCTAGTACTAGTGCTTAAGCTGCTGCCACCAGTCATGACATTGACGATGCAATTCCATCAATGTCGTCTGCTAAGGCGTATGCCCAATGTCATAGAGAGCATGTAAAATCCTAGAAGCAAAAATGAATAACAAAAAATAAATAAAAATTATCTGATGAGAAACATAAAATTGCCAATATGCCATTCACAACACGAAGTGCAAAGGAAAGTCTATGGCCTTGGCCTATGTTCATGACTGGTGGTTCAGCTTCTCATGAAGATGGAAGCCCTCCTCCCTCTCGAAAAATAAAAAAAATAAAGCTTGTTAAAGAACAGGAGAAAACAACTGTGCGTTCAGAATCCGAGATATCACAAATCCCCAAGGAGAGTCCAAGTGTATCCGTGGTTTGCGATGTCTAGGCCTGACCTTCCCAAGACTGAATGGGAAGAGGAGGCTCCTACCACCATTTACACGCCCCCTGCAAGTGCTGGGAGGAGCACCCACAGTCCAGTTGCTGATATTGAGATTGAGGATGTCACTGTAGAAGTACCCCAGGATGAGGAGTATATTGGTGTAGCTGGCGCTGAGGAGTAAGTTGACGATGAAGATTCTGATGGTGATGTGGTTTGTTTGAATAAGGCAAGTGTGTAGACAGTTGTTTTCCATGGGATGAGAAAGCCTATTGTCATGCCTGGGTAAAATACAAAAAAATCCACCTCTTCAGTGTGGAATTATTTCTCCAAAAATCCAGATGACTGGTGTCAAGCCATGTGTTGCCTTTGTCAATCCATAATAAGTAGGGGTAAGGATGATAACCACATAGGAACATCCTCCCTTGTAAGTCATCTGCTGTGCATTCATCATAAGTCAGTGTCAAGTTCAGAATCTTTGGTTAAGAGTGTAAGCAGTCCAATGACACCTAAATTCCTTTTTCCTGTTTTATCCAAGCACCTGCAATCCACACCACCAACTCTCTTATCATCAATTTCCTTCTCAGTCCTGCAGGCCATGTCACTGGCATGACAGACGAGTCCTCTCTTATTCGGGATTCCCCCGGAGGATCCATAAGTGCTGCCGCTGCTGTAGTAGCTGCTGGGAGTCGATCGTCATCCCAGAGAGGAAGTCGAAAGACCACTTGTACTACTTTAAGCAATTGACTGTCCAACAGTCCTTTGCGATGAAGATGAAGTATGACAGCAGTCACCCTGTTGCAAAGCGGATTACTGAGGCCATAACAACTATGCTGGTGTTAGATGTGCATCCATTATCTGCTATTAGTGCAGTGGGATTTGAACAGTTGATGGACGTACTGTGTCCCCGGTACCAAATCCCATCTACAGTTCACTTCACTAGGCAAGCGATTCCCAGACTGTACAGGGACATTAAGAAAAGTGTCCTCAGTATCCTCAAAAATGCGTTTGTACCCACTGTCCACTTAACCACGGACATGTGGACAAGTGGAGCAGGGCAAACTAAGGACTACATGACTGTGAAAGCCCACTGGGTAGATGTATTGCCTTCTACAGCAACAACAGCAGCGGCACCAGCAGCAGCATCTCATAAACGCTAACTTGTTCCTAGGCAGTCTACGCTGTGTATCACTGGTTTCCATAAGAGGCACACCACTGAGAACCTCTTACAGAAACTGAGAGACATCATCGCACAATGGCTTACCCAACTTAGGCCCTCATTCCGAGTCGTTCGCTCGGTATTTTTCATCGCATCGCAGTGAAATTCCGCATAGTGCGCATGCGCAATATTCGCACTGCGACTGCGCCAAGTATCTTTGCTATGAAGATAGTATTTTTACTCACGGCTTTTTCCTCGCTCCGGCGATCGTAATGTGATTGACAGGAAATGGGTGTTACTGGGCGGAAACACGGCGTTTTATGGGCGTGTGGCTGAAAACGCTACCGTTTCTGGAAAAAACGCAGGAGTGGCCGGAGAAACGGGGGAGTGTCTGGGCGAACGCTGGGTGTGTTTGTGACGTCAAACCAGGAACGACAAGCACTGAACTGATCGCACTGGCAGAGTAAGTGTGGAGCTACTCTAAAACTGCTAAGTAGTTTGTGATCGCAATATTGCGAATACATCGGTCGCAATTTTAAGATGCTAAGATACACTCCCAGTAGGCGTAGGCTTAGCATGTGTAACTCTGCTAAAATCGCCTTGCGAGCGATCAACTCGGAATGAGGGCCTTAGTCTCTCCTGAGGATTTGTGATATCTAATAATACCACCAGTATTGTGCGTGCATCTGGGCAAATTCAAGCACGTCCCGTGTTTTGCTCACACATTTAATTTGGTTCTGCAGAATTTTTTTTAAAATGACGGGCATGCAGGAGATGCACCTGACTCAAGTGCAGTGGAGAATGATTTCTGTGTTGTGCAAGGTTTTCTAACCCTTCGAACTTGCCACATGTGAAGTCAGTTCAGACACTGCCAGCTTGAGTCAGGTCATTCTCTTCATCAGGCTTTTGCATAAGCAGCTGGAGAAATTGAAGGAGGAGCTAAAATGGAGTGATTCCACTAAGTATGTGGGACTTGTGGATGGAGCCCTTCATTCCCTTTGCAAGGATGCAAGGGTGGTCAATCTGTTTAAATCAGATCGGTACATTTTGTCCACCGTGCTCTATCCTAGGTTTAAAGCCTAGGTTGTATCTCTCTTTCCAGCAGACACAAGTCTGCAGAGATGCAAAGACCTGCTGGTGACAAAATTGTCAGCTAAAGCGGAACGTAACCCGCCAACAGCTCCTCCTTTATTTTCTCCTGCAACTGGGGCTGTGGGGAATAGAATAACATTAGCTAGCCAACCCGCTGGCGGTGATGCAGGGCAGTCAAGAGCAAGTTTTGCCATCTGGTCCATACTGAAGGAGCTACCAACAATTACTGACATGTCTACTGTCACTGCATATGATGCTGTCACCATTGAAAGAATGGTGGAGGATTAGATTGGTGACAGCATCCAAGTAGGCATGTCAGATAGTCTATATGTATACTGGCTGGAAAAAGAGGCAATTTGGAGGCCCTTGCACAAACTGGCTTTAATTTACCTAAGTTGCCCCACCTCCAGTGTGTACTCCAAAACAGTGTTTAGTGCAGCCAGTAACCTTGTCAGCGATCGGCGTAGGAGGTTACTTCCACAAAATATGGAGAAGATGATGTTCATCACAATGAATTATAAATTCCTCCAGGAAGACCTTTACCAGCAATTGCCTCCAGAAAGTACATAGGGACCTGTAATGGTGGATTCCAGTGGGGACAAATTAATACTCTGTGAGGAGGAGGATGTACACACTGAAAGGGCTGAGAAATTGGAGGATGAGGACATCTTGCCTCTGTAGAGCCAGTTTGTGCAAGGAGAGATTAATTACTTCTTTTTTGGTGGGGGCTCAAACAAACCAGTCATTTCAGCAACAGTCGTGTGGCAGACCCTGTCGCTGAAATGATTGGTTTGTTAAAGTGTGCATGTCAGGTTTATACAACATAAGGGTAGGTGCGAGGGCCCAAGGACAATTCCATCTTGTACTTCTTTTTTTTACTTTGAATGATGTGCTCTTTGGGGTCTTGTTTTTAAAACTGCCACCCTGTCCGCCACTGCAATGCCACTCCTAGATTGGAAACGCTTAGCTTAGTCATCCATCTACCTCGGTACAACCTTTTGGCCAAATACAATTTTGTGAGGTGTTCAGAATAGACTGGAAATGAGTGGAAATGAATGTTATTGTGGTTAATAATACGGTAGGAACAAAAAAAAACTAATTATGTGATTATAGCTGGTTTTATGTTAATTTTTTTTTCAAAAAAACCCAAACCCGAAAGGGTGGTTCTGTCAAACTAATCCTGATCCAAAACACGAAAGACCCATGTTTGAGCAAGTTACTATTTAATTTGAGTATGAAAAAAAAATATGATAGACTCTATTATGACTTTAAAAAGAGCAGGAACAATTGGCCAACTTCAATAATAAGAATAATTTTCTAGTAGACAGATAGGTGGTGCATAGCGTATCACATAGGCCAGGCACCCAATTTGTACCATGTTTATATAACATAACCCAGCTAATATTATACTATACGCTGTGTCACTTGTTTTAATTTTTAATAACAGCAGTAAAAACAATAAGTCATCTTCCATAATAACATTTTCTCCCCAGTAGACAGATAGACAGTACGTAAAGTATCACGCAGGCCAGTTACCCAGTATGTGTTATCTTTATGTTATACAACCCAGCTAATATGATATGATGCGTCACTCTTATCAGTGCACTGACAATGATAATGACTGCAGTGCAGAGTGACACTGACAGCTAAGTCGTAAGCAGTTACATAAGTGTAGTGTATGGTATATTGTTTAATGGTCCCCATACTCCTCCAAATAGCACCCTAATGCATTTGTTGTTGCAGTTGTTGTTGTTGTTGTTTTTTTTTTAATAAAACATTTTTTTCTCCGGAGAGAAAATTGACTACATAGGAAAGGAATGAGTTAAACATCCTGTGAGGGGTGGACCTGGCTGTGAGGAGTACAGCCCTTAGGAAAAGGGGAGGGTTAGGATATATATAGGCCAGGTGTGGCCATTTTGGGTCTCTTTGCTCGTGATTTGCCTTGGGTGAGTGCTGCTGTGCAGAACTTCACTCTTTTAGTCCTTATTGCTTGTATTCTATTATTCAATTTTGCTTACATGGCCTCCAGCCGCCCACGCCGGACCGCTGGTGCCCCAGCCCGTTACCAGTCTGGTGAGGCTGGTCCCGGGGCAGGGGTGTTTGGCTCGGATGCCGTCCCTTCCCCTGGGGCCTCTCAGATGGCAGGGGGCACCGGACGTAGAGGGCGCTCCACTAGCGAGCCGGTGGACGGGCCTGCCGCAGCGGGCAGTCGCGGCCGGCGTTCTGAGGCGGCTCGACGGTCTGGCCTCCCGGAGAGGGGCGGGCAACAGCCCTCGCCTCCGGGTCCGGCCATGGATGCTGTGGATTCGGGCGCCCGCGGGCGCGCGCCAATGCGCCCTGCCTGGCGCTCGTCGGTGTCCACTGGTGTTGCTCCCGCTCCCTCACTCTTGCTGGGGCCGGTTAGAGGCCCCAGGCGGAGTGTGAGGACCGGGCGGGAGCTCGTGGCGGGCCGAGCTGGGCCAGTCGCGGGATCAACAGAAGAGACCTCAGCTGAGGGCGCCCGGGCTGGAAGCGAAGGGGCGCGCGCACGGCATGCGCGCGGGCCCATGCGCGGCTCCGGCGGCGTCTCTCGCGCATGAGTGCGCGCAGCGGCGCCGCAGCCCTCTGTGTCCCCTCAGCCCTCTCCGTTACGGCCGGATTCCGGCATAGCGAGGGGGGGGGGAGGCCTGGCAGGGATCAACCAGGTTTTAGGGGGACTGAGAGGTTAACACCAGAGCCACGGGGTCGGGTTGAGCCTGCTGTCCATAGCAGTGCGGAGGGCACAGGTTTGAGGGCATCTAGTTACTCCCGGCGCGGGGCCAACCCTGCTGTCGGAGCTTGCTCCGTCCGGCGGGGGAGGGGCCTCCGCGAGGGGGTAGAGGAGGAGACAGGCGCAACTCCCAGGGGCAGGACGGTTCCGGACAGATATCCGGTTTTGGGTCTCCCAATGTTGAGGACTCCCCCCCTCGGAGCCGACCTGGCCGCAGCGCGGTGGGGTCTGGGTTGCCTATGCCCAGTGGTGGGACTAATCGGCGCGTGCCCCCGGCACGGCATCCCTCAGGAGACGGCGCAGCGTCCCGGAGTCGCGCTGACCCGCCCGGTGCGTTTGCGTCGGCGCTGGCCACGGTGGTGGCGGCGCTGGGCCCGCTCGCCGCTGCCCCGGAGCCCGAGGGCGGTTCCGGGGGGGTGGCGGGCGGATCGGGCGCTAATACCATTTCAGCCGCCCAGAGGGTAGCGCGCGTGTGTCGGGAGCTGGGAGCGGCCGTGGCACAGCTGCATCTGCAGCCAAGGCAGGGCGAGAGTGTGCGGTCATCTGGTACGTCTGCCATCGGCCGGGCTAGGCGCGTTCCACTGTTTTTGTCCGGGTCCTCTCCCCCTCTTCTGCCCACAGATCATCAGGAGGATACAGGGCTATCGGAATCGGAAGATGAGGATGCTGCGTACGTCACGCCTGAGGAATCCGGATCCGACCAGTCTACGGCTTCAGGTGAGGTGGAGCAGTCAGGGTCGGTTTCTGGTACGCGCTCGTGTTCGCGCAGCTCTTCCTCTTCCTCCTCTTCTTTCTCTTCTTCCTCTTCTTCCCTGTCGTCGGCAGCGTCCGACGTCAGTAGCACGACTAAGGCGAAGAAAAGGGCGACCAAATACGCCAAGAAGGCGGCTGGGCAGCAGGAGAGGCGTAAGAGGCGATGGCGGCTTAGCAGGGACTCTCGCAGGGCCAAGAAGCGACGCGACCTGCCCGGCGTGGTCCGCTGCGAATATACTGCAGTCATGCGGGGGCTTAGGGACAGCTGCCGCAGGAAGATTCGTAGGGGGGACTACGTAGATGTGTTCGTCTTAACCAAAGACGCTAAAAAAGATTTCAAGTCGGCAACTGCTAAGAAGGGCATCGGGGCCGAGGCATTCCGGACCTTCGATAACTGGCTGGCGGGTTTTTGGGTTTTCGCGGCTTGTTACCTCGAGGACAGGCCGGAGGAACACATGAATGTCATTCGGTACCTGCATCTCGTGCATGATATGCAACGCACGTCGGCGGGTACCGAATGGCGGAGATATGATGAAGAATTCCGGGAGAAGCAGAACGGGTTGTATGTTATGGACTTCGGGTTCAAGGACGTGGAAGTTTGGCTCAAGGTCACTAGGGCCTCGCAACAGGGCAAGGAGCCCCGGAGCGCAGGGGCGGACGGACACCGTGCAGGGTCGTCCGCCCATGTGCCCGGCGCGGACGGCGGGTCGGCCAAGCCAGGTAGGTCGGCCGTCCGGGCAGGGAGGCAGCCCGCAACGAAAGGAATATGTTTCGCGTTTAACAACGCGACATGTTCATATGGCAAGCAGTGTCGTTTCCGGCACGCTTGCCTCCATTGCGGCGGTTCCCACCCGGCATCATCCTGCTTCAAGAGTAGTCGGCAAGGCCCCCGGGCTAAGCAATCCTACCCAAGAACGGCATCTGGCGGGAGCGCTCCGCAGAGCGCCAGCGCCAATTAAGTTAGATGCGATGGGCAGATGGTTGGATTGGTATCCAAATAGGGCTGATGCCATGTTTTTATATTCAGGTTTTCGTTTTGGTTTCCGCTTGCCTGTTGCGAGCGAAGTTACGGTTCGGGCCCATAGGAACCTCCAGTCTGCTCGAGCCTTACCTTTGGTGCTACGTGAAAAAGTCGATAAGGAGGTCAGGCTGGGCAGGATGGAGGGGCCGTTTACAGCACCCCCAGTGGAGGACTTAGTCATCTCCCCGGTGGGGGTGGTCCCCAAGAAAACGCCCGGTTCTTTTCGACTGATTCAACATCTTTCCTATCCAGCGGGGGCGTCGGTCAACGACGCCATACCTCTGGCTCATTGCTCGGTAGTGTATCAGTCGTTTGACGAGGCGCTCGATCTGGTCCGCAGCTACGGCGCTGGGGCCCTCATGGCAAAGATTGATGTGGAATCCGCTTTTAGGTTGCTGCCCCTCCGGACTCATTCCGCTTCATGGGTTTCCGGATTGGATCGGAATATTTCATTGACAAATGTTTGCCGATGGGATGCTCCGTTTCATGCTCGTATTTCGAACTTTTTAGCACCTTCCTGCATTGGTGCGTGGAATCTTCGTCGGGTGGGCACGGGGTTGCCCACTACCTCGATGATTTCCTTTGTACGGGACCGGCGAATTCGCCGCGATGCGGCAACTTGCTTTTCAGTATACGAGCATTGTTTTGTCACTTCGGAGTACCAGTAGCCGAGGACAAAACGGAGGAGCCGGTGTCTTGCCTGTCCTTTTTGGGGATCGAGATTGATATGGTGGCAGGCGCGTGTCGCCTGCCTTTGGACAAAGTGGCTAAGCTTTGCGACGCCATTGGCCGTTTCATGGGCTCGCGCAAGGTTAAGCTGCGGCAGGCGCAATCCTTGCTGGGCATGTTTAACTTTGCTTGTCGGGTCATCCCGATGGGCACGGTTTTCTGCCGGAAGCTTGAAAGAGCGACCGCGGGGTGTGCCAGGCCGCACCACTTTGTACGCTTGTCCGCTGAGATAAAAAAAGATCTGGCCGTGTGGGCCTCGTTCCTGGAGGATTTCAACGGTGTGCGCATATGGCAGGCCCCAACGGTCGACAGCGCTAGATTGCAGCTGTGCACCGACGCGGCAGGAGCCTCCGGTTTTGGTTGCTATCTAGAGGGATCTTGGTGCGCGGCGTCATGGCCGGCGGACTGGCACCAGGCGGGTTTGACTAAGGACCTTCTGCTCCTGGAACTCTTTCCCATCATGGTTGCGCTGGAAATTTGGGGCGAGCGGCTAGCACATCGCAGCATCTTGTTCAGATGCGACAATCTGGGCGTGGTGCACGTAATTAACAACCAGAGGGCAAAATCGCTAGTGGTGCTAAGGGTGCTAGGGCAGTTGCTGCTGACTTGCCTGCGCAGGAACGTGTGGTTTCGCGCGCAACACGTGCCAGGTCTGGAGAATGGGGTCGCTGACGCGCTATCACGAGGGCAATGGGATAGGTTTTGCTTGTTGGCTCCCGAGGCCGACGAACGGGGTTTTCATTGTCCCGGTTATGTCTGGCAGGTCATCGAGCCGGACTGGAGGGTCTAGCACTGCGATCGTTCGCGCCATCCACGCTTAAGGCTTACGAACAGGCCTGGAGCGAATGGGAAGAATTTGCTAGAGGACGGAAGCAACGAGGTAAGAGCGGGCATCGGATGATGCTATCTTTTATTTGGCAGCTTTATGTTTTGGGTAGGTCTAGAGCGGTGGTTTCCCGGTACTTGGCTGGCATTGCGTTCTTCTGCAGAATTAAGGGCGTTCCCGATGTGACGAAAAGTGGGATTCTGCTTAGGGCGATGAAAGGTTGGGCGCGCATTGCGCCCACGCCGCCTGACAGGAGGCGGCCCATTGATGCGGCCTTGATGCCGGGCGTCATTGGGGCGGTCGGTGCCATCGCGTCGTCCATGTTTGAATCGCTGCTGTTTCGGTTGGCGTTCTCCATGGCTTACCACGGTGCATTTAGGATATCGGAGTTGGTAGCGCCTTCAAAGCAAACGGATTCGCGCATGCTGGTGGGGGACGTGGTGGTGAGTGGGAGGTCCTTGCTGTGCAGATTGCGACGCTCTAAGACGGACCAAGTGGGGAAAGGCCGATGGGTCACCCTGGTTCCGGCACTTGAGGAGAGCATATGGCCAGTACGGTTGGCAGTGCAATATGCGGCAGTGAGGCCCGACTGTCGGGGGTCGTGGTTGCTGCACTATGACGGGCTGCCAGTAACAAAGTTTCAATTTCGGTGGATGATGGGTCGCTGTCTGACGAGCTTGGGCCTTTCACCCTCCCACTTCGGTACACACTCCTTCCGCATAGGGGCTGCGACGGCGGCTGCGGCTGCGGGCTTTTCGGGGGCGCAAATCCAGGCGGTGGGACGATGGAAGTCGTCCTGTTATAAGCGATACATTCGCCCCGTCGCCTGAGATATTTTGCTTAGACGTAGTTTGTTTTAAAAAGCTTAGAGTAAGATCATGTTGGTTGTTTTTTCTTCACATGTTATGTTTACTGTACGTTGGTCTGTTTACCCGTGTGTGATCCTACTCAGGGATTAGCCACTCGCCGCTGCTGGCGTGAGCCGGCAGCGGGGGTCTGGAGTTATTTTGCGATTTTTGCCTGACTTGACGGACTGAATTCTAATCATTAATTCGGCTGATCTGTTTTAATCTAAGTCCCTCAGCAGGTTTTATGCTTTCACCTCCAGCTGAGTTACTTCATGTCTTACCCCTTTTTACACCCCCCCCCCTTTTTTAATTTTGTTTTGTTTCTTTTACCTTCCCTTTCGTGTGTTAATGTTTTTGCTTCAAATCAGCTAGAAGCTCGGGTGATCGGCTAGGCCGTGACTGCTGCGATACTTGGACGCAAATAAAAAAAAATTCTTTTTGGCAGATCCTTCAGGTTAACTCATTTGCAAGCTATGGCGTAGAATTCTAGTAACCAATTTTTACCTTTTTCCTCCTCTTCAGGTTGTTTTGCTGATGGCTTGCCCGTTTGGGTGGTCGGCCACTCGTATGTCTTTTGGGCAGCAAGGTTTGTGGCATCTGATAGGACTCTGAGTTTTCCTGTAGGTCAGGGAATCAGATGGCTTGGTTGGCGAGGAATGATGTGGAAAGATCTTTTGGGTAGACTAGTCAGTCAGGCCAGCAAGCATGGAATGCCCGAGGTTCTGGTTGTCCACTTAGGTGGCAATGACCTAGGGAAGAGGACTTCCTTGGAGTTACGGTGGGCCATGATTCAAGATCTGGCACGGGTGGCCGCAGCATGGACCAATTGCGTATTGGTATTTTCCCTTATGGTGCCAAGGTTGAGTTGGCGAGGTGTGGAGGACGGACGCGTAATAGACGAGGCCAGGAAGAAGGTGAATGGGGCGGTGGCGAAGTGGGTCCTGTCCAACGGAGGCAAAGTGGTTCGCCACCCTAGGATTCGGTTCCGAGACAGTCACCTTTTTCGGCCTGATGGTGTGCATCTCTCCAATGAGGGGATGATGTTTTTCCTGGAGGATCTGTTCCTAGTGTTGCAGGAGTTAGGGTAGGTTATGGTGGCGGTGCAAGGACTCTGGGATGGAGTCTTTCGCTGTTGGTGGAAAAGAACGGCTGTTTGTAGTTGTATGGTTTTTTATAGGTAGTAAGTTTCAGTGCTATATGGTTTAGGTGCACTCACCTCCATCGACTTAATGGCCACTCGACCACCCATCCGGGAGGCAGCGGCAGGGCACCCAGGAGCGGTGGGAAGTCACTGTGGGGGTTGTGTTGACACCTATTACCGATTTTGATAGGGTTTTGGACGGTTTGGTCAGTTTACCATTTTAAGTTTAACAATAGTTTCATTGAGCCGTTCTTTTTTCCGCCACCATTATGCCGGCTGATTCGGCATCTTTAACAATCTTTTTTCCAATTACAGGTTTTGCTATGGTTAGGGTCAAATAAATAGCTAGCAATTTTTCTGCCAAAATCATGTCTCCGTGTCTTTATTTACTGGTATAAGAGGTAACTAGGGTTTACCTGAAGAAAGGGGGTCCACCAAATATCACTAGGATGTTTAGGAGAGATAATTGACTACATAGGAAAGGAATGAATTAAACATCCTGTGAGGGGTGGACCTGGCTGTGAGGAGTACAGCCCTTAGGAAAAGGGGAGGGTTAGGATATATATAGGCCAGGTGTGGCCATTTTGGGTCTCTTTGCTCGTGATTTTCCTTCCCGTCCTCCCGCCCTATGGGTAGAGGTTGTTTTTGACACGGAGTGCTGTTGGCGTCTAATTGTTTGGCTGGGTTTATCGTTGGCTATTTATCGGCGGAAAAGAACGGCTGTTTGTAGTTGTATGGTTTTTTATAGGTAGTAAGTTTCAGTGCTATATGGTTTAGGTGCACTCACCTCCATCGACTTAATGGCTGCTCGACCACCCATCCGGGAGGCAGCGGCAGGGCACCCAGGAGCGGTGGGAAGTCACTGTGGGGGTTGTGTTGACACCTATTACCGATTTTGATAGGGTTTTGGACGGTTTGGTCAGTTTACCATTTTAAGTTTAACAATAGTTTAATTGAGCCGTTCTTTTTTCCGCCACCATTATGCCGGCTGATTCGGCATCTTTAACAATCTTTTTTCCAATTACAGGTTTTGCTATGGTTAGGGTCAAATAAATAGCTAGCAATTTTTCTGCCAAAATCATGTCTCCGTGTCTTTATTTACTGGTATAAGAGGTAACTAGGGTTTACCTGAAGAAAGGGGGTCCACCAAATATCACTAGGATGTTTAAGCCTCAATCCCCATGCCACACCCTCTCCCTCTGTTCTCCAATGTGAAGTGGCGCCCACAACCACAAGGGAGGGACTTACATAGAATAAAAAACACATGAGATCCGACTCCAGAGAAATCCAGAAAACACGAGATCTGACACCGGGAAATCTCTCCATTACAAAAACTGATTGTTCAATAGATTGTACAGTAACAAAATGAATATAAATATATGTTGTGCCTACAGGAAAGAATAGTTATTCTGATTATTTCCCCATGGCTGTACATGTTCCATGAGTTTTTTGTCCGTAATTGTAATATTATACTGAAATTGTTTCTATGTTGAAATAAAGACATTCTTTCATTCAGGCTGTGTATTTTAGTTAATTTATTATAATCAACATTGTTTTATAAATAAACGACGATGCAATTTTCATGTAAAATATCAATACAAATAATAGTCATTTCAACTTTTGGCATGCAATATAAAGAGCATAGGATATATATAGTAAGTGTAGTGTACGCCCTAAAAAGACACACTACAGGTGACTCTTAACCACCTGTGAGACAGAACGTGCAAAACCTGTAAGCCTTTAAATCTAAACATTGTGCAGTAAATGCTTTGATTTAAAGGCTTATAAACGTACAGTACATAGCTTCAAAAGTGTCCACAACAATGTTTTCCAATGACATCCCTTTGTAGTTTGGACAGTACTGGAACAGATAAGCAAGAATAACTATGGATGACTGGGAACAGGCCTATTAGACAATGCCAGTTTTAATAATTAGGTCTATTTTTAAGTGTGAGGCTAAGTGTCTCTCTTCTGTTGTGACATAGCCAGAATTGGGGCATTAAGGTGGGATTCTGTACATGGGACTACATTGCTGGAGGGGTGTTTGTGTTAGTCCATTTAATTTAGTCTGTATGTACTGTAACTGTATGTGTGTTGTGTGCTGTGGGGGTAGTAATGACTGTGCATTCTTTTAACAACAGTTCTGAAGAGTGACTTATTTTATTTTTCTGTTTATGGCTACTAGCAAAAATGCAATACTATATTGCTCACATATCCACATACAGTATACATATCCTCTAGCAGCAATTCTCACTGTAAAACCAAGTAAGAATCAACAAATAACATTAAGAAATATATTTTTATTATTACTGGTTCTCTGCACCCTCTTCTTAATTTTTTACAATAATAGTTAATAATAATAAGAAGAAGAATATTTCGCGAATTGATATGTTGCATTATTTTATTACTGTTGGATTATTGATGTGTTGAGGTATTGTGGTGATTATCATTGTTGTAGGGGGAACCGGTTAAAATACCGCTAGTCTGGATCCCAGCGGTCACAATGCCGACCCCAGAATCCCGACTAGTTGTAAAATCCCGCCGCCAGAATACCGCCGCCACAGGCTATTCTCCCTCTGTGGGTGTCCACGCCATAGGAGGAGAATATAACCGTGAATATAACTGTGGAAGAATATAACCGTGCCTGCAGTGTGGCAATCGTAGCGAGCCTGCAAGGGGCTTTCTAGCGCACGCCCCATTGCCGGCATACTGGTGGCCGGGTTGCCCGTGTCGGTATACTGATGGCCAGCATCCTGGCTGACGGTCATTAATACTGAATCCGTTGTAGGAAGGTAAATATCTAATTTGTAATAATTGTCAAAACATTGTGGGAAATGTATGCTCTTGTACAGTATAATGTATATTCTTGTACAGTATAATGTATATCCAGCATGTTATGTTAATCTTAACATCATGCATGGGAAGGAAGGGAAGGCTGTGATCATAAATATTATTCTTGATGTGCTGATATATGTCATTGTCATTTATAACCAAAATGATAATGAAAGGGAAACAGTAACAACATTGTATTTGCCGGAGGCAGCAAGAATCTTGCAAGAACCTGATGAAGGGCAAACTTAATGGCCTCATAAACACATTCACTTGCACTAGATGCCCTATGATATATGAATAGAGGATGTTATGCTTATAACCATTGACCCATCATGTAAGGTTGAAAGCTTTACTTTTATCTTTAACCAGAGGTACATTATACACATATTGACAACAATTGTCATGTCCTATGTTATAAATTGTAAAGGGGACACTTAAACTCAGCATATATTGTAATATATATATATATATATATGTATATATACATCCAGTGGCGTAAGTTCGTCACAGTGTGTGTGTGTGTGTGTGTGTGTGTGTGTGTGTGTGTGTGTGTGTGTGTGTGTGTGTGTGTGTGTGTGTGTGTGTGACTCTATTTATACATTTGATTGTCTTTTTTTTTTTAAATCACACATTTCTTACCAGTCATACCCAGGATTAGAACCCATGACCTGTTACACTAACAGCAGACACTTTACTGATGGAATTACTTGCTCCTGTAGAGGAAGCATGAGAATTCTATCTATATGAAGTTACATGGAATTGTCAGAGAAGTATCTTCATATAGTTAAAATTCTCATATTTCCTATACAGGAGCAAACCGCTTCATCAGTAAGGTGTCTGCTTCCAGTGTAATAGGTTGTGGGTTCTAATACTGGGTGTGACACTTGTAAAATGTGTATATTCAGTATAATAAAGAGGGTGTGATTTGTAAGGTGCAGGGACCAGTGAGGAATTCAGCCACTGAAAAGACAGTGACAGCTATCAATTAACTTAATTCAATGGTGTCACAGCATGGGAGGAGAGGTGCCCCCCTTCAGAGCAGGAGCCCGGCGGCAGATGACTCCGTTGCCTCCCAGAGTTCTGCCTCTATATCTATCTATCTATCTATCTATCTATCTATCTATCTATCTATCTATCTATCTATATTTCTCTACTGTCCTAGTGGATGCTGGGGACTCCGTAAGGACCATGGGGAATAGACGGGCTCCGCAGGAGACTGGGCACTCTAAGAAAGATTTAGTACTACTGGTGTGCACTGGCTCCTCCCTCTATGCCCCTCCTCCAGACCTCAGTTAGAATCTGTGCCCAGCCAGAGCTGGGTGCTTTTAGTGAGCTCTCCTGAGCTTGCTAATAAGAAAGTATTTTAGTTAGGTTTTTTATTTTCAGAGAGCTCCTGCTGGCAACAGACTCTCTGCTACGTGGGACTGAGGGGAGAGAAGCAAACCTACTAACTGCGGCTAGGTTGCGCTTCTTAGGCTACTGGACACCATTAGCTCCAGAGGGTTCGAACACAGGATCTTAACCTTGGTCGTCCGTTCCTGGAGCCGCGCCGCCGTCCCCCTCGCAGAGCCAGAAGACAGTAGCCGGCAGAAGCAAGAAGACATCGAAATCGGCGACAGAAGACTCTCCCACACTACCCGCACACTACCCGCACACTCCGGTCCCTGTAGGGTGCAGGGCGCAGGGAGGGGGGGGCGCCCTGGGCAGCAATTATGATACCTCTTGGCAAAAAGGCACATATATACAGCTGGGCACTGTATATATGTACGAGGCCCCGCCATTATTTTTACACAGAAGCGGGACAGAAGCCCGACGCTGAGGGGGCGGGGCCTTCTTCCTCAGCACTCACCAGCGCCATTTTCTCTCCACAGCTCCGCTGAGAGGAAGCTCCCCAGGCTCTCCCCTGCAGTCTCAAGGTAGAAAAAGGGTAAAAAAGAGAGGGGGGGCACATAAATTTAGGCGCATTTATCATTATACAGCAGCTACAGGGTAAACACTAAGTTACTGTGTAATCCCTGGGTTATATAGCGCTGGGGTGTGTGCTGGCATACTCTTTCTCTGTCTCCTCAAAAGGCCTTGTGGGGGTCCTGCCTCATTTAGAGCATCCCCTGTATGTGTGCGGTGTGTCGGTACGTTTGTGTCGACATGTTTGACGAGGAAGGGTACGTGGAGGCAGAACAGGTGCAAATGAATGTGGTGTCGCCGCCGACGGTGCCGACACCTGATTGGATGGATATGTGGAAGGTGTTAAATGATAACGTAAACTCCTTGCATAAAAGGTTGGATAAAGCTGAAGTCTTGGGACAGTCAGGGTCTCAACCCATGACTGATCCTACAGTTCAGAGGCCGTCAGGGTCTCAAAAGCGCCCATTATCCCAGATTGTTGACACAGATATCGACACGGATTCGGACTCCAGTGTCGATGGCGATGATGCAAAGTTGCAGCCTAAAATGACTAAAGCCATCCGCTACATGATTATAGCAATGAAGGATGTATTGCACATATCGGAGGAAAACCCTGTCCCTGACAAGAGGGTTTATATGTTTGGGGAGAAAAAGCAAGAAGTGACTTTTCCCCCTTCACATGAATTAAACGAATTATGTGAAAAAGCGTGGGATTCTCCTGATAGGAAAGTACTGATTTCCAAAAGATTACTTATGGCGTATCCTTTCCCGCCAACGGACAGGTTACGCTGGGAATCCTCCCCCTAGGGTAGACAAAGCGTTGACGCGCTTATCTAAGAAGGTGGCCCTGCCGTCACAGGATATGGCCGCCCTAAAGGATCCTGCGGATAGAAAGCAGGAAGGTATCCTGAAGTCTGTTTATACACATTCTGGTACTCTACTGAGGCCAGCAATTGCTTCGGCCTGGATGTGTAGTGCTGTAGCAGCATGGACAGATACTCTGTCTGAGGAGATATATACCCTGGACAGGGAGACTATTTTACTGACCCTAGGACATATCAAAGACGCGGTCCTATATATGAGGGATGCCCAGAGGGACATTTGCCTGCTGGGCTCTAGAATAAACGCAATGTCAATTTCTGCCAGAAGGGTCCTGTGGACTCGGCAATGGACAGGTGATGCCGACTCTAAAAAACACATGGAGGTTTTACCTTACAAGGGTGAGGAATTGTTTGGGGACGGTCTCTCTGACCTAGTTTCCACAGCTACGGCTGGGAAGTCAAATTTTTTACCATATATTCCCTCACAGCCAAAGAAAGCACCGTATTACCAAATGCAGTCCTTTCGTTCACAAAAAACAAAGAAAGTCAGAGGTGCATCCTTTCTTGCCAGAGGCAGGGGTAGAGGAAAGAAGCTGCTCCATGCAGCTAGTTCCCAGGAACAAAAGTCCTCCCCGGCTTCCACTAAATCCACCGCATGACGCTGGGGCTCCACAGGCGGAGCCAGGAGCGGTGGGGGCGCGTCTCCGAAATTTCAGCCATCAGTGGGTTCGCTCACGGGTGGATCCTTGGGCTATACAAATTGTGTCTCAGGGATACAAGCTGGAATTCGAAGTGACGTCACCTCACCGTTACCTAAAATCGGCCCTGCCAGCTTCCCCCATGGAAAGGGAGGTAGTGTTAGCAGCGATTCGCAAGTTATATCTCCAGCAGGTGGTGGTAAAGGTTCCCCTCCTTCAACAGGGAAGGGGTTATTATTCCACTATGTTTGTGGTACCGAAACTGGACGGTTCGGTCAGACCCATTTTGAATTTAATATCCCTGAACATTTATCTGAAGAAATTCAAGTTCAAAATGGAATCGCTCAGAGCGGTCATTGCAAGCCTGGAAGAGGGGGATTTTATGGTGTCTCTGGACATCAAGGATGCTTACTTGCATGTCCCCATTTATCCACCTCATCAGGAGTACCTCAGGTTTGTGGTACAGGACTGTCATTACCAATTCCAGACGTTGCCGTTTGGCCTGTCCACGGCACCGAGAATATTTACCAAGGTAATGGCGGAGATGATGGTGCTCCTTCGAAAGCAAGGAGTTACAATTATCCCATACTTGGACGATCTCCTCATAAAGGCAAGGTCCAGGGAGCAGTTGCTGATCAGCGTAGCACACTCTCAGGAAGTGTTGCGACAGCACGGCTGGATTCTGAATATTCCAAAGTCGCAGCTGATTCCTACGACGCGTCTGCCCTTCCTGGGCATGATTCTGGACACAGACCAGAAGAAGGTGTTTCTCCCGGAGGAGAAGGCTCAGGAGCTCGTGACTCTGGTCAGAGACCTCCTAAAACTAAAACAGGTATCGGTGCATCACTGCACGCGAGTCCTGGGAAAGATGGTGGCGTCATATGAAGCCATTCCCTTCGGCAGGTTCCATGCGAGGATCTTTCAGTGGGATCTGTTGGACTAGTGGTCCGGATCGCATCTTCAGATGCATCGGCTGATCACCCTGTCCCCCAGGGCCAGGGTGTCTCTTCTGTGGTGGCTGCAGAGTGTTCACCTTCTCGAGGGCTGCAGGTTCGGCATACAGGACTGGGTCCTGGTGACCACGGATGCAAGCCTCCGAGGATGGGGGGCAGTCCCTCAGGGAAGAAACTTCCAAGGGCTGTGGTCAAGTCAGGAGACTTGTCTGCACATCAATATCCTGGAACTAAGGGCCATATACAACGCCCTGAGTCAAGCGGAGCCTCTGCTTCGAAACCAAACAGTGCTGATTCAGTCAGACAACATCACTGCAGTGGCCCATGTAAACCGCCAGGGCGGCACAAGAAGCAGGGTGGCAATGGCGGAAGCCACCAGGATTCTTCGCTGGGCGGAGAATCACGTGCAAGCACTGTCAACAGTGTTCATTCCAGGAGTGGACAACTGGGAAGCAGACTTCCTCAGCAGACACGACCTCCACCCAGAAGAGTGGGGACTTCATCAGGAAGTCTTCGCGCAGATTGCAAATCGATGGGAACTGCCACAGGTGGACATGATGGCGTCCCGCCTCAACAAAAAGCTAAAAAGGTATTGCGCCAGGTCAAGGGACCCTCAGGCGGTAGCTGTGGATGCACTAGTAACACCGTGGGTGTTCCAATCGTTCTATGTGTTTCCTCCTCTTCCTCTCATATCCAAGGTGCTGAGAATCGTAAGAAAAAGAGGAGTGAGAACCATACTCATTGTTCCGGATTGGCCAAGAAGGACTTGGTACCCGGAACTGCAAGAAATGCTCACAGAGGACCCATGGCCTCTACCTCTCAGACAGGACCTGTTGCAACAAGGGCCCTGTCTGTTCCAAGACTTACCGCGGCTGCGTTTGACGGCATGGCGGTTGAACGCCGGATCCTAGCGGAAAAAGGCATTCCGGATGAAGTTATTCCTACGCTGATAAAGGCTAGGAAGGACGTGACAGCAAAGCATTATCACCGTATATGGTGAAAATATGTTGCTTGGTGTGAGGCCAGGAAGGCCCCTACAGAGGAATCCAGCTGTGCCGATTCCTGCACTTCCTACAGTCAGGAGTGACTATGGGCCTAAAATTAAGGTCCATAAAGGTCCAGATTTCGACCCTATCCATTTTCTTTAAAAAAGAACTGGCTTCACTTCCTGAGGTTCAGACGTTTGTTAAGGGAGTGCTGCATATTCAGCCCCCTTTTGTGCCACCAGTGGCACCTTGGGATCTTAACGTGGTGTTGGGTTTCCTGAAATCCCACTGGTTTGAGCCACTTAAGACCGTGGAGCTAAAGTATCTCACATGGAAAGTGGTCATGCTGTTGGCCTTAGCTTCGGCTAGGCGTGTGTTAGAATTGGCGGCTTTGTCATGTAAAAGCCCCTATCTGGTTTTCCATATGGACAGGGCAGAATTGCGGACTCGTCCGCAATTTCTGCCAAAGGTGGTGTCATCTTTTCATTTGAACCAACCTATTGTGGTGCCTGCGGCTACTCGTGACTTGGAGTTTTCCAAGTTGCTGGACGTAGTCAGGGCTTTGAAGATTTATGTAACCAGAACGGCTAGAGTCAGGAAGACTGACTCGCTGTTTATCCTGTATGCATCCAACAAGCTGGGTGCTCCTGCTTCAAAGCAAACTATTGCTCGCTGGATCTGTAACACGATTCAGCAGGCTCATTCTGCGGCTGGATTGCCGCATCCAAAATCAGTGAAAGCCCATTCCACAAGGAAGGTGGGCTCTTCTTGGGCGGCTGCCCGAGGGGTCTCGGCATTACAGCTTTGCCGAGCTGCTACTTGGTCGGGTTCAAACACATTTGCAAAATTCTACAAGTTTGATACCCTGGCTGAGGAGGACCTTGTGTTTGCCCATTCGGTGCTGCAGAGTCATCCGCACTCTCCCGCCCGTTTGGGTGCTTTGGTATAATCCCCATGGTCCTTACAGAGTCCCCAGCATCCACTAGGACGTTAGAGAAAATAAGATTTTACTCACCGGTAAATCTATTTCTCGTAGTCCATAGTGGATGCTGGGCGCCTGTCCCAAGTGCAGACTTTCTGCAATACGTGTATATAGTTATTGCTTAATAAAGGGTTATGTTATGTTGCCATCCATTGGTTGATGCTCTGTTGTTTGTTCATACTGTTAACTGGGTAAGTTTATCACAAGTTATACGGTGTGATTGGTGTGGCTGGTATGAGTCTTACCCTGGATTCCAAAATCCTTTCCTTGTAATGTCAGCTCTTCCGGGCACAGTTTCCTTAACTGAGGTCTGGAGGAGGGGCATAGAGGGAGGAGCCAGTGCACACCAGTAGTACTAAATCTTTCTTAGAGTGCCCAGTCTCCTGCGGAGCCCGTCTATTCCCCATGGTCCTTACGGAGTCCCCAGCATCCACTACGGACTACGAGAAATAGATTTACCGGTGAGTAAAATCTTATTATATATATATATATATATAAAGTCTGTAAAAGGTGGCATTCCTTCTCTGCTGTGACAATGTGCTTTGGCGCCCTCCAGTTTTCCACAATCCTGCTCGAAGTTGGAACCAATATATGTGTCGTGAGGCGGCACTCATGTATGTATACATCATCCTTACCTTGTAAAAATAATAATAATAATAATAATAATAATAATAATAACAATTATTATTAAGTTATTAATAAATTAACAATTGTTTTATTAATTCAACTGTAAAGCTTTTGTAAATGTTTAGAAAGACATTCATAGATAAAAAATGGAAAATGGGAGTTGCTTTAAACCTGATAAAATACACAGTTGACATTCATAAGTTTATGCTTAAAAAATAGTGCAAACAATTTACAAGAAACACATTCTGAATCTGCAAATTTAATAAAATAAAAACAGTATTGTCTACGCTCCAATTAAAAACAATGTAATATTCTGAAATTTTGTGTTAATATTTGTATTTATTATTAAAATTCACAGTAGAATTTATAAAAAATAATGCTTAAAAGCAATTCACAATTGTAGCAGCTAGTGGAACATTAATTTGATAGATCATACATATACAGTAGAGACCCACCTTGGTACAGTGCATCATTCTATATAGTCATTAATAGGAACTGTTAAATTGTATATGAAAGTGGTATATGTACAGTACTAGATGTAGCCTAAGATCATATGTTAGAAACTAAAGCCACATGTATAGTAAGAGTACAGATGTAGCCTCCGTTATCTTGACTGTTTCTCCGCCTAGACGGACGTTTAGTCACGCTAAGGCGATAGCTTAGCTTGCTGAGTTTAATCACGGGCAGGCACGTTGAGGCGATACTAGATACTCAGCATGCATTACACATTTCCACCACTGGGTGGCTAATGCTCCACTAATCCAGTACTTTCAATCATATAGCGGCGGACTTATCTACAGTTCTGGCAATTGGTCAGTGACGACTGTAATGTTAATAGATGGTGAGCAATGGTCAGACGGTGCGAGTTCTCAATATACTGTAAATACTGTAGTTTATACAGACACAAACAAACATGTTAAAACACTTGTGTATTGTGTATGGAGACGCAACTAATTGTGGAAAAGGAAGAATGTACAATGCATAAACACCGTGCTTTTGAAATACATGTACATGAGTGTCTGAGTTCCCTAAGGCATAATGGAGATGGTGGAAAATACCGTGCTTTTGAAATGCAAGTATGAGTGTCCGAGTCCCCTAAGGCATAAACCTGTTATGCACACCAGTGCCTGCAGGAATGTACTGGTGTCTGAACTGTTATGCACACCAGTGCCTGCAGGAATGTACTGGTGTCTGAACTGTTATGCACACCAGTGCCTGCAGGAATGTACTGGTGTCTGAACGGATAGGGATGCAAAACAAATGAACTCACAGACAGACTGGGGAATATGACATTACGTACACAGAAGGTGATAGGGTAACAAAATAAACACAAAGTGAATAGAGAAGCCCAGAGGCTAAGAAACTGGGTGTCTCCCTATTATTAGGAATGCTCAGATGAAAAAAGCAAGATGTTGTGTTTTAATACGTAGAGAACTCGAAATGCTGTTGCTAAGGGCAACAGCAAAACCCTAAAGGGTTACCAACGGGTGTGGCAGTAAACTCCTTGGTCAGAGATGGAATGATAGACACAAGGAGAGTCTCCACAATCCTAATCCTCACTTGCAGTGCACAGGTTCAGCTTACTGCCACTAAACTGAATACCTGAACACCTTGCACAGTGAGACAGGATTTAGGCAGGCAGTCTGAGAATACAGCCGCAAACCTGCTAAGTTCACAGAGTAGCAAAAGAACCCCAGCAGGTTAAACGACTGACTCCAGTCTTACTGCTAGGTCTGGATTGGCAGAGTGTAGTACCAAATCCCCAGGCCTATTTGCAGTAAGCAACAACAAATACAAAGCTACACAGTACTGGCTAACTTTCAGGAACTGACTAACCAACAAAGATTCAGCAGCATCTGCTTAACCTGAGAAGAGGCCTTATAAAGCAGGTGCTGTCCACGCCCCACTCAGACCTCACAGACTGTGAGCACAAAAACCAGCACCGGATCCCCTGCCGTGCACAGAGCCTGTAACCACTGCACAGCAAAAGACCCGAACCGGAGTATCAGCTGCGCTCAGGTTACTCCGCTAGCACTTGTCTCCCGGTTGCCATGACGACGTGGCAGCACAGGGCAGGAGACCCTAACAAAACCAACACCAATGGGGAGGTGTCGCTCTTTGCAGTACTTTTACACATGAAATTGTGAATCTCTCATGAGGCGTCGTGGGCTAGCAATGAAGGCTCCCACCTCCCACGCTGGGGGTCCAGGGTTCGAGTCCTGAAGTGACTTTTTTTTAATGTGTTCCTGTGACATTCACTTACAGTACATATTATTTTTTTTCTTTGTAAGACAGTCAATAGAAGGGTGCACACAAGTTTCACATAAATCAGAGTAAATCTGCTGGAGCGATTCTTTACGCTAAATGCAAATACACAGCAGTAATGAGTATAAATGAGTGATTTCTGACGCAACTAACTGAGCAAAACAGTACTGTAGATCTTCGGTGTTTGTGTATTGCACATGACCTGAACTCCCTCCCTGTCTACTGCATGACCTGTGCAAGCTCCCAGGGGGGAAGGGCGATGGGCTAGCGGGAGGCGGTGGAAAATACCGTGCTTTTGAAATGCAAGTATAAGCGTCCGAGTCCCCTAAGGCATAAACCAACACCAATGGGGAGGGGATTCCAACCTTTTTTTTATGTGTTCCCGTGACATTCACTTACAGTACATATTATTATTTTTTCTATGTAAGACAGTCAATGGAAAGGTGCACACAAGTTTCACATAAATCAGAGTAAATCTGCAGGAGCGATTCTATATGTTAAATGCAAATACACAGTGGTAATGAGTATAAAGGAGTGTATTCTGATGCAACTAACTGAGCAAAACAGTACTGTAGATCTTCGGCGTTTGTGTATTGCACATGACCTGAACTCCCTCCCTGTCTACTGCATGACCTGTGCAGGCTCCCAGGGAGGAATGGCGATGGGTTAGCGGGAGGCGGTGGAAAATACAGTTCTTTTGAAATGCAAGTATGAGCGTCCGAGTCCCCTTCAGCATTGCCCCGTTGCCTGCAAAATTTATGCCATCTCTCACTCCATATCCGAGCGCTGTCACATGGTGGGGCTTCACGGTCGGCGGCCATTTTGTCAGTTTGCTATGCGATCGAGTCCCGTGTAACGTAATGTTCATAGACCTCGCTTATCCCTATCGCCCCTTGTTATTTTGGCTAGGGGATTGTGACGCACCTTCAGCATTTCCCCGTGGCCTGCAAAACTTATGCCATCTCTAAACACCCTGCCTCAGCCAAGTTTATGGAAGAGAAAGGTATGAATTGGGAACGCACACCACCAGAGTGAGTATTCTTTCAAAACTGTACAAGTAAAATTTTGGATAGCACTCTAGTACTGTGGATGTATTTTTTGGTTTAATAAACAGTACAATACCGTATGTTTAATTTTCTCTATTTAACGTCATTAATTGACTAACATTTTTTTTTTTTTTTAAGATCACCAGACATGAATCCAATTGAATTAGTGTGGGCTCAATTGAAGAGATACATTAGGAGTGTTGCGAAGCCAACTACAAAACAGCAGCTTTTGGATGGGATACAGAAATTTTGGCTAGAAGTACTCACACCTGAACATTGTAATAATTATATTAATCACCTGTATAAAGTATTACCTGTTATAGTCGAAAGAAATGGTCAAGCCACAAATATGTAGTTCTGTACTGTATTTTCTGTTTAAAATTTCAAATTGATGCATTATTAAAAATGTTATAAAATTGCCTTTGTCTGATTATTGCACAAGCTAATGTACAATAGTATACATTATACTATACAGTAGTAATGTTATTGATGTGTATGAACAGTTATTTTCAGTTTTATAAGTCCTGAATAAGAGTACTGTACATTTTTGATCAGTACAGTACATGAAATTGGATGTTGTAATAAATACTTTCTTTACATTAATATTGATGCTTTTCCAATAAATATTCCATTATACAGTATGGTATGGTACAGTACATGGGAGTAAATGTACAGTATGATGTGCCGTTATGGGGGAGAAATACTGTATACACTAAATGTACAGTAAAAAGTTTTGTTTTTTTATTACAAATGCATCCCAGACGGAAATCTGCTATACACAGCAGACAGCTTATGGTTACAGAACTTACCTACTGTATCTCCACCCATAGTCGTGGCATATTTTAGATAGCCTAATGAGACACTCGTGCAGCATTGCCAATGATTCATGTAAAACCTGTGTGCAAACAGTATCTTTATTGAATGCAAAGTACAGTAACAGTACAGTATACAGTATTACCAGAGCCGTACCTGACCAACATGATGCCCTAGGCTAGATTTCAGCTGATGCCCCCTGGCACAGATGCTAGTTCCGCCTCTAACCCTGCACCCCTTTCCCAGCACCATCACCAATTTTGGTGCTCCTACCCCCTATATTTTAAATAGGGACAGTGTGCACATTTAGTGCCAGCCCAAAATGGTGCATGTTCTTGCTGGGAAGGGGCATGGCAACACAATAATTCCCCCAGTTGAAATGACACAACACAGTACTGCAACTTTATTCACATTATATCATGCAATATTGTCTCTTATTCTCGTTACATCATATGATAGTACCACATTACTCCTCACAATATTGCCCCTTATTCACATTACACCACACCACATTGATCTTTATTCACATTAGACCATGCAGTAGTGCCCTTTCTTTATGTTACGCCAGAAAATATTGTAGTACACCTTATACACATAATGCCGCACATTAGTAATGCATTTCATATTTCAATTTTCATATTTCATTTCATAGAGCCGCAGTCACACACAGAATATAGGCATGTAGCATCTCATTTTATTCAGCAGAAGCTGATTGTGCCCAGTTTGGCTAGTTTGCCGGCTGTGTATAATACAATAGAAAAAATAATACTGTCAGTGAAAAAACACCTCATGACAGATATTGTACACAAGCTCATGTCTAAATGTACAGTAAGCAGTGATCCCTTGCAATTGGTTTTATATTAAGCCCTAATGGCTAGGGGACTTGGCCGCTGACTTACTGTACTGTACCATATCCCTGATTTTAATAGACCACACTGTTGCATAAACTCCTTGTTTTGGGTCTGTATACTGTACATTATACAGTATTTATTAATTGATCATTGTACGGGACCTAATTGCCTCTGTGTACTGTTATTTTAGCTAGGGGATTGTCCCGTGACTTGCAAAACTTATGCCATCTCTCATTCCATATCCGAGCGCTGCCACGTGGTGGGGGTTCAGGGGTGGCGGACATTTTGCCAGTGTGCTATGTGATCGAGTTCGGTGTACCGTAATGTGCATAGACCTCGCTTATCCCTATCGCCCCTGTGTATTTTAGCTAGGGGATTGTGACGCTCCTTCAGCATTGCCCCGTGACCTGCAAAACTTATGCCATCTCTCACTCCATATCCGAGTGCTGCCACGTGGTGGGGGTTCAGGAGCGGCGGACATTTTGCCAGTGTGCTATGCGATCGAGTACGCTTGTACCGTGATGTGCATAGACCTCACTTTGCCCCATAGCCTGCAAAATCTGTGCTGTTACTTGCTCCATAGCCAAGGGCCTCCATGGGGCAAGGAGTCACAGGTGGTAGCCATTTCAATTGAGTCTGCCCTGCTACATAATTGTATGTGTACCGTACGGTGCATAGAACCTTAACAGTAGAACCGCTCCTGCAGCTTTGCCCTGGTTTATGTGAATAAAAATAATAATAAAGTGTCTGGAAAAAACTAACATGCATTCATAATTTAGGAATCGAACCCAGGACTCTGAGTATAGGAAGCGGAACACTTCACCACTTCGCCGCAGACAGATTAATTAATCCATTGGTTTTGATTATGCCGTAATGTCTACAGGATTAGGACGCTAACATACTGTACAATATTCCTAATCTCAATAGGCAATAGTGAACTTCTTACACGTCCATTTGCGTCAGTATACACTACTGGTTTTATGTTGTTTTGTTTGCGGGACTTGGACGCTCAAATATTCCTAAAGTACTGTAAATGGATCATATATGCTGTACTGTTTGCGTCTGTACTGTATATACTGTATTAAATAATGCAGCGTAATGAGACGCTATATTTACTGTATGCAGCGTAATGAGACGCATTAGTAAAGTAGTCCTTACTATATATTTCAGTATTGTATTTTACGGGAGACCACACGCATGCGCAGTGGTGATTGTAAAAAGCGACATCTGGTGGATGATCGCATTACATGTAAAGGTAACGCCAAACGCTCTGTCTGCCCCCATGCGATTGGGCACGCCTCTCTGTGACTAGGTGCGCCTCCCTGCGCCCCGGTACGCTGCATATGCCCGATCGGGACTAACGCCTCAGCCAGTCAAGATAACGGAGGCTACATCTGTATCTTTGAGCTCCATGCTCACCACAATTGTGCAAAAGAGAATCCCATGTTTTATCCTCCAAGTTGGATATTGTATTTTGAATGTCCAATTTTGGTGTTTGCTGTTCCACATAATCTACTGTCATTTAGTGCTAATCCAGGCTCCAAATTATGGGTCACTGTTGCCCAGTTTATCTGATGTATTTCAGTACAATTAATTTAATTTCATCAAAAGCTACCTCTCGGACAACTCCATCCTTGATCCTTTTCAATCTGGCTTTCATCCCCTACACTCCACTGAAACTGCCCTTGTCAAAGTGACCAATGACCTGCTTTTGGACAAATCCAGGGGTCACTTCTCTCTGCTCATCCTCCTGAACGAGGAGTGCCTTTGACACTGTAGATCATGATGTCCTCCTACACACCCTTCAAACCGTTGGCCTCTCCAGCATTGTCCTTGCCTTGTTCACCTCTTACCTCACTAACCACTCATTCTCAGTGTCTGCAGTTGGCTCCACCTCACCCCCTTTCATTCTCCCTGTCAGTGTCCTGCAGGGCTCTGTCCTGGGCCCCCTGTACACCTCTTCCCTGGGTGTACTAATAAGCTCCTTCAGCTTTCAATACCACATCTATGCCGATGATACGCAACTATACATCTCCACTCCCTCTCTGTCCTCTCTCTGGTATCCAGCTGCCTCTCCACCATATCCTCCTGGATGTCTGAGTGCTTCTGAAGCTCAACATGGACAAAACTGAACTCATCATCTTTACCCCATCCAGGATCTCTACCCTCTCTTATATCTCTGTCACTGTTGACAACACCATCATCCTCCCTGTTCCCCAACTCCGCTGTTTGGGCATCACTCTTAACACCTCTCTCTCCTTCATCCCCCACATTCAGTCTCTGGCTCAATCCTGTCAGTTCCAGTTATGCAATATTGCTCGGATCAGGCCGTTCCTCTCACAGAGTGCGACTAAACTTATTATCCACTCACTGGTCATCTCACGGCTCGACTATTGCAACATTCTCCCTACTGGCCTCCCATGCTCCCATCTTGCTCCACGCCATTCTTTTCTCAACTCCGCAGCTCGACTTATCTTCGTCTCTCGCTGCTCTACATCTAACACTTTGCTTCAACAAAACCTGCACTGGTTCCCATTCCCCTACAGAATCCTCTTTAAACTCCTCACCCTCACATACAAGGCCCTCTCTAACTCCACTGCTCCCTACATCTCACACCTCATCTCCCTACTTACTCCCTCCCGCCCACTCCAATCGACCAACGACCATCGCCTCTCCTCTACCCTGGTCATTGCATATCATATGCGAATCCAAGACTTTACCCGTGCTACCCTTCTTCACTAGAATCAGCTCCCTCGCTCTATTAAACTCTCCCCAACCTTGCAGAGCTTCAAACGGGCACTGAAAACCCACCTGTTCATCAAAGCGTACCCTTCAGCATAACATAGTTTCAAGGCCACTCTCCCAACCCCTTGCCTCATGCCTTGGCCATCGATAACTTGCTTATTTCTTACCATTACGCTACCTTTCACTTGTTCGCACCTCATGTCACCTGTCTGTCTCCCCTAACCCCCTAGATTGTGAGCTCCTTGGAGCAGGCCCTCTTCCCTCCTGTTCCCAATACCCTCTTCTCTCACATTTCCAAAACATCTTATGCAGTGAATGTCTATACCTGTATCTCCTCTCGCTCATTACTGTTTATCTCTTCCAGTAACTGCTTGCCGCCAGTAGTATGACGACTGTAGTGTGTACTGAGAACTGTGTTGCTATTTGTTACCTGTGGTCTGTTTTAATTTTTCTCTTACAGTAATGTTAAGTTCTGAGTACCCTGTATTGTTCTTAAGTTTGCCGTATGTACGGCGCTGCGAAACACTTGTGGCGCCCTATAAATAAAATGTAATAATAATAATTAGAAGAATAGTAACGTGTGTACAGTATATTCACAATATTTTTTTTAAAAATGGCTGTCCAATCCATTCGCACATGAATTAGTCTACAGCTTTCAATTTGGAAAGATGTAGCTTGTTACAATAAAGTAAGAAAATGTTAAAAATAGATGAATGAAGTTTAAAATGTAGCTCTCGAAAAATGAACATACAGTTTAGATCTGTCATGTTTCAAAACAATTAGTATAACCAAAAGTTAGGTACTTTGATTATTGGAGAATATTTGATTAGTAAATCTTTAAAAGTTTTATTTGAAAAAGAAAATTAAAAGAGACTAATTAGCACGATTGCATAAACTTACAGAAATGATCAAAACATCTTGTCCACTCTCTTTTCATTACTGCAATTAATTGTAAAGGTGAAGTCTCATTCGGAAAGAGAAAAATAATGGAGATAAATTCCTAATGAGGTAATTTATATAATATCTTGTAATACACCTACATTATTCATAGAAACAGCGCTACCCTAAAAATCTCTCCGACACTAATACTCAGGGGTGTGGCTACTCACTGAAAGGGGTGGGAACTAGTCATCTCGGTGTGTACTTGTTCTTCCTCAGCAGCCCAGGCCCTCATACAGGCCTAGATACTTTCGACCTGATACCCTCATCATCACCCCTGCATAGAAAAGGTTTCTGATATATTAATATGTACAAATATATTTCACAGTTGTCACACTTAAGATGCTGTGCCCTCTTGCCTCGTGGTACTCACTGCTGTGCAGAGGGTGATGTATAAGTCAAAAGTGGTGTCAAAGTCGAAAACTATTGCAGTACACACATCACATACAAACTACACACAGATGGCCTCCGTGCGTGTACTTGTTCTGCTGTGCGTGCGCATATTCGCAATTTGCATATGGTCGCTCCCGCAGTCCTGCACATTAGCGCGTGGTATGGGTATATACGGTAGAGTTTGTGAACGCATGGAAAAGCCATCAAAACACATTACATATTTAATCCAAATAGTGCACAATGTACACATAGTCTCCCCGCACCACATCAGCGAGTTAGAACAGTTTACATAGTATCAGAACAAAGGGATTCACCTTTACAGGATAGGAGGGGACAGAACAAGGTTATAAAGTGGTGTTTGGTATCCAGCTGTAGGGTATTTTAAGGGTAATATTCCGGTGTTGGTTTGCAGAAGATTGCACGTTCCTGCGAATAGTTATGTGCAGGCTATGCATGACTGTTTACAATCCTTTTAACCTGAGAGTGGATCAGTACTAATACAGTATGTCGATGACTTATTGTTGTGTTCAGACTCACTCGAATCGTCCTTGAAAGACACGAAACAGCTTCTGTTTCATCTTTCCCAAACGGGACACAAGGTTTCAAAGGATAAGTTGCAGTTGTGTCGGACCAGAATCAAATATTTGGGACATTGCTTGACTCAAGAACTTAGACACCTCACTGCTGATAGAATACAGGCGATTCGCGACATGACTCTGCCACAAACGCAGCAACAGATCCGCACTTTCCTTGGAATGTGTGGGTACTGTCGAAACTGGATTCCAGGGTTTTCTATACTGACTTTACCTTTGCAAGAAATGGTCTCTTCGAACAAACCAGAACAGATCTCGCACACAGATGAGTCCAAACTGGCATTTGAGAGACTCAAACAGTGCCTATCACAGGCACCTGCATTAGGTATGCCAGATTATTAGAAGCCCTTTGAATTGTACGGTACAGAAAGTGCAGGGTGCGCGGCAGGAGTTTTAACTCAGAGACATGGTGATGCCAGCAGACCGGTAGCTTAATACAGTGCACAGTTGGACACTGTAGTGCGGTCTCTCCCCACTTGCTTGCGAAGTGTTGCAGCGATAGCTTTGCTGGTAAGTAAAAGCGAGGACGTAGTGTTAGGACATGACCTGACCATTCATACACCTCATGCAGTATCAGCCTTACTAAACTCAGCCCAAACCAGACGTGTCTCATCTGCTCGATTTACAAAGTGGGAATTATCACTGATGGCCCCGGTAAACATCACCATTAAGAGATGCAGCTCACTAAATCCTGCAACTTACTAGAGATGAGCGGGTTCGGTTTCTCTGAATCCGAACCCGCCCGAACTTCATGTTTTTTTTCACGGGTCCGAGCGACTCGGATCTTCCCGCCTTGCTCGGTTAACCCGAGCGCGCCCGAACGTCATCATGACGCTGTCGGATTCTCGCGAGGCTCGGATTCTATCGCGAGACTCGGATTCTATATAAGGAGCCGCGCGTCGCCGCCATTTTCACACGTGCATTGAGATTGATAGGGAGAGGACGTGGCTGGCGTCCTCTCCATTTAGATTATAAGAGAGAGAGATTTACTGGAGCTTAGGACTAGGAGGAGTACTGTAGAAGTGTAGAGAGTGCAGAGAGTTTACTAGTGAGTGACCACCAGACAGTGCAGTTTATTTAATATATCCGTTCTCTGCCTGAAAAAAGCGATACACACAGTGACTCAGTCACATACCATATCTGTGTGCACTGCTCAGGCTCAGCCCAGTGTGCTGCATCATCTATATATATTATATATCTGTCTGACTGCTCAGCTCACACAGCTTATAATTGTGGGGGAGACTGGGGAGCACTGCAGTGCCAGTTATAGGTTATAGCAGGAGCCAGGAGTACATAATATTATATAGTGAGTGACCACCAGACAGTGCAGTTTATTTAATATATCCGTTCTCTGCCTGAAAAAAGCGATACACACAGTGACTCAGTCACATACCATATCTGTGTGCACTGCTCAGGCTCAGCCCAGCGTGCTGCATCATCTATATATATTATATATCTGTCTGACTGCTCAGCTCACACAGCTTATAATTGTGGGGGAGACTGGGGAGCACTGCAGTGCCAGTTATAGGTTATAGCAGGAGCCAGGAGTACATAATATTATATTAAAATTAAACAGTGCACACTTTTGCTGCAGGAGTGCCACTGCCAGTGTGACTGACCAGTGACCTGACCACACTGACCACCAGTATAGTTAGTAGTATACTTATATTGTGATTGCCTGAAAAAGTTAAACACTCGTCGTGTGACTTCACTTGTGTGTTGTTTTTTTTTTTATTCTATAAAAATAAAACTCATTCTGCTGACAGACAGTGTCCAGCAGGTCCGTCATTATATAATATATAATATATACCTGTCCGGCTGCAGTAGTGATATATATATATTTTTTATATCATTTATCATCCAGTCGCAGCAGACACAGTACGGTAGTTCATGGCTGTGGCTACCTCTGTGTCTGCACTCGGCAGGCAGTCCGTCCATAATTGTATACCACCTAACCGTGGTTTTTTTTTCTTCTTTATACATACATAGTTACATAGACATCTCTTTATCAACCAGTCTATATTAGCAGCAGACACAGTACAGTACGGTAGTTCACGGCTGTGGCTACCTCTGTGTCTGCACTCGGCAGGCAGTCCGTCCATAATTGTATACCACCTAACCGTGGTTTTTTTTTCTTTCTTCTTTATACATACATAGTTACATAGACATCTCTTTATCAACCAGTCTATATTAGCAGCAGACACAGTACAGTACGGTAGTTCACGGCTGTGGCTACCTCTGTGTCTGCACTCGGCAGGCAGTCCGTCCATAATTGTATACCACCTAACCGTGGTTTTTTTTTCTTTCTTCTTTATACATACATAGTTACATAGACATCTCTTTATCAACCAGTCTATATTAGCAGCAGACACAGTACAGTACGGTAGTTCACGGCTGTGGCTACCTCTGTGTCTGCACTCGGCAGGCAGTCCATCCATAATTGTATACCACCTAACCGTGGTTTTTTTTTTCTTTCTTCTTTATACATACATAGTTACATAGACATCTCTTTATCAACCAGTCTATATTAGCAGCAGACACAGTACAGTACGGTAGTTCACGGCTGTGGCTACCTCTGTGTCTGCACTCGGCAGGCAGTCCGTCCATAATTGTATACCACCTAACCGTGGTTTTTTTTTCTTTCTTCTTTATACATACATACTACTACGACATCTCTTTATCAACCAGTCTATATTATTAGCTGCAGACACAGTACAGTACGGTAGTTCACGGCTGTGGCTACCTCTGTGTCTGCACTCGGCAGGCAGTCCGTCCATAATTGTATACCACCTAACCGTGGTTTTTTTTTCTTTCTTCTTTATACATACATAGTTACATAGACATCTCTTTATCAACCAGTCTATATTAGCAGCAGACACAGTACAGTACGGTAGTTCACGGCTGTGGCTACCTCTGTGTCTGCACTCGGCAGGCAGTCCATAATTGTATACTAGTATCCATCTCCATTGTTTACCTGAGGTGCCTTTTAGTTGTGCCTATTAAAATATGGAGAACAAAAATGTTGAGGTTCCAAAATTAGGGAAAGATCAAGATCCACTTCCACCTCGTGCTGAAGCTGCTGCCACTAGTCATGGCCGAGACGATGAAATGCCAGCAACGTCGTCTGCCAAGGCCGATGCCCAATGTCATAGTACAGAGCATGTCAAATCCAAAACACCAAATATCAGAAAAAAAAGGACTCCAAAACCTAAAATAAAATTGTCGGAGGAGAAGCGTAAACTTGCCAATATGCCATTTACGACACGGAGTGGCAAGGAACGGCTGAGGCCCTGGCCTATGTTCATGGCTAGTGGTTCAGCTTCACATGAGGATGGAAGCACTCAGCCTCTCTCTAGAAAAATGAAAAGACTCAAGCTGGCAAAAGCAGCACAGCAAAGAACTGTGCATTCTTCGAAATCCCAAATCCACAAGGAGAGTCCAATTGTGTCGGTTGCGATGCCTGACCTTCCCAACACTGGACGTGAAGATAATCTGTGAGGAGGGGGATGTACACGGTGATATATCGGAGGGTGATGATGAGGTGGACATCTTGCCTCTGTAGAGCCAGTTTGTGCAAGGAGAGATTAATTGCTTCTTTTTTTGGGGGGGTCCAAACCAACCCGTCATATCAGTCACAGTCGTGTGGCAGACCCTGTCACTGAAATGATGGGTTGGTTAAAGTGTGCATGTCCTGTTTTGTTTATACAACATAAGGGTGGGTGGGAGGGCCCAAGGACAATTCCATCTTGCACCTCTTTTTTCTTTTCTTTTTCTTTGCATCATGTGCTGATTGGGGAGGGTTTTTTGGAAGGGACATCCTGCGTGACACTGCAGTGCCACTCCTAAATGGGCCCGGTGTTTGTGTCGGCCACTAGGGTCGCTAATCTTACTCACACAGTCAGCTACCTCATTGCGCCTCTTTTTTTCTTTGCGTCATGTGCTGTTTGGGGAGGGTTTTTTGGAAGGGACATCCTGCGTGACACTGCAGTGCCACTCCTAGATGGGCCCGGTGTTTGTGTCGGCCACTAGGGTCGCTAATCTTACTCACACAGCTACCTCATTGTGCCTCTTTTTTTCTTTGCGTCATGTGCTGTTTGGGGAGGGTTTTTTGGAAGGGACATCCTGCGTGACACTGCAGTGCCACTCCTAGATGGGCCCGGTGTTTGTGTCGGCCACTAGGGTCGCTAATCTTACTCACACAGCTACCTCATTGCGCCTCTTTTTTTCTTTGCGTCATGTGCTGTTTGGGGAGGGTTTTTTGGAAGGGCCATCCTGCGTGACACTGCAGTGCCACTCCTAGATGGGCCCGGTGTTTGTGTCGGCCACTAGGGTCGCTAATCTTACTCACACAGCTACCTCATTGCGCCTCTTTTTTTCTTTGCGTCATGTGCTGTTTGGGGAGGGTTTTTTGGAAGGGACATCCTGCGTGACACTGCAGTGCCACTCCTAGATGGGCCCGGTGTTTGTGTCGGCCACTAGGGTCGCTAATCTTACTCACACAGCTACCTCATTGCGCCTCTTTTTTTCTTTGCGTCATGTGCTGTTTGGGGAGGGTTTTTTGGAAGGGCCATCCTGCGTGACACTGCAGTGCCACTCCTAGATGGGCCCGGTGTTTGTGTCGGCCACTAGGGTCGCTAATCTTACTCACACAGCTACCTCATTGCGCCTCTTTTTTTCTTTGCGTCATGTGCTGTTTGGGGAGGGTTTTTTGGAAGGGACATCCTGCGTGACACTGCAGTGCCACTCCTAGATGGGCCCGGTGTTTGTGTCGGCCACTAGGGTCGCTTATCTTACTCACACAGCGACCTCGGTGCAAATTTTAGGACTAAAAATAATATTGTGAGGTGTGAGGTATTCAGAATAGACTGAAAATGAGTGTAAATTATGGTTTTTGAGGTTAATAATACTTTGGGATCAAAATGACCCCCAAATTCTATGATTTAAGCTGTTTTTTAGTGTTTTTTGAAAAAAACACCCGAATCCAAAACACACCCGAATCCGACAAAAAAAATTCGGTGAGGTTTTGCCAAAACGCGTTCGAACCCAAAACACGGCCGCGGAACCGAACCCAAAACCAAAACACAAAACCCGAAAAATTTCAGGCGCTCATCTCTACAACTTACTTGCCAAGTGTGCCTGGACAGGCACAAAGGGTGGAGGATGAGAATGTTGGTGAAGGAGGATTTAGTGCAGATACTGATACGCATGATTGTATGGAATACCTGAATCAGACTTTCACAGCAAGACCTGACATCAGTGACAACCCACTGGAAGGAGTAGACTTTACCTTCTACACTGACGGTAGTTGCCACAGACAGACAGAATCGGGAGACTTGTGCACTGGATATGCAGTTGTAGATGATGAAGGTATCATAGAAGCTGAACCCCTGGGCCCACTGCACTCAGCACAAGTTGCTGAGTTGGTCGCCCTAACCAGAGCGTGTGAATTGGCCAAGGGTAAGTCAGATAATATATACACAGATTCTAGGTACGCCTTTGGAGTAGTGCATGATTTTGGGGCCCTATGGCACCTCAGAAATTTCATGACGGCAGCTGGCACACCTGTAGCGCATGCGTCCCACATCAAAAGGCTTTTGACAGCAATACAGGAACCAGACAGAGTGGCTGTTATCAAGTGCAAAGCACACACTTACAACCAAGACCCAATTTCACTTGGTAACAGCCGGGCAGATGAAGCTGCTAAATCAGCAGCAAGCACTCCCATACAAACGAACATCACATCACTGATGACATTTAACACAATCAACACACAACAATTAATTGAAATGCAAAATTTGTGTTCCCTCAGGAAAAGGCAGTCTGGAGGGCAAAGGGATATGGCCAGGAGTCCTCAGGACTGTGGACAGGTGGACACAGTAAGCCGGTGGCCCCCAGAGCATATCTTCCAAGCCTAGCTGAGGCGGCACACGGTCTGACTCATCTGGGCAAAGAGGGTATGTGCAAATTGGTAAGAGCCTACTGGTGTGCGCCAGGATTCTCTTCTCGTGCAGGTAAGAGAGCAATGACATGCTTTACTTGCTTGAGGAAGAATATTGGAAAGACAATACCAACAGAGCCATCCTATATCCCTCCTACAGATGGACCTTTTCAGGTAATACGAATTGACTTCATACAGTTACCACTCTGTAGGAATTTGAAATATGTGTTATTTTGTATTGATGTATTTTCCAACTGGGTAGAAGCGTTCCCTGCTGCCACAAATACTGCTACGTTCACTGCAAAGAAAATTGTGCAGGAATTTGTGTGTAGATATGGTATCCCTAGAATAATTGAAAGTGACAGGGGTACCCATTTTACAGGTGAAGTCTTTCAGGTCATGTGCAAACTGATGGGAATTAATAGCAAGCTGCATACTCTGTACCATCCACAGGCAAGTGCAAAGGTAGAGAGAGTGAACAGCACTATTAAGAACAAGCTGAGCAAATTAATGGCTGAGACTGGATTGTCGTGGCCAGAAGCTTTGCCACTAGTGTTGTACAGCATCAGTACCACTCCCAGGTCTCCCCTTAACTTTGAAATTCTTTTTGGTCGACAACCTCATGTAATGATAGACCCCCAGGATGATTTGAAATGTAATAATGAAGTGACTGTGAAATATTTGGTTGGGATGAGCCAGCAGCTGAGAAATCAACAAAGAAATTTAAAGCTGGTGATCCCTGACCTACCGAACAGTAATTGTCATGACATTGAGCCTGGGGATTATGTGATGATTATAAATTTCTTACGCTCAGGTTGCCTCATAGACAGGTGGGAAGGAACATACCAAGTCTTGTTAACCAGCACGACAGCACTGAAGGTTGCCGAAAGAGAGACTTGGGTCCACTCGTCCCACTGCAAGAAGGTCGCTGACCCGGAGAGAACTCGTGACAAAGAGCAGAGTATAGAGAAACTCGTATCACTGGAGTGTTTGTTCCGAGAAAGTTGAGAGGCAGGACTGTTGAAGGGCATCTGAGCACAGAGAGTAACAAGATCTAGAACGGTTGTCGCACCATTTTCTTTTTTTCACCTCATCCTGCATTTTCCTCTCTTTTCTCCTTCTTATTTTCCTCCTTTCCCCTAACGAAATGGATCGATCACAAGAAACTGCGTTTCGGGTTCTATTAGTAATTCTGGTTTTGATCAGGACAGGTTGTTTTGGTGAGGGTCCCAGAGAGGTCGAGCAGGGATCTGGAATGGGTTCTGATGGCGAGTATGAATTTGTAGGATCTCAGGAGCAGCACATCACTCTAGTAAAGGCTGGCATCAGTAAGCGCTCTGGTAATCAGGGAGCTCGGAGGCACTGTGAGGGGTTATTGTCTGATGAATATTGTATTTGTAGGAATTGTGAGAATATAGTAGAGGATGGGTGCATCCAGAGATGTCAGTCCAACCTTAATATCAACATGGACCGTCATCCGTTGAGTGATTACCACTCACTAGTGGGTAAGGTCTTAAACCAGACAGAATGCTGGGTGTGCTCACAAGTACCTCAAGGTCAGAGTAAGTCAGTATTAGTACCATACCCTTTAGCAATAGATGAGGTACTCGAATTGCGGGGTGGGAGACCGGTGGACAAGAAATTCAATATCTCTAGGCCCCCTAGTTTGAAGCTCCACCAGTATCCTGTAGACAGGTCCTTATTGTGTTTTAATATTTCCAATTACCGAAAACCGTGAAATTGGGAAGTGACGGTGAATAACCAGACAATGACCTTTTCATACAGAGCTGATAGGATACCCATAGACTCTAAACTTGTACGCCAAATAGCCAACAGTGGGAGGTATTTCCGGTATAGGTATACTCGTGGAAGCAAGACCATGTGGGTTGGAAAAGTATCGTCAGGGTATTGTGCTCATATCATCCAGCCCGATACTTGTACTGAGCAGATGGCAGAACTAGGGACTGGTTTCTTTACTTGGAAAATTTGTAATATGGTTATGTTATATTTTGTCCCCTATGTTCTCCCAGATGATGCCTATTTCATATATGGGAGGAAGGCATACAAGTGGCTTGCCCCGAGCTCAGAGGGATTGTGTTATATTGGGAGAGTACTACCAGAGGTCATGACCATAACCATTGATAAAATGAAAGACGTTCACCGCAGTGCTCAGGCTCCTTATACTCATACTCACTACAAACACATCATCAAGAGACACCTCATAGATAGGGCAGAGCACGCAGCCTCTGATTTGATCCACGAATCCACCGGGATTCAGTTCCTTCTCGCATTAGACATTACCCGTACTGCCAGAGGAACTATAAATTATAGGTATATCCATGTGCTAGCGAACTTGATAGATAATATCACTGAGATGTATGACGACACCTTCAGGTATACAGGAAGGGAGTTACAAGCTTATAAGAAGGAACTGATTCAGCACAGGATGGTCCTTAATTATGTCACAGCCATGACAGGTGGATACTGTGTTACCCTGGCAACTCAATATGGTGTGAAGTGCTGTACTTATATTACAAACAGCACTGATGACCCAACGGAGATTATCGATCAAAAGATGGACGATATCTTGCAATTAAAGTGGGAGTTCAGGAGGAAGCACAACCTTACCTTAGCGACTGTGAGTAATGAACTGACCGGCTGGGTCTCATGGTTGAACCCACGCAAATGGTTCTCAGGTTTAGGAGAGTGGGCTCAGAATGTCATTATGAGTGTGGGTAAGTTTCTCCTTTGTATCCTGGGAGTCGTCATAATGATTGGTTCGATATTTAGGTGTGTTCAAATTCTAATGCGGCGCAAGCGCAGCATAAATTTGATGAGTCTAAGGAGCGAGGGCGCTGTTTTAGCAGCAGATTTAAATTATGACCCATCCATAGAGACAGTGTTATGATAAGGATTGCAAATGAATTTCATGGCCTGTTTCTTTCACCCGTTTTTCTTTTGTCTCCCCCTCTGCCCAGGTACATCCATCCGGAAAAGACATCAGCCCTACCCAAAATGTTTATGTGAATGTATTTTTATATATGTGTCTTATCTTCATCTCTGCAACCTCCAGCTAATGGCACACATAGTCGACAGGTGATATCCACATATACTAGCACTCACATATGTTTCCCCCTCCATGTATCCTCAACTAAATGTGCACCCCATTTGTTGGAACAAGAAGCCGAAAAGAGCTCGGTAGTGTTTGTTGGCCCATTTACAGACCCTTAATACGGGATGAGAAGGATTTAATGTATACTTCGCAATACCTCGAAGCTTATGTAGAACATATACGGCACGATGATACATGCCCCTCATACATGGATTCATACATACATGCTTTTACTGTCCCACTAGGTCATATATTTCCCACCTACAACTCTCTCCCGACCATCCAAACTTCTGTAGATATTGTATAGATATTTTTCTGTTTATTGATTAGGTAGTGGCAGTTATTGGTGACTGCCAAAGGGTGGACTGTCAAATTCGAAAAATATTGCAGTACACACATCACGTACAAACTACACACAGATGGCCTCCTTGCGTGTACTTGATCTGCTGTGCGTGCGCATATTTGCAATTTGCGTATGGTCGCTCCCGCGGTCCTGCGCATTAGCATGTGGTATGGGTATATTTACGGTAGAGTTTGTGAACGCATGGAAAAGCCATCAAAACACATTACATATTTAATCCAAATAGTGCACAATGTACGCATAGTCTCCCTGCACCACATCAGCAAGTTACAACAGTTTAAATGGTATCAGAACAAAGGGATTCACCTTTACAGGATAGGAGGGGACAGAACAAGATTATAAGGTAGTGTTTGGTATCCAGATGTAGGGTATTTAAAGGGTAATATTCCGGTGTTGGTTTTCAGAAGATCGCACGTTCCTGCGAATAGTTATGTGCAGGAGCAGAATATAGATATAAACTGTATTTACTGTACATTAGGTATGCGGCGGGAACCCAGAGGAGACCACCCACAAGTGCATCTTGAACAGACATCGCCCACCTATTCAAACCAACCTATGACCTCTCCTGTACTGTAAATGACTATCCCTGTGTCCAAAGGACAAAGAGATTACGGCCTGGCCTGGTCACACAAGACTCTCAAAGTTATCTATCTAGATGACCGAGGACCAGACTGGGTAGCGCGGCGAAATCCAAACAAGTATGTACCATTGACTGTAGCCATTATTCTCTTGTATTGTATTGATTTGTTATTGTAACCCCCTTTCAGTAATAATATGTTGTGGTGTCGAAACCCAGCAGTTTAAATACAATTTGGTGTCGTGTTTTCCTTTCCCTGCTAAGGTTTAAAGTGTATTACTATCGCATGCATAGCTGTTAAGGTTTCACGGTGTATCTCTGGGTGTGTACGCACTGCGTGTACTTTGTACAGTCAGCGCGGCGTTTGTACACAAAGTCTGTACATGGTACGGGACTCTGTACGCTAATGGTGAAATAAGTACGTAGGTTGTGGATTAAGTATAGCGGCTGCAGCGGCTTCATTTAAAGTGTATGAAATATATTTTTAAAATGTTGCTTTTAGTCCTGTACGTAAGCCAGCATTTACAGTGGAATGGGGTGGTCGGGCAGGGGTGTATCTCAAAACATGGACAGAAATGTATGACGAGGAAGGGCTGGTGTGGACTTTGCAGGTGAAGGTGAGCAGCTGTAGTCGAATTATGAAGATAACTGGAAGCCAGTGAAGGAACTACAGTGTGGTGCTGCGGGAGAGAAATATTAGTCTCACCACTGCATTAAGGACAGATTGTAGAGGACAATCAGGTGATGGAAAAGGTAGGAGATAAGAGATAATTGAAAAGAGTTTTGGTTATGTCTTAAGAAATGGAGGTAGGTATTCTGGTAATGTTTCAAATGAACAGGTGAGAGGGGGCATTTAAGAAACTGGATGTGTCTTGTAAAACTGAGGGCAGAATCTGTGATGACACCTAGACAGTGCCTTGGTAAATAGGAGAAAGATAGTAGAGATGAGTTATTTTAGCTAAATTGTTCTACAAAATATTGTTGTTCTTTTATATGCCAAATGTTTTCGATGGCAGAGTTTAACTTAAGGGCCCTACACACTTATAGATAACTTATAGCGATAAGGGCGATATCATTGAAAAATGAACAATATATCATTAATATCATTCAGTGCATCCCCGCAGTCGATCATTTATGGTCTATCATCGTTTATTCATGCAAGCCAATTTGGATGATACTGATGTTTGCAATGTCAAATCGTTCAAACTGTTCATACAAATCGTTCAGTGTGTATGCAAAAAATAGTTACTGAAAAAACACTCATTGTTCATATCGTTCCTCGTTTAAATAACCTAAATTGTCCAGTGTGTAGGACACTTTAGATATTCCAAGTGATGCCCTAACCACCATACAGCAGTAACAACAGATAATAATCATGCCAATGATGCCGGATCCAATCGCGAATATTAAGTTCTGTAAAAAGTAGAGATGAGCGGGTTCGGTTCTCACCCTACCACCCGAGCACGGATCCGAATCAGGATCAGGTTTTCCCGCCTTACTCGGAAACCACACCGAGGCAAAACGTCATCATCCCACTGACGGATTCTCGTGGGGTTTGGATTCCATATAAGGAGCCGCGCGTCACCGCCATTTTCACTTCGGCATTGGAGAGTGTAGAGATAAGACATGTCTCCGTCCTCAGTGTACTGAGTGTCTTGTGCTGCATCTGTCCAGTCACAGTAGTTGTGTCCTCTGTTGCCATATGTCCAGTGCTGCTGTATAAGTCCAGTCCAGTGGTGTTGTGTTGTGTTGTGCTGCATCAGTCCAGTGGTTGTGTGTTGTGCTGCATCAGTTCAGTCATAGTGGTTGTGTCCTCTGCTGCCATATGTCCAGTGCTGCTGTATTAGTCCAGTCCATTGCAGTGGTGCTGTGTTGTCCTGCATCAGTCCAGTGGTGGTGTCCCTTTGCTGCTGTATATGTCCAGTGATCCTGCCATTTATGTCCGGCGGTACTGCCGTATAAATCCAGTGATCCTGCCGTATAATTCCAGTGATCCTGCTGTATAATTCCAGTGATCCTGCTGTATAAATCCAGTGATCCTGCTGTATAAATCCAGTGATCCTGCCGTATATGTCCAGCGGTACTGCCGTATAAATCCAGCGATCCTGCCGTATAAGTTCAGTGATCCTGCCGTATAATTCCAGTGATCCTGCCGTATAATTCCAGTGATCCTGCCGTATAATTCCAGTGATCCTGCCATATAATTCCATATACTGTAACTCCATATAATTCCGTATAAATCCAGTCCAGTGGTGCTGCCATATAAGTTCAGTGGTGCTGTCCTGTCCTGTTTATTATTAACTCCAAATAAAGGGGTTATTAATATTTAATACAAATAACCCAAATATAGGGGTTTGCGCTGTGTGGTATAGAGGTACGCTCTCCTGTACCGCATATTGTTAAATAACTCCAGAAAAATAATGGAGAACAAAAATTTGGAGGATAAAATAGGGAAAGATCAAGAACCACTTCCTCCTAGTGCTGAAGCTGCTGCCACTAGTCATGAAATAGACGCTGAAATTCCATCAATGTCGTCTGCCAAGGCTGATGCCCAATGTGATAGTAGAGGGCATGTAAAATCCAAAATGCCAAAGTTGAGTAAAAAGACCCAAAAAAAGAAATTGAAATCATCTGAGGAGAAATGTAAACTTGCCAATATGCCATTTACGACACGGAGTGGCAAGCAACGGCTGAGGCCCTGGCCTATGTTCATGACTAGTTGTTCAGCTTCACATGATGATGGAAGCCCTCATCCTCCCGCTAGAAAAATGATGAGTTAAGTTGGAAAAAGCACAGAAAAGAACTGTGCATTTTAAGATGGTATCACAAATCCCCAAGGAGAGTCCAAGTGTGTCGGCGGTTGCGATGCCTGACCTACCTAACACTGGATGGGAAGAAGTAGCTCCTTCCACCATTTGCACGCCCCCTGCAAGTGCTGGAAGGAGCACCGCCAGTCCAGTTTCTGATATTCAAATTGAAGATGTCACTGTTGAAGTACACCAAGATGAGGATATGGGTGTTGCTGGCGCTGAGTAGGAAGTTGACGATGAGGATTCTGATGGTGATGTGGTTTGTTTAAATCAGGCACCGGGGAAGACACCTGTTGTCCATGGGATGAAGAAGCCCATTGTGATGCCTGGGCAAAATACCAAAAATGCCACCTCTTCGGTGTGGAATTATTTCTACACAAATTCAGACAACCGGTGTCAAGCCATGTGTTGCCTCTGTCAATCTGGATTAAGTAGGGGTAAGGACGTTAACCACTTAGGAACATCCTCCCTTATACGTCACCTTCAGCGCATTCATCAGAAGTCAGTGTCAAGTTGTGAAACTTTGGGTAAGAGCATAAGCAGTCCACTGACACCTAAATCCCTTCTTCCTCTTCTACCCAAGCTCCTTCAAGCCACACCACCAACTCCCTCAACATCAACTTCCTCCTCAGTCAGGAACATCAGTAGTCCTGCAGGCCATGTCACTGGCAAGACTGAGGAGTCCTCTCCTAACTGGGAATACTCCAGATGAGCCTTGAGTGGTACGCCTGTTGTTGCTGCTAGGAGTCGATCGTCATCCCAGAGGGGAAGTCGGAAGACCACTTGTACTACTTCAACTAAGCAATTGACTGTCCAACAGTCCTTTGTGAGAAGATGAAATATGACGGCAGTCTGCAAAGTGGATTACTGAGGTCTTGACAGCTATGTTGGTGTTAGACGTGCATCCGGTATCCACCATTAGTTAAGTGGGACTTAGAGAATCATATGAGGTGCTGTGTCCTCGGGATCAAATCTCATCTAGGTTCCACTTCACTAGGCAGGCGATACCAATAATGTACAGAAACGTCAGAAGAAGTGTCCTCAGTGTCCTACAAAATGCAGTTGTACCCACTGTCCACTTAAAAATGGACATGTGGACAAATGGAACAGGGCAGACTAAGGACTATATGACTGTGACAGCCCACTGGGTAGATGTATGGCCTCCCACAGCAATAACAGTAGCGGCACCAGTAGCAGCATCTCGCAAATGCCAACTCGTTCCTAGGCAGGCTACACTAGGTATCACCACTTTCCGTAAAAGGCACACCGCTGACAACCTCTTATGGAAACTGAGGGACATCATTGCACAACCCGAATTAGAATCTGCTCGGGATTTGCGATATCAGACAACGCCACCAATATTGTGCGTGCATTACATCTGGGCAAATTCCAGCACGTTCCATGTTTTGCACATACAATTTGGTGGTGTAGAATTTTTTGAAAAATGACAAGGGCATGCAGGAGATGCTGTTGGTAGGCCGAAAAATTGCGGGCCACTTTCTGCATTCAGCCACCGCATTGCAAAGATTGTAGCGCTGTCAACCACACCTGAACCTCCCTGCCATCACCTGAAGCAAGAGGTAGTAACGAGGTGGAATTCAACACTCTATATGCTTCAGAGGATGGAGGAGCAGCAAAAGGCCATTCAAGCCTATACATCCACCTATGATATAGGCAAAGGAGGGGGAATGCACCTGACTCAAGCACAGTGGAGAATGATTTCCGTCTTGTGCAAGGTTCTCCAACCCTTCAAAATTGCCACACGTGATGTTATTTCAGACACTGCCAGCTTGAGTCAGGTTATTCCACTCATCAGGCTTTTGCAGAAGCAGCTGGAGAAATTGAAGGAGGAGCTAAGATGGAGCAATTCCGCAAAGTATGTGGGACTTGTGGATGGAGCCCTTCATTCGCTTTGCCAGGATTCAAGGGTGATCAATCTGTTGAATTCAGATCACTACATTTTGGCCACCATGCTCGAACCTAGGTTTAAAGCCTACGTTGTATCTTTCTGGCAGACAAAAGTGTGCAGAGGCTCAAATACCTGCTGGTGAGAAAAGTGTCAACTCAAGCAGAACGTGACCCGTCAACAGCTCCTCCTTCACTTTCTCCCGCAACTGGGGCTGCGAGGAAAAGGATAAGATTTCCTTGCCCATCTGGTCTGGACTGAAGGACCTGCCAATGATTACTGACATGTCTACTGTCACTGCATATGAATATGTCAGCATTGAAAGAATGGTGGAGGATTATATGAGTGACAGCATCCAAGTAGACATGTCAGACAGTATGTATACTGGCAGGAAAAAGAGGCAATTTGATGCCCTTGCACAAACTGGTTTTATTTTACCTAACTTGCCCCCCTCCAGTGTGCACTCCGAAAGAGTGTTTAGTGCAGCCGGAAACCTTGTCAGAAATCGGCGTAGGAGGTTACTTCCACAAAATGTGGAGAAGATGATGTTCATCAAAATGAATTATAAATTTCTCCTGGAAGACCTTGACCAGCAATTGCCTCCAGGAAGTACACAGGGACCTGTGATGGTGGATTCCAGTGGGGACGAATTAATACTCTGAGAGGAGGAGGATGTACACAGTGAAAGGGGTGAGGAATCAGAGGATGAGGATGAGGTCGACATCTTGCCTCTGTAGAGCCAGTTTGTGCAAGGAGAGATTGATTGCTTCTTTTTTTGGTGGGGACCCAAACAAATCAGTAATTTCAGCCAAAGTTGTGTGGCAGACCCTGTCGCTGAAATCACTGGTTTGTTAAAGTGTGCATGTCCTGTTTATATAACATGAGGGTGGGTTGGAGGGCCCAAGGACAATTCCATCTTGCACCTCTTTTTTTCTTTGCATCATGTGCTGTTTGGAGACTAGTGTTATAAGGGCCATCCTGTCTGCCACTGCAGTGCCGCTCTTAGATGGGCTAGGTGTTTGTGCCACACACTTGTGTCGCTTAGCTTAGTCATACAGCCACCTCGGTGCAACCTTTTGTTCTAAAAACAATTTTGTGAGGTGTGAGGTTTTCAGAATAGACTAGAAATGAGTGATAATTAATGTTTTTGAAAGGGTGGTTTTGGCAAAACCAACCCAAAACCAAAACACAAGCGGGCAATTAGAACCAAAACCAAAACACAAAACACGAAAAGTGCCCGCCGCACATCTCTAGTAAAAAGCAGAATTTCAGAATATCGTACAGAACTGGACTAGACGGAATGTATGACATCTAGGCATGGTGACAGACTCTCCAGTATACAGTGTAATTATTATATTTTAAAAAAATCAACTAAAGAAATGCTTCATACTTTTCCCATATCTCCCTACATGTTTTGCATTTTTTGTCAGTGTGCAGCAACTTTTTTTCATAATTACATTTCCTTGTGACCCACATATAAAATAATTTTTGTATCATGAACTAATAAAATATGTATGTCCAAAAACTTAAAATTTCGAAGGGAGATGTCAATCCCTAATCAAATTCAGTTTCTTTGAATTATTAAGTGGTGAATGCTTTCATTCTCTCTAGGTTTTTACAGATGCTGTACAGGCACAAATACATTCAAGAACATGATATACAGATTCACAATCATTGTCTATTTGTAGGAAAAATAGCACATCAAAAACAAAGGCAGGTGAATGGAACAGAGACAGAGTTGACTAAAGAAAAAATAGTAAGAACATTTGCTTCATACTGTGTTATACAGTGTTTATTGCAGTATAAAGTAACCTGTCCTGCGAATGGCCAGGAATCAATTATGGGTGATGCAGAGTCTTCCGCAAGCAAGGGTATCTCCACTCATATTTGGGATGGTTGACTTGTCAACCGTGGCAGATTTCCTACTAGGCAAGTGCCTAAGGGAGCCACTTGCAGGGGGAGGCAGAGGAGACTGTCCCCCTTACCCCTACCCTGTACCGCCTGCCGCTGTATCTGAAAAACTGGCTCTGTTTATTTGGTTGCCGAAGAAAGGGAGACTGACTTGCGTGCAGGGGGGCAGAGCTACAGAGAGCGAGCCTGGCAGAGAGGTAGTGCTGTTACTGTAGAGCCCCGGCCAGTCAGAGACGGACAGCACTACTTTACAGGGCCGTCTTTTTGTATGGGCTCAATGGCCACTTTTGCAAGGGCCCCAGGAGTCTAAGGGCCCTTGGCTGATAGCTGAGGGTACCCTCTTTCCAGGGGTACCAGATTTTTTAAAATCTGCCCTGGGGAACCAGAGATCTCTGACTTCAATTCAGTGGTCCCATGTGAACCTGTTAATTGCTCTCCCCAGCCAGATATCTCGGGTTCTGTCAAACTTACAGTTTTTCTGAGGGTATACTCCAAAAGCTGGGTCTCTCCCCATTTGGTGGACATTGGAAGCTTGTCTCTACTATGCCCAGAACCAGAGATATCAGCCTTCCAGCAGCTGGTCCCTGCTCCAGCTCCACATGTCAGGTATGCAGTTTTATATTTTCGTTGGTAGATTGCATTGGCACCTGAACTCTGATCCTCAAGTCCCCAGTACCTACTGAAAGGTGGGATGCTCTAGTTTTTTTATCCCATTCAAAACTAAGAAATCTATTTTCAGGAACTTGAGATATCTGCAGTCAAGCAGGTTGCCCTCCCACCAGAAAATTATGAATATTAAGCCCACTCCACTATCCACCCCTCCCTGTGTATTAAACCCCCCTACCACCCTGGAAGTCATGTACTGGAGCCACTTCATTCCCAATGCCCCATTCTACAGTTTAGTGTTCTCCTTCCCACCCCATCTCTCATCATCTGTGCAGTAAGGTAGTAATGAGCAGAAAATACTGCTCCAGGTCCTACATGCTGAGCAGAAGATAGAACACCCCTTACCACCCGCGGGACATCAAAGCTGCCACTGATAGCACCCCCCACCCCTACCGCTGGAGGATGGGTAGGGGCCCCAATGCATTGCTGTGCCCAGGGGCTTACACTGCTGTTAAGACGGCCCTGCAACGCTACTGCTTGTGATGTAAGGGTGTGCAGTGTGTTTGTGTATGTAGCTATGTACAGTATGTCAGTGATGTGCAGTGAGGTGAGCCAGAGCCTTTTCTTTCATACTAACGTATATGCCAGAGTTTTGACTATATAAAGTATATGAAAAATACAAAGACCATATTAGAAATATCTTCTTTGTATTATTCTAATCATGTTTATAATAGTGATGTGCACCGGAAATTTTTCGAGTTTTGTGTTTTGGTTTTGGACTCGGTTACGCGGCCGTGTTTTGGATTCGGACGCGTTTTGGCTCCCTGAAACCTCCCTGAAAATGTTTTGTCAGATTCGGGTGTGTTTTGGATTCGGATGTTTTTTACAAAAAACCCTCAAAAACAGCTTAAATCATAGAATTTGGGGGTCATTTTGATCCCATAGTATTATTAACCTCAATAACCATAATTTCCACTCATTTATATTATTATAATATTATTTTTGGTCCTAAAATTTGCACCGAGGTCGCTGGATGGCTAAGCTAAGCGACCCAAGTGGCCGACACAAACACCTGGCCCATCTAGGAGTGGCACTGCAGTGTCAGACAGGATGGCAGATTTAAAAAATAGTCCCCAAACAGCACATGATGCAAAGAAAAAAAAGAGGTGCAATGAGGTAGCTGTGTGACTAAGCTAAGCGACCCAAGTGGCCGACACAAACACCTGGCCCATCTAGGAGTGGCACTGCAGTGTCAGACAGGATGGCAGATTTAAAAAGTAGTCCCCAAACAGCACATGATGCAAAAAAAAAAAAGAGGTGCAATGAGGTAGCTGTGTCACTAAGCTAAGCGACACAAGTGGCCGACACAAACACCTGGCATATCTAGGAGTGGCACTGCAGTTTTTAAGCGAGAGGATGAGTGCTTCCATACTCATGTGAATCTGAACCACTAGCCATAAACATAGGCCAAGGCCTAAGCCGTTCCTTGCCACTCCGTGTCGTAAATGGCATATTGGCAAGTTTACGCTTCTCATCAGATGCTTTTAATTTAGATTTTTGGGTCATTTTACTGAACTTTTGTAGTATACTTGACGACACAGAGGTAGAGCAGTGGACTACTGTACCGTACTGCTATATATATATATACTGGTGGTCACAGCAACATTCTGCACTGTCCCCTCCTACTATATACTGCGCACAACTAAAATGCAGCACAGGTATGGATGCATAGTATACTTTATGACACAGAGGTAGAGCAGTGGACTACTGTACCATACTGCTATATATATACTGGTGGTCACAGCAACATTCTGCACTGTCCCCTCCTACTATATGCTGCGCACAACTAAAATGCAGCACAGGTATGGATGGACAGTATACTTGACGACACAGAGGTAGGTAGAGCAGTGGACTACTGTACCGTACTGCTATATATATACTGGTGGTCACAGCAACATTCTGCACTGTCCCCTCCTACTATATACTGCGCACAACTAAAATGCAGCACAGGTATGGATGCATAGTATACTTGACGACACAGAGGTAGGTAGAGCAGTGGACTTCTGTACCGTACTGCTATATATATATATATATATATATATATATATATACACTGGTGGTCACAGCAACATTCTGCACTGTCCCCTCCTACTATATACTGCGCACAACTAAAATGCAGCACAGGTATGTATGCATAGTATACTTGACGACACAGAGGTAGAGCAGTGGACTACTGTACCATACTGCTATATATATATACTTGTGGTCACAGCAACATTCTGCACTGTCCCCTCCTACTATATACTGCACACAACTAAAATACAGCACAGGCATGGATGCATAGTATACTTGACAACACAGAGGTAGGTAGAGCAGTGGACTACTGTATCGTACTGCTATATATATATACTGGTGGTCACAGCAGCATTCTGCACTGTCCCTTCCTACTGTATACTGCGCACAACTAAAATGCAGCACAGGTATGGATGCATAGTATACTTGACGACACAGAGGTAGAGCAGTGGACTACTGTACCGTACTGCTATATATATACTGGTGGTCACAGCAACATTCTGCACTGTCCCCTCCTACTATATACTGCGCACAACTATAATGCAGCAAAGGTATGGATGCATAGTATACTTGACGGCACAGAGGTAGAGCAGTGGACTACTGTACCATACTGCTATATATATATATATATATATATACTGGTGGTCACAGCAACATTCTGCACTGTCCCCTCCTACTATATACTGCGCACAACTAAAATGCAGCACAGGTATGGATGGATAGTATACTTGATGACACATAGGTGGGTAGAGCAGTGGACTACTGTACCGTACTGCTATATATATACTGGTGGTCACAGCAACATTCTGCACTGTCCCCTCCTACTATATACTGCGCACAACTAAAATGCAGCACAGGTATGGATGCATAGTATATTTGACGACACAGAAGTAGGTAGAGCAGTGGACTACTGTACCGTACTGCTATATATATATATATGCTGGTGGTCACAGCAACATTCTGCACTGTCCCCTCCTACTATATACTGTGCACAACTAAAATGCAGCACAGGTATGGATGCATAATATACTTGATGACACAGAGGTAGAGCAGTGGACTACTGTACCATACTGCTATATATATACTGGTGGTCACAGCAACATTCTGCACTGTCCCCTCCTACTATATACTGCGCACAACTAAAATACAGCACAGGCATGGATGCATAGTATACTTGACAACACAGAGGTAGGTAGAGCAGTGGACTACTGTACCGTACTGCTATATATATATACTGGTGGTCACAGCAACATTCTGCACTGTCCCCTCCTACTATATACTGTGCACAACTAAAATGCAGCACAGGTATGGATGCATAGTATACTTGACGACACAGAGGTAGGTAGAGCAGTGGACTACTGTACCGTACTGCTATATATATACTGGTGGTCACAGCAACATTCTGCACTGTCCCCTCCTACTATATACTGCGCACAACTAAAATGCAGCACAGGTATGGATGCATAGTATACTTGACGACACAGAGGTAGAGCAGTGGACTACTGTACCATACTGCTGTATATATATACTGGTGGTCACAGCAACATTCTGCACTGTCCCCTCCTACTATATACTGCGCACAACTATAAAGCAGCAAAGGTATGGATGCATAGTATACTTGACGGCACAGAGGTAGAGCAGTGGACTACTGTACCATACTGCTATATATATATATATATATATATATATATACTGGTGGTCACAGCAACATTCTGCACTGTCCCCTCCTACTATATACTGCGCACAACTAAAATGCAGCACAGGTATGGATGCATAGTATATTTGACGACACAGAGGTAGGTAGAGCAGTGGACTACTGTACCGTACTGCTATATATATATACTGGTGGTCACAGCAACATTCTGCACTGTCCCCTCCTACTATATACTGTGCACAACTAAAATGCAGCACAGGTATGGATGCATAGTATACTTGACGACACAGAGGTAGGTAGAGCAGTGGACTACTGTACCGTACTGCTATATATATACTGGTGGTCACAGCAACATTCTGCACTGTCCCCTCCTACTATATACTGCGCACAACTAAAATGCAGCACAGGTATGGATGCATAGTATACTTGACGACACAGAGGTAGAGCAGTGGACTACTGTACCGTACTGCTATATATATACTGGTGGTCACAGCAACATTCTGCACTGTCCCCTCCTACTATATACTGCGCACAACTAAAATGCAGCACAGGTATGGATGCATAGTATACTTGACGACACAGAGGTAGAGCAGTGGACTACTGTACCGTACTGCTATATATATATACTGGTGGTCAGCAAAATTCTGCACTGTCCTCCTACTATAAATACTGCGCACAACTAAAATGCAGCACAGATATGGATGGATAGTATACTTGACGACACAGAGGTAGAGCAGTGGACTACTGTACCGTACTGCTATATATATACTGGTGGTCAGCAAAATTCTGCACTGTCCTCCTACTATATACTACAATGCAGCACAGATATGGCAGAGAACGTAGATATTTTCAGCACACTGAGCACAGATATTTGCAAGCACGCTGAGCACAGATATTTGCAGCACACTGAACACAGAAACTGAGAGAACGCTGCACGTCCTCTCGCTATCATCTCCAATGCACGAGTGAAAATGGCATCGACGTGCGGCTCCTTATATAGAATACGAATCTCGCGAGAATCCGACAGCGGGATGATGACGTTCGGGCGCGCTCATGTTAACCGAGCAAGGCGGGAAGATCCGAGGCTGCCTCGGAACAGTGTAAAATGGGTGAAGTTCAGGGGGGTTCGAATCCCGAGGAACCGAACCCGCTCATCACTAGTTTATAATCAAAACTCTGAAGTAAAAAGTCTATGGCAGGGGAGGCAGTGCCCCCTGCCTATCTTTAATGCACATCTCTGATCAAAACTCAGCAAATATCCAACAGTATACTATATACTGCTGCACCTGTGTATAAATAATGCTCACATGTATATACTTCTATACCCGTGTATAATGCCCACATTTATATACTACTGCACTTGTGTATAATGCCTACATGTGTATACTGCTGCACCCGTGTATAATGCCCACATGTACACCTGTGTATAATGCTGCCAGCATGTATATACTGCTGCACCTGTGTATAATGCCCAGATGAACCCTTTGGCTCATAAAGTGTGTGTAAATCTGGTTCTGGTACTAGCCAGTGCCTCCTGAGCCATTTACCTCACAGCATATCCCTGTTGTATGTACTGTATGTATGTACAGGCTCAGACTGGCCCATAGGGGTGCAGGGGAAACCACCGGTGGGCCCCACTGCCTGGGGGCCCACCTTCTCAATTAAACATTATGAATATTTTACATTATACTGCACAGGACTATGGTGTATTTTCTACAGTGCATTGCTGTTATTAATCTGGTACATTATCATGCATGCACTAGCAGTATTTACTATATATATTATTTATCAAGGGGCCCAGACCATGCACTAATGGTTAACCAAGCCTCTAAGAATGGGCCCCTACCACTGCATTTCCCCGGTGGGCCCCTCATGCCCCAGTACGACAATGTGTGTTAGGGAGGCCAATCCTGGAATCGGGATCGGCGGGATCCCGGGATTTGGGCCCAAAAATTCCGGGATTTGAATCCCGGGATTGGAGCTTCCAATCCCGGGATTCAAGGGATTACAGTGCGCATGTGCGGGAGGGTGGGTGTAAGTAATGACACTTACTATTAGGCGGGCGGCCGCGTCAGCCATGGACAAGCTGAACGCGGCAGCACTTCAAATGTAGCGCCGGACGCCAGCCAATCAGAGCTGGCGGCTCGGCAGCCAATCAGGGAAGCTGCCGCAGCAGCGGCAGTCAATCAGGAGCCACTGCTGTGACCGCTTCCCTGATTAGCTGCCGGTCCGCCAGCTCTGGTTGGCTGGCGGCCGGTGCTTCATTTGAAATGTTCCCGCGTTCAGGGAGTCCATGGCTGCCACGGCCGCCCGCCTAATAGTAAGTGTCATTACTTACACCCACCCTCCCTCTTGCGCCTCTACCAACCCTTCCGCGCCGCTACCTACATCCTCCCTCCCACACCACTACCTACACCCACCCTCCCGCACTGCTACCTAGCCCCTCCCTACCTCCCGCACCGCTACCTACACCCTCCCTACCTCCCGCACCACTACCTACACCCTCCCTACCTCCCGCACCACTACCTACACCCTCCCTACCTCCCGCACCACTACCTACACACTCCCTCCAGCACTGCTCCCTACAACCTTCACTGGTCCCTACTGCAATCCCGGGAATCCCGGGATTGACCGTTTTTCAATCCTGAATCCCGGGATTGAAAAAACGGCCCGGGATTGGCCTCCCTACTGTGTGTGTGTGTATGTATGTATGTATGTATGTATGTATGTATGTGCAGTATGTGTGTGTAGTGTGTACTATGTTTGTGCAGTGTGTGTGCAGTTTGAATGTATGTGTATGAGTGTGTGTGAGCAGTGTGTGTGTGTATGTAGTGTGCAGTGTGTGTATGTGCATGCAGTGTGAGCAGTTTGGGGACAGTGAGGAGTGGGGGGGGGGGGCAGTTATGTGGGCACTGAGGTGTGATGGGGAAGTGAGCTGGGGGAGACCAGTGAGGAGAACAGTGTGAACTGTGGAAGGGGTAACGGACGGGGTATATGAAGGCAACCTGAGAGAGTTATAAAAGAAGTAATAAGAAGGCTTTGGGAAGACATCGAGGGAGGTACAATGGAAATGCAGTCTATGCAGAGTTGTGCATTTGCATAACTACGCCTATTTTCTTATGGCTCTTTTGCACCTAGTATAGGGATATTGCAAGTGCACACATGTTAGATTTATTTTTATAATGCAGCCACTGTTCTCAACTGTGTTTAATATACATGCACTGTCATCAGTGTTCAGCTGCTGATAAAGTTATATAAAAAAAACCAACATATTTTTATGTGCTGAATTCAAATATAACCATTAAAATTGCTAATTGCTGATTGTTTCAAATATACAAGAGGTATATTGTTTTTCATCGCCAGCATGAATGGTGCATTAATTAGCATTATTGTCTAACAGGTCATGGATTTAATTCCCACCATGGCCCTAACTGTGTGGAGTTTGTATATTCTACCTGTGCATGCGTGGGTTTCCTCCATGTACTCCAGTTTCCTCCAATGGTTACATCGAAGATTTAGGGTTGATTGCAAAACAGAATATTCCTCTTATGGGCAAAACCACGTGAACTTCAGGTAGGGCAGAAATAACATGTGCAGAGAGACTTAGATTTGGGTGGGTTATTTTGTTTTTCTGTGCTGGGTAAATACTGGCTGCTTTATTTTTACACTGCAATTTAGATTTCAGTTTGAACACACCCCACCCAAATCTAACTCTCTCTGCACATGTTATATCTGCCCCACCTGCAGTGCACATGGTTTTGCCCATTACAGGAAAATTTTGTTTTGCAATCAACTTTGAATTAGGTGCTTAGTCCTTAATTGGTGTCTAGTCTATGCTTTTTAGCTTCTCACTTATAGGCATTAAAAAGAACTTTGCTGGGCTCCATTGGCCTTGATACCTTTTCTCCATGGATGAAACATCTCGGTGAATCCTCTCACCGTTGTCGTCACTAACTGCTCCACAGTTCAGTGGAAAGAAATCTAAATGTAAATCCAAAAAATTGATCTTGAATGACATGTTGCATCCCATGCATTTAAATGACTTGATGAGGTTTTCTCTGTAGTTCTGTTCCCAAGAAAGCTTGTTGCCACTAACTTGAATGCTTCACATGCAGAATTCTCCTTGTCATGCAATGCAGAGTCAAATTCACTCTCTCTATAAGAAGTTCACAAATCTGAGGACCAATGAAAACTCCTTCCTTTATCTTAGCATCACTTAATCTGCGAAATTTTGAAGTGAGGTACTTGAAAGCCTGATGTATTTTTTCCAGGGCTGTGACAAAGTTCTTCATCAGGCCCAGTTTTCTGTGTAAGGGTGGTAACAAACTCATGCTTGATTCAACAAGTGGTGGATGCTGAACGTTTTTCTTCCCAGGCTCCAATGATGGATGGAGTGACCAGTCTCTGTTGACGTAGTGGGAATTTCTTACACGACTGCCCCATTCACATAGAAAACAGCAGTACTTTGTATATCCACCCTGCAAACCCATCACAAGAGAAACAACCTTCAAATCGCCACAGATCTGCCACTGATGTTGGTCATAGTTTATGAATCTCAACAACTGCTTTAAGTTGCTTTCATGTGGGCTGCATAACCCAATGGAATAGATGGCTTACTATTCCCATTATGCAGCAAAACAGCTTTAGTCACATACAGTGGCGCAGAGAGGGAGGGTGGGGGGTGGGTACTCTTTACCTTAGGGCCTGGACCTGTGCAAGGGGGCCAGGGAAGGGCGGGATGTCCCATAGCATCCCTACTGAGCAGTGAGCACACAGACAGCAGCTACAGACTGAAGGAAGCCATTCAGAGCCTGCGGAGCTTCAGGACCGATCCCCTGCATTGCAGCCACACAGGATAAAGGTAAGATATGGATGGGGGGGGATAATGACACTGCTATGGGGGAGACCTGTGGAGGGAAGGAGGCACAGACACTGCTATTGGGGGTAATGACACTGCTATGGGGGAGACCTGTGGAGGGAAGGAGGCACAGACACTGCTATTGGGGGTAATGACACTGCTATGGGGGAGATCTATGGGGAGTGGGGGGAACGTGACTAATGACACTGCTATGGAGGGGAGGGCGGCTAATGACACTGCTAGGGCGGAGACCTATGGGGAGTGGGGGAAAGGTGACTAATGACACTGCTATGGGGGAAACCTATGGAAAATGTGTGAGGGGCCAGGGGAGGGCGGAATGTCCCACAGCATCCACCTTCACCATTGTAGACAGCAGCACTTGGGTGTTGGGGAGAGAGAGGAGTGATTAGCTGAGAACTCACATTGCTGTGTGTTGCACTGGGGAGAGGGGCAGCTGCAGAAGCAGTGACTCCTCTCTCTCCCTGCATGATGTGCAGGGGCAGGAGGGTGATTAATCGCACACACCCGCCGCTAGCGCCCATAAGCCCCCATGCCAGCACCTCCTTGTGCAGCATGTATGCCTGCTTTGCAGCCATGCAATAACTAATATTTGTAAAAGTTAGTTGGGGGGCTGGCCACACGCCAATTTGAGGATAGATGTATGTGGCATATTTGTACACATGGCTGGTTTGGAGAGTTTTTCATAAAGCTATTTTTTATATGTTCTAACATAGGAGTCCTTTTTAGGGATTCCAATCCCAGTATCCATGATCCTGGGATTCCAGGTGTTTCTGGAACATAAATACCTGGAAGAATAACCCTTAAATAGCGGGGATTCCAAACACATTGTAGACTTGGCCAGAAGGGATGATACTTTCTCAGTTCTGGTCGTGTTGTCCGCTCCTTTCAGTCTCTCCCTGATAGCTACAGAAGAAATTAATTTCCATGATGCACCTGCTCATAATCACTGATAGGCTGGGAGCACTCCATGTGATGATGTCCTCACTGCCTGGCACCCTTCTAGCCGAGCAGTGACATATGGAGACATGTACTAAGCAGTGATAAATGTGGAAAAATGAGCCAGTGGAGAAGTTGCCCATGGCAACCAATCATCTGCTCTGTATATGTTTATAGTATGCAAATTATAAATGTTACGTCAATGCTGATTGGATGCCATGGGCAACTTCTCCACTGGCTCACTTCTCCACTTTTATCACTGCTTAGTACATGTACCCTTAAGAGCAGTTGAAATAAAGGCTGCCCTTCTACTGCCACGGAGTCTGGGAGAAAACCAAACAACACACCTACCACTAAGATAAACCGCTTCTGAGCACGACTATATGAAAAAAGGTAAGTGAAAGGGAGGTAGGTAGGAGAAAGATGAAAAGCAGAATGGACAGGAGAAGGAAGATGGATTTTGAAAAAGTCAAGATGGGGATTAGATAGCAGAAAGGACAGGAGGGGAAAATTGATAGCAGTGAGGAAAGGATGGAGGCGGTGGATAGCAGAGAGGACAGGAGGACAAGATGGACAATAGAGAAAAATTATGTAATGCTTTATTTTACTCCTTTTCCCTTAATTCCAATCCCAAAACTAAACACCACATCCTGAGATTGGAGCCGAGTACTACCAAAATCCTGGGATTACAAAGTTATTTCTTCTCATAGTTCCAATTACAATGGAATTTTGTCAAATTTGCTAATTATTCTCTTCCTCTGGACTCATTACTTCTTAACCTGGTCTGACACAGACCTGACACAGAACTTGGCACATACAGTACATTGGGAGTTGTAACACTGGAAGGGTGCAAGGTGCCGTTTCCTGGGGTATATGGCAGCACGCAGCAGCTGAGGAACAACACAAGTCCAGTTTCTGGTACAACTGGCCCCAGCCAGTTTTATTGTACAGAAAATAAAACAAACACCAAAAGAAAATACCTTGCCTGTCCGGCACTAACTAAACACAAGATGTTCCTAACTATCACTAAACCAAAAAACACAGAGTTCTCCAGTAAACACTGTATAGCTCACTTGTATCAGGAAGCATGTTTCTCTCACAGAGATCCTGCAGTCTTCCCAGGCAGTCTGCCCACCCTAATCAGGCCAGCAGCTCTATAACACTCTTACACAGCTGAAAGCCTGATTAGCCTCCTGTGAGGCCAAAGACCCGAACTGGGCCCAATGTCTCGAACTTGCCCCATCTCTCTTTCAGGGCCCTTACCCAGCTTTTCCAACAAACTGAAAAGGTTCTAACAAAACAAAACAAAACATATTCCTAGAAGTTTTCATTTTTCTAATACATGTAAGACAAGAACCTGGGACAAACATACCTGCCCTCAAACACTATCCCAGTGTTCTTGTCACATATCCGCCTCCCCTGTTTCGACCTAGGGGCCGGAACACTTGTAGCCCCCAAACAGAAGATGCGGGACAATGCATCTGCGTTGGCCAATTGTGTACCCGGTCTATGTTCGACAGTAAACTTAAAATCCTGCAACGCTAGAAACCATCTAGTTACACGAGCATTCTTGGCTCTATTTACATACATCCATTTTAAAGGGGCATGATCCATCACTAGTCTGAATTGTCTACCCAAGAGGTAATATCTCAAGGTATCTAGTGCCCACTTAATGGCCAAAGCCTCCTTTTCCACAATGGCATACCTTTTTTCATGCTCATTGAGTTTCCTACTCAAATAAATGATAGGGTGTTCGTCCCCATCTCTGGTTTGGGACAGCACAGCGCCTATCCCTACCTCTGAGGCATCTGTCTGTACCACAAATTCTTTTGAAAAATCTGGTGTTATCAATACCGGTTGTGAACACAAAGCCACTTTTAACGCTTGGAACGCTTTTTCTGCATCAGGGTTCCATTTCATCATATTTGACTGCTTCCCTTTGGTAAGGTCTGACAACGGTACCGCTGTGGTCGCAAAATTGGGAATAAACCGTCTATAGTACCCAGTTATTCCCAAAAAAGCCCTTACCTGTTTTTATTCATTGGACGAGGCCAGTTTTGAATAGCATCAATTTTATTCAATTGGGGCCTAATTAGACCTCTGCCTATGGTGAAGCCCAAGTATTTGACCTCCTCCATTGCGAGGCAGCACTTCTTTGGGTTAGCAGTTAACCCTGCCTCTCTGATTGAGTCCAGTACTGCTTGTACTTTAACCAAATGGGACCCCCAGTCTGTACTGTGAATTACCACATCATCCAAATAGGCAGCTGCATATTTTCTATGGGGCCTCAAAATTTTATCCATCGCCCGTTGAAAGGTTGCTGGAGCCCCATGCAACCCAAAGGGTAACATCTTATACTGGTACAGCCCCTCCGGAACTGAAAAGGCTGTTTTTTCTTTTGCGCTATCAGATAAAGGTATTTGCCAGTAACCTTTGGTCAGGTCCAATGTGGTGAGAAACCTGGCTGTTCCCAGCCTTTCTATAAGCTCATCCACACGGGGCATGGGGTACGCGTCAAACTTGGACACCTCATTTAACTTACGAAAGTCATTACAGAAGCGTATGCTACCGTCGGGCTTCGGGATGAGAACTATGGGACTGGACCACTCACTGTTAGATTCCTCTATGACTCCAAGTTCTAACATGGTTTTAACTTCTTTAGTAACAGCTTCTCGCTGAGCTTCAGGAATCCTATATGGCTTTAAATGAACCCTGACCCCTGGTTCTGTGACAATGTCATGTTTTATTATGGTCGTTCGGCCAGGCAGCTCTGAAAATATCTCCCTATTTTGGATGAGAAATTCTTTAACCTGATTGTTCTGATCAGCTGATAATGTCTCTGACACCTTTACTGCGGGAAGCAACCGAGGTGAAGACACCGAAGGGCAAGGCTCCGCTGACAGAGACAACCTATCTTTCCAGGGTTTGATTAAGTTAACATGGTAGATTTGTTCGGGTTCTCTCTTTCCCGGCTGGTTTACTTTGTAATTAACCTCATTCACTTTTTCCCTAATCTCAAATGGACCCTGCCATTTAGCTAGGAATTTGCTTTCCACAGTGGGTACCAAAACAAGAACTCTATCTCCAGGAGCAAATTCCCGTATCTTGGCACTCCGGTTATATACCCTCTGTTGAGCACTTTGGGCCTGTTCCATGTGCTCTCTGACAATAGGTACCACGGCTGCAATCCTATCCTGCATTTGTGATACATGTTCAATAACGCTTCTATAAGAAGTGGGCTCTCCTTCCCACGTCTCTTTGGCAATGTCCAACAGCCCTCTGGGGTGTCTACCATACAACAAATCAAATGGAGAAAACCCCGTAGAGGACTGAGGAACTTATATGATGGCCATTAACAAGTAGGGCAACAAACAATCACAGTTTTTCCCATCTCTCTCAACAACCTTTTTTCAACATACTTTTTAATGTTTTATTAAACCTTTCCACCAACCCGTCTGTTTGGGGATGGTAGATGGACGTCCTGAGGTGAGTGACCTTAAATAATTTGCACAATTCCTTCATGATCCTTGACATAAATGGAGTACCTTGGTCAGTCAAAATTTCTTTTGGTATTCCCACTCTACTAAAAACCTGCACCAGCTCCCTAGCTATTGCCTTGGTTGTGATAGTGCGTAAAGGGACAGGATATCTAGTGGCATAGTCCATAATTACCAGGATATACTGATGGCCCCGAGCAGACTTTAACAAGGGCCCCACGAGATCCATGGCTATTCTGTCAAACCGGACCTCTATAATAGGCATGGGAACTAGTGGGCTCCTGAAATGGGGTCTAGGGGCATGATACTGGCATTCAGGACAGGAAGAACAATATTCAGACACTTCTTTATAAACCCCTGGCCAAAAGAACCTTTGTAAAACTCTTTCAGTGGTTTTTTCTGCCCCTAAATGTCCTGCGGTAATGTGACTATGAGCTAAATCTAGTACCGTTCTCCGATAAGGCTGGGGAACTACCAGCTGTTCCACCACATCCTCACCCCTTTTGACAATGTGGTACAAGAGCTCATTACAGATGGCCATGTGGGGATACGTAACCCTGTCACCTGGTACCACAGTTTCCCCATTAACAACCTTAACATTCTCCCTAGCCTTTATTAAGGTAGGATACTTTAACTGTTCAGACGCAAACAGATCCTTCTTTACCTCCAGGTCAGGCACGCTTTCAGGCTCCTCCCCCTTACTCTGATCACCTTTTACCGATTTTATTCTATTGGCATCGCTCATCCACGGGGAAGTTCCCCGCTACTCAATAGAAGGTTCCCTCCATTAACACGAGGCTGCTCCGGCTAACGCTACTGCTCAGCGTTTATTCATACATCTCCTGTGGCTGTTACCACCTCGTTGGAACCTCTGTAATAAATGGCGGCTCCAGCCAGCGCCACTGCACGGCGCCTTCAGCTAACAGAGGTTACTCCTGCTACTAAGGGTGGCTACGGCCAGCGCTACGATACTGCGCCTATAGCCACCAGAGGATTCTTTTTAATTAACGACAGCCGCGGCCAGCGTGCACTCAACTAACAGCAGCAGCTCTGACTGGAAACACCAGGACACCATATGTTTCTATCCAAGTGGGCAATAAAGGACTTCCTCTAGCCCCTGACAGATCGCACGAACATCCTGGTAAATATACTAAAGACGCCGGTAAATACACAGTAGCAGCCTCTGTTTTATTATTCAGTAATTCCTCTCCTTGTTCCATCAGTTAGGGCTATAGTGGATTCCACCGAGGACGCTCGGTGTGCATAGCCCCAGGAGAGGTAATCACACACTACTAATAACTGATATTTCACTGCTGGGACTTCTATGTTTTATTAGCTACAGTGTGCATGTTGCCTCTGCACCTGTAGTAAAGATTTGCTACAAAGTTAATCTTCTGAAGCGATACAATTTCATTAAGCATGCAATAGCAATAATACAACTTTCAAACAGTGTTACAAATTTACATCTGTATTAAGGTAATGCTCTATATACTGTTATAACTATCTTAATCTGTGGACACGGTCTATCAATTATTAATACGTTTTTTTCAGAGTATACACAAATCTTATAATTTTTTTATATATTGTGTACCAGTTTTTATTGGTGTGTTATTATTCTAAATAAATATATTTTATCTATTTTGGTTGTCAGCTCTCCACAATTATGGTATACTAACAACACTGTAAGCGCAGCCAATCTTTCTCTTTTTACGCTTTCAGTTCTAACTACTATGTCTCTGTTCCCAGCAAGAGGGTCCTCACTGGACTCCCCATCTGTCACTTTCCCAGCCAAACTAGCAAAAGGCAAAGGGTCAGAAAGTTCCGAAGACACACGTACATCCATAAAATCACCGGTATTATCAACTGGCTCTTTACTTCTCACATCTGTTGATAACCGTGATTCCCACAGTTTCCAAAAATGAGGAAAATCCCTCCCTATTATGGCCTCATGCACCAAGGTGGGGACCAGTCCTACTTTAACAATTGCTGACCCACAACAAGTTTCTATATTCACTTCAGCAGTGACATAATGTTGGGTATCCCCATGTATGCAAGTTACCCCAATAGGTATTTGCTGGACCTTTAAGGGGTTCACTAACCCAGCTTTCACGAGGGTAACTAAACTTCCTGAATCTAGCAAGGCCTCTACCCGGTTACCCTCTAAGACCACATCACACATTTGTTTTTCCAGCTCAGGTGAAGGTACCACAGTACAGGCTAACCTAGCAAAGAAAGACATTCTGCGACATTCAAAGGCAGCATCACAATGCATGGGTTCTTGCGTGACTGGGCAATTGGCAATAACATGACCTGGCATACCACACCTAAAACATTTAACCACACGATTATCAACCCGTTTGGGCAGCATAGACCGTTCTAGCCCCATTGGCCTGTGTCCCGGGCCAGTGTTTACAGTCTCTCCAGCCTTGCGTTCTCTTATCCGCCCAGCAACATTTTCCCAAGGAACAGTCTTACCAGTCTTTACTGAAGGGCGTTGTCGAGGATCTATGGGTTGCTGGGTGGTCATCAGTAGTTCCTCTGCTGCCAAATACCTCTCTACCATGTCGACTAATTGGTCAGCAGTACCCGGGTTTCCATGGCTCACCCACTTGTGCAGGACCATGGGCAAAAATCTCAAGTAGCGGTCCATGACGACTCTTTCAACCATCTGGGGACCAGTTAATGTCTCTGGCTGTAACCATTTTTTTGTTAGCTGAATAAGTTTGTGCATCTGGGAGCGAGGAGGCTTCTCCATGGCGTACACCCACCGGTGCACCCGTTGTGCTCGTACTGACAGCGTGACTCCCTGGCGGGTCAGGATCTCAGTCTTTAGTTTATCATAGTCCCGAGCCTCAGCAGGGCTTAAATCAAAGTACGCTTTTTGGGGCTCACCTGACAGGAAAGGTGCCTGCAGACTGGCCCACTGTGCTTTCGGCCAATTCTCACGCTCGGCAGTCCTTTCAAACGTGGTCAGGTAGGCCTCCACATCATCAGCCTCTGTCATTTTCTGCAGGAAGTGACTGGCCCGTATAGAACTAGAGCTGGTCGGAGCACTGACGGCCACATCTCCAATCCGGGCTGCAAGGCTCTGCACCACTTCTGTTAAGGCCTCTCTATCCTGACGCTGTTGCCTGTAAAGTTCGTCAACAGCTGCCTGATGTTGTCTCCTATTTTCCTCCATTGCCACCTGCTGCTGTCTGTTGGCCTCCTGCTGTAGTCTCCAATTTTCCTCCATTGCCACCTGCTGCTGTCTCCTATTTTCCTCCATTGCCACCTGCTGCTGTCTGTTGGCCTCCTGCTGAGCCACTGTAGCTTGCAGCAAGGCTTTAAGCAGTTCCTCCATGTCGACAGATTTTTCAGGCGGCTTTGTAGCTGCTTTCACCCTGGACATATATCAAACCCTCAGGGGTGAGTCTCAGCAACTTCACACTGGGCTGTATCTGCATAAACCACCGTTTTCTGCAGGCCTCATAAAGCTGCTGCTTTCACTTATGCGCAGAACGGACTGCTCGCATTCTCCACCAAGTTTTAACACTGTAAGGGTGCAAGGTGCCGTTTCCTGGGGTATATGGCAGCACGCAGCAGCTGAGGAACAACACAAGTCCAGTTTCTGGTACAACTGGCCCCAGCCAGTTTTATTGTACAGAAAATAAAACAAACACCAAAAGAAAATACCTTGCCTGTCCGGCACTAACTAAACACAAGATGTTCCTAACTATCACTAAACCAAAAAACACAGAGTTCTCCAGTAAACACTGTATAGCTCACTTGTATCAGGAAGCATGTTTCTCTCACAGAGATCCTGAAGTCTGCCCACCCTAATCATTTCAGCAGCTCTATAACACTCTTACACAGCTGAAAGCCTGATTAGCCTTCTGTGAGGCCAAAGACCCGAACTGGGCCCAATGTCTGGAACTTGCCCCATCTCTCTTTCAGGGCCCTTACCCAGCTTTTCCAACAAACTGAAAAGGTTCTAACAAAACAAAACATATTCCTAGAAGTTTTCATTTTTCTAATACATGTAAGACAAGAACCTGGGACAAACATACCTGCCCTCAAACACTATCCCAGTGTTCTTGTCACAGTATGTGTTGAGTTGCAAGTCGATATACACACATAAGTAGAATTATTTAGCAAAATCATTTTTACATGACCATTTGTAGTGAAAAAACTGTTATGAGCTCTAAATGAGGCCCCAGATGTTCTGGAAACTTTCACTGAACGGGGGGCAAGGATGGGGGGGGGGGGTTTACCTTTCTAACATACTGTATAAAGCATTCTGTAACTTTTTTATTAATTTTCTTAAATTTTTTTAACATTTATTCTGTAGCAGAAATATTTTAAACATTTATTTTATTCTGTTTACATCCTTCATGCTACTCTCTAAACCTCGGGGGCCTAGTTTTCATTAGTTGTAGAAGCTGCAACCATCCCCAATGAAAACACAAGATACTGGCAGTAGCCAGCTAATGAGCTTTCATTCCCTTTACTGCTTCAGCTGTACCATGAGTCCTTATACTTGAAAATCAAGGAGCACTGTTAAAGGTCATAGGAGAAAATGTATAGGCCTCTAGATGCATTGTCTCTGCATGCTCTATTAGAGCAAAACTAGATTCAGCCTCTCCAAAAACAGGCAAAGAATTGTGTATTATTTCCTGCTCTACATTCCCTTTTTGGACAGACTGTGAGATATTATAATTGCAAACTTAATCACTTTGGCAGCCTGACCAAAAAAATAATGATATTTTATTCAAGTTTGCGTTTTGTGAGTGTATGACTAAATCGCAACAGCAGAGAGTAATTATTAAATGCATGCAAAGTTCAGTAAATGTGGTGAACAATGGGGGTCATTCCGAGTTGTTCGTTTGCTAGCAGTTTTTAGCAGCCATGCAAACGCTAAGCCGCCGCCCTCTGGGAGTGTATTTTAGCTTAGCAGAAGTGCGAATGAAAGGATCGCAGGGCGGCTACAAAAAAAAATTGTGCAGCGTCAGAGTAGCTTTAGACCTACTCAGCGCTTGCAATGACTTCAGACTGTTCAGTTCCGGATTTGACGTCACAAACACGCCCTATGTTCTCCCAACCACGCCTGCGTTTTTCCTGGCACGCCTGCATTTTTCCGAACACTCCCTTAAAACGGTCAGTTGACACCCAGAAACGCCCAGTTCATGTCAATCACTCTGCGGCCAGCAGTGCTACTGAAATGCTTCGCTAGACCTTGTGTAAAAATACATTGGCCGTGGTGAAAGTACGTCGCGCGTGAGCACAGCGTCACATACGCATGCGCCGAAGTGCCGGTCTTTTCCTTAATCGCTGCGCAGCGAACATTTTTTGCTAGCGATCAACTCGGAATGACCCCCAATATTCTGAACAGAGGGCATAATTCAGTAAGGATTGCAAATTCTGCTAAGTAGCAGAATTTGCAGTCCTTTGGATCGCATGCTGGGGGCCGCCCATCGCAGGACAAAGCCGCCCAGCATGCTACCTGTCGCCTCCCCCCATTGACCATGCTAAAATTGCGATTGCACCACAATTTCAGCATGATCGTAAAAAAATGGGGTATCCTCCTGCTGGCTGCACCTGGCTGCACCCGCAGGAGGCTCGCTACCATTTTTGTGATCGCAGCTGCTGTGTGTGACATCACACAGCCACCCTGATCATGCCCCATCATGGCCGCCGTTTCTCTGTCTTTACCCCCGTTTTAGAGCCACGCCCCACCGCAACACTCCGTCTTGGAAACGGAGCGTTTCCCCACCCCCCTTGATTGACAGGCAGAGGCGATCCCATTTTTTGCAGGGCACCACAGAAAATGCGGGCACATGTGCAGGATGGGCCCTGTGCATGTGTTCGCATCCTCATCATACTTTTTGCGGTTGGATTGCGTATTGCCACCCAACCTGAATAAGGCCCAGAATGTCCCTTAATAGTAGAGATGTGCACCGGAATTTTTTTTGAGTTTGTGTTTTGGTTTTGGATTCGGTTCCGCGGCCGTGTTTTGGATTCGGACGCGTTTTGGCAAAACCTCCCTAAAAAAAATTTGTCGGATTCGGGTGTGTTTTAGATTCAGGTGTTTTTGTTTTTTCAAAAAACCCTCAAAAACAGCTTAAATCATAGAATTTGGGGGTCATTTTGATCCCATAGTATTATTAACCTCAATAACCACAATTTCCACTCATTTCCAATATATTCTGAACACCTCACACCTCACAATATTATTTTTAGTCCTAAAATTTGCACCGAGGTCGCTGGATGACTAAGCTAAGCAACCCAAGTGGGCGGCACAAACACCTGGCCCATCTAGGAGTGGTACTGCAGTGTCAGACAGGATGGCACTTAAAAAAATTGGCCCCAAACATCACATGATGCAAAGATAAAAAAAAATCAAAAAGAGGTGCAAGATGGAATTGCCCTTGGGCCCTCCCACCCACCCTTATGTTGTATAAACAGGACATGCACACTTTAACAAACCCATCATTTCAGTGACAGGGTCTGCCACACGACTGTGGCTGAAATGACTGGTTGGTTTGGGCCCCCACCAAAAAAGAAGCAATCAATCTCTCCTTCCACAAACTGGCTCTACAGAGGCAAGATGTCCACCTCCTCCTCATCGTCCGATTCATCACCCCTTTCACTGTGTGCATCCCTCTCCTCACAGAGTATTAATTCGTCCCCACTGGAATCCACCATCTCAGGTCCCTGTGTACTTTCTGGAGGCAGTTGCAGGTGAATGTCTCCACGGAGGAATTGATTATAATTAATTTTGATGAACATCATCTTCTCCACATTTTGTGGAAGTAACCTCCTTCGCCAATCACTGACAAGGTGACCGGCTGCACTAAACACTCTTTCAGAGTACACACTGGAGGGGGGGGGGGCAACTTAGGTAAAATAAAGCCAGTTTGTGCAAGGGCCTCCAAATTGCCTCTTTTTCCTGCCAGTATACGTACGTACTGTCTAATGTGCCTACTTGGATGCTGTCACTCATATAATCCTCCACCATTCTTTCAATGGTGACAGAATCATATGCAGTGACAGTAGATGACATGTCAGTAATCGTTGGCAGGTCCTTCAGTCCGGACCAGATGTCAGCACTTGCTCCAAACTGCCCTGCATCACCGCCAGCGGGTGGGCTCAGAATTCTTAGCCTTTTCCTTGCAGCCCCAGTTGCGAGAGAATGTGAAGGAGGAGCTGTTGACAGGTCACGTTCCGCTTGAGTTGACAAGTGTCTCACCAGCAGGTCTTTGAACCTCTGCAGACTTGTGTCTGCCAGAAAGAGAGATACAACGTAGGCTTTAAACCTAGGATCGAGCACGGTGGCCAAAATGTAGTGCTCTGATTTCAACAGATTGACCACCCATGAATCCTGGTTAAGCAAATGAAGGGCTCCATCCACAAGTCCCACATGCCTAGCGGAATCGTTCCGTTTTAGCTCCTCCTTCAATCTCTCCAGCTGCTTCTACAAAAGCCTGATGAGGGGAATGACCGGACTCAGGCTGGCAGTGTCTGAACTGACTTCACGTGTGGCAAGTTCAAAGGGTTGCTGAACCTTGCACAACGTTGAAATCATTCTTCACTGCGCTTGAGTCAGGTGCATTCCCCCTCCTTTTCCTATATCGTAGGCAGATGTATAGGCTTAAATGGCCTTTTGCTGCTCCTCCATCCTCTGAAGCATATAGAGGGTTGAATTCCACCTCGTTACCACCTCTTGCTTCAGCTGATGGCGGGGCAGGTTCAAGAGTGTTTGTTGGTGCTCCAGTCTTCGGCACGCGGTGGCTGAATGCCGAAAGTGGCCCGCAATTCTTTGGGCCACCGACAGCATCTCTTGCACGCCCCTGTCATTTCTCTAATGTCCTAGTGGATGCTGGGGACTCTGTAAGGACCATGGGGAATAGACGGGCTCCGCAGGAGACAGGGCACTTTAAGAAAGAATTTGGATACTGGTGTGCTCTGGCTCCTCCCTCTATGTCCCTCCTCCAGACCCCAGTTTGAATCTATGCCTGGACGAGCTGGGTGCTACTTAGTGAGCTCTCCTGAGCTTGCTAAAAAGAAAGTATTTTTTTAGGTTTTTTTATTTTCAGAGAGATCTGCTGGCAACAGGCTCTCTGCTACGTGGGACTGAGGGGAGAGAAGCAGCCCTACTCACCGAAGATAGGTCCTGCTTCTTAGGCTACTGGACACCATTAGCTCCAGAGGGATCGTACACAGGATCGCACCCTTGGTCATCCGATCTCGGAGCCGCGCCGCCGTCCCCCTCGCAGAGCCAGAAGACAGAAGCTGGTGTCTGAAGCAAGAATACGTCGAAATCGGCGGCAGAAGACTCCAGTCTTCATATGAGGTAGCGCACAGCACTGCAGCTGTGCGCCATTGCTCCCACACTAACCCACACACTCCGATCACTGTAGGGTGCAGGGCGCAGGGGGGGGCGCCCTGGGCTGCAATTAGGAACCTCTTGGCAAAAAGCAGCATATATACATTGGGTATTGTATATATGCATCAGCCCCCGTCATTATTTTACACACAAACGCGGGACAGAAGCCTGCCGCTGAGGGGGCGGGGCTTCTTCCTCAGCACTCACCAGCGCCATTTTCTCTCCACAGCTCCGCTGAGAGGAAGCTCCCCAGGCTCTCCCCTGCAGAATCACGGTAGAAGAGGGTAAAAAGAGAGGGGGGGCACATAAATTTGGCGCAAAAACAGTATATACAGCAGCTATTGGGTTAACACTAAGTTACTGTGTGATTCCTGGGTCATAAAGCGCTGGGGTGTGTGCTGGCATACTCTCTCTCTGTCTCTCCAAAAGGCCTTGTGGGGGAACTGTCTTCAAATAGAGCATCATGTGTGTGTGGTGTGTCGGTACGCTTGTGTCGGCATGTTTGACGAGGAAGGCTATGTGGAAACAGAGCGGGAACAAATAAATGTGGGGTCTCCGCCGACGGCGCCGACACCCGATTGGATGGATATGTGGAAGGTTTTAAATGATAATGTTAATTCCTTGCATAAAAGGTTGGATAAAGCTGAAGCCTTGGGACAGTCAGGGTCTCAACCCATGCCTGATCCTATGTCGCAGAGGCCGTCAGGGTCTCAGAAGCGCCCACTATCCCAAATTGTTGACACTAAAGCCATCCGTTACATGATTATAGCAATGAAAGATGTGTTGCACATCACAGAGGAAACCCCAGTCCCTGACAAGAGGGTTTATATGTATTGGGGAAAAAGGCAAGAGGTGACCTTTCCCCCTTCACATGAGTTAAATGAGTTATGTGAAAAGGCTTGGGAATCTCCAGATAGGAAACTGCAGATTTCCAAACGGATGCTTATGGCGTATCCCTTCCCGCCAACGGACAGGCTACGCTGGGAATCCTCCCCTAGGGTGGACAAAGCTCTAACACGCTTATCCAAGAAGGTAGCCCTGCCGTCACAGGATACGGCCACCCTAAAGGATGCTGCTGATAGAAAGCAGGAGGGTATCCTGAGGTCCATTTATACACATTCAGGTACCTTACTAAGGCCGGCGATTGCGTCGGCCTGGATGTGTAGTGCGGTAGCAGCATGGAAAGATACCTTATCTGAGGAACTTGATACCTTGGATAAGGATACTATATTACTAACCCTGGGGCATATAACAGACGCTGTCCTATATATGAGATATGCTCAAAGAGACATTAGCCTACTGGGCTCTAGAATAAATGCAATGTCGATATCTGCCAGAAGGGTCCTGTGGACTCGGCAATGGACAGGCGATGCCGACTCAAAAAGGCACATGGAGGTTTTACCTTACAAGGGTGAGGAATTGTTTGGGGACGGTCTCTCGGACCTGGTCTCCACAGCTACGGCTGGAAAGTCAAATTTTTTGCCATATGTTCCCTCACAACCTAAGAAAGCACCGTATTACCAAATGCAGTCCTTTCGATCACAAAAAGGCAAGAAAGTCTGAGGTGCGTCCTTTCTTGCCAGAGGCAGGGGTAGAGGAAAGAAGCTGCACAATACAGCTAGTTCCCAGGAACAGAAGTCCTCCCCGGCTTCCACTAAATCCACCGCTATGATGCTGGGGCTCCACAGGCGGAGCTAGGCCCGGTGGGGGCGCGTCTCCGAAATTTCAGCCACAAGTGGGTTCACTCCCACGTGGATCCCCGGGCTATAGAGATTGTGTCTCAGGGATACAAGCTGGAATGCAAAGAGATGCCCCCTCACCGTTACCTCAAATCGGCCCTGCCAGCTTCCCCCTTAGAGAGGGAAATAGTGTTAGCTGCAATTCACAAATTGTATCTTCAGCAGGTGGTGGTAAAGGTTACTATTTGACCATGTTTGTGGTACCGAAACCGGACGGTTTGGTCAGACCCATATTGAATTTAAAATCCCTGAACATATACCTGAAAAGGTTCAAGTTCAAAATGGAATCGCTCAGAGCGGTCATCGCAAGCCTGGAAGGGGGGGATTTTATGGTGTCTTTGGACATAAAGGATGCATACCTTCATGTCCCCATTTATCCACCTCATCAGGCGTACCTCAGATTTGTGGTACAGGATTGTCATTACCAATTCCAGACGTTGCCATTTGGTCTCTCCACGGCACCGAGAATATTTACCAAAGTAATGGCGGAAATTATGGTGCTCCTGCGAAAGCAAGGGGTCACAATTATCCCATACTTGGACGATCTCCTCATAAAGGTGAGGTCCAGAGAGCAGTTGCTGATCAGCGTAGCACGCTCTCAGGAAGTGTTACAACAGCACGGCTGGATTCTGAATATTCCAAAGTCGCAGCTGATTCCTACGACGCGTCTGCCCTTCCTGGGCATGATTCTGGACACAGACCAGTAGAAGGTTTTTCTCCTGACGGAGAAGGCTCAGGAACTTATGACACTGGTCAGAGACCTCTTAAAACCAAAACAGGTGTCGGTGCATTACTGCACGCGAGTCCTGGGAAAGATGGTGGCATCAAACGAGGCCATTCCCTTTGGCAGGTTCCATGCAAGGACCTTTCAATGGGATCTGTTGGACAAGTGGTCCGGATCACATCTACAGATGCATCGGCTGATCACCCTATCCCCCAGGGCCAGGGTGTCTCTACTTTGGTGGCTGCAGAGTGCTCACCTTCTCGAAGGCCGCAGATTCAGCATTCAGGACTGGGTCCTGGTGACCACGGATGCAAGCCTCCGAGGGTGGGGGGCAGTCACACAGGGAAGAAATTTCCAAGGGGTGTGGTCAAGTCAGGAGACTTGCCTTCACATCAATATCCTGGAACTAAGGGCCATATACAACATCACCGCAGTGGCTCATGTAAACCGCCAAGGCGGCACAATGAGCAGGGTGGCGATGGCGGAAGCCACCAGAATTCTTCGCTGGGCGGAGAGTCACGTAAGAGCACTGTCAGCAGTGTTCATTCCGGGAATGTACAACTGGGAAGCAGACTTCCTCAGCAGGCACGACCTCCACCCGGGAGAGTGGGGACTTCATCAAGAAGTCTTCGCGCAGATTGCAGGTCGGTGGGAACTGCCACAGGTGGACATGATGGCATCCCGCCTCAACAAAAAGCTACATAGGTATTGCGCCAGGTCAAGAGACCCTCAGGCGATAGCTGTAGACGCACTAGTGACACCGTGGGTGTTCCATTCGGTTTATGTAATTCCTGCTCTTCCTCTCATACCCAAGGTGCTGAGAATCATAAGAAATAGAGGAGTGAGGACAATATTCGTTGTTCCGGATTGGCCAAGAAGGACTTGGTATCCAGAGCTGCAAGAAATGCTCACAGAGGACCCATGGCCTCTGCCTCTAAGACAGGACCTGTTGCTTGCAACAGGGACCCTGTCTGTTCCAAGACTTACAGCGGCTGCGTTTGACGGCATGGCGGTTGAACGCCGGATCCTAGCAGAAAAAGGCATTCCGGATGAGGTTATTCCTACGCTGATAAAGGCTTGGAAGGACGTGACGGCTAAACATTATCACCGTATATGGCGAAAATATGTTGCTTGGTGTGAGGCCAGGAAGGCCCCTACGGAGGAATTCCAGCTAGGCCAGTTCCTTCACTTCCTACAGTTGGGAGTGATTTTGGGCCTAAAATTGGGTTCCATTAAGGTCCGGATTTCGGCCCTATCCATTTTCTTTCAAAAGGAACTGGCTTCTCTTCCTGAAGTCCAGACGTTTGTAAAGGGAGTGCTGCATATTCAGCCTCCTTTTGTGCCTCCAGTGGCTCCTTGGGATCTTAACGTGGTGTTGAGTTTCCTGAAGTCACACTGGTTTGAGCCACTCAAAACCGTGGAGTTAAAATTTCTCACCTGGAAGGTGGTCATGCTATTAGCCTTGGCTTCAGCTAGGCATGTGTCAGAATTAGCGGCTCTGTCACATAAAAGCCCCTATCTGGTTTTCCATATGGACAGGGCAGAATTGCGGACCAGTCCACAATTTCTGCCAAAGGTGGTGTCATCCTTTCATATGAACCAACCTATTGTGGTGCCTGTGGCTACTCGTGACTTGGAGGATTCTGAGTTACTAGATGTGGTCAGGGCTTTGAAGGTTTATGTAGCCAGAATGGCTAGAGTCAGGAAAACTGAGTCGCTGTTTATCCTGTATGCACCCAACAAGCTGGGTGCTCCTGCTTCAAAACAAACTATTACTCGCTGGATCTGTAACACGATTCAGCAAGCTCATTCTGCGGCTGGATTGCCGCTTCCAAAATCAGTAAAAGCCCACTCCACAAGGAAGGTGGGCTCTTCTTGGGCGGCTGCCCGAGGGGTCTCGGCATTACAGCTTTGCCGAGCGGCTACTTGGTCAGGTTCGAACACTTTTGCAAAGTTTTACAAGTTTGATACCCTGGCTGAGGAGGACCTTGTGTTTGCTCATTCGGTGCTGCAGTCATCCGCACTCCCCCGCCCATTTGGGAGCTTTGGTATAATCCCCATGGTCCTTACGGAGTCCCCAGCATCCACTAGGACATTAGAGAAATTAAGATTTTACTTACCGGTAAATCTATTTCTCGTAGTCCGTAGTGGATGCTGGGCGCCCGTCCCAAGTGCGGACTTCTTCTGCAATACTTGTATATAGTTATTGCTTAAATAAGGGTTATATTGGTTGCATCAGGGTTGATCTGATGCTCTGTTGTTGTTCATACTGTTAACTGGGTAAGTTTATCACAAATTATACGGTGTGATTGGTGTGGCTGGTATGAGTCTTGCCCTGGATTCCAAAATCCTTTCCTTGTACTGTCAGCTCTTCCGGGCACAGTTTCTTTAACTGAGGTCTGGAGGAGGGACATAGAGGGAGGAGCCAGAGCACACCAGTATCCAAATTCTTTCTTAAAGTGCCCTGTCTCCTGCGGAGCCCGTCTATTCCCCATGGTCCTTACGGAGTCCCCAGCATCCACTACGGACTACGAGAAATAGATTTACCGGTAAGTAAAATCTTATTTTTTTAAATAATTCTGCACCACCAAATTCAAGGTATGTGCAAAACATGGGACGTGCTGGAATTTGCCCACATGTAATGCACGCACAATATTGGTGGCGTTGTCCGATGTCACAGATCCCCAGGAGAGTCCAATTGGGGTAAGCCATTCTGCGATGATGTTCCTCAGTTTCCGTAAGAGGTTGTCAGCTGTGTGCCTCTTATGGAAAGCGGTGATACAAAGCGTAGCCTGCCTAGGAACGAGTTGGCGTTTGCGAGATGCTGCTACTGGTGCCGCTGCTGCTGTTCTTGCTGCGGGAGGCAATACATCTACCCAGTGGGCTGTCACAGTCATATAGTCCTGAGTGTGCCCTGCTCCACTTGTCCACATGTCCGTGGTTAAGTGGACATTGGTACAACTGCATTTTTTAGGACCCTGGTTAGTCTTTTTCTGACCTCTGTGTACATTCTCGGTATCGCCTGCCTAAAGAAGTGGAACCTAGATGGTATTTGGTACCGGGGACACACTACCTCAAGAAATTCTCTAATTGCCTGTGAACTAACGGCGGATACCGGACGCACGTCTAACACCAACACAGCTGCCAGGGCCTGAGTTATCCGCTTTGCAACAGGATGACTGCTGTGATATTTCATCTTCCTCGCAAAGGACTGTTGGACAGTCAATTGCTTACTGGAAGTAGTACAAGTGGTCTTTCGACTTCCCCTCTGGGATGACAATCGACTCCCAGCAGCAAAAAAGCAGAGCCAGGAGCAGTAGGCGTTACACTCAAGGATCCATCGGAGGAATCCCAGGCAGGAGAGGACTCGTCAGACTTGCCAGTGACATGGCCTGCAGGACTACTGGCTTTCCTGTCTAAGGAGGAAATTGACACTGAGGGAGTTGGTGGTGTGGTTTGCAGGAGCTTGGGTACAAGAGGAAAGGATTTAGTTGTCAGTGGACTGCTTCCGCTGTCACCCAAAGTTTTTGAACTTGTTAATGACTTCTGATGAGTGCGCTCGAGGTGACGTATAAGGGAGGATGTTCCTAGGTGGTTAACATCCTCACCCCTACTTATTACAGCTTGACAAAGGCAACACACGGCTTGACACCTGTTGTCCACATTTCTGTAAAAATAATTCCACACCGAAGAGGTGATTTTTTTGTAATTTGACCAGGCATGTCAATGGCCATATTCATCCCACGGACAACAGGTGTCTCCCCGGGTGCCTGACTTAAACAAACCACCTCACCATCAGAATCCTCCTTGTCAATTTCCTCCTCAGCGCCAGCAACACTCATATCCTCATCCTGGTGTACTTCAACAGTGACATCTTCAATTTGACTATCAGGAACTGGACTGTGGGTGCTCCTTCCAGCATTTGCAGGGGGCGTGCAAATGGTGAAAGGCGCCACCTCTTCCCGTCCAGTGTTGGGAAGGTCAGGCATCGCAACCGACACAATTGGACTCTTCTTGGGAATTTGTGATTTAGAAGAACGCACAGTTCTTTACTGTGCTTTTGCCAGCTTAAGTCTTTTCATTTTTCTAGCGGGAGGATGAGTGCTTCCATCCTCATGTGAAGCTAAACCACTAGCCATGAACATAGGCCAGGGCCTCAGCCGTTCCGTGTCGTAAATGGCATATTGGCAAGTTTATGCTTCTCCTCAGACGCTTTTAAATTTAGATTTTTGGGTCATTTTACTGAACTTTTGTTTTTTGGATTTGACATGCTTTCTACTATGACATTGGGCATCGGCCTTGGCAGACGACGTTGATGGCATTTCATCGTCTCGGCCATGACTAGTAGCAGCAGCTTCAGCAAGAGGTGGAAGTGGATCTTGATCTTTCCCTATTTTATCCTCCACATTTTTGTTCTCCATTTTTTAATGTGTGGAATTATAAGCCAGTAATATATCAATAGCAATGGCCTACTGTACTGTCTGTACTACTACGGCTGGTCACCAAAATGCTGCACTGTCCTACTATATACTGCTCAGAACAATGCAGCACAGATATGGATACTTGAATTGATATGGAGCTGCAGGATACAGCAATGGCCTACTGTACTGTCCTACTGTATATGTATACTGGTGGTCACCACAATGCTGCACTGTCTTATTATATACTGCTCACAATAATGCAGCACAGATATGGATAGTATACTTGACACAGAGCTGCAAGATACAGCAATGGCCTACTGTACTGTACTATATGTATACTGCTGGTCACCAAAATGCTGCACTGTCCTACTATATACTGCTCTCAATAATGCAGCACAGATATGGATAGTATACTTGACACAGAGCTGCAAGATACAGCAATGGCCTACTGTACTGTACTATATGTACAAAACAAAATGTACACAAAACTTTGCAGTTTTACCCAAGCTCGAGCGACGTTTTTTAGTCGCCCGAGTGATCGTAGTATGATTGATAGGAAGTGGGTGTTTCTGGGCGGCAACTCTGCGTTTTCAGGGAGTGTGCTAAAAAACGCAGGCGTGCCAGGCAAAAACGCAGGAGTGGCTGGCCAAAAGCAGGGTGTGTTTGTGATGTCAAACCAGGAACTAAACTGACTACAGTCATCGCAAGATAGGAGTAGGTCTGGAGCTACTCAAAAACGGCATGACATTTTTTAGTAGCAATTCTGCTAATCTTTCGTTCGCAATTCTGCTAAGCTAAGATACACTCCCAGAGGGCGGCAGCATAGCGTGTGCAATGCTGCTAAAAGCAGCTAGCGAGCGATCAACTCGGAATGAGGGCCTATATGTATAATGCTGGTCACCAAAATGCTGCACTGTCCTACTATATACTGCTCACAATAATGCAGCACAGATATGGATAGTATACTTGACACAGAGCTGCAAGATACAGCAATGGCCTACTGTACTGTACTATATGTATACTGCTGGTAACCAAAATGCTACACTTTCCTACTATTTACTGCTCACAATAATGCAGCACAGATATGGATAGTATACTTGATACAGAGCTGCAAGATACAGCAATGGCCTACTGCACTGTACTACTATAATTATATACTGGTGGTCTCCACAATGCAGCACACTGAGCACAGATATTTGCAGCACACTGAGCACAGATATGGAGCGTTTTCAGGCAGAGAACGTAGATATTTGCAGCACACTGAGCACAGATATTTGCAGCACACTGAGCACAGATATTTGCAGCACACTTAGCACAGATACGGAGCTTTTCAGGGAGAGAACGCAGCCACGTCCTCTCCGTTCAATCTCCAAAGCACGAGTGAAAATGGCGGCGATGCACAGCTCTTTATATAGAATACGAATCTCGCGAGAATCCGACAGCGGGATGATGACGTTCGGGTGCATTCGGGTTAACCGAGCAAGGCGGGAAGATCCGAGGCTGCCTCGGAACCGTGTAAAATAGATGAAGTTCGGGGGGGGTTTGTATCTCAACGAACCGAACCCGCTCATCTCTACTTAATAGTACCAGACATTACAGTATGTCAAGTAGTGATTTCATAGATATATGTAATGTATACTGTACATTATATATAGCATACAGTATATCTAGCTTTTTCCAGAGATGCAACACTGCAATATTTGGCAATGTAATTATTTACTGAATGGTATCATGGTATATAATGGTCGTGATGTAGTAGTCCAACTTTGAAAATGGTACCAATAATCCTATATTTATTACCTTTCAGTGTGTGTGTGGAAAAAATACTGCAAAGTAAGGATGCTTTCAAAAATAGAGGTGAATAGTTTAATTTTATGCAAGTGAATGAACAGAAGCGAAATCTAAATTAAGTCAATATTTGGTGTGACCACCCTTTGCCTTCAAAATAGGTATACTTGCACATAGTTTTTGAAGGAACTCGGCAGAGAGGTTGTTCCACAGATCTTCTGTGGATGTAGGCTTGCTCAATCCTTCTGTCTCTTCATGTAATCCCAGACAGACTCGTTGATATTGAGATCAGGGCTCTGTGTGGGCCGTATCATCACTTCCAGGGCTTCTTGTTCTTTGTTACGCTTAAGATGGTTCTTAATTACATTGACTGTATGTTTGAGGGGGACGCAGTTAATTTCCCGACTGTCAGGATACCGGCGGTTGAAATACCGATGCCGGAATGATGACACCCATTGAAATGCCCGGAATCATCACTTGGGTGGTGGTCAACGCCACCACCCGAGGCTGAATAGATTATTGTGGTGACCGAATCATGACGAGCGCAGCGAGACCGCCATGGGACACGCTATGCCAGAGGTCGTTATTCCAGCACCGGTATTTCGACCGGGATCCTGACATTTGGGATTTCATAACTAATCTGTTTGAGGTCGTTGTCCTGTTGCAGAATAAATTTGTAGCCAATCAGACTCCTCATTGATGGTATTGCATGATGGTTAAGTACCTGCCTGTATTTTTCATAAGTTCAGCAAGTCTAGACTTGAAGTACAGTAGCATGACTCAAAAATGTACATACCCACCAGCTAACCAGCTGATGAGAATAGCCCCTCTTTAGTAGCTTCCATGAGGTTCCCACTGTGACTTGCATTGATGACACCACTCCGAGCCTGCACTAACCAATATGATGCCCTAGGCAAGAATTTGGCTGGGGCCCCTTGTACACTAGTACCACCTCTAACCCTGTTCCCCTTTCCCAGCACCATCACCCCTCACCAATAACAGTCCTCATTTTGGTGCTCCTACCCCCTATATTATAAATCGGAACAGTGTGCACATTCAGTGCGCAGCCCAAAACGGTGCCTGTTCTTGCAGGGAAGTGCCATGGCCACACAATAATACCCCCACTTGAAATTACGCCACACAGTACTGCAACTTTATTCACATTATATCATGCAATAGTGTCTCTTATTCACGTTACATCACACAGTAGTACCACGTTACTCCTCACAGTAGTGCCCCTTATTCACATTACACCACACCATATTGCTTTTTATTCACATTAGACCACTCACTAGAGCTCTTTCTATACGTTACACCACCAAGTACTGTAGTACACCTCAAACACATAATGCCGCACATTAGTAATGCATTTCATATGCAGATAGATCTGCAGTTCCACACAGAATACAGGCATGCTGCATATCATTTTAATCATCAGAAGCTGCTTGTACCCCTAGGCATTCCAAACGCCCTAGGCATTTGCCTAGTTTGCCTATGCCTAGGGCCAGCTCTGACACCACTTTATCCATAAGGGAAGTCCCCAGCATTGCCGAAACAACATAACATTGCCCAAAATATGTACAGCATTAGCTAGAGGTAGGGGGGTATCTAGCTGACCAGTGGCATGGTGGGGTTGGCAAAGGGGCAGACATGGTCACATTTTGGTTGGTTTCCCCATGAGGTGGAGGGAGGAGATGGGTGGTGGAAAAGTAACCTGTTGCTGGCATGAAAAGCCTGCATGGCCTGCCATAAGTGGATCAAATTGTGGAAAAGCAGGGTTTGGGACAAAGGGCATTAATGGATAAAAGGGGGAGGATGCAAGTAGGCCCAGTCATTTACTGCACGGTCTACCAGTCATGGTGTTCCAAGCTGCCTGGCATTCTGTGGGCAGTGGGGGAGTTGCAGCCATCAAACAAACTCACCTCTGTGTGTACGGGTGCATGAATTGCTACCAGCTCCATTCACCATATGTCACCCCCTATGAGCCGTGACGCTTGGGGAAGTCAAGGATTGCAATGTGATCCCAGCAACCCCGCAGGAGGCATGTGCAGAAACTGACGAACATGCACTGACCGTTGTAAACATGCACTGACCGGTGTCTAATGGATAGGTGGGGTGAAAAGAACCAGCCACTAGGGAGGTGAGGCATTACATTGTGCATCACCCATAACAGTAAGGACTGGGAAGGGAGGATGAAAGTAAAGATAGTTGATTACTCAATGGGTCAAAATGATTTACATCCAAGAGTAAAGGAAATAAGAGTGCTGCTTACAGCACCCTTAACAAAATTTTATAACCAATCACCACTGATAGCTGTTTACTATATCCAATAATAATTACAAGGCCAGATATGGCTTGTGGAGGATATGTACATATAAGACCAATAAAAAAGTTTATTTCAGCAATGATGATTTTGAAATGCACAGTGTCCACACTCCTTCAAACCTCCAGGGCATACTGATCTTCTGAAGGTTCCAGAAACTTTCCGTGCTAGGGGCCTGCAGCATTGCCATAGGTTACGACGATTCCTCAAAGTGATGTGTCATGACTATATGCTTTCTGTATGCCCTGAGTAAGTGGTGCTCTCTGTCCTATGAGTAATAACATGGTCGTGACCATGAGGTGAATTATTATAGTTCTCCCAAAATTTATATTTTGTAAATGTCGGCGTGGCATGAACTGCTAGGTTCAAAACTGTCTGCATTGTGTAAGCTCCTTGCTGAATTGTATTGAGGTGTAAATTAAGTATCTTTTGAAGGTCACAGTGGGGAGAGGGGGGCTTGTTCAGGCCCCTGGAGACAGGCAGACTGGGAGAGTGTAAGCTACAGTCTTTTCATTCAGCCTATCCTGTCATAAAGTGCTCGCAGGATGGGAGATCCAATCCTGACAAAATATATCCCTAATTAAACCATTTCCCTTTGATGAAATTTGAGGAAAAATTACTTCACAGAAAGGGTAGTGGACAAGTGTAATAGCCTCCCATCAGAAGTGGTAGAGGTTAAGACAGTAGAGCAATTTAAACATGCATGGGATGGACATAAGGATATCCTTACAAAGAAGTAAGTATCAAATAAGGTTTGAGATAAAAATATGGTCATAAAAAAAGGGGGCAGACTAGATGGGCCGAGAGGTTCTTATCTGCCTTCAAATTCTGTGTTTCTATGTTTCTATGAGGCCCAATGCCCAATTTCCTGGGTAGTAAAGAAATACTTTTCTGGAAGCCAGCAATATATATGACTAAT